>NC_091789.1:88969519-90169519 GCF_029378745.1 Bos indicus | reverse complement strand
ATTTTTAAACTTTACAAAATTGTATTAGTTTTGCCAAATATAGAAATGAATCCACCACAGGTATACATGTGTTCCCCATCCTGAACCCTCCTCCCTCCTCCATCCCCATACAATCCCTCTGGGTCGTCCCAGTGCACCAGCCCCAAGCATCCAGTATTGTGCATTGAACCTGGACTGGCAACTCGTTTCATACATGATATTATACATGTTTCAATGCCTTTCTCCCAAATCTTCCCACCTTCTCCCTCTCCAACAGAGTCCATAAGACTGTTCTATAAAGACTATACTTTCAGGGATCATTTCTATAGTTCGTTCTTACATTTTCTAAAGCTTGTTTTTTGACCTAAAGTCATCTATTGTGTAGAATATTCTGTGTGTGCTTGAGAAGTATGTGTATTTTGGTAGTGCTTGGTGGAATATTCTATATATTTCTATTGTGTCAATGTGGACTAAGATATAGTTCAAATCAAATATTTCCTTATTGGATTTTCTGCCTGGATGTTCTTTCCTTTATTGAAAGTGGAATGTTGGAGACACCTATTATCACTGTATTAGGGTCTGTTTTTCCATTTATTTCTCTTTTCAAATCTGGTCAGTTTAGTTCAGTTTGGTCGCTCAGTCGTGTTCTACTCTTTGTGACTCCATGAATCATAGCACGCCAGGCCTCCCTGTCCAACACCAACTCCCGGAGTTCACTCAAACTCACGTCCATCGAGTCAGTGATGCCATCCAGCCATTTCATCCTCTGTCGTCCCCTTTTCCTCCTGCCTCCAATCCCTCCCAGCATTAGAGTCTTTTTCAATAAGTCAACTCTTCACATGAGGTGGCCAAAGTACTGGACTTTCAGCTTTAGCATCATTCCTCCCAAAGAACACCCAGGGCTGATCTCCTTCAGAATGGACTGGTTGGATCTCCTTCCAGTTCAAGGGACTCTCAAGAGTCTTCTCCAACACCACAGTTCAAAAGCATCTGTTCTTCAGCACTCAACTTTCTTCACAGTCCAACTCTCACATCCATACATGACAACTGGAAAAACCATAGCCTTGACTAGATGGACTTTTGTTGGCAAAATAATGTCTCTGCTTTGGAATATGCTATCTAGGTTGGTCATAACTTTCCTTCCAAAGAGTAAGTGTCTTTTAAATTCATGGCTTCAATCATCATCTGCAGTGATTTTGGAGCCCAGAAAAATAAAATCAAGCCACTATTTCCCCCATCTATTTGCCATGAAGTGATGGGACTGGATGCCATGATCTTCGTTTTCTGAATGTTGAGCTTTAAGCCAACTTTTTTACTCTCCACTTTCACTTTCATCAAGAGGCTCTTTAGTTCTTCTTCACTTTCTGCCGTAAGGGTGGTGCCATCTGCATATCTGAGGTTATTGATATTTATCCTGGCAATCTTGATTCCAGCCTGTGTTTCCTCCAGCCCAGCGTTTCTTATGATGTACTCTGCATATAAGTTAAATAATCAGGGTGACAGTATATAGCCTTGATGTACTTCTTTCCCAATTTGGAACCAGTCTGTTGTTCCATGTCCAGTTCTAATTCTTGCTACCTGACCTGCATACAGGCTTCTCAAGAGGCAGGTCAGGTGGTCTGGTATTCCCATCTCTTTCAGAATTTTCCGCGGTTTATTGTGATCCACACAGTCAAAGGCTTTGGCATAGTCAATAAAACAGAAATAGATGTTTTTCTGGAACTCTCTTACTTTTTTGATGATCCACAGATGTTGGCAATTTGATCTCTGGTTCCTCTACCTTTTGTAAAACCAGCTTGAACATCTGGAAGTTCACTGTTCACATATTTCTGAAGTCTGGCTTGGAGAATTTTGAACATTACTTTACTAGTATGTGAGATGAGGGCAATTGTGTGGTAGTTTAAGCATTCTTTGGCATTGCCTTTCTTTGGGATTGGAATGCAAACTGACCATTTCCAGTCCTGTGGCCACTGCTGAGTTTTCCAAATGTGCTGGCATATTGAGTGCAGCACTTTCACAGCACCCTCTTTTAGGATTTGAAATAGCTCAACTGGAATTCCATCACCTCCACTAGCTTTGTTCATAGTGATTCTTCCTAAGGCTCACTTGACTTCGCATTCCAGGATGTCTGGCTCTGGGTGAGTGATCACACCATCGTGATTATCTGGGTTGTGAAGATCTTTTTTGTACAGTTCTTCTGTGTATTCTTGCCATCTCTTCTTAATGTCTTCTGCTTCTGTTAGGTCCTTACAATTTGTGTCATTTATTGAGCCCATCTTTGCATGAAATGTTACCTTGGTATCTCTCATTTTCCTGAAGAGATCTCTAGTCTTTCCCATTCTATTATTTCTCTCTATTTTTTTGCACTGATTGTTGAGGAAGGCTTTTTTATCTCTCCTTGCTATTCTTTGGAACTCTGCGTTCAAACGGGTATATCGTTCTTTTTCTCCTTTGCTTGTTGCTTCCCTTCTTTTCACAACTATTTGTAAGGCCTCCTCAGACAGCCATTTTGCTTTTTTGCATGTCTTTTCCATGGGGATGATCTCGATTTCTGTCTCCTGTACAATGTCACGAACTTCCGTCCATAGTTCATTAGGCACTTTGTCTGTCAGATCTAGTCCTTTAAATCTATTTCTCACTTCTACTATATGGTCATAATGGATTTTATTTAGGTCATACCTGAATGGTGTAATGGTTTTCTGCACTTTCTTCAATTTCATTCTGAATTTGGCAATAAGGGGTTCATAATCTGAGCTACAGTCAGCTCCCAGTCTTGTTTATGCTGACTGTATAGAGCTTCTCTATCTTTGGCTGCAAAGAATAGAATCAATCTGATTTTGATGTCGACCATCTGGTGAAGTCCATGTGTAGAGTCTTCTCTTGTGTTTTTGAAAGATGGTGTTTGCTATGGCTAGTGCATTCTCTTGGCAGAACTCTGCCTTTGCCCTGTTTCAATCTGTACACCAAGGCCAAATTTGCCTGTTACTCCAGGCGTTTCTTGACTTCCTACTTTTGCATTCCAGTCCCCTATAATGAAAAGGATATCTTCTTTGGGTTTTAATTCTAGAAGGTCTTGTAAGTCTTCATAGAACTGTTCAACTTCAGCTTCTTCAGCATCACTGGTCAGGGCATAGACTTGGATTACCGTGATGTTGAATGGTTTGCCTTTTGAATGAATAGATCATTCTCTCATTTTGAGACTGCATCCAAGCACTGCATTTCAGACTCTTTTGTTGACCATTATGGCTATTCCACTTTTTCTAAGGGATCATTACCCACCATAGTGGATATAATGGCCATCTGAGTTAAATTCACCGATTCCAGTCTGTCTTAGTTCTCTGATTCCTGGAATGTCGATGTTCACTCTTGCCATCTCCTGTTTGACCACTTCCAATTTGCCTTGATTCATAGACCTAACATCCAGCAGCTGCACAGGATGGCACAGAAGCACAGTGGCTGCAATGGACGGGGCAGAAACAAGGCCAAGAAGCGCTACCCCAAGTCCAAGGTCAGGGGCAGCAGCTGAAAGGAGCTACCCCACGCCCAAGGTAACCAGTGGCAGCTGAGCTTTGCTGGAGCAGCCATGAAGAGATACCCCATGTTCAAGGTAAGAGAAACACAAGTAAGATGGTAGGCACTGAGAGAGGGCCTCAGAGGGCAAACAGATGGAAACCACAATCACAGACAACTAGCCAATCTGATCACGCAGACCACAGCTTGTTTAACTCAATGAAACTAAGCCATGCCATGTGGGGCCACCCAAGATGGACGGGTCATGGCAGAGAGGTCTGACAGAATGTGGTCCACTGGAGAAGGGAATGGCAAACCACTTCAGTGTTCTTGCTTTGAGAACCCCATAAAGAGCATGAAAAGGCAATAAGATAGGACACTGAAAGATGAACTCCCCAGGTCGGTAGCTGCCCAATATGCTCAGTGGAGATTTAACTGCAGAAAGAATGAAGGGATGCAGCCAAAGCAAAAACAACATTCAGTTTTGGATGGGACTGGTGATAGAAGCAAGGTTCGATGCTGTAAAGAGCAATATTGTATAGGAACCTGGAATGTTAGGTCCATGAATCAAGGCAAATTGGAAGTGGTCAACAGTGCAAGAGAGTTCCTTTAACTCCACGCCCCTCTACATTTTCTTTTTGTAAACTTTTTGATGATGAACATTCTGACAAGTGTGACATAGTATCTCACTTTTTTTTTTTGATTTGCATTTTCCTAACAATGACTGATGTTTAGCATCTTTTCATGTGTTTATTAGCCATCTGAATGTCTTCTTTGTAGAAATGTCTGTGTAGGCATTTTCCCACTTTTTATTTGGTTGTTTTTCTGATTTTTTTAAATATAAATTTATTTATTTTAATTGAAGGCTAATTACTTTACAATATTGTATTGGTTTTTCCATACATCAACATGAATCTGCCATAGGTGTACACGTGTTTCCCATCCTGAACCCCCTCCCACTTCCCTCCCCATACTATCCCTCTGGGTCACCCCAGTGCACCAGCCCCAAGCATCCTGTATCCTGCATTGAATCTGGACTGGCGATTCATTTCTTATATGATATTATACATGTTTCAATGCCATTCTCCCAAATCATCCCACCCTCTCCCTTTCCCACAGAGTCCAAAAGAGTGTTCTATACACCTGTGTCTCTTTCGCTGTTTCACATACAGAGTTGTGTGTGTTGTTTGTATGTTTTGGAAATTAATCCTTTTTCAGTTGTTTCACTTGCTGTTATTTTCTCCCATTCTAAAAGTTGTCTTTTTACATTGTTTATAGTTACCTTTGCTGTGCAAAAGCTTTTAAGTTTAACTAGGCCCCACTTGTTTATTTTTGTCTTTATTTCCAGTACTCTATGACATGGGTCATAGAGGATATTGCTTTGTTTTACGTCATCCAGTGTTCTGCCTATGTTTTCCTCTAAGAGTTTTACAGTTTCTGGTGTTACATTTATATCTATAATGTAATATTGAGTTTATCTTTGTGTATGGTGTTAGGAAGTGTTCTAATTTCATTCTTTTACACATAGCTGTCCAGTTTTCCCAGCACAACTTATTGCAGCAGCTATCTTAGCCCCATTGTATATTCTTGCTTTCTTTGTCAAAAATAACATACCCATAGGTTCATGGGTTTATCTCTGGCTATCTATCTTTTTCCATTGGTGTACATTTCTGTTTTTTTTTCCCCCCCAGTACCATAATGTATTGGTGACTGTAGCTTTGTAGTATAGTCTGAAGTCAGGAAGGTTGATTCCTACAGCTCCATTCTTCTTTATCAAGACTGCTTTGGACTCTGTGGGAGAGGGAGAGCGTGGGATGATTTGGGAGAATGGCATTGAAACATGTATAATATCATATATGAAACGAGTCGCCAGTCCAGGTTTGATGCATGATACTGGATGCTTGGGGCTGGTGCACTGGGACGACCCAGAGGGATGGTATGGGGAGGGAGGTGGAAGGAGGGTTCAGGATGGGAAATACATGTATACCTGTGGCAGATTCATTTTGATATATGGCAAAACCAATACAATATTGTAAAGTTAAAAAAAAAAAAAGACTGCTTTGGTTATTCGGGGAATTTTGTGTTTCCTTATGAAATATGAGATTTTTTTTCTTCTAGTTCTGTGAAAAATCTCATTGGTAATTTGATAGGGATTGCATTGAACTTGTTGATTGCATTTGATTGTATAGTCATTTTCACAATATTGATTTTTCCAACCCAAGAACATGGAATATCTCTCCATATGCTTATGTTGTCTTTGATTTGTTTCATTAGTGTTTTATAGTTTTCTTTATACAGCTTTTTTTGTCTCCTTAGGTAGATTTATTCTTAGATATTTTATTATTTTTATTGCAATGGTCAATGGGATTGATTCCTTTCTTTCTATTTCTGGTTTTTCATTGTTAATATATAGGAATGCAAGCAAATTATATGTATTAATTTTGTATCCTGGGGCTTTACTATATTCATTGATTAGCTCTAAGTAATTTTCTGGTTTTGTCTTCAGGGTTTTCTGTGTAAAGGATCATGTCATCTTTAAACAGTGAGAATTTTGCATCTTCTTTTCCAATCTGCATTTCTTTCTTTCTTTTCTCTGATTGCCATAGTTAGGACTTCCAAAACTATGTTGAATAATAGTGAGGAGAGTGGACACACTTGTCCTGTTCATGATCTTAGAGGGAATGCTTTCAGCTTTTCACCACTGAGCATAATGTTTGCTGTGGGTTTATCATATATGGCCTTTACAGTATTGAGGTAGATTTCCTATATGCCCATTTTTTTAAAAGTTTTTTTTTTTTTTAGTCATAAAAGGGTGCCAAAGTTTGTCAAAGGCCTTTTCTCTATCTATTGAGATTATCATATGTTTTTTATCTTTTAATTTGGTAATATGGTTTATCATATCAATTGATTTACATATATTGAAGATACTTGCATCCCTGGGATGGAGAAGGTAATGGCACCCCACTCCAGTACTCTTGCCTGGAAAATCCCATGGACGGAGGAACTTACTGGTGGGCTGCAGTCCATGGGGTCGCAAAGAGTTGGACATGACTGAGCGACTTGACTTTCACTTTTCACTTTCATGCGTTGGAGAAGGAAATGGCAATCCACTCCAGTGCTCTTGACTGGAGAATCCCAGGGACGGCAGAGCCTGGTGGGCTGCCGTCTATGGGGTCGCACAGAGTTGCACATGACTGAAGTGATGTAGCAGCAGCAGCAGCATCCCTGGGATAAACCTGACTTGATCATGGTGCATGATCTTTTTAATGTGTTGTTGAATTCTTTTCACTAAAATTTTGTTGAGGATTTTTGCATCTATGTTATTCAGTGATATTGTCCTGTATTTCTCTTTTTTTGTGTGTGTTGTTTTTGTCTGGTTTTGGTATCAGGGAGATAATTAACTCATAATGAATTTGGAAATGTTTCTTACTCTATGATTTAAGGTCTTCTCTGGTGGCTCAGAGGTTAAAGCATCTGCCTGCAATGCGGGAGACCTGGATTCAATCCCTGGGTCAGGAAGATCCCCTGGAGAAGGAAATGGCAACCCACTCCAGTATTCTTGCCTGGAGAATCCCATGGACGGAGGAGCCTGGTGGGCTACAGTCCACGGGGTCGCAAAGAGTTGGACACGACTGAGCGACTTCACTTTCACTTTCTGCAATTTAAAACAATTGTTTATTTTTAATTGAAGGATAAATGCTTTATCATATTGTGCTGGTTTCTACTAAATGTCAACATGAATCAGCCATAGGTTTACCTATTTCCTTTTTCATTTAGAATGAGAGGCATTAGCTCTTTTCTAAATGCTTGATAGAATTCACCTGTGAAGCCTTTGGCCCTGGGCTTTTGTTTTTGGGAAATTTTGAACACAGTTTCAATTTCAGTGCTTTTAATTGGCTTGTTCATAATTTCTATTTCTTCTTGGTTCAGTCTTAGGAAGATTGAATTTTTCTAAGAATCTGTCCACTTCTTCCAGATTGTCCGTTTTATTGTCATTTAGTTGCTCATAACTGTGGTGTTGGAGAAGACTTTTGAGAGTCCCTTGGACTGATAGGAGATCAAACCAGTCAATCCTGAAGGAAATCAGTCCTGAATATTCTTTGGAAGGATTGATGTTGAAGCTGAAATTCCAATATTTTGGCCACCTGATTCAAAGAACTGATTCATCAGAAAAGACCCTGATGCTGGGAAAGATTGAAGGCAGGAGGAAAGGGGATGACAGAAGATGAGATCTTTGGATGGCATCACCAACGTGATGGATATGAATTTGAACAAGCTCCGGGAGTTGGTGGTGGACAGGGAAGCCTGGCATGCTGCAGTCCATGGGGTCGCAAAGAGTCAGACACGACTGAGTGATTGAGATGAAATGAACTGAATAGCCTCTTATGATCCTTTGTATTTCTGCATTGTCTGTTGTAGCTACTTTTTCATTTCTAACATTGCTGATGTGATTCTTCTCTCTCTCTCTCTCTCTCTTTTTTTTTTTTTTTGATATTTCTGGCTAAAGATTTGCTAATTTTATCTTCTCAAGGAACCAGCTTTTAGTTTTATTAATCTTTAGTATTGTTCCCTTCATTTCTTTTTCATTTATATCTCCTCTGATCTTTATGATTTCTATCCTTCTGCTAACTTTGAAGTTTTTTAATTCTTCTTTTTCCTATTGTTTTAGGTGTAAAGTTAGGTTATCTATTCAATGTTTTTCTTGTTTCTTGAGGTAGGATTGCATTGTTATAAACTTCCCCCTTAGATCTGCTTTTGCTTCATCCTATAGGTTATCATGTTTTTTGTCATTTGTTTGTAGGAAGTTTTTTATTTTCCCTTTGATTTCTTCAGTAACCTGTTCATTATGTAGAAGTGTATTGTTTAATCACCATGTGTTTGTATTTTTTACAGGTTTTTTCCCCCATAATTGATATCTAGTCCCAAAGCATTGTGCTTAGAAAAGATACTTGATACAATTTCAATTTTCTGAAATTTACTGAGGTTTGATCTGTGATGCAAGATTTGGTCTATCCTAGAAAATGTTCCATGTGCACTTGAGAAGAAAGTACATTCTTCTGTATTTGGATGGAATGTCCTGAAGATATCAATTAGATCCATCTGGTCTAATTTGTCATCTAAGACTTGTGTTTCCTTATTAGTTTTCTGTTTTGATGCTATCTTCATTGGTGTAAGTGGTGTGTTTATGTGGTAATAATTTACTATTCGGAGAAGGCAATGGCACCCCACTCCAGTACTCTTGCCTGGAAAATCCCATGGACGGAGGAGGCTGGTAGGCTGCAGTCCATGGGGTCGCTAAGAGTTGGACAGGACTGAGCGACTTCACTTTCACTTTTCACTTTCATGCATTGGAGAAGGCAATGGCAACCCACTCCAGTGTTCTTGCCTGGAGAATCCCAGGGATGGCAGAACCTGGTGGGCTTCCATCTATGGGGTCACACAGAATCGGAAATGACTGAAGTGACTTAGCAGAAATTTACTATTATTAGTAAAGGAGTGGTGCGTTGGCTGTGCATAAGCAGGAGGGCCCAGAAGAGCTACTCCATGTTCAAGGTCAGGAGGGGCGGCAGTGAAGAGATAACCCTCATCCAAGGTAAGGAGCAGCGGCTGTGCTTTGCTGGAGCAGCCGTGAAGAGATACCCCATGTCCAAGTTAAGAGAAACCCAAGTAAGACAGTAAGTGTTGCGAGAAGGCATCATAGGGCAGACACACTGAAACCATAATCACAGAAAACTAGTCAATCTAATCACACAGACCACAGCCTTATCTAACTCAGTGAAATGAAGCCATGCCCTGTGGAGCCACCCAAGATGGGAGGGTCATGTTGGAGAGGTCTGACAGAATGTGGTCCACTGGAGAAGGGAATGGCAAACCACTTCAGTATTCTTGACTTGAGAGCCCATGAACAGTATGAAAAGGCAAAATGATAGGATACTGAAAGAGGAACTCCCCAGGTTGGTAGGTGCCCAATATGATACTGGAGATCAGTGGAGAAATAACTCCAGAAAGAATGAAGGAATGGAGCTAAAGCAAAAACAACACCCAGTTGTGGATGTGACTGGTAATAGAAGGAAGGTCGGATGCTATAAAGAGCAATATTGTATAGGAACCTGGAATGTTAGATCCATGAATCAAGGCAAATTGGAAGTGGTCAAACAGGAGATGGCAAGAGTGAATGTTGACATTCTAGGAATCAACGAACTCAAATGGACTGGAATGGGTGAATTTAACTCAGATGGCCATTATATCCACTATGGTGGGTAATAATCCCTTAGAAGAAATGGAGTAGCCATCATGGTCAACAAAAGAGTCCGAAATGCAGTACTTGGATGCAATCTCAAAAACGACAGAATGATCTCTGTTCGTTTCCAAGGCAAACCATACAATATCACAGTAATCCAAGTCTATGGCCCAACCAGTAATGCTGAAGAAGCTGAAGTTGAACAGTTCTATGAAGACCTACAAGACCTTTTAGAACTAACACCCCCAAAAGATGTCCTTTTCATTATAAGGGACTGGAATGCAAAAGTAGGAAGTCAGGAAACACCTGGAGTAACAGGCAAATTTGGCCTTGGTGTACAGAATGAAGCAGGGCAAAGGCTAATAGAGTTCTGCCAAGTGAACGCACTTGTCATAGCAAACACCCTTTTCCAACAACACAAGAGAAGACTCTACACATGGACATCACCGGATGGTCAACATGGAAATCAGATTGATTATATTCTTTGCAGCCAAAGATGGAGAAACTCTATACAGTCAGCAAAAACAAGAGCAGGAACTGACTGTGGTTCTGATCATGAACTCCATATTGCCAAATTCAGACTTAAATTGAAGAAAGTAGGGAAAACAATTAGACCATTCAAGTATGACCTAAGTCAAATCCCTTATGATTATGCAGTGGAAGTGAGAAAAAGATTTAAGGGACTATACCTGATAGACAGAGTGCCTGATGACATTGTACAGGAGACAGGGATCAAGATCATCCCCATGGAAAAGAAATGCAAAAAAGCAAAATGGCTCTCTGGGGAGGCCTTACAAATAGCTGTGAAAGGGAGAGAAACAAAAAGCAAAGGAGAAAAGGAAAGATGCAAACATCTGAATTCAGAGTTCCAAAGAATAGCAAGGAGAGAAAAGAAAGCCTTCCTCAGCAATTGATGCAAAGAAATGGAGGAAAACAACAGAATGGGAAAGACTAGAGATCTCTTCAAGAAAATTAAAGATACCAAAGGTACATTTCATGCAAAGATGGGCTCGATAAGGGACAGAAATGGTATGGACCTAACAGAAGCAGAAGATATTAAGAAGAGGTGACAAGAATACACAGAAGAACTGTACAAAAAAGAGGTTCATGACCAAGATAATCACGATGGTGTGATCACTCACCTAGAGCAAGACATCCTGGAATGTGAAGTCAAGTGGGCCTTAGAAAGCATCACTATGAACAAAGCTAGTGGAGGTGATGGAATTACAGTTGAGCTTTTTCAAATCCTGGAAGATGATGCTATGAAAGTGCTGCACTCAATATGCCAGCACATTTGGAAAACTCAGCAGTGACCACAGGACTGGAAAATGTCAGTTTTCATTCCAATCCCAAAGAAAGGCAATGCCAAAGAATGCTCAAACTACCACACAATTGCACTTATCTCACACGCTAGTAAAGTAATGCTCAAAATTATTCAAGCCAGGCTTTAGCATAGGTGAACCGTGAACTTTCAGATGTTCAAGTTGATTTCAGAAAAGGCAGAAGAACCAGAGATCAAATTGCCAACATCCGCTGAATCATGGAAAAAGCCAGAGAGTTCCAGAAAAACATCTATTTCTGCTTTATTGACTATGCCAAAGTCTTTGACTGTGTGGATCACAATAAACTGTGGAAAATTCTGAAAGAGATGGGAATACCAGACCACCTGACCTGCCTCTTGAGAAACCTGTATGCAGGTCAGGAAGCAACAGTTAGAACTGGACATGGAACAACAGACTGGTTCCAAATAGGAAAAGGAGTACGTCAAGGCTGTATATTGTCACCCTGCTTATTTAACTTATATGCAGAGTACATCATGAGAAATGCTGGGCTGGAAGAAGCACAAGCTGGAACAAGATTGCTGGGAGAAATGTCAATAACCTCAGATATACAGATGACACCACTCTTTTGGCAGAAAGTGAAGAGGAACTAAAAAGCCTCTTGATGAAAGTGAAAGCAGAGAGTGAAAAAGCTGGCTTAAAGCTCAGCATTCAGAAAACGAAGATCATGGCATCTGGTCCCATCACTTCGTGGCAGATAGATGGGGAAACAGTGTCAGAGTTTATTTTTTTGGGCTCCAAAATCACTGCAGATGGTGACTGCAGCCATGAAATTAAAAGATGCTTACTCCTTGGAAGGAAAGTTATGACCAACCTAGATAGCATATTTGGAGCAGGCAATGGCACCCCACTCCAGTACTCTTGCCTAGAAAATCCCATGGATGGAGGATCCTGGCAGGCTGAAGTTCATGGGATCCTGAAGCGACTTCACGATCTGAGTGACTTCCCTTTCACTTTTCACTTTCATGCATTTGAGAAGGAAATGGCAACCCACTCCAGTGTTTTAGCCTGGAGAATCCCAGGGACGGGGGAGCCTGGTGGGCTGCCATCTATGGGGTCGCACAGAGTCGGACACGACTGAAGCGACTTATCAGCAGTAGCAGTAGCAGATAGCATATTGAAAAGCAGAGACATTACTTTGCCAACAAAGTTCCATCTAGTCAAGGCTATGGTTTTTCCAGTGGTCATGTATGGATGTGAGAGTTGGACTGTGAAGAAAGGTGAGCACCGAAGAATTGATGCTTTTGAATTGTGGTGTTGGAGAAGACTCTTGAGAGTCCCTTGGACTGCAAGGAGATCCAACCAGTCCATCCTAATGGAGATTGTCCTGGGTGTTCATTGGAAGGACTGATGCTGAGACTGAAACTCCAATACTTTGGCCACCTAATTCGAATAGTTAACTCATTGGAAAAGACCCTGATGCTGGGAGGGATTGGGGGCAGAAGCAGAAGTTGATGGCAGAGGATGAGATGGCTGGATGGCATCACCGACTCGATGGACATGAGTTTGAGTGAACTCTGGGAGTTGGTGATGGACAGTGAGGCCTGGCTTGCTGTGATACATGAGGTCGCAAAGAGTTGGACACAACTCAGCGACTGAACTGACTGACTGACTGACTGATATTTGTATTCCTATTGCCATTTTGTTAATTTTTTGGGGTTTGCTTTTGTATATGTTGTTCTTCTGTGTGTTTCCTGTTTATATAAGTACATTTAACATTTGTTATAAAGCTGGTTTGGTGGTATTAAATTCTCTTCATATTTGCTTGTCTGTAAAGTGTTTGTTTTCTCCATCAATTTTAAATGACATCCTTGCTGATTAGAGTAATCTTCATTTTAGATGTTTCCCTTGAAGTAATTTAATTATATCCTGCCATTCCCTTCTGGCCTGCAGAATTTCTGCAGAAAGATCAGCTGTTAATTGTAATACAGGATTTCCCTGGTGTATTACCTGTTGCTTTTCACTTGCTGCTTTTAATATTCCTTCTTTGTGTTTAGTCTGTGTTAGTTTGATTAGTATGTCTTGACATGTTTTCCTTGGGTTTATCCTGTATGGGACTCTTTTCGTTTTTTGAACTTGATTGACTATTTCCCATGTTGGGGAAATTTTCACCTATAATCTCTTCAAAAAATTTCTCCTACTGTTTCTTTTTCTCTTCTTCTTCTGTGACCCCTATAATTTGAATGTTGGTGTGTTTAATATTTTCCTAAGCGGTCTCTGAGACTATCCTCAGTTCTTTTCATTCTTTTCCTTTATTCTGCTCTTTGGCAGTTGTTTCATCCATTCTATCTTCCATCTCACTTATCCATTCTTCTGGCCCAGATATTCTGCTATTGATTACTTCTATATTATTTTTAATTTCAATAATTGTGTTGTCTGTCTCTCTTGTTTATTCTTTATTTCCTCTAGCTCATTGTTAATGCATTAATTGATTCTTACCTTTTCTCCAATTCATTCTTCAGGTTTGGGATCATACTTTATATCATTTCTGTGAATTCTTTTTAGGTAATTTGCCTATTTCCTCTTCGTTTATTTGCACTTGTGTGTCTCTATGTTGTTCCTTCATTTCTGAAATATTTCTCTGCATTTTAATTTTTTTAACTTAATTGTGTTTGAGTTCTCCTTTTCTCAGGCTTTAAGGTCAAATTCCTTCTTCCTTTTAGTTTCTGCCCTCGGTGGGTCAAGCTAGTGCAGTATTTTGTGTAGGCTCTGTGTAGGACAACATTTTGCTTGCTTTCTGCTGGGATAAGGTGAGTTGTCCCCCTCGCCCCCAGATGGGCATGCCTGTGTTGTGTGCTGATTATTGAGTTTGTATTTTTATCTTGTTTGCTGTTTGGATGAGATATCCTGCACTGGATGCTGCCTGAAGTTGGGTGCTGACAGGTCTTAAATACAGGTGGATGATTTGTGGGAGTTCTCACTAATTAATACTCCATAGAGTTAGGAGTCCACTCACAGTCTGTGGTCTTGTAATCAGCCCTCCCATTTCAAAGGCTCAGGGCCCGATCTCTGACTGTGAATGGGGATTCTACAGGTGGTTTCCTTATGGCATTAAAGGTAATTACAACAAAAACAGAAAAACAAAAATCAAGAAACAAGAGATGAACCCCAGACAAATGGCAAATACAAAATCAGGCAAATAATAGCAAAAACATTGGAGTACACACATGCATACGCATTTATATCCATAAAGAAAACCGAAATAGTCCAAAAATAAAGTATAATAGATTAACCCAGTGAGCAAAGGAAATAAAAAATTATATCAACCAGTTAAAAACAAAACTAACTAAAGCACAAACTGGAAAACAAAACCAAAGCAAGGTGCCAACTGGGAAATAAAGCAATGAAAACAAAATAAACTACCAATCATGGTGAGGAAAAAAAAAGAAAAGGAAATAATAAAAATGCAATTTAAATAGAATTAGATAAAGAAGATTATATATATGTATATATATATGTGTATATATATATATATATATATGAATAGCTACAACAGAAAAATAACAATAGGAAAAGCAAACAAAAGAAAAGATGTAGAAAAAAATAAAAATTTGAGAATTAACAACAACAAAAAAAAAACCCATAGACCTGCAAAAGGCCAACATAGAGGCAGAAGTATATAAAAGAAATAAAATGTGTGATTAAAACATATTTAATAGTATTAATAAAATCAACAATTACAGCAACAGAGAAAAAAAGGAAAAAGAAAAAAGAACAACTACAGAACACGTCAAAATATAAGAATAATATATGTTTCTCTTGAATTTCCACTGTTAGCATTGTTTCTCCTTTGTGAGTCTGTCCCAATGAGACCAGGTGTGGAGGTGCCACAGCTGCTTGGGTCGCAGGGGCCCTAGCAGCACCAGGTACTCAGGGGAGCTGGCTGCTAAGGCAGCAGGAAATATGGTGCTCTTTTTTTTTTTTCCAGCCTCTGGCAACTCTATCCCAGTGGGGATCAAGCATGGAGGTGATGCAGTTGCTTGGATCTTGGGGACCTGGGAAATGCCAGGTATACAGGGGAACTGGTGGCTATTGTCACAGGAGATATGGTGATATTAGGGCTTCTAGCATCTAGAAGTTTTGCCCCAGTGAGGATTCAGTGTGGAAGTGGCACGGCTACTTGGATAGCAGGGACCCGGCAGCACCAAGTGTTCAGGGACACTGACTGCCTCAGTCACGGGAGCTATGACCTTATCAGAATCTTTTTCTAGTCCCTGGAAGCTGGCAATCAGAAGATCTCTTTAACTGATCATTCTGTGTTGCTCGACCTGTTCAGGCACTTACAGGGCCCCCTGGGTGAGGGTCTTTGTTGCTCAGTTCATCAGGCACTTAAAGGGGCCTCTGGACTTGGGTCTTTCTCTGTTGTTCCACACATCAGAAACTTAAAGGGGAAGCCTCTCTGGGGTCTTTATTGTTCTGGTGCCAGTGCTGGGGTGTGGGGAGAGAGAAGCTAGAGTGATGGCTCCACTCCCTGCATGTGACTGAGTAGTATCGCCTCACATCCATGACTGCTTGATATTTCTCCACAGGCATTTCCCACTGCAATCTCCTCCTTCACGTCCCCTTGGGCCATCTCCCTGCAGTCAACAGCAGACCTCACCCTGCGATTGCTCTCCAATCTCTGTGCTCCAGCTCCTAGTCGTTGTGCTTTCTATGGGACTTGTGTCCTTGTCCAGGATATGTATGGCTGCAGCAAGGCTTATCTGTGTGATTCTCATTTCACTCAGACTGTCACAGATGAGCTATTTTACGCTCAGCCTCAAATGCTTCTCCTCTGTCCCAAATAATTGCCCTGATGTGGGGATCTAACACCTGTTTCAGTTCCCCCATCCCCCAGGCATGGGTCTTGTCCTTCTCACTCTTCTCTTTTCCCCCCTACTTCCTTCATCCTACTAAGTTTTGCATGGTTCTGTATGTTCTTTTCCTGTGGTCATGTACTCCTGCCTGCTTTCAGCTGGTGTTCTGCAAGATCTGTGTCTGAAGGTGTATTCCTACTGTATCCGTGGAGAGAGAAGTACTCCACATCTACCTACTCCTCCACCATCTTGTTCTTATCCAATGTACTCTTTAATTCTCACTGCATTTAATGGTTTTTTAATATAAAAATGCAGTTGTAGGAATCAGGTTCCCTAACTTCAGACTGTACTATAAAGCTACAGTAATCAATACAGTATGGTACTGGCACAAAAATAGAAATATAGATTAATGGAACATAGAAAACTCAGAAATAAACCCATGCACCTCTCATCATGAAATCTATGACAAAAGAGGTAAGAAAATACAATGGAGAAAAGACAGTCTCTTCAATAGGTGGGGTTGGGAAAACTGGACAGTTTCATGTAAAAGAATTACATTAGAACACTCCCTAACACCATACACAAAGGTAAACTCAAAATGGATTAAAGATATAAATGTAAGGCCAAATACCATAAAACTCTTAGCAGAAGCCATAGGCAGAAGACCCTTTGACAAATCACAGCAAGTTCCTCTTTGACCTATCTCCTAGAATAATGGAAATAAAAATAAACAAATGAGACCTAATTAAACTTAAAAGCTTTTACACAGCAAAGGAAACCAACTTTAGACAAGATGAAAAGACAACTCTCAGAATGTGAGACAATAATTGCAAATGACAAGGGATTAATATCCAAAATATATAAGCAGGTCATGCAGGTCAATATCATAAAAACAAACAACCCAATCAAGAAATGGGCAGAAAACCTTAACAGACATTTCTCCAAAGAAGACATACAGATGTCCAACAAACACATGAAAATATGCTCACCATCACTAATTATTAGAGAAATTCAAAACAAAACTACAAGAAGGTGTCACTCTATACTGGGTCAAAATGAAAGTGAAAATGTTAGTTGCTCAGTTGTGTCCAACTCTTTATGATCCCGTGGACTGTAGCCTGCTAGGCTCCTCTCTCCATGGGATTCTCCCGTCAATAATACTGGAGAGGGGCGCCATTCCCTTTTCCAGGGGATCTTCCCAACCCAGGGATGGAACTGGTCAAAATGGGCTTCATAAAAAAATTACAAACAATAAATCTTGGAGAGGATTTAGAGAAAAGGAAACCCTCTTATGCTATTGATGGGAATATAAATTGATACAACCACTATGGAGAATAGTATGTATATTCTTTAAAAAAATAAAAATACAACTGCAATATGACCCAGTGATCCTGCTCCTGGGCATATACCCAGAGAAAACTGTATCTCTAAAAATACATGTACCACAATGTTCATTGCAGCACTATTTACAATAGTTAGGTTGTGGAAGCAACTTAAATGTTCATCAACAGAGGAATGGATAAAGAAGATGTGGTATATATATACAATGAAATATTAGTCATAAAATGAATGAAATTGGTTCATTTGCAATGATGTGGATGGACCTAGAGACTCATATGGTCTTTACATATATATATATATATATATATATATATATATATATATATATATATATATTTGGGACTTATAAAAAATGGCATAGATGATCTTATTTACAAAGCAGAAATAGAGACACAGACATAGAGAACAAATGTATGGACACCACGGGAGAAAGCAGGTGGGGTAACAATTCAATCAATTGGGAGATTGAGATTGATGTATATACACTACTATGTATAAAATAGATAACTAATGAGAACTTACTATATAGCACAGGGAACTCTACTTGGTGCTCTGTGGTGATTTAAATGGGAAGAAAATCCAAAAAAGAGGTCATATATGTATATGTGTGGCTGACATACTTTGCAGTACAGTGGAAAATGACAGCAATGTAAAGCAACTATAATCCAACTAAAAAAAAGTTTCTATAATATTTCTTTGTTGAATCTTTCATTTTGTTCATGTATTGTTTTCCCTAATTTCATTTAATTGTACCTCTGTATTTTCTTGTAGTTCACTGAATTTTAGAGGATTTTTCTAAATTCTTTGTCAGGCCAATTCACATATCCCCATGTCTTTGAAGTTTGTAATTGAAGTTTCATTATTTTCCTTTGTTTGAGTCACATTTCCTTGATCATTCATGATTTTTGTGGTTCTATGTTGATGCCTAAACTTTGATAAAGTAGCAACCTCTTTTAGTCTTTAGAAACTGGCTTCAGTAGACAAAGTCCTTCAATAATCAGCCTGTCTATAGATTATGCATAGGCCATCTAATGGTATTCGTGGGAATGTTTGCTGCTTGTATCCTTTTTGGGTTACTCTGGTGCATGATCAGTAAGTGGGAAAACCTGGTATATGATTACATGGAGACCAGCCTGGTGCCTAGGAACATGGAGACAGCTTGGACCCGGGGTTCAATAGAGTAGGCCTGATCTTTTGTTTTTTGTGTGATGGGCATGAGACCTTACTGTACATGGAAAAGCCTGGATCCTGTGTAACCAGGCACCAGTGATCACTGGGGTGATCCCCATGTCTGGGTCTGTGAGGGCCAGCCTGGGACTGGGGAATTCTGGAAGCCAGGGTCTGTGGGAGGCAGTCTAGAGTCTAAATCCATGAGTCTCAACCTGGCATTGAGGTAGGCTAGGAGTCTGGGTTCACTGGTGTTCTCTTAGGGCTTGGGTTTGTGGGAGCCCATCAAGAACTTGAGGCTACAGTAGCCCTCTGAGGCCATCTGAACTAGCATACATAAGAGTGAATCTGGGAGCATGAAGCTGAGGAAACCACTTGGAGTTTCTGGAGACATCTGGGGCCATTGAGCTGGTAGGTGCATAATAGAGCTGAGGGGCCTGGATTCATAGGCGTCTGCTTTGAACCTGGTGCCATAAGATTCACCTAAGACCTCTGGATCCTGAAGAACCTGCTAAAACTAGAAGATCCTATGGTAATCCATGGGTCTACATTCATGGAATCCTACTGGGAACTTGGTGTTAATTTACAGGACATACTCTGAGCATATGTTAAATAAACAGGGTGATGATATACAGCCTTGTTGTACTCCTTACCAGTGAACCAGTCCATTGTTCCATGTCCAGTTCTAAGTGTTGCTTCTTGACCTGCATATGTTTCTTAGGAGGCAGGTAAGGTGGTCTGGTATTCCAATCTCTTTAAGAATTTTCCACAGTTTGTTTTGATCCACACAAAGGCTTTCACATAGTCAATGAAGCAGAAGTGGATGCGTTTTTGGAATTTCTTTGCTTCTTCTATGATACAGAGGATTTTGTCAATCTGATCTCTGGTTCCTCTTCCTTTTCTAAATCCAGCTTGTACATCTGGAAGTTCTCAGTTCACATAATGCTAAAGCCTAGCTTGAAGGGTTTTGAGCATAATCCTGCTAGCATGTTATATGAATGCAATTGTATGATAGTTTGAACATTTTTTGAGATTGCCTTTATTTGGGATTGGAATGAAAACTGACCATTTCCAGTCCTGTGGCCACTGCTCAGTCTTCCAAATTTTCTAGCTCATTAAGTGAAGTATTTTAACAGCATCATTTTTAGCTAGCTTTGTTTTTAGTAATGCTTCCTAAGGCCCAATTGACTTCACACTTCAGGGTGTCTGGCTCTAGGTGAGTGACCATACCATTATGGTTATACGGGTAATTAAAAGCTTTTTTTGTGCAGTTCTTCTGTGTATTCTTGCTACATCTTCTTACTCTCTTCTTCTTCCGTTAGGTCCTTGTCCTTTCTCTCCTTTAGCCCATCTTTGCATGAAATGTTCCCTTGGTATCTCCAGTTTTCTTTAAGAGATCTCTGGTCTTTCCCATTCTATTGTCTTCCTCTATTTTTTGCATTGTTCACTAAAGAATATACTATATCCTAATATTAGAGCTTGATATTGGAAAATGTGATGTCTTCCACTTTGTTGTTTCTCACAATTGCTTTGGCTTTTCAGAGTATTCTGAGGTTCCATACGACACCACCCTTATGGCAGAAAGTGAAGAGGGACTAAAAAGCCTCTTGATGAAAGTGACAGAGGAGAGTGAAAAAGTTGTCTTAAAGCTCAACATTCATAAAACTAAGATCATGGCATCTTGTCCCATCACTTCATGGCAGATAGATGGGGGAAACAGTGGAAATAGTGTCAGACTTTGATTTTCTGGGGTCCAAAATCACGGCAGATGATGACTGCAGCCATGAAATTAAAAGACGCTTACTCCTTGGAGGAAAACTTATGACCAGCCTAGACAGCAGAGATATTACTTTGCCAACAAAGGTACATATAGTCAAGGCTCTGGTTTTTCCAGTGGTTATGTATAGATGTGAGAGTTGGACTGTGAAGCAAGCTGAGCACCAAAGAACTGATGTTTTTGAACTGTGGTGCTAGAGAAGACTCTTGCGAGTCCCTTGGACTGCAAGGAGATCCAACCAGTCCATCCTGAAGGAGACCAGTCCTGGGTGTTCATTGGAAGGACTGATGCTGAGGCTGAAACTCCAATACTTTGGGCACCACATGCGAAGTGTTGACTCACTGGGAAAGACCCTTATGCTGGGAGGGATTGGGAGCAGGAGGAGAAGGGGAAGACCGAGGATGAGATGGCTGGATGGCATCACTGACTCTATGCACATGAGTTCTGGTGAACTCCGGAAGTTGGTGATGGACAGGGATGCCTGGCGTACTGCGATTCATGGGGTCGCAAAGAGTCGGACACGACTGAGGAACTGAACTGAACTGAACTGATAAATATTAATATTGTTTTATTTACTTATACAAAAATGCCATTGAATACTTATAGGGATTGCATTGAATCTACAAATGGGTTAGGGTATTATGGATATTTTAGCAATATTGAAACTTCCAATTCATGTGTATGGATATTTTAAATTTATTTTTGCCTCAATCAAATTCTTTCATCAGTGTTTTGCAGTTTTCAGTGTAAATACTAATCAATTCCTTTGTTAAATTTATTCCTAGATGTCTTATTTTTTTTTTTTGATGCTTTTTGTAAATGTTTCAACTATTTTTAAGATAATTTATGTTAATATATAGAAATGCAACTGATTTTTTAATGTAATTTTGTATCTGGAAACTGCTGATTTTTTAAAACTAGATCTGGTTTGTTTTTTTTTTTTTTTTTTTTTTTTGAGTCTAGGATTTTTGTATATAAATCATGTTATTTGCAAATACAGACAATTTTATTTCTTCATTTCCAATTCAGATCTTTTTTATTTTTCTTGTCAGATTGCTCTGTCTGGGACTTCTAATTCTGCATTGAACAAAAGCTGTGAGAGTGGGCATTCTTGTCTTGTTTCTGATTTTTTGAGTACAGTTTTCACACTTTCATCATTGAGTGTGATGTTATCTGTGAGCTTGTCATCTATGGCCTTTATTTTTGAAACATGTTCCTTCTATAAATAGACATTTCTCCAAAGAAGACATACAGATGGCTAACAAACACATGAAAAGATGCTCAACATCACTCATTATCAGAGAAATGCAAATCAAAACCACAATCAGGTACCATTTCACGCCAGTCAGAACGGCTGCAATCCGAAAGTCTACAAGCAATAAATGCTGGAGAGGGTGTGGAGAAAAGGGAACCCTCTTACACTGTTGGTGGGAATGCAAACTAGTACAGCCACTATGGAGAACAGTGTGGAGATTCCTTAAAAAACTGGAAATAGAACTGCCATACGACCCAGCAGTCACACTGCTGGGCATATACACCGAGGAAACCAGAATTGAAAGAGACATGTGTACCCCAATGTTCATTGCAGCACTGTTTATAATAGCCAGGACATGGAAGCAACCTAGATGTCCATCAGCAGATGAAAGGATAAGAAAGCTGTGGTACATATACACAATGGAGTATTAATCAGCCATTAAAAAGAAAACATTTGAATCAGTTCTAACGAGGTGGATGAAACTGGAGCCTATTATACAGAGTGAATTAAGCCAGAAAGAAAAATACCAATACAGTATACAAACACATATATATGGAATTTAGAAAGATGGTAACGACAACCCTGTATGCGAGACAGCAAAAGAGACACAGATGTATAGAACAGTCTTTTAGACTCTGTGGGGAGGGGGATGATTTGGGAGAATGGCATTAAAACATGTATAATATCATATAAGAAATGAATTGCCAGTGCAGGTTCTATGCAGGATACAGGAAGCTTGGGGCTGGTGCACTGGGATGACCCAGAGGGATGGTATGGGGAGGGAGGTGGGAGGGGGGTTCAGGATGGGGAACACGTGTACACCCATGGCGGATGCATGTTGATGTATGGCAAAACCAATACAATATTGTAAAGTAAAATAATAATAATAATAATAAGTAAAAACAAAATACAATTCCCCAAAAACAATTTTTTAAATACTGAACAGGTGAGGAAATTTGTCCAAAGAGTTTTCTGCATCTATTGAGATGTTCACATGATTTTTGTGTATTGTTTTCTTTATCCACTCAGGTGTTCTAAAGCATTTGATTAAAGAATTAAATCTATTTACATTTAAAATAATACTTCATAGATAATACTTTTATAATTTTATTGTCTTTTCTGTTTTGTTGATCCACTTTTCCTTGTTTCTTATCCATATATCTGTGTATGTGTGTGTCCGTGTGTATGTATATGTGATTTGATTTCACTTGGTATCAGTGTGATTTGACTTCCTTATTATGTCATTTGGTATAATTACTACAGGTTTTTCCCTTGTGGCTATCATGAGGCTTACATAAATTTTCTTAAAATTATAACATCCTATTTTAAACTGATAACAATTTAGCTTTGGTAGCATTTCTAATCTTTATTCTCTTACTTGTCCAATCCTCACATTTTAGATTGTTGATGGTACAGATTACATATTTTTACATTGTGTAACTAATAGCAGATTATTTTAACTTTAATAGACTTGTTTGTTAATTTTAACCTAGAGTTGTAAGTAAACTATATACACCATTACAATATTAAACTTTCCTGGTGGCCCAGATGGTAAACAAATGCAGGAGACATGGTTGGATTGAATAGCAACCCACTTCAGTGTTTTTGCCTTAAAAACATCCATGGATAGAGGATCGTGGTGAGCTACAATTCATACAGTCCATAGGGTTGCAAAGAGTCAAACATGATGGAGCGGCTAACAGTTTCACTTTCACCCTATTACCATATTATGAAATATAAATTTGACTATATGTTTACCATAATAAGTGAGTTTTACTAACTTCTTGTGTTTTTATAATGTCAGAATTCTTGTCCTTTTACTCAAAGAACTCCCTTTATCATTTCTAGTTAAACATGTCTAGTGGTAATGAATTTTCTCAGCATGTGTTCTTTCAGGGAAGTCTTCATAGCTTCTTCTCTTGTAAAAGAAGCTATATCTCTGCTCAGTATATAATTCTTTATGACAGTTTTTTTTTTTTTTTCTTATAATACGTTGAATATTTTTTCCATCATTGCCTGGTCTAAAAAGCTTCAACTGAGAAATCCACTGCTGATATTATGGGGATTCCAATGTAACTTCTATCTTTTTTCTAGCTATTTTCAAAATTCCTCCTGTCTTTGACATTTAATAATGTAGTGATAATGTGTCTCAGTGTGTTTATATTTGCATACAACTTATTTGAGATCTTTTGGGTCTCATGGATCTAGATGTCCATTTCTCTCCTCATATTTGGGAAGTACACTGTCACCATTACTTTAAAATGTTTTCTTTTTCTACTCCTTCAGCTTGGGTTTCAACAAGAATGTTTTAGCTAGTAACATCTTTAAGCAGGTGTCACTTTCTACAAGAGTCTATTTTTGCAGTGAGGCCACTGTTCACACTCTTTGAAATTGGGAATGATGGTGCTTCTGGCTCAGGGCATTTGTATGGGATTGTTGCTTTGGTTTCCTGTACATTTGTGTCTTTTCTACTGTTGCCTGGATTCTCATGTCAGGCTCCCTAAACTCTCAGAGCTAGATGCTACACTCAGCAGTAGGCAGGTTATAAATTAACTTTCCTATTTTGGCAAGGTATCAGAACATACCTCAAGGCCTGCACTGATCATGGGGGAATCACATCAATAAGACTGTTCAAGAAGGCTGTATTAAGCTTTGGGCAGGACTATACATCATATTCTCTGCCCAGTTGGCATTGTAACATATGCTGTAGAGCTGACAAGTCTCTTTGCTTGAGAATCAGATGAAACAGACTTGTACACTAAGCTCCTTGTAGAGATAAGGCCACTATTTTGGCTCTTCAGATGCAGAACCATTGGTAAGTTTCTCTGCTCAAGTGTTACTTTAATTGAGGTTGCAGTGTGGGCTACCAAGATTTCTGGGAGCTCTGGTTAGGTTACAGTTTTAATTCAATTCATCACTGTCTCTGTGGTGCAGAGGGTGCTTCAGTCTCACCCCTGTGTTGTTGATTTTTTTCTCAGAAGTCTGTGAAGGATTGTTAGTTGTTCTTGTGGAGGGGGTGAAATCAGGAATAAGCAATGTCATCACCTTAGTGACATCACTCTCTTTGTGCATTGGTTCCCAAAGTGTGGTTCTTACACCAACTCCACCAGCATCACTTGGGAAACTGTTACAAGCTACTGTTGATTCTTCATAGATATTAATCCTTTTTTAAATTTGAAGTTTGCAAATATTTTTTCTCAGTTTGTATATTTTCTTTACATCCTCATCACATGGTCTTACATAAAGAAAGCACTTTTATTTTTATGAGGTTTAATTAATCATTCTTTTCTATTATGGATTGTGTTTTGTTTTCAAAACTGAAAGCTCTGCCTAGCCCTAGATCAAGCCCTAGATCTCCAAATTTCTCCTATGATTTTTCAAAAAGTTTTATACTTTTACATTTGAATTAGTTATATATTTTGAATTAATTTTTTGTACAAGGCGTGAGGTACAGGTAATAAATTTTGACTTATATATGTCTCGATATTCCAGTATTATTAGTTGAAAAGTTGTCTTTCCTACATGAAATTGATTTCACATCTTTTCCAAAAATCATTTGAGCATATTGTGTGTGTCATTTCTGGGTACTCTATTGTATTCCATTGATCTATATGTCTATCCACAAGTACTACACTGTTTTGAATACTCTGGGTATATATGAAACCTTAATATTGAATAGAATGATCCATCCCATACTTTATCTTTTTGGTCAACATTGTTTGTGCCCCAAATGTCAAATCTTTGAGTTCTCTGAATTTGAACCAATTCCTCCCCTCTGGATCTGGGTTTGCTCATCTGTAATTGAATTATTCCATCATTCCATGGAGTTGGGAACACTATGAGCATCTATGTGAAAAACTGAAGCATTAGTCTTCTGTACAACTTCCCAAATGTCTGCCTATAGTTCCTTTTCCCACAGTTCTTTTGAATGAGTCTGCCAATTGTTTTTTATTTACACTGGAAGCCAAATTACCAACCCATTAGTTACAGACCAAGAATCTGTGTAAATATGACATTATGTTAAATTTTCTTGTTTTACAGCCTAATATACTGCATATAATTCAGTGAATTGACTACTTTTACCTTCTCCAGTAGTGATTAACAATTCAGTTGTAACTGGGTTATAAGCTACTGCTTTCCAGCAATGAATTGTTCCTGCATACTTTGCTGATCCGCTTGTAAAGCAAGGATGTCTCTTTTCTGCTTCTGTTAAGGAGGCAAAAGGTTTTCCCCATCTAACTGGAGATTCTGTTATTCCAATCTTACTTATATAGAACCTCTTCTTTAAGCCTGTTCTCCAGTGCAGTCTGGAATTTCACAAATCTTTTCATGTAAGGCAGCCATGTCCTGTGGGCCTGACTTGGCTAGATCTTGAATATACAGTTTCCATTTAATTATACTGGACTCTTGGGCTTTACCAATCCTGTGGGTCTTGGGTGATCTTAGGATCCATTTCATAATTTGTACTTGCAGGCTTAATATGACTGTGTGACACACAGTAATTTATTCAGTGTCAATTAAAGCCCAGTGACATGCCAGTAACTGTTTTTCAGAGGTAGTATAATTTTTTCCAGCCACTGGGAACTTCCTACTCCAGAAGCCCAGAAGCTTCCACTCTTTAATTTATGGAATTATCAATTAAAGTCCCAACGATCATTTGAGAGACATTTTTTTTTTTTAATTACCATTTTAAGTGAGGCCACATATCCTTTTTGGTCCAGGAGTCTACCAGAGCTTGACCTATTTCTAACTGGTCCTTCTTAGATTTGCCCAAGTTTTTCCATGGAAAAAATCAGAATATTTACTTTTGTATTTCTCATCTTCAGTGTTTCTTGTCTGTTTTAGACTTTTAGGTTCCTGATTTTGTCCCTTCCTTTCTTCCTCAGTTATTTACTGATAAGTTTTCCTCACATTTAGCCCTTTCTTTTTATAAAATATTTCCCATAATTCACCTGTATTCATCATATCAATCTGTTTTCTTGAGATTCCCCTCCTCCCATTTTTATTAAGGAACTAGAGCATGTCCTTTCTGGTTAATTTGTCTGCCCCTTTTCCATCTGTCTCTTTTCTCTTTTTTCCTCAAATTCCATTCTCCCAAATCTTTTAACTGTTTCACTTTGTCAGCAACCTCAGAAATAGGATTTTGAATTTCATTTAATAGGAGAGTCAGAATTACATGTTTATAACTTGAAGAAGCAGTTTTGAAAACCCTGTTTCTAACTGGCACAATCTAAAGAGCATCAGACATACTGTCTGCTCATCTAATAAAAAAAGCACTTTTCATTGCTTCCTCCTTTAATCTCTGAGCAAAACCTTTAAAAGTGACCAGGGACAATCACTTTCAGGCCAGGAAGATTCTATAGGATATTTCTTGAGACATTCCTCAGTGACTATCTCTAATTAGCTGAAGTAGCCTTGATGATTTGCCTTAATCTCTAAAGGTTTGTTGTAAGAAAGAACTATTACTAATAGTAAGAAACTTAAGGGCATCTCCATAATGAATCTTGCATCATGTATATGCACCACCCAGGAAATCAAAAGCCCTCCTGACCTTTGGGAAGATCCCCTGGAGAAGGAAATGGCAACCCAATCTAGTATTCTTGCCTGGGAAATCCCATAAACAGAGGAGCCTGGCAGGCTACAGTCCATGGAGCTTGCAAAAGAGTCAGACATGACTGATCAAATAAATAACAAGCTGACCTTTGAGTTAACCTGCCCAGAATATCGTTAATTTAATATTGGGTATAATCCTCCAAAATACTCTTCCTTACTGCATTCCCTTTGGCATCCGACTCCATTTTACATAACCAAGCAGGCTGTGCCTTAAAACTATGCAATTTAGTTTCTTCCTTTAACTGAGGTGAATTTGTTTTCTGCCCTATGTCATCATCATCATCAGTTTCTGAGGATGAGTTGTCATCCCAGATCTCCCCATCCCAGATATCTGGGTCCCAATTCATTCCAACCTTAGCTAGGGCCAGGTGGACTTCCCTCTTATTTACTTTGTCCCACTATTTTAGATATTTGGCTTGGGCAACTTTAACAGCATTTTTTTTTTCAACAACAGAATGGAAAATAGAGCTAACACAAAATTCTGGCATTTAACCGTCTTTGTAAGTCATATCAATCTTTCTCCAGTTGCACCTTTACTTCACCAAATTTCTTTTTAGTTTCATGTACCTGAAGGATCCAACCTCTCTGTCCCAGCTATGTACTTGTTTGCCCTTTCTAAAAAATCATGAGCTATGACAAGTAAGTGCTTCCCAGGTGGCACAGTGGTAAAATATCCACCTGCCAGTGCAGGAGATGCAAGAGATGCAAGTTTGATCCCTGGGTCAGGAAGATCCCCTGGAGTAGGAAATGGCAACTCTCTCTAGTATTCTTGCCTGGAAAATTCCATGGATAAAGGAAACTGGCAGGCTACAGTTCAAGCAGTCACAAATTGGAAGATAGTTCCTGATATGCAAGTAATATAGCAAGAAACAAACATATGTATCATGAAATTGGAGAAACATTTGCATCCAGATTCAAGCAATACTGGGAGGTCCCTCAAACAGCAATTTGGAGTTTCCAATTAGAAGATCCCAGGGAATGTGTTCATCCCACAAGTGAGACCTCAGAGTACCATCCAAAGGAGTCCTGCTTTTATCACCAAGCCATAAGCTGATAGTCATCAGCTTATGTGAAAGGTGCACCTCTGGCTGTTATGCTAAATGCTTGTATTTCTAGTCTTAAGCCTCATAATGTTTGCTGATCCCTGGGAACTGGCCAGATTCCCAAGTCCAGGAGCTTTGTGACTTACTCCCTTCCTTATCTGTTGGTTCCCAAGACGTACTTTCACCATTTCTGCTGGTTAGCAGCTTGATATGCAATACATTTCAGGGTCTCTGTCCAGACAAAGGCCTCTTGTTGCCTCTGATACCTGAACAAGACTCTTCTATTAATTTTCCCAACACTACCACAATAAGTCTAGTTAATATTTGTCACTGCCATACATTATATCCCCATAATATTTGTTTTATAACTAAAAGTTTGTACCTTTACCTGTTTTGCTCATCCTACTACCCCCAAACTCTAGTCACCACCACTTTGTTTTCTCTATATATGAGTTAATGTTTTGTCTGACTGTTCTTGTTTCTTTAGACTTCACATGTAAGTGAGACCATATGGTATTTGTCTTTCTGAATGTTGAATTGTATGAATTCTTTGTATAGTTTGGATAGTAACCACTTATTTGATATATCTTTTGCAGATATGTTCTCCCATTCAGTAGATGGTCTTTTCATCTTGTTGGTAGTTTACTTTGCTGTTCAAAAGACTTTTAGTTTGGTGTAGTCTTGTTTGCTTATTTTTGCTTTGGTTTATCTTGCCTGAGGAAACAATCCAAAAAATATTGTTAAGACTGATGTCAATGAGTGTACTGCCCATGTTTTCTTCTAGAATTTAATGATTTCAGGTCTTACATTCAAGTCTTTAATCAGTGTTGAGTTAATTTTTATGAATGCTATAAGCTAGTATTCCTGTGTTATTATTTTTCAAGTGGTTGTTCAGTTTCTCCAACATTGTTTATTGAAGATACTATCTTTTCTCCATTATATGGTTTTACCTCTGATGTGAAGTGACTGACCATATATGTGTGGGCTTATTTCTGGGGCTCTGCATTCTGTTCCATTTATCTATGGATCTTTTTATGCTAATACTATATCATTTTGATTGCTATATCTTTGTAATATAGTTTGAAATCAGGAAGAGTGATGCATAAATCTTTAAATGTATTGTAAAGATTTCTTTGACTATTTGAGTTTTTTGTATTTCCATACAAATTTTAGGATTGTTAGACTTATTTCTGTGAAAAATGCCACTGAAATAAATTACACAAAGAAAACTGGAAAATCCACAAATGTGGAGATTAAGAAACATAGTACTGAACAATGAAGAGTTCAGAAAAAAATTTAAAATATACAAAATAAATATATTGAGAGAAACGAAAGTAGAAATACAATATAAAACTTAGGGGATGCAAAACAACAATTTTAAGATGGATGTTCATAGTGATAAATGCCTACATGAAGAAAAAAAAACCTCAACTTAATTTTATACACCAAAGAACTAGAAAAATAAGAATAAATGATATACATCTACTATTGAAAGAAAAATGAGAAAAAACCCAAAAATGTGAAAATTAAACAGCATGCTACTAAAAATCAATGGGTCAATGAAGAAATCAGAAAATACCTCAAAACATATCAAAATTAAAAAATCTATGGAATCCAGCAAAAGCAGTTCTAAGAGAGAAGTTCATAGCAAAAAGGTCTTCTTCCAAAAATAAGAAAAATCACAAACAAACAAACTAATCTACAACACAAAGAGAAATTGAAAATGAACAAACAAACCCAATGTCAGTAGAATGAAAGAAATAATAAAGATCGGAGAAGAAATAAAATAGAGGTTAAAAATGACAGACAAGATCAATAAAACCAACAGTTGTGTTTTTGAAAAGGTGAATAAAATGGACAAACCTCTAGCCAAGCTGACTATGAAGAAAAGTGACAAACAAAATAAGAAATGAAAGAAAAGAAGTAACAACCAATACAACAGAAATACAAATAAAATCATAAGAGTACTACAAAAAGTTGTAGGCCAACAAATTGGACAACTTAAAATAAAAGAAAAAATTTCTATAAACTTAAGGTTGAATCAAGAAGAAACAGACTATTTAAAAAGACTGATCACTAGACATGAGATAGAACCTATTTTATTTTTTAAATTTATTTTATTTTATTATTTTTAATATAAATTTATTTTAATTGGAGGTTAATTACTTTACAATATTGTGGTGTGGTTTTTGCATACATCAACATGAATCAGACATGGCTGTACATGTGTCTCTCCATCTTGAACACCCCGCCCACCTCTCTCCCCACTCTATTCCTCTGGGTAGGCCCAGAGCACCAGCTTTGAGAGCCCTGCCTCATGCATTGGTCAAACTTGCATTGGTAATCTGTTTTATATATGGTAATATACATGTTTCAATGCTATTCTCTCAAATTGTCCCACACTTAACTTCTCTCACAGAGTCCAAAAGTCTGTTCTTTACATCTGAGTTTCTTTTGCTGTCTTGAATATAGTGTTATCATTACAGTTTTCCTGAATTCCTTATATGTGTGTTAATATACTCTACTGGTGTTTCTCTTTCTGCCTTACTTTACTTTGTATAATAGGCTCCAGTTTCACCCACCTCATCAGAACTGACTCAAACACGTTCTTTTTATAGCTGAGTAATATTCCATTGTGCATATATACCATACTTTCTTATCCATTTATCTGCCAATGGACATCTAGATTGCTTCCATGTCCTAGCTATTGTAAACTGCTGCAATGAACACTGGGGTATATGTGTCTCTTTCAATTCCGGTTTCCTCAGTGTGTATGTCCAGCAGTGGGATAGCTGGGTCATATGGCAGTTCTATTTCCAGTTTATTAAGGAATCTATGCACTGTTGTCCATAGTGATGGCACTAGCTTGCATTCCCACCAACAGTGTAAGAGGGTTCCCTTTTCTCCATGCCCTCTCCAGCATTTATCGTTTGCAGACTTTTTGATGGCAGCCATTCTGACCGACATGAGATGCTATCTCATTGTGATTTTGATTTACATTTCTCTGATACTGAGTGATGTTGAGCATCTTTTCATGTGTTTGTTAGCCATCTGTATGTCTTCTTTGGAGAAATGTCTGTTTAGGTCTTTGGCCCACTTTTTGATTTGGTCATTTATTTATCCGGTATTGAGTTGCATGAGCTGCTTGTATATCTTGGAGATTAATTCTTTGTCAGTTTCTGCATTTGCTATTAATTTCTCCCATTCTGAGAGTTGTCTTTTTATCCTCCTCATAGTCTACTTCGTTGTGCAAAAGCTTTTAAGTTTAATTAGGTCCCATTTGCTTATTTTTGCTTTTTATTTCCATTACTCTGGGAGGTGGGTCATAGAGGATCTTGCTGTGATTTATGTCAAGTGTTCTGCCTATGTTTTCCTCTAATTGTTTTATAGTTTATGCTCTCACATTTATATCTTTAATATATTTTGAGTTTATTTTTGTGTATGGTCTTAGAAAGTGTTATAGTTTCATTCTTTTATGGGTGTTTGACAATTTTTCCCATAATCACTTGTTAAAGAGAATGTCTTTTCTTCATTGTGTATTTTTTCCTTCTTTGTCAAAGATAAGGTGTCCATAGGTGTGTATGTAGATTAATCTCTTGGTTTTCTCTTTTGTTCCATTGATCTATATGTCTATCTTTATGCCAGTACCATATTGTCTTGATGACAGTAGCTTCGTAGTATAGTCTGAAATCAGGCAGGTGGATTCCTCCACTTCCCTTCTTCTTTCTCAAGATTGCTTTGGCTATTAGAGGTTTTGTGTGTTTCCATATGAGTTTTGAAATTATGTGTTCTAGTTCTGTGAAAAATACCATTGGTAGCTTGATAGGGATTGCATTCAATCTATAGATGTCTTTGGATGGTATATATATTTTCACTATACTAATTCTTCCAATCCATGAACATGGTGCATTTCTCCATTTATTTGTGTCATCTGTGATTTCTTTCATCAGTGTTTTGTAGTTATACATATATAGGTCTTTTGTTTCTTTAGGTAAATTTAACCCAAGTATTTTATTCTTTTCATTGTAAAGGTGAATGGGATTGTTTCCTTAATTTCTCTTTTTTTCATTGTTAGTGTATAGGAATGCAAGGGGTTTCTGTGTGTTAATTTTATATCCTGCAACTTTACTGTATTCATTGATAAGCTCTAGTAGTTTTATGGTGATGTCTTTAGGGTTTTCTATGTAGAGGATTATGTCATCTGCAAACAGTGAGAGTTTAATTTCTCCTTTTCCAATCTGGATTCATTTTATTTCTTTTTCTTCTCTGATTGCTGTGGGTAAAATTTCCAAAACTAGGTTGAATAGTAGTGGTGAGAGTGGGCACCCTTGTCTTTTTCCTGATTTTTCAGTTCAGTTCAGTTCAGTCACTCAGTCGTGTCCGACTCTTTGCGACCCCATGAATCGCAGCACGCCAGGCCTCCCTGTCCATCACCAACTTGGGAGTTCACTCAGACTCAAGTCCATCGAGTCAGTGATGCCATCCAGCCATCTCATCCTCTGTCGTCCCTTTCTCCTCCTGCCCCCAATCCCTCCCAGCATCAGAGTATTTTCCAATGAGTCAACTCTTCACATGAGGTGGCCAAAGTACTGGAGTTTCACCTTCAGCATCATTCCCTCCAAAGAAATCCCAGGGCTGATCTCCTTCAGAATGGACTGGTTGGATCTCCTTGCAGTCCAAGGGACTCTCAAGAGTCTTCTCAAACACCACAGCTCAAAAGCTTCAATTCTTTGGTGCTCAGCCTTCTTCACAGTCCAACTCTCACATCCATACATGACCACTGGAAAAACCATAGCCTTGACTAGATGGACCTTTGTTGGTAAAGTAATGTCTCTGCTTTTCAATATGCTATCTAGGTTGGTCATAACTTTCCTTCCAAGGAGTAAGCATCTTTTGATTTCACGGCTCCAGTGATTTTGGAGCCCCCAAAAATAAAGTCTGACACTGTTTCCACTGTTTCCCCATCTATTTCCCATGAAGTGATGGGACTGGAGCCAAGATCTTCATATTCTGAATGTTGAGCTTTAAGCCAACTTTTTCACTCTCCTCTATCACTTTCATCAAGAAGCTTTTTAGTTCCTCTTCACTTTCTGCCATAAGGGTGGTGTCATCTGCATCTCTGAAGTTATTGATATGTATCCCACAATCTTGATTCCAGCTTGTGTTTCTTCCAGTCCAGGGTTTCTCATGATGTACTCTGCATATAAGTTAAATAAGCAGGGTGGCAATATACAGCCTTGACGTACTCCTTTTCCTATTTGGAACCAGTCTGTTGTTCCATGTCCAGTTCTAACTGTTGCTTCCTGATCTGCATACAGATTTCTCAAGAGGCAGGTCAGGTGGTCTGGTATTCCCATCTCTTTCAGAATTTTCCAGTTTATTGTGATCCAAACAGTCAAAGGCTTTGGCATAGTCAATAAAGCAGAAATAGATGTTTTTCTAGAACTCTCTTGCTTTTTCCATGATCCAGCAGATGTTGGCAATTTGATCTCTGGTTCCTCTGCCTTTTCTAAAACCAGCTTGAACATCAGGAAGTTCACAGTTCACGTATTGCTGAAGTCTGGCTTGGAGAACTTTACTAGCATGTGAGATGAGTGCAACTGTGCAGTAGTTTGAGCATTCTTTGGCATTGCCTTTCTTTGGGATTGGAATGAAAACTGACCTTTTCCAGTCCTGTGGCCACTGCTGATTTTTCCAAATTTGATGGCATATATTGAGTGCAGCACTTTCATAGCATCATCTTTCAGGATTTGAAATAGGAATGATTTCAATTTTTCACCATTGAGGATAATGTTTGCTGTGGGTTTGTCATATATGGCTTTTATTATGTTGAGTTATTTCTAGTGAGTCAACTCTTCGTATGAGGTGGCCAAATTACTGGAGTTTCAGCTTTAGCATCATTACTTCCAAAGAACACCCAGGACTGATCTCCTTTAGAATGGACTGGTTGGATCTCCTTGCAGTCCAAGGGACTCTCAAAAGTCTTCTCCAACACCACAGTTCAAAAGCATCAATTCTTTGGTGCTCAGCTTTCTTCACAGTCCAACTCTCTCATCTACACATGACTACTGGAAAAACCATAGCCTTAACTAGACGGACCTTTGTTGGCAAGGTAATGTCTCTGCTTTTGAATATGCTATCTAGGTTGGTTATAACTTTCCTTCCAAGGAGTAAGGGTCTTTTAATTTCATGGCTGCAGTCACCATCTGCAGTGATTTTGGAGCCCCCCAAATAAAGTCTGATACTGTTTCCACTGTTTCCCCAACTATTTCCCATGAAGTGATGGGACCAGATGCCATGATCTTAGTTTTCTGAATGTTGAACTTTAAGTGAACTTTTTCACTCTCTTCTTTCACTTTCATCAAGAGGCTTTTTAGTTCCTCTTCACTTTCTCTTTGTGACCCTATGGATTGTAGCCTACCAGGCTCCTCCATCCATGGAACTTTCCAGGCAAGAGTACTGGAGTGGGTTACCATTTCCTGCTCCAGGGGATCTTCTTGACCCAGGGACTGAATCCAGGTCTCCCACATTGAAGGCAGACACTTGACCATCTGAGCCACCAGGGAAACCCAAAATAGAGGTTCAGTTCAGTTCAGTTGCTCAGTCTTGTCTGACTCTTTGCGACCCCATGAATCACATCACACCAGGCCTTCCTGTCCATCACCAACTCGGAGTTCACTCAAACTCATGTCCATGGAGTCGGTGATGCCATCCAGCCATATAATCCTCTGTTGTCCCCTTCTCCTCCTGCCCTCAATCTTTCCCAGCATCAGAGACTTTTCCAATGAGTCAACTCTTCTCTTGAGGTAGCCAAAGTATTGGAGTTTCAGCTTTAGCATAATTCCTTCCAATGAACATCCAGGACTGATTTCCTTTAGAATGGACTGGTTGGATCTCCTTGCAGTCCACGGGACTCTCAAGAGTCTTCTCCAGCACCACAGTTCAAAAGCATCAATTCTTCGGTGCTCAGCTTTCTTCACAGTCCAACTCTCACATCCATACATGACCACAGGAAAAACCATAGTCTTGACTAGATGGACCTTTGTTGGCAAAACAATGTCTCTGCTTTTAATATGCTATCTAGCTTGGTCATAACTTTCCTTCCAAGGAGTAAGGGTCTTTTAATTTCATGGCTGCAGTCAACATCTGCAGTGATTTTGGAGCCCCCCAAAAATAAAGTCTGACACTGTTTCCACTGTTTCCCCATCTATTTCCCATGAAGTGATGGGACCAGATGCCATGATATTAGTTTTTTTTTTTTTAATTTTATTTTATTTTTAAACTTTACGTAATTGTATTAGTTTTGCCAAACATCAAAGGGAAAGAGACACGTGTACCCCAATGTTCATCGCAGCCATGATATTAGTTTTTTGAATGTTGAGCTTTAAGCCAACTTCTTCACTCTCCTCTTTCACTTTCATCAAGAGGCTTTTTAGTTCCTCTTCACTTTTTGCCATAAGGATGGTGTCATCAGCATATCTGAGGTTATTGATATTTCTCCTGGAAATCTTGATCCCAGCTTGTGCTTCATCCAGCCCAGCGTTTCTCATGAGGTACTCTGCATATAAGTTAAATAAGCATGGTGACAATATACAGCCTTGACATACTCTTTTCCCAATTTTGAACTAGACTGTTTTTCCATGTCCAGTTCTAACTGTTGCTTCTTGACCTGCATACAGATTTCTCAGGAGACAAGTCAGGTAGTCTGGTATTCCCATCTCTTTCAGAATTTTCCACAGTTTGTTGTGATCCACACAGTCAAAGGCTTTGGCATGGTCAAAAAAATAGAAGTAGAATTTTTATGGAACTCTCTTGATTTTTTTATGATCCAACAGATGTTAGCAATTTCATCTCTGGTTCCTCTGCCTTTTCTAAATCCATCTTGACCATCTGGAAGTTCATGGTTCATGTACTGTTGAAATCTGGCTTGGAGAATTTTGAGCATTAACTTTGCTAGCGTGTGAGATGAGTGTAATTTTATGGTAGTTTGAGCATTCTTTGGCATTGTCTTTCTTTGGGATTGAAATGAAAACTGACCTTTCCAGTCCTGTGGTCATTGCTGAGTTTTCCAAATTTGATGGCATATTGAATGCAGCACTTTCACAGCATCATCTTTTAGGACTTGAAATAGCTCAACTGGAATTCCATCACCTCCACTAGCTTTGTTCGTAGTGGTGCTTCCTAAGGCCCACTTGACTTTACATTCCAGGATGTCTGGTTCTAGGTGAGTGAGCACAAAATCGTGATTTTCTGGGTTGTACAGATCTTTTTTGTATAGTTCTTCTGTGCATTCTTGCCACATCTTCTTAATACCTTCTGCTTCTGTTAGATCCATACCATTTCTGCACTTTATTGTGCACATGTTTGCATGAAAATTTCCCTCGGTATCTCTAATTTTCTTGAAGATATCTCTAGTCTTTCCCATTCAATTATTTTCCTCTATTTCTTTGCATTGATCCCTTAGGGAGGCTTTCTTATCTCTTCTTACTCTTCTTTGGAACTGTGCATTCAAATGGGTCTATCTTTCCTTTTCTCCTTTGCCTTTCCCTTCTCTCCTTTTCACAGCTATTTGTAAGGCCTCCTCAGACAACCATTTTGCATTTCTTTTACTTGTGGATGGTCTTGATCATTGCCTCCTATACAATGTCATGAACCTCCATCCGTAGTTCTTCTGGTACTCTGTCTATCAGATCCAATCCCTTGAATCTATTTTTCACTTTCACTATATCATTGTAAGGGGTTTGATTTAGGTCCTACCTGAATGGTCTAGTGTTTTCCCTACTTTCTTCAATTTAAGTCAATTTGACAATAAGGAGTTCATAATATGAGCCACAGTCAGCTCCCAGTCTTGTTTTTGCTGACTGTATAGAGTTTCTCCATCTTTGGCTGCAAAGAATATAATCAATCTGATTTTGGTATTGACCATCTGGTGATGTCCATGTGCAGTCTTCTCTCATGTTGTTGGAACAGGGTGTTTACTATGACCAGTGTGTTCTCTTGACAAAACTCTATTAGCCTTTGCCCTGCTTCATTCTGTACTGCAAGCCCACGTTTGCCTGTTACTCCAAGTATTTTTTGACTTCCTATTTTGCATTCCAGTCCCCTATAATGAAAAGGACATCTTTTGGGGTGTTAGTTCTATAAGGTGTTTTAGGTCTTCATAGAACCATTCAACCTCAGCTTCTTCAGCATTACTGGTCAGGGTATAGACTTGTATTACTGTGATATTAAATTATTTGCCTTGGTAATGAACAGGGATCATTCTCTCATTTTGAGAGTGCATCCAAGTACTGCATTTCGGACTCTTGTTGACTATGATGGCTACTCCATTTCTTCTAAGGGATTCCTACCCACAATAGTATATATAATGATCATCTGAGTTAAATTCACCCATTCCAGTCAATTTTAGTTCTCTGATTCCTAAAATGTAGATGTTCCCTCTTGCCTTCTCCTGTTTTACCACTTCCAATTTGCCTTGATTCATGGACCTAACATTCCAGGTTCCTATGCTATATTGCTATTTACAGCATCAGACGTTGCTTCTATCACCAGTCATATCCACAAATGGGTGTTGTTGTTACTTTGGCTCCATCTTTTCATTCTTTTGGATTTATTTCTCCACTGATCTCCAGTAGAATATTGGGCACCTACTGACCTGGGGAATTCATCTTTCAGTGTCCTATCTTTTTGCCTTTTCATACTGTTCATACTTTTTTTTTGTTCTCTCTCTGGAAATTCCATGGTTTGGGTTTCTATCTCTCATTAGCTCCCTCGGATTGTCCTCAGGGCATTCAGGCCCTGTCCTTACCCTAAGGACCGATGATGCAGAACACGCCTCTCTGCCCAGCCCCCACTCGCTGGTGGCAGATGCTAGCAAATGGGCCACTTCTCCATTGGCAGTTGTGGTTAAGCATATATTCTGTGGGATTTTCCCCTCTTCTGGTTATTTTGCCCTCTGAGATTCCAAAACTCCCCACAGACACGCCTGTGAGAGGGTTTCCTCCTTTGTGCAGACTGCTCCTCCTTCCTAATTCCCTCCCCAGGATGGGTCTACATCCCTAAATCTTTTGGTTCAGTTTTTACCTTTTATATTTTGTCCTACCTTTTTTGAAGAGGGCTGGCTTTCTGGGTGTCTTGTGTCCTCCACCCACATTCAGAAGTTGCTTTGTTTTAGGTTGTCCCTTGTATTGGCATATAATTGTTCATAGTAGTCTCTTATGATCTTTTGTATTTCTTCATTGTCTGTTGTAACTTCTTTTTAATTTCTAATTTTAGTGATTTGAGTTATCTCCTTTTTACTTTTAAGTCTGGCTAATAGTTTTTCAATTTTGTTTATCTTTTTGAAGAACAAGCATTCAGTTTTATTGATCTTTTCTATTGTGTCCATTTTTCTCCTTTGATTTCTGCTCTGATTTTTTTTTTTCTTTCTTTCCTTCTACTAACTTTGGCATTTTTTGTTCTTCTTTTTCTAGTTTCTTTATGTGTAAAACTATGATGATTTTCAGTGTTTTGCTTATCTCTTGAGGTATGCCTGTATTTATATAAACATCCCTCTTAACACTTTTTTTTTTTTTTTTACTGTATCCTATGAGTTCAGGTCTGGCAAGCTGCAGTGCATGGGCTTGCAAAGAGTCAGACATGACTGAGACACTGAACAACAAATTTAGAGTTGTTGTGATTTGTCATTCGTTTCCAGGTATTTTTTATTCCCTCTTTGATTTCTTCAGTGACCTTTTGGTTATTTAGATGTTTACTGTTTAGCTCACCTCCATGTTTTTGTGTTTTGTGCAGCTGCAGTTTTGTTTTTTCCTGCAGTTGATATATAATCTTACAGTGTTTTGGTCACAAAAAATGCTTGCAAGTATTTCAATTTTTAAAAACTTTACCAGGGCTTGTTCTGTGACCCACAGTGTGATCTGGCCTGAGGAATGTTCCCCATGTACTTGAGAAAAAAAGTGAATTCTACTGTTTTTAGATGAAATGCCTTGTAGATATGAATTACGTCCCTCTGTTCCAATGCATCATTAAACGTTTGTGTTTCTCTATTAATCTTCTGTCTAAATGATCTGTTCTTTGCTGTGAGTGGTGTGTCAAAGTCCCTTACTATTATTGTGTTACTGTCAATTTCCCCTTTAATAGTTGCTAGCATTTGCCTTGTGTATTGACATGTTCCTCTGTTGGGTGCATGTATATTTATAATTGTTATATCTTCTTGGATTGATCCCTTGATCATTATGTAGTGTCCTTCCTTGTCTCTTGGAACTGTCTTTATTTTTAAGTCTATTATATTTGATATGCATATAACTACTTCCACTTCCCCTTCATTTCCATTTTCATGGAGTATCTTCTCTATCCCCTCACTTTCAGTCTGTATATGTTTCTAGGTCTGAAGTGGTCTCTTGTAGACCGTATATATAGGGGTCTTATTTTTATCCATTCAGCAAATTTGTGGTTTTTTGGTTGGAACATATAATGCATTCACATTTATGTAATTATTGATATGTATGATCCTATTACCACTTTATTATTTGAGTTTTTTTTTCTTGAGGCCTTTTCTTTCTCTTGTTTTTCCTATCTAAAGGAATTCCTTTAGCATTTGTTGTACAGCTGGTTTTGGTGGTGCTGAATTCTCTTAACTTTTGGTTATATGTAAAGTTTTTTTCATTTCTCATTTGAATCTGAAAAAGATCTTTGTTGCACAGAGTAATCTTAGTTGTAGCTTGTTTTATTTTATTTTTTTCTTTCATCACTTTGTGGGTTTCCTGCCACTCCCTTCTGGCTTGCAGAGTTTGTGTTGAAAGATCAGCTGTTAACCTTATGGAGATCCCCTCACATGTTATTCAATGATATTAATATGTTTTATTTGTGTTTAATTTTCATTAGTTTGATTAGTATGTGTTGTGGCATGTTTCTCTTTGGGTTTATCCTGTATGGGAATCTCTGGGCTTCCTGGACTTGGGTGACTATTTTGTTCCCCAAGTTAGGGAAATTTTTGACTATAATTGCAAATATTTTCTCTTGTCCCTTCTTCTTATCTTCTTCTTTTGGGACCCATATAATTCAAATGTTGGTGTGTTTAATGTTGCTCCAGGGTGTCTGAGACTGTTTTTATTTTCATTCTTTTCCTTTATTCTGTTCTGATTCAGTTATTTCCATCATTAGATCTTCCAGTTCACTCATTTGTTCTTCTGCCTCAGTTTTTCTGCTCTTGCTTTCCTCTAGTGTACTTTTAAAATCTCAGTTATTGTGTTATTCATTTCTCATCATCTATTCTTTAGTTTTTCTGTGTGTGTTGTGCTAAGTAGCTTCCGTTGTGTCTGACTCTGTGTGACCCTGTATGGACTGTAGTCCTCCAGGCTCCTCTGTCCACAGGATTTTCCAGGCAAGAATACTGGATTGGATTACCATGGCCTCGTCCAAGCATTCTTCCCGACCCAGGGATCAAAATGGCATCTTTTCCATCTAGCTGCATTGGCAGGCAGGTTCTTTACCACTAGTGCCACCTGAGAAGTCCTAATTAATTTAATTCTTTTAGGCCCTTGTTAAATATTTCTTGTATCTTCTCAATCTGTGCCTCTATTCTATTTATCTTGTCTCCATTTTATTTCCAAGATTTTGGATCATTTTTACTATTATTATTTTGAATTTTTTCATGTAGACTGCCTATTTTAATTTTTTTTTGTCTTGTGGGGTTTTACCATGCTCTTTTGTCTATCACATGTTTCTCTATCTTTTCATATTGTTTAGTTTACTGTGTTTGGGGTCTCCTTTCTGCAGGTCATATTTCCTCTTATTTGTGGAGTCTGTTCCCCATCATATTTGGGGTTGGACCAGTGTCTTCTGAAGATTTCTTGGTTTGAGGGACTTGCACCTATGTTCTTGTGGATAGAGCTGGATCTTCTTCTCTCTGAAGGGCAGTTTGGCCTCCAGTGGTGTGTTTTGGGGTATCTATGGGCTTGGTATGGTTTTGGGCAGCCTGTCTGCAAATAGACATTGTTGTGTTCCTGTTTTGTTCAGGATTTTGTGTGAGACATCCATCACTGGAGCTCACAGGCCTTTGAGTGGGGCCTGATCTTAGTGTTGAGATGGAGGACTTTGGGAGACCTCTCACCAGTTAGTGTTCCATGTGGTCAGTAATTCTTTGGTGGTCAATATCCTGGACTGGCATCTCCTTCCTCAGAAGTTCAGGCCTGATCTCTTTCTGTGCAATAAGACTCCACAGGGCACATAGCACAGAAGACAAAACCCCAAGGCAAATGATAAAAGTAACAGTCAACGAACAAAAGCACCCAAAGAACTTCACAGTTTTACAAACCGCAAAGAGAGAAAAGAGAAAGAGAATAAAAAAATAGGAATCAAAAAAAGAAGAGAGCAATCAAGCCAATAAACAAAGGTATAAGTGAAAATTGATAATAAAATCTAGAGTAGTATAAATACAGAATCAAAAACATGGAAAATGCAATATAACTAAAATGTACTGTAAAAATAGGAAAAAGTAAAATAAATGTATTTTAAAATAAAATATTAAAAAAGAAAAAGAAATTATAATAATTAAAGAAATAAGAAAAAACATTAGAACAATACAAAAAAGAAAAAAATATATATATATATACACACACACCTAGAAAGAGAGACACAGTGGAAGTAAAAAGAATGTCCTCTTGTGTTCTCTGTTGTCCTCTTCACAAGAGTGAGCACCACCCAAGCTGCCTACTCAGGAAGTCCTCCAATATTTCTAGGAAGGCCTCTTGATCTGTTGTGAGTACTGCAGGTCAGCTCAGATTCAGATCTGCCTTACTCCAGCTTGTACTTATTTTTAAAGTCCACAATAGCCTCCAAAGCCCACAGTCTCAGGCTAATTGTGGGGATTTACTCCATTGCACCTGCAACTGCAGGAATGAATTCACTTCCTCTTTGCTCACATAGCCTTTGGTGCTCTGCTTTGGTTTTGAGCCCACCTCTGCTTGTAGGCTGCCATCCGTTCTCTGCCCAGACACTTAGAGGTGAAAGTAGTAGTTTATTAGGGTTCACTTGCTCAGTTGGACTGGGGAGACAGGGGCATATGGTAGCCACAGTTAGGGTGTTTGGGGAGTGCCTGCTGTGGCTGAGACCTGCAGAAAGTTGCTATGGTCTGAGACAGGTTGTGCACTCTCCTAGGATAATTGGCCATGGGTCATGTGTCTCTTGGCAGGGCCAAGTAGCATTGGCTCCCAGGAAAGTGTAGGCAGTAACACGTGCCTGCTCCTGGCTTGCTGGCAGATGTTACCTTTGGGACTGGGACTGCAGCTGCAGCATTTTGTTCCTTGCCTCAGGCTCAGAACTTGGCTTGCAATGCCCTGGCTTTGACAGTGGCCAGTCAGCTTATATTTCCCCCTTTGGGATCATAAACTTCATTCACTTCTTGTTCTACCTCTGGGACTCATGCCAGCTTTGGCAGTGGCTGGTCATATCATCTCTGGGGTCACGTGGTTCACAGCTACCACTCATCCCATCTATTGCATTCATGAAGGTGGATTCCTGCAGTCTGCAAGTGCATGGAGATTGAAGGTCCCCACGACAATGATCTCTTGCCTGTCTGGGAGACCCAGGCTTTTTCCTGAACACTCTTACCTGTGTTGTACTAGCCCCTTTAGAGTATCTTCATGGCAGTCAAACTCGGTCCTCTCCCTGGGGTCTGACCCCTGAAACCTGAGCTTGAGCTCCTAGCCCCCACTCACTGAGGTGGGTGTGAAAGCCACTTATAGGCTGGGAAGTGCTATTTGGCACCAATGTCTGTGGTGAATTCTCTCAGCTTTGCCTTCTGAACACCTTTGTTGTGTTCTCCTTTGAGTTTTTAAAGCTCTCCACTGTCTCCACTCATAAGGGGGTTTCCAAGAATGTGCAGAGTATTTTCCTTCTTTTCTGCTCCCTCCCTGAGGATCAGGTCCCATTCCCAAAGTCTTTGTCTTTTTCTTTATCTTTTGACCTGCCTCATTCTAACGAGATTGTTTTGCCTTTTTGGAAGTCTTGGGTCTTCTGCCAGCATTCAGTAGGTGTCCTGTAGGAGTTCCACATGCAGATGTATTTTGGATGCATTTGTGGGGAGAAAGGTGATCTCCCCATCTTACTTCTCCACCATAATGAAAGTCCCTTTCAAGTCATTCTTATAAGTAGTTGTTCTGTAAATAGTTGAAATTATCATGGGCCCATGAGGGGAGGTGAGCTCAGAGTCTTCCTACCACAGTGCCATGTTGGCCACATCCTCATTAACATAATTTTGAATGAGAAAAAAAAATCCACCTTTATTTAATAACTAGAGCAAACAGTTCAAATATACTTAAATTCTGTATTAAAGTCAAGTAAATCATAATGAAAATGAAAGGAAGGACACTAGAAAAAGTGGGGAAGATGTAATAGAGAACTAAAAGAAATTCAAATATATATATATATATATATATATATATATATATATATATATATATATAAAACTAATTGTTTACTCTAATGACTGTGTCACATTTAGTTCTGCTTAGGTTTTAGTATTCCTTTTCTAAGAATATCTTCCTCGACTGACCTATCCTTTTGGGAATGGTGTTCTAAAATATTTTAGTTTGCTTTCACAATTTCCTGGCATTATGACCATAGCTAATTAGATCCAGAATTGGAAACAACCTGAGGCAAAGGTGGTTATTCATGTCTTATTCATGGATAGGATATAGTCTGACAGAATATAGTCTGCCAATGATATAGTCTGACAGAAAACCTCTGTCTAATTTAGGTATTCTAAACCTGGATTGTATCTCCTGAGATTCTATTCTTTGGAATATCTAAACTCAAGATATATGAAAGGTCAGTTAGGCAATACCACCAAGACCAGGAGAAGTAGAAACAGAAAGTCACTATGTAGTAAAATACAAGATCAGGAACAAGAGCTATCTACTTTGGAAGGTCAGCAGTATACATCACTGAGGTACCTTCTATCCTGAATAGACCAGTGGTTTCTATTCTATTTCTCCATATAGCCATAAAATAACTTTCCATAACATGAAGTAAACCACGCTTGTCTCTATTCCTTGCTAACAAAGAAAAAAAATATTTAAAACACACATTAGAGCATTAAAAAAGACAATGTGATGTTTCCCGGCGGGAAAGCTAGGATTTTTAACTTGAACTCTAGTGTGGTAAATGTTATGACTTCCAGAGAATTTTCCCTGAAAAGATCATAGATGTCAATGAGGAAAATTACATGCTTTTTGTGTGCCATATGCCATATGCAAAGAATTCTCAAAACTTACTTTTGTGCAACACCTCTTCAGTGAACTTTAGACTTGTATATATAACCACTTACTTTACAATTTTATTTGGATGTATGATAAACATCACTCACTTACTATGTTCTAAATTAAACTCCAAATCTTCTCCATGTAGAATTGTTCCCACTTCAGATTTCTTCATCTAAGTCATCTTCTACCTTCAAGTTGCTCAGCAAAGAAACCTTGAGACCACAGACTGCTCTCACACCACCACATCATATCTACAAGCAAGTTTTATTTACTTCTTTTCCAAAATATAACTAGAATCTGACCACTTCTCACCACCTTCAGTGATATCACCTTGGTCTAAGCTGTCATCATTTTCCACCTGAGTTTATACAATAGCTTCCTTATTAACCTCCATTTTCCTATACTTGGTCTTTTATGATTTTATTCTTCAAACAGCATCCAGAAGATGAGATGGCTTGGGTCAGTTTTCCTTATTCTTTCCCGCTAAGTACAATTTTGTACCCTGTAAATAATGAAAGAGGCAACCAAAACAGAACTATAAAAGGTGTAAAGAGGAAGGAAAACTGGCTAGCAAATTTAAAACTAAGGAAAACACCATTATAACATGATGTCTTATGATTCTTTCCTTATCCAAAAGAAGAAGAAACCCAGGCCAACTGTTTCCAAAACCAAATATAGCAAGATGGTAGCTCAGACAGGCTTATTTTTCCCTCAAGTCAAACAGAAGTCCACTGATAACACAGAGCCTGGCAACACCATCAAGGAAGATTGATTATGAGCTGCACTAGTGGTAAGTGAACAAAGGACAAACTTTCCTTTTGTGCTGGGCCTCAAATTCCACTTTTGCCACCAAGAGGCACTAAGCAAGTGGATAGCATTAGCAAGGGTTGTCTCAGTACAAGTGGTTTAACCTGGGAAATGCTCCTCTTTCCTGTAGGCAAGAAATTCCCTTCCCTAAACCTAGATGCAATAAGTTACTTGGCCCAGGGAAATATCTTTTCTTCAGACAGCACTAACAGAAATTAGTGGGGGATATCAGCAGCACCAGATAAATCAAGTAGACCAAAATAACACCACAAAGATACTAAAAACTAAATTGTCACTAGAACCAGAGCCACAAAGTAGGCTGGGACCTAGAAGCTAAACCTAACCAAAATGGCAGTTGGAAAAATTTTAAAAAACACATAGGATGAAAAGTTTCATAATCTAGAGGATACAACAAAAATCACTTGTCATACCAAGAACAAGGAAAATCACAATTTGAATAAGAAAAGAACCACCCTGGTATTGGAACTATGCCACAAAGATTTTAAAGCAACTCTTATTAAAGTGCTTCAATCATCAATTATAAAAATTCCTGTAAGGTATGAAAAAGTAGGAATTCTCAGTAAAGAAAGAGAAGTTATAAAAATAAAATGGAAACTGTGGAACTGAAAGACAAAATAACAGAAACTTAAAACTCATTGGATAGGCTCAAGTTAGAATGAAGATAACAGTGAATAGAATCAGTGAACTTGAGGGCATATCAATAGAATTTATTCTATCTAAACAATGAAGAGAGAAATAAACTGAAAAAAAAAATTGAGTAGAGCCCAAGGAACCTGTGAGATAATAACAAAAGATCCAATATGTTTTTTTTAATCATCAGAGCCCTAGAAAGAGAGGAAAAAAGAATAGGACTGAAAGAATATTCCAGAAATAATGGTTTAAAATTGATTAAAAGACTATAAGATGCAAGAGATTCAACTACTCCCAAACAGGCTAGATCGAAAGAAGTCTATTGCAAGAAACAACATTCTTAAACTCTCAAAAAATAAAGGCAAAGAAAAGATCAAAGTCAATAAGAGAAGCAGCATCTTACATATAGGGGAACATCTGTTAGAATGATGAGCTATCTCATCAGAAACCATGGAAACCAGAAGGATGCAATGCAAGTTCTAAAGGAAAATGATAATCAACAGCAAATTCTATATCTTGAAAAACTCTTCAAGAATAAAGATATTTTCTTCAAGGGAAAACTAAAATGAGTGTGTTGATAGTAGACCTACTCTTAAACAATGCATAAAGGAAGTTTGTCAAAAAGAAAGGTAGTGATAAATTAAAAAAGGAGTCTCAAATCATCAGGAAGGAATAAATAACAAAGAGCACAAATTAGTATGAGAAATATACTATCTTTATCCTCATTAATTTTCTATAACATATTTGATAATTTGAAATGAAAAAATATAATATCATTTGATTTGCAAAGCCCCACACAACCTTGAATCCCTGCCTTGTTATCTCCCTAACCTAATTTTTTGACACTGTTTTTGTCACTGTCTCTGCTTCACCCACACTGGCCTCCTTGCTATTCAACAAATAGATCAGACATATTTGTGCTTTTGGGCTTTGGCACTTCCAGTTCCTTCTGCTTGGAATATTCTAATTTCAATGGTCTTTGCTCATAAGTCACCTAGTCAGTGTGGCCTATTTTCTTAAAAGTTGATCCACTGCACCCCCAGCACATTCTGTCCACATTTCTTGCTTTATTGTTTACTTTACAATAAATTTAGCTCCAAGAATGCAGAGATCATTGTTTTTTCTTCACTTTTGAATCTCCAGTGACCAAAACAGTATGTAGCATATATGTTGGACTTACATGTTTGAATGAATGGTTTCATTAGCAAATCCAAGACTCTTCTCTCTGGGAACTCTAAGAATAATTTAATGCCACATTCAGAGCAGATTGCATGCCTCCTCTTTTCCTAGGCTGAGATAAATCATTACAGTCTAGAAGGCCCAAGAAGATGGAGAACATTTAAATGTATATAAATATTTATAAATTCATAAACCTCTTACTTTTCATTCTGATTTCACCACCTTCTATTTATTGATCACCTACAGATTGTTTACTTTTATCTAAGAATCTTATTTAATATTTGCTGCAATCTTATGAAGTAGGCATTATTATAACTTAAAAATATGTTATATGCTAAAGATTGAAAAAAATAATTTCATAATAGTTTTTTTTTTAAGGAAAATAAAGAGAATAAAAAAGATAGGAAGGCAAGAAGGAAGACAGACTCCCACAGCAAATATGCATATATATTTTAGGATGCTTTCTAATTTCAGAAGCTTAAAACTATTCTAACATTTGAAACTATATGTTATTAACCCCCTTTCACAGGTGAATAAGTTGAGGTTCAGTGAGTATAAGTAACTTGCTTTGAGTCACAAAGCCAAATAAATGGAAGAATTAAAATACAGGACTCAGTTCACTTCAGTAGCTCAGTCGTGTCCGACTCTTTGCGACCCCATGAATGGCAGCACGCTACGCCTCCCTGTCCATCATCAACTCCCAGAGTTCACTCAGACATGAGTCCATCAAGTCAGTGATGCCATCCAGCCATCTCATCCTCTGTCCTCCCCTTCTCCTCCTGCCCCCAATCCCTCCCAGCATTAGAGTCTTTTCCAATGAGTCAACTTTTTGCATGAGGTGGCCAAAGTATTGGAGTTTCAGCTTTAGTATCATTCCTTCCAAAGAAATCCCAGGGCTGATCTCCTTCAGAATGGACTGGTTGAATCTCCTTGCAGGCCAAGGGACTCTCAAGAGTCTTTTCCAGCACCACAGTTCAAAAGCATCAATTCTTCGGCACTCAGCCTTCTTCACAGTCCAACTCTCACATTCACACATGACCACAGGAAAAACCATAGCCTTGAATAGATGGACCTTTGTTGGCAAAGTAATGTCTCACCTTTTCAATATGCTATCTAGGTTGGTCATAACTTTTCTTCCAATGAGTAAGTGTCTTTTAATTTCATGGCTGCAGTCACCATCTGCAGTGATTTTGGAGCCCCCCAAAATAGTCTGATACTGTTTCCACTGTTTCCCCATCTATTTTCCATGAAGTGATGGGACCAGATGCCATGATCTTCATTTTCTGAATGTTGAGCTTTAAGCCAACTTTTTCACTCTCCACTTTCCTTTTCATCAAGAAGCTTTTTAGTTCCTCTTCACTTTCTGCCTTAAGGGTGGTGTCATCTGCATATCTGGGGTTATTGATATCTCTCCCGCCAATCTTGATTCCAGCTTGTGCTTCTTCCAGTCCAGCATTTCTCATGATGTACTCTGCATATAAGTTAAATAAGCAGGGTGACAATATACAGCCTTGACGTACTCCTTTTCCTATTTGGAACCAGTCTGTTGATCCATGGCCAGTTCTAACTGTTGCTTCTTGACCTGCATGTAGGTTTCTCAAGATGCAGGTCAGGTGGTCTGGTGTTCGCTTCTCTTTCAGAATTTTCCACAGTTTATTGTGATCCACACAGTCAAAGGCTTTGGCGTAGTCAATAAAGCAGAAATAGATGTTTTTCTGGAACTCTCTTGCTTTTTCCATGATCCAGTGGATGTTGGCAATTTGATCTCTGGTTCCTCTGCCTTTTCTAAAACCAGCTTGAACATCTGGAATTTCATGGTTCACATATTGCTGAAGCCTGGCTTGGAGAATTTTGAGCATTACTTTACTACTGTGTGAGATGAGTGCAATTGTGCGGTAGTTTGAGCATTCTTTGGCATTGTCTTTGGGATTGGAATGAAAACTGACCTTTTCCATTCCTGTGGCCATTGCTGAGTTTTCCAAATGTGCTGGCATATTGAGCCCAGCACTTTCACAGCATCATCTTTCAGGATTTGAAATAGCTTAACTTGAATTCCAGCACCTCCACTAGCTTTGTTCATAGTGATGCTTTCTTTCTAAGGCCCACTTGACTTCACATCCCAGGATGTCTGGCTCTAGGTCAGTGATCACACCATCGTGATTATCTTGGTCATGAAGCTCTTTTTTGTACAGTTCTTCTGTGTATTCTTGACACCTCTTCTTAATATCTTCTGCTTCTGTTAGGTCCATACCATTTCTCTCCCTTATCGAGCCCATCTTTGCATGAAATGTTCCCTTGGTATCTCTAATTTTCTTGAAGAGATCTCTAGTCTTTCCCATTCTGTTGTTTTCCTCTATTTTTTTGCATTGATCGCTGAGGAAGGCTTTCTTATGTCTTCTTGCTATTCTTTGGAACTCTGCATTCAAATGCTTATATCTTTCCTTTTCTCCTTTGTTTTTCACTTCTCTTCTTTTCACAGCTATTTGTAAGGCCTCCACAGACAGCCATTTTGCTTTTTTGCATTTCTTTTCCGTGGTGATGGTCTTGATCCCTGTCTCCTGTACAATGTCACAAACAGGAGTACCAAATCCCAAATTTGTCTTATATGTACTACAGTTCCTGGTTTCCTAAGAAAATTTCCCAGCAGTTCTCAACCAGTGTTCTTAAATGACTTTTAGAGAGGGTGGTTTGGTGTCTTAATAACTTAATAATACCTCTGGCATTTAACAGATAGGGATCAGTGAGTTCAGTCAATCCATGGAAAGTTTTACCCAACAAATAATTATTCCCCCAAAGATCACACGGAAAAAAAATCAACAAAATTTACTGATAGCCTAATCTATAGCAGTAATGGGTTAAGAGTTGGAAATAGAAAGATGAATAGAACTTGGTTCTTATCCTCAGGAAGCTCATTGGCTAGTGGGAGACTCAAGCAAACAAATAATCTCTCATACAGAACAATAATTAATTTATCAAAATCATGAACAAAGTAACATGGGCTTACAGAGACTTAGTCTTTCATAATGTTACTTGTATAGATACAGGGAGGGAGTGAGGAGGGTAAGTCAAGAGAGGCTTCAGTGAAGGCGAAGTCTTTGAGTTGAGTCTTGAAGAACAAGTGTGAGCTTTTGCTTTAGAAATAGTGAAGGTGAATATTTTCAATAGAAGATAACATACATGAAAGCACAAGTGTTAAAGGATATGTCATAAAATGCAGGTATATGATGTATGGGCTGAAACTACAGCTCTGGGTCATAGCTGCATTTATATTTTGCCTTCACTACTTCCTAGCTGTGAATCTGAATGCAAACTACTGAACTTCCACATGTTTCAGTTCTCTCATATGTAAAATATTGATCATCTTAACAGAATATATCTCATGGGATTGGTGGGAGAGTAAAAGACTTAATATATGTGAAATATTTAGAGTGGTATTTAGCACATAATAATATTTCAATTTATGTTAGATATTTGTTATTTTTAAAACAGATTTGTTTGTCTTACTGTTTATTTTCTGTTCCAGCAAGGATTTAATATAGATGATTAATAGATGGATGGATAGATAGATAAATAGATGTAAAGAAACAGAGATCTGGAATTGAGGAAACTTTAAGATGTCTGGTTTAGCCAAACTTTGTGTTAGAGGGCATGAGAATGGAAAAGTAAAGTTCAGACCACATATGTCACTATTTACAACATATAACATGTGTTTAAATTTTATTCTATAGGAAATGGGGAGCCATGGATGGGTCTTAGCAGGATGGTGGCATGATCAAATTTGTTTTCTGAGATTACTCTGACTCCAGTGTGAAAGATGGAATGAAAGAGAGAGACTAAAAACAGGGAGACCAAATAGGAAACTATGGAATAAATCCAGGATGGAAATGATAATACCTAACCTCAGGCAATGGTAGATTGTCAAATAGGGAATGAATCTGTGAAAGAATCACAATCCACAATACTTGGTTTTTGATTGATTGAGTATAACTGAGGTTGGATAAATATGAAAAAAAAGAGTGGAAGAATTCAGATCTGGAAGTCTCTTGACTCTCTTCCAATGCTCTTACCCTTTCTCTAAGTTGTTTACTTTCCCCTGCTGCTGCTATTAGCTTGTGCTGGACCTCTTCCATGACACATGGGCCTGCTGAATATCCTGTGTATTCTGCTTGTCTCTATTACTATACTAAAGGGCTCTAAGCTGGGAGTGCAGCTTATCTCTTTCCTCTATGTACAGAGATTCTTATTAATAGATGCATTCCTGGAGTTTGGCCATCCATTACCCAGGAGCCCTCATGGCCTTTGGGTGGCCTGGGCACAGGCACAAGGATCGAGGAAGGTGTTAGAGCTCTCTTTTGCCTAATGGCACAGGTCTTTGGGATCCACTTCTGTGTCTTCATGGGAAATCTCTGCAAATACTATGTGATCCCAGCCACCCTGGAGGCTTTGCCCAAACAGAGAGTGCTCTTGGCTAAGCCGCTGCTCCTTCCATTTCTAAACTTTGTATATTTCAAGGGAAATCTGATCTGAACCCTTCTGATTCATTTATACTTAAATCATCCAAAGGCTCTGTTTTAAGAGTGAATTCAGCTCCAAAAATGTCTTATAAGCTTTGGTTATAAAACTCCTTAGATTTTGTGGGCTAGAATATTTTTACTCCCCTTTTCTTTGAAACAAGATGTTGTAACTTTGCCAAGAGTAAATGGATTTCCAACCTCAAAGAGGTCATGTTTGGTTCAAGAGTCAAAAATCATGAAGCTCAAAGACTCAAAAGCATTCTTTAGGAACTGGTAATAATTAACCCCAGGGGAATGGGATAAATGATGAGATACATGATAAATCCAGGAGATGGTGGATAAAAGGGTGACAGGGTGCTATGCATTCTACCCTTTTGGCTCAGTGCCCCAAAGCCTCAAAACTTTTGTCCTTTAACTGGGGAAACAGGGCCATGAGATAGCACACTCCCACAAAGCACCAGAAAAATTAGGCAGAGAAACAGCTCTCATTTTGAACAAGTTCCTGAGTGTTTAGAGAGTTCTTTTCACAGTTTTTCCTCTCATTGAATCCTTAAACATCCCTGTGGACTAGGGATAATTACCTCCATTTTCCAGAGAAACAGAATGAGATTCAGAGGAAGTAAAGTGACATATCCAAGGTCAAATAACTGTTCTAAGCCAAGTCAACAAATCACTTTAATTAATTTCAGACTTCAGTAAGTTGGAGAGAGATAAGTGACAGTCACTTACCTTGAGGAGCTGACATACAAGAAGGAAATGACATAATGATTATCACACTAAAATTATTCCTGAACAAAATTGAGCATGTGGAGTACCAATTCTAGTGATGTGCATATTTTTACATGTACTTAGAAATTTGTCTCTAGTCCTTTGATCCAATGTTTCCTTACTTTTGTATTGACTCCCTTAGGCTAGCATAGTGGCTGGTACAAAGTAGGTATTTGGGCAGTAATGAATGAATGAGTTAATGAATGCATAAAAGAATGGGTGATAGGCCACAGTGAGTGGTTTAGCCTAGAATCATGTTTCTGAAACTTCCCTTGTGATGAAAACTACTTTGAGCACTAGTTACCTACACAGATTACTATACCTCTTCCCCGGAAATTCTGACTTGGAAGTTGAGGGTTTGGATTCAGGAACTTGTACTTTAACAAGTTCACCAGGTGATTCCTAACATCAGATAAGCTTGAGACACAAATCTAGAAAAACACCAGCTTAAATTTTACTTAGGTAAGTCATAACATCAGATAAGCTTGGGATACAAGCCTAGAAAAGCCCCAGCTTAAATTTTACATAGTTGAGTTCAGCTTTCCGAGTTGCCAGCATAGTGAAGGCTGAGATAGGAACTCAGAGTAGGGTACACATATAAAATAAAAATATGATATTCCCTATTGTGTATAACTCCTTAAATTGAACAATGATTTCTTTCTATATTTTCAAAGATTATCAGTACTATTGGCATTCATGAATATCCATGTGTTTATCTTTTTCCTGAGCGTGAAGCAAGACTACCTTTCTAAACATTCATTGTCCTTCAGTTAAGTTCAGTCACTCAGTCGTGTCCAACTCTCTGTGACCACATGGAAAGCAGCACGCCAGGCTTCCCTATCCATCACCAACTTCCAGAGCTTGCTCAAAATCATGTCCATAGAGTCAGTGACGTCATCCAACTGTCTCATCCTCTGTTGTTACCTTCTCCTCCTGCCTTCAATCTCTCCCAGTATTGGGGTCTTTTCCAATGAGTCAGTTATTCGCATCAGGTGGCCAAAGTATTGGAGTTTCAGATTCAGCATCAGTCCTTCCAATGAATATTCAGGACCGATTTCCTTTAGGATTGACTAGTTTGACCTCCTTGCAGCCCAAGGGACTCTCAAGAGTCTTCTCCAAAATTGATGTTAAAAAAACATCAATTCTTCAGCACTCAGCTTTCTTTATAGTCCAACACTCATATCCATACATCACTATTGGAAACACCATAGCTTTGACTAAAAGGACATTTGTTGGCTAAGTAGTGTCCCTGCTTTTTAATATGCTGTCTAGGTTGGTCATAGCTTTTCTTCCAAGGAGCAAGCATCTTTTAATTTCATGGTTGCAGTCACCATCTGCAGTGATTTTGGAGCCCCCTAAAAATAAAGTCTTTCACTGTTTCCATTGTTTCCCCATCTACTTGCCATGAAGGGATGGGACCAGATGCCATGGTCTTTCTTTTCTGAATGTTGAGTTTTAAGCCAAAGTTTTCACTCTCCTCTTTTACCTTCATCAAGAGGATATTTAGTTCCTCTTCACTTTCTGCCATAAGGGTGGTACTTTTTGCATACCTGAGGTTATTGATATTTCTCCCAGCAATCTTGATTCAGCTTGTTCTTCATCCAGCCCAGCATTTCATGTGATATACTCTGCATACAAGTTAAATAAGCAGGGTGACAATATACAACCTTGACGTACATATTTCCCTATTTGCACACAGTCTGTCGTTCTAAGTCCAGTTCCAACTGTTGCTTCTTGAGGTGCATACAGATTTCTCAGGAGGCAGGTAATGTGGTCTGATATTCCTGTCACTTTAAGAATTTTCCACACTTTGTTTTGATATACACAGTCAAAAGCTTTGGTGTAGTCAGTAAAGCAGAAGTAGATGTTTTTCTGAAATTCTCTTGCTTTTTCTATGACACAAAGGATGTTGGCAATTTGATCTCAGGTTCCTCTGTTTTTTTTTAAATCCAGCTTGAACATCTGGAAGTTCTTGGTTTACATACTGTTGAAGTCTGGATTAGAGAATTTTGAGCACTGCTTTGCTAGTGTGTGCAATGAGTGCAATTGTGTGGTAGTCTGAACACTTTTTGGCATTGCCCTTCTTTGGGATGGGAATGAAAACTGACCTTTTCCAGTCCTGTGGCCACTGCTGAGTTTTCCAAATTTGCTGGCATATTGAGTGCAGCACTTTCACAGCATCATCTTTTAGGATTTGAAATAGCTTAGCTGGAATTCCATCACCTCCACTAGCTTTGTTTATAGTGATGCTTCCTAAGGCCCACTTCACTTCACACTTCAGGATATCTGACTCTAGGTGAGTGATCACACCGTCATGGTTATCTGAGTCATTAAGATCTTTTTTTGTATAATTCTTCTGTGTATTCTTGTCACCTCTTCTTAATATTTTCTGCTTTGTTAGGTTCATACCGTCTCTGTCCTTTTTTGTGTCCATCTTTGCATGAAATGTTCCCTTGGTATTCTGATTTTCTTGAAGAGACCTCTAGTCTTTCCCATTCTATTGTTTTCCTGTCTTTCTTTGCATTGTTCCCTTAGAAAGGCTTTATCTCTCCTTGCTATTCTTTGGAACTCTCCATTCAGATGGGTATAACCTTCCTTTTCTCCTTTGCCTTTTCCTTCCCTTCTTTTCTGAGCTGTTTTAAGGCCTCCTCAGACAATGGTTTTGCCTTTTTGCACTTATTTTTCTTGGGGATGGTCTTGATCACCGCCTCCTGTACAATGTCATAACCTCAGTGCATAGTTCTTCAGGCATTCTGTCTATCAAATCTAATCTCTTAAATCTATTTGTCACTTTCACTGTATAATTGTAAGGGATTTGATTTGGGCCATACAAGAATGGTCTAGAGGTTTTCCCTACTTCTTTCAATTTAAGTCTGAATTTGTCAATAAAGTGTTCCTGATCTGAGCCACAGTCAGCTCCCAGTCTTGTTTTTTCTGACTTTATAGAGCTTCTCTGTCTTTGGCTGCAAAGAATATAATCCATCTGATTTCGATATTGACCTATTTTGTAGACAGGAAAACTATCTCCATTTGGTAGTTAAATGCTTTTGCATACCAAAGACATTTAGCTATTAACCAATAAAACTTAGATTAAAGAACAGCTCATCTGCCATGCCTTTGTTTTCTTAAGCATATCATTCAGTCAACATTTATCCAAAAAGGGCTAAGTGATGAAAAGAAGAAAAAAAATATTAAATCTTATAATTTTTTAAAAGCCATGATCCAATGAGATTTCTAGGAATTTCTTCCAGATATCCTCTGCTAAGCGTTTTCTCTTGCTGCATTGATGCACAATGAGAAGTTAGTCCATGAATCTATAAAGCATATTTTATATGTTACTTTTGCTTTACAGTTACTTTTGTATTTATCTTGAAAACTTCATACTCATTATTCTCCACACTTCACCAATCTACAAGCATCTCAAAGACTAAAATGTACCTCATTCTTCTTTCTGTCCAGTTTCTAATTCAGTGTCAGACATTGGGTGAGAAATCTCCCAATAAATGTTGAATAGATATATACATTTACAGAGTCAATATGTGGATATATACAGACATGACTGTGTGTGTAGGTTGGTATGTATTTGTGAGGGTGTGAGATTGAATGCAGTTTAAAGATGTATAGACCTTGGTGGCAGTACTGAGTGTGCATCTGTGTATCCTAGAAAATTGGAGCTATATGTATGCATTGTGTCTTTGTTTATATTGGAAAGATACAATTATTTGAGGGTGGTTTGGGGTGAAATCTGGACAATTTTTTGCCCTCTCACTGGGTAAGAAGGAGATTTTGTATTTGTTGAAATAATTTCTTTTAGCAAACCACAAGGTTTTATGTCTGCTGATCAGCCCTGATGTGCCAAAGACCCTAAAGGCATTTCCAAAGTCTTTACTGGTGCTCTGCCACAGGGAAATGGGTCACAAAGTTAGGAATCAGAAATATGAAAACAACACATTTACACTTGAAGCCCACACTTCCCTTTCCTGTGATCTTTTTTGTGCCCTCCTTCTCCACACAGAGCCTCTAGGGTCCTCAAATTGAATGAAGTCTACTGGAAGAAGATGCCTGATAAGCAGGGTTCAGACTTTGTAAGTACATAGAGACCCAAGGCCCCGTTATCAAAACTGAAGTCTCTCAAGTTCTTCTGGGCTACTGCTGATTTCCTCTTGCCACAACCCATATGATTCAGGAGCAACTAGAGATTTTCTAAAACTGATCACCTATGAGAGAAATTGAGTTAGGAAGATAGAAGCCCTGTGGCAGGTATTTCCTTACTTTGACATCAATAAAAAAGAAATAAAAGGAATCCAGATTGGAAAAGAATAAATAAAACTCTCACTGTTTGCAGATGACATGATGCTCTACATAGAAAACCCTAAAGACATCACCAGAAAATTACTAGAGCTAATCAATGAATATAGTAAATTTGAAGGATATAAAATTAATGCACAGAAATACCTTGCATTCCTATACACTAACAATGAGAAAACATAAAGAGAAATTAAGGAAACTATCCCATTCACCATTGCAATGAAAAGAATAAAATACTTAGGAATAAATATACCTAAAGAAACAAAAGACCTATATATAGAAAACTATAAAACACTGATGAAAGAAATCGAAGATGACACAAGTAGATGGAGAAATATGCCATGTTCATGGATTGGAAGAATCAATATAGTGAAAATGAGTATATTACCCAAAGCAATCTATAGATTCAGTGCAATCCCTATGAAGCTACCAATGGTATTTTTCACAGAAATAGAACAAATAAAGCTCACAATTTGTATGGAACTACAAAAAACAAACAAACAAACAAACTCATATAGCCAAAGCAATCTTGAGAAAGAAGAATGGAACTGGAGGAATCAATCTGCCTTACTTCAGACTATACTACAAAGCTAGAGTCATCAAGACAGTATGGTGCTGGCACAAAGACAGAAATATAGATCAATGGAGTGAAATAGAAAGCCCAGAGATAAATCCATGCACCTATGGACACCTTGTCTTTGACAAAGGAGTCAAGAATATACAATAGTGAAAAGACAATCTCTTTAACAAGTGGTGCTGGGAGAAACTAGAACACTTTCTAACATCAAATACAAAAATAAACTCAAAATGGATTAAAAATCTAAGTGTAAAACCAGAAACTATAAAACTTCTAGAGGAAAATATAGGCAAAACACTCTGACATAAATCACAGCAGGGTCCTCTACGACTCACCTCTCAAAGTAATGGAAATAAAAGCAAAGATAAACACTTGGGACCTAATTAAACTTAAAAAGCTTTTTCAAAACAAAGGAAACTATAAGCAAGGTGAAAAGACAATATTCAGAATGCAACAAAATAGTAGCAAATGAAGCAACTGACAAATAATTAATCTCAAAAATATACAAGCAGTTCCTGCAGCTCAATTCCAGAAAAATAAACGACCCAAACAAAAAATGGGCCAAAGAACTAAACAGATATTTCCTCAAAGAAGACATACAGATGGCTAACAAACACATGAAAAGATGCTCAACATCAATCATTATCAGAGAAATGCAAATCAAAACCACAATGAGGTACCATCTCACGCTGGTCAAAATGGTTGCTATCAAAAAGTTACAATAAATGCTGGAGAGGGTGTGGAGAAAAGGGAACCCTCTTACACTGCTGGTGGGAATGCAAACTAGTACAGCCACTATGGAGAACAGTGTGGAGATTCCTTAAAAAACTGCAAATAGAACTGCCATACGAACCAGCAATCCCACTACTGGGGATACACACTGAGGAAACCAGAATTGAAACAGACAGATGTCCCACACTGTTCATTGCAGCACTGTTTATAATAGCCAGGACATGGAAGCAACCTAGATGTCCATCAGTAGATGAATGGATAAGAAAGCTGTGGTGCATATATACACAATGGAGTATTACTCAACCATTAAAAAGAATACATTTGAATCAGTTCTAATGGGGTGGATGAAACCGGAACCTATTATACAGAGTGAAGCAAGCCAGAAAGAAAAACACCAATACAGTATACTAACAAATATATATGGAATTTAGAAAGATGGTAATGATAACCCTGTATGCAAGACAGCAAAAGAGACACAGATGTACAGAACAGTCTTTTGGACTCTGTGGGAAAGGGAGAGGATGGGATGATTTGGGAGAATGGAATTGAAACATGTATAATATTATACATGAAACAAATCGCCAGTCCAGGTTCCATGCATGATACAGGATCCTTGGGGCTGGTGCACCGGGATGACCCAGAGGGTTGGTATGGGGAGGGAGGTGGGAGGGTGGTTCAGGATAGCGAACACGTGTATACCTGTGTTGGATTCATGTTGATGTATTGCAAAAGCAATACAATATTGTAAAGTAATTAAACTCCAATTAAAATAAATAAATTTATATTAAAAATATATATTCCAGGAACTTAAAAAATGGATATAAAAAATCCATTGGATATTTTTTTATCTTCAAATTACTTAAACCACTCAACAACTTTTTATCACTCCATTCTTAACTATTAATTCTTTCTGCTTCCATGATGCTACTTTCTCTTGGCTTTCTGTCTATTTTACTCATTTTCTCCTGGGATCCTTCGATGGCTCATCTTCCTTAAACATTGAATTTCCTTCAGTTCAGTTCAGTTCAGTTCAGTCGCTCAGTCATGCCCGACTCTTCGTGACCCCATGAATCGCAGCACGCCAGGCCTCCCTGTCTATCACCAACTCCCGGAGTTCACTCAGACTCACGTCCATCGAGTCAGTGATGCCATCCAGCCATCTCATCCTCTGTCATCCCCTTCTCCTTCTGCCCCCAATCCCTCCCAGCATCAGAGTCTTTTCCAATGAGTCAACTCTTCGCATGAGGTGGCCAAAGTACTGGAGTTTTAGCTTCAGCATCATTCCCTCCAAAGAAATCCCAGGGCTGATCTCCTTCAGAATGGACTGGTTAGATCTCCTTGCAGTCCAAGGGATTCTAAAGAGTCTTCTCAAACACCACAGTTCAAAAGCATCAATTCTTCAGGTGAATTTCCTTAGGGTGCTCATATGAGTCTGCTTCTCTTCTCTCTTTACCCTCCATGCATAACTGATACTTTCTAGCCCCATGGTTTCAAGTTTTATTTATATATATTTCTGTATTAATTTCTATGTCTTTATCTCTCTCTCTCTCTCTCTATATATATATATATATATATATCCAGCTTTGATTTTCTCCCTGAGATCCAAATTCATGTATCTGTTGACTTGCAATCTCATTATAGATGTCTTATTGACATATCAAACAAAATCTATCCAAAATAGAACTCTTGATCCTCACCTTTAAACCTGTTCTTCATAGTCTTCCTCATAACAGTAAATTGGACCAGTATCCACCCATTTGCTCAAGTCAAAAAATATAAAAGCCATCCATAATTATTCTCTTTCCCTTATCTCCCACATTCAACCCATTAGTAACTCCTGTCAATTCTGCTGCCAAATATAGAGTTCTAATAAGTTCACTTTTCTTTATATCCATTGCTATAATTATCTCTCATCTGGATTACTTCATGATTTTACTTTTCCACTGCCCCAGCCAGATCCATTCTCAGAGCAACTGTGATGCAGATGTCACCTTCTTGCTTAACACACTTCAGAAGCATAGTACTGCATTAAAAATAAATTCCTAACCCCTTACCAAGGCCTATGACCTTGTCTTGGCCTACTTTTTAAACTTATTATCCCACTCTCTCCCTCATTTACTATGGTCCAGTCTAACTGGACTCATGACATTTCAGACTATTTTATCCATCAAGCATTTGCTCTTATGCTTCCCATACTTGGAATCCTTTTCCTCCATATTCAGTATCATTGGCTCCTTTTTATCCTACAAGTCTATATTTATATCTACCTCCTCAGAGTAAGTGCTCCCCCGACAATCTATAAGTCTCAAATCCCCATCATTACTATATTCCATATCATTTTTTTTCCTGCATAGCACTTATTATAATCTGTGCATTTATTATCATGTTTATTTATATATGTGTTTATTTTCCAATTATTACTACTAGACCATAAGCTCTATATGAGCAAGGACATTTTCTCATTCAATGTTGTATCTATTAAATATCCCCAGAATTTAATGTAGTATCCAGGACATACAAAAAGCTCAATAACCAATTTTTGAATAATGTCCAAGGTGCTATCTTCAAAAGTATCTGGATTCTTAGCAAAAGAATCTGTCACCTAATATAATTGTTTCTCTATAGCAGTTAGGTTACTAACAGTTTTTTACTATCCCAAATGCCTTAAGTGATTAAAGTATTTATTTCAAATGTACACAGAAAAATTCTGGTGAAGACAATTACCTCCAGTTCCTTATGTTCAGAACTTTCATTTCAGTATAAAAAGTCTTGCTTTTGACATCACAACAGCTCATTACCTGCCCTATCCTATTGTCCCAGTCACAGTTACCACCTTGATGAAGATTCTCTATTTCCTGTAAAGATAACACCACATCAGTGATTCCTAGATCCATGTGGTCTCACATCTTAATCATACAAGCCCTACAACACATCCTTCCATGCTAATCCTGTTTTCTGGGAGGTTACAATGATTACTCAGCTCCAAGCTATAGTGGATGTTACACTTTTTTGTGTTGTTTTCTGGCCTCTCTTGTCACATTATCCAGAGGTGAGCATATCTGAAATTGGTCTCACTTATGCATCATCAAGGGAGCTGTGGATGATGGGATGAGATATTCAGTAGGAAGCACATATTTGACAGGGTGATGAGAGGTAACTTTCTCTTATAGGACAGAGGCTAGAAATGAATATCGCTGATTCTTATTAATGTTTGACAGAAAACTACTAAATTCTGTAAATCAATTATCCTTCAATTAAAAAATAAATAACTTGGCACAAAAAGATTAGAATGGGAGAAAAGCAGAGCAGGCAGTGGTTATGAAATCCAAGGGAGGAGATGAACCAATAAGTTTCCTCCAAGACTACATTAATTAGGCTATACTTTGCCAACCAAGGAGTCAGTGAAGCTTAATAGTGGATTGGAAAATTTTTCAGTTTGAATCCAAGAAGTGGGGGGGGGATTATTAGATAGCAAGGTAACTTTGCTAGAACATGGAAAGAGAGAGACTGAATTTACAGAAAATGTACAAGTTTTGGCACCCCTCATATACCCAGACTTTTGCCCAAAGGCTCTCCCATCCATTAGCTCACTGATTCCTCCCAAATACCCTGGAAGGATGTTGAAAATGATAGCTGTCCTATCATAGTAGGATATGCCTGGAATGCTCAAATCATTCAAATCTCACATCCTGATTAATCTTTAAATGAAACTAGGTAGAAACAGTCCCAATAAATAACTGGCGAGTGTAGGACCATATGCTAATCAATTAGGGAAACATTTTGGATTAGCTTCACTTTAAAGATAGGCAAACAAATCTTGGAAATGTGACTTGATTTTCTTCAGGATGTTTATTCATTCACTCAGTCTTGTGCAACTCTTTGTGACATCGTGGACTATAGCCGATCAGGTTCCTCTGACCATGGATTACTCCAGGAAAGTATAATAGAGTGAGTAGCCATACTCTTCTCCAGGGGATCTTCCGGACCCAGGGATTGAACCGAGGTCTCTGGCATTGCAGGCAGATTCTTTACCATTTGAGCCAACATGGAAGCCCAGAGCTTTACATTGCTGTCTCTGAAATTTGAATTCAGGACATTCAGATTATGAGACTGATGTGCTGTCTACTGTGATAAAGAGGAAACTATGGATAGAAGTTTGTGACATTGTAGAGGAGGTGGTGACTAAAACCATTCCCAAGAAAAACAATGTACTAGCTGGATTTAGAAAATGCAAAGGAACCAAGATCAAATTGCTGATATCCACTGAATCAAAGACAATGCAAAAGAATTCCAGAAAAACATTTTCTTCTGCATCATTGACTATGCTAAAGCCTTTGATTGTGTGGATAACAACAAACTGTGGAAATATCTAAAGAGATGGGAATACCAGACCACCTCACCTGTCTACTGAGAAACCTGCATGCAGGTCAAGAAGCAACAGTCAGAACCTGACATGGAAAAATGGACTGCTACAAAATTGGGAACAGAGTACATCAAAACTGTATATTGTCACCCTGCTTATTTAACTTACATGAAGAACACATCATGCAAAATGCTGGGCTGGATGAAACACAAGCTGGAATCAAGATTACCAGGAAAAATATCAATAGTATAAGATATGGAGATGACACCACCCTTATGGCAGAAACTGAGGAGAAACTAAAGAAACTCTTGATCAAAGTGAAAGAGGAGAGTGGAAAAGCCTGCTTAAAACTCAACATTCAAAAAACTAAGATCATGGCATCTGGTCCCATCACTTCATGGCAAATAGATGAGGAAGCAATGGAAACAGTGAGATACTATTTTCTTGGGCTCCAAAATCACTGCAGATGGTGACTGCAACCATGAAATTAAAAGACACTTTCTCCTTTGAAGAAAAGCTATGACCAACCTAGATAGCATATTAAAAAACAGAGACATCACTTTGCCTACAAAGTTCCAACTAGTCAAAGCTCTGGTTTTTCCAGTAGTCATGTATGGATGTGAGAGTCGGACCATAAAGAAAGCTGAGTGCTGAAGAATTGATGCCTTTGAACTGTGCTGTTGGAGAAGACTCTTGAGAGTCCCTCGGACTGCAAGGAGATCCAACCAGTCCATCCTAAAGGAGATCAGTCCTGGGTGTTCATTGGAAGGACTGATGCTGAAGCTGAAGCTCCAATACTTTGGCCCCTGATATGAAGACTTGACTCATTAGAAAAGATCCTGATGCTGGGAAAGATTGAAGGCAGGAGGAGAAGGGGACAACAGAGGATGAGATTATTGGATGGCATCACTGACTTTATGGACATGAGTTTGAGCAAGTTCCAGGAGTTGGTGATGGACAAGTAATCCTGGCATGCCGCAGTCCGTGGTTTCACAAAGAGTCAGACACGTCTGAGTGACTGAACTGAACTGAACTGAACTGAGGACATGGAAGCAATCTATATTTCCATCAACAGATGAATGGATAAGGAAGTTGTGATACATATACACGATGGAATATTACTGAGCCATAAAAAGGAATGGATGTGAGTCAGTTGAACTTAGGTGGATGAGCCCAGAGCCTGTTATACAGACTGAGTAAGTCAGAAAGAGAAAAACAAATATTATACATTCACACACACACACACACACACACACACACACACACACACACGGAATCTAGAAAAATGAAACTGGTGAACCTATTTTCAGGGTCGGAGTAGAGATGAAGATATAGAGAACAGGCTTGTGGACACAGTGGGGAAGGGAGAGAGTGAGACAGTTGGAAAGAGTAACATTAACTTATTTACACTACCATGTGTAAAATAGATGGCTAGTGGGAAGTTGTTATATAATAAAGGGAGTTGTTATATAATACTCGGTCCTCTGTGATGACCTACAGGGGTAGGGTGGGAGGGAAGCTCAAAAGACAGGGAATGAATATATATATATATAGGTTGGTGCAAAAGTAATTTTGGTTTCAGACTGTGAATTTTAAATCATTATAACTAGGCTCAAATACATCTTTATTAATAAAAATAGGAACCATCTTTGCCAATGAGAAATATGATTGTTTACTCCTTAGAATAAAAGTCCATGCTTTGGGTTTCAACAAACTCTTGGGAAGCGTTTTCTGCATCCTTCTGGTTGTGGAATTGTTTTCCTTGCAAAAAGTTGTTGAGATGCTTAAAGAAGAGGTAGCTGGTTGTTGAGAGGTCAGCTGAATATGGTGGTGAGGCAAAACTTCATAACCCAATGCATTCAACTTTTGAAGCATTGGTAGTCAGACTTTATTATGGAGAATTGGACCCTTGTTCTGTTGACCAATGCCAGCTGTAGGCGTTACAGATTTTGGTGCCTCTCATTGACTTGCTAAGCATATTTCTTAGATGGAATTGCTTCACCAGGATTCAGAAAGCTGTAGTGGATCAGTCTGGCATCAGACCACCGAACAGTGATCATGACCTTTTTTTCGTGCAAGTTTGACTTTGGGAAGTGCTTTGGAGCTTCTTCTCAATCCAACCACTGAGCTGGCTATTGCTGCTTGTCATATAAAATCGACTTTTCATCACAGTCCAATTTAGAAATGGTTCATTATTGCATATAACAAGAGAAGATGACACTGCAAAACAACATTTTTTTTTTAAATTTTCGGTCAGCTCATGAGGCACCCACTTATTGAGCTTTTTCACCTTTCCAATTTGCTTCAAATGCCAAATGACCATAGAAAGGTCTTTGGCAACATCTCATGTAGTTGTAAGAGGATCCATTTTGATGATTGCTCTCAGTTAGCCTTTGTCAAGTTCTAATTGCCAGCCACTATTTTCCTCATCTTCAAAACTCTCATCTCCTTTGCAAAACTTCCTGAACCACCATTGCACTGGACGTTGATTAGCTTATCTTGGGGCAAATGAATTGTTGATGTTGCCAGTTGTTTCTGCTGCCTTACAATTCATTTTAAACTCAAATAAGAAAGTCACTAGAATTTGCTTTATGTCTAATATAACTTACCTAGTCTAAAATAAATGTAAAATAAGCAGGAAGCAATGTCATTAACAAAACACATAAAGCACTAAATGTGCATTAAAATGATGTATAACATAACCACACTTATTAAGAAGGTATTCTGGGGACTTCCTACGTGGTCCAGCGGCTATGACTCTGCACTCCCAGTGCAGGGGGCCCAGGTTCAATCCCTGGTCAGAGAACTAGATTCCATATACCACAACTAAAGATCCCATATGCCTCAACTAAGATCCAGCACAGCCAAGTAAATAAATATTTTAAAAGAATATATTCCAATATCAAATGGGAAATTTTTACAATGCAAAAACTGTAATTACATTTGCATCAAACTTATATATATGCATACATATAGCCATATATATATATATATATATATATATATATATATATATATATGACTGATTTAAGTTGTATGAAATATACCAACACAACATTGTAAAATTATTATCCTCCAGTGTAAAAAAAAAATACCATTTGGAGAAATGAGTAAAAAAAGAGAAAGAAAGTCTAAAGTCAGTATAAGAAAGGAAATGGTAAAGATCAGTGAGGACAAGATAAAAAAGGGGTAGATCATAAGGCAGGATGGGGAACACATGTATACCTGTGGCAGATTCATTTTGATATTTGGCAAAACTAATACAATTATGTAAAGTTTAAAAATAAAATAAAATTAGGAAAAAAAAAAGGGGGGGTAGAAAAGATCAATGAAAACAAAACCGATATTTTGAAAAGAGAAACAATTGATACATCTTCAGCCATGCTGACCATGAGCAAAATAGAGAGTATCAAAAAAAAAAAAAAATCAGAATAAGAAATGAAAACCATCACTTGCTGATGTTGTTCAGTCATGTAGTCGTGTCTGACTCTTTGCGACCCTATGAACTGCACACCAGGCCTCCCTGTCCCTCACCATCTCCCAGAGTTTGCCCAAGTTCATGTTCATTGCATCAGTGATGCCATCCAGCGATCTCAGGCTCTGACACCCTCTTCTCCCTCTGCCCTCGATCTTTCCCAGGATCAGGGACTTTTCCAATGAGTCTTCTGTTCACATCAGATGACCAGAATACTGGAGTTTCAGCTTCAGTATCAGTACTTCCAGTGAATATTCAGTGTTGATCTCCCTTAAGATTGACTGGGTTGATCTCCTTGCTCTCCAAGGGACTTTCAGGAATCTTGTCCAGCGTTACAGTTCAAAGGCATCAGTTCTTTGGTGTTCTGCCTCCTTTACGGTCCAGCTCTCACAACAATGCATGACCACTGTGAAGACCATAGCCTTGACTATACAGACCTTTGTCAGCAGAGAAATGTTTCTGCTTTTCAACACACTGTTCTAAGTTTGCTATCACTTTCCTGTCAGGAAGCCACGGTCTTCCGACTTCATGCCTGCAGTCACCATCTGCAGTGATTTTGGAGCCCAAGGAGAGAAAATCTGTCACTACTTCCACCTTTTCCCCTTCTATTTGCCATGCAGTAATGGAGCTGGATGCCATGGTCTTAGTTTTTTTAATACTTAGACTTAAGCCAGCTCTTTCAGCCTCTTCCTTCACCCTCATTAAGAGGATCTTTAGTTCCCCTTCGTTTTCTGCCATTAAAGCAGTATCATCAGCATATCTGAGGTTTTTCAAGTTTTTCCTACCTATCTTGATTCCAGCTTGTAACTCATCCAGATGACATTTCTCATGATGTACTCATCATATGGATTAAACAAACAGGGTGACAGCAGACAGCCCTGCCATACTCCTTTCTCAATCTTGAACCAATCAGTTGTTCCATACAGCATTCTGCTTCTTCTTGACCTGCATACAGGTTTCTCAGGAGACAAGTAAGATGGTCTGGTATTCCCATCTCTCCAAGAGCTTTCTACAGTTTGCCATGATCTATAGAGTCAAAAGCTTTAGGGTAGTTGATGAAACAGAGATAGATGTTTTTTTCTGAAATTCCCTTGCTTTCTCTATAACCCAGTTTGATCTCTGTTGGCAGTTTGATCTCTGGCTCCTCTTTCTTTTCTAAACACAGCTTGGACATCTGGAAGTTCTTGGTTCACATAATGCTGAAGCCTAGTATGCAAAATTTTAAGCATGATCTTAAGATCTTGGGAGATGAGTGCAATTGTCCAGTGGTTAGTGGTCCCCTTCGTGTATCACTGCCTTGTCATGGTGAAGGGGCTTGCATAACTCAATGAAGCTATGAGCCATGCTGTGCAAGCCCACCTAAGATGGACGGGTCATAGCAGACAGTTCTAACAAAACATGATCCACTGGAGGAGGGAATGACAAACCACCCCAGTATACTTGCCATGAAAACCTCATGAACTGTATAAAAGGCAAAAACAAAACAAACAAACAAAAAAAACTACAGAGATACAAAATATCATAAGATAATACTCTGACCAGTTATATGCCAACAAAATGGACAACCTAGTAAAAATGCACAAATTTCTACAAACCTACGACCTGCCAAGACTCAACGAAGGAAAAACAGTAATTTGAATAGATCAGTCACAAGCAGTGAATTTGAATTTGTAATAACAAAAAAAAATTGCAGCAGACAAAATTCAGGAATGGACAGCTTCACAGGGGAAATCTACCAAACATGTAAAGAAGAGTTAATACCTATCCTTCTCAAACTATTAAAAAAAAAACAAAACTGAACAACATGGAATGCTCTCAAATGCATTGTATGAAGCCACCATTACTGATACCAAAAGCAGACCAAGACAGTATTAAGAACAAACTTAAAGACCAGTATTTTTTAAGAAATTTATATGCAAAAAATCCTCAATAAAATGTTAACAAACCAATTCAAACAATATATAAAAATCATCATATACCATGATCAAGTTAAATTTATTCCAGGAAAGCAAGCATGATTTAATATTCACAAATCACTCAGTGTGATACAAAACATTAACAAAAGAAAGGATAAAATACCCATGATCATCTCAATAGTCAAAATTTTCAAATCCTTTCATGATAAAAACTCTCATCAAAGTTAGAATATGGAAAAAATCTTAACATAATAAAGGCCATTTATGACACACCTATATGTAACATCATATTCAACAGTTAAAAACTGAAAGCTTTTCCTATGATTAAAAGGGCACCTACTTGGTCCACTTTTGTTTACCATGGTATTGGAAGTCTTAGCCATAGAAATCAGAAAAGAAAAATTAATAAAAGACATTCAATTATACAGAGTGAAGTAAGCCAGAAGGAAAAACATAAATACAGTATACTAACGCATATATATGGAATTTAGAAAGATGGTAACAATAACCCGGTGTACGAGACAGCAAAAGAGTCACTGATGTATAGAACAGTCTTATGGACTCTGTGGGAGAGGGAGAGGGTGGGAAGATGTGGGAGAATGGCAGTGAAACATGTAAAATATCATGTAGGAAACGAGTTGCCAGTCCAGGTTCGATGCATGATGCTGGATGCTTGGGGCTGGTGCACTGGGACGGCCCAGAGGGATGGTATGGGGAGGGAGGAGGGAGGAGGGTTCGGGATGGGGAACACATGTATACCTGTGGCGGATTCATTTTGATATTTGGCAAAACTAATACAATTATGTAAAGTTTAAAAATAAAATAAAATTGGAAGAATAAAAAAAAAAAAAAAAGACATTCAAATTGAAAGGAAGTTAAATTTTCACTATTTGCATATTATATAATACTACATTTAGAAAACCCTAATCTCTCAACCAATAAATTATTAGAACTAATAACTGAATTCAGTAAAATTGCAGGGTACAAGATTAATATGCTCAAAACTGTTACATTCTATACACTAAAAATAGTGATGTATCATAAAGAGCATACAAACAAAATATAATCATTTTTAAAATCACTTCAAAAAGAATAAAATACCTAGTTAACCAAGGAGGTGAAAGACCTATACTCTGAAAGCGATAAAACATTGGCAAAGGAAATTAAAGATTATTCCAACAAATGGAAATATACTTTGTGCTCTTTGAAAGAATTATCATTAAAATGAATATACTACCCAAAGTAATCTATAAATTTAATAAAATCTTTATCAAAATACCCATGGAATTTTTCACAGAATTAGAACAAATTATCTGTGGATTTACCAAAAGCAATCTTGGAATGAGGAAAAAGAACAAATCTGGATGTATCACCTGCCAGACCTCAGACTATTCTAAAAAGCTACGGTAATCAAAATAGTATGATATAGTACAAAACAGCCATACAGATCAAAGGAACACAATAGAGAGCCCAGAAATAAACCCATGCACCTATGCTCAATTAATTTATGACAAAGGCAGTGAGAATACAGAATGGAGTCTGTATTCACACTCAATTCAATCAGTGTTACTTTGAAAATTGGACAGCCACACATGACTAAGTTGCCAACATTCATTAGATCATAGAGAGAGCAAGGGACTCCCAGAAAAGCATCTACTTCTGCTTCATTGACTATGCTAAAGTTTTTGACTGCATGGATCACAATAAACTGGGAAATTATTAAAGAGATGGGAGAACCAGATCACCATACATGTCTCCTGAGAAACCTGTTTGCAGGTAAAGAAGCAACAGTTAGAACCAGACATGGAATGATGGACTGGTTCAAAATTGGGAAAGGAGTATGAAATGGCTGTATATATGTCATCCTGCTTATTTAACTTATATGCAGAGTACATCATGTGAAATGCTGGGCTGCATGAATCACAAACTGGAATCAAGATTGCTAGGAGAAATATCAGCAATCTCAGATATGCAGATTATACCAGTCTAATGGCAGAAAACAAAGAGGAACTAAAGAGACTCTTGAAGGTGAAAGTGGAGAGTGATAAAGCTGACTTAAAACTCAATATTCAAAAAATGAAGATCATGTCATCTGCTCCCATCACCTCGTGGCAAATAGAAGGGGGAAAATTGGAAGCAGTGACCAATTTTATTTACTTGGCCTCCAAAACTACTGCAATCAGTGACTGCAGCCATGAAATTAAAAGATGCTTACTCCTTGGAAGGAAAGCTATGACAAACCTAGACACAGTATTAAATATCAAAGACATCACTTTGCCACCAAACTCCATATATTCCAAGCTATGGTGTTTCCATTTATCATGTACAAATGTGAGAGTTGGACCATAAACAAAGCTAAGTGCTGAAGAATCGATACTTTCAAATTGTGGTCCTGGAGAAGACTCTTGAGAGTCCCTTGGACTGCAAGGAGATCAAATCGGTTAATTCTAAAGGAAACCAATCCTGAATATTTGTTGGAAGGACTGATGCTGAAGCTGAAGCTCCAATACTTTGGCCACTTGATTCGAAGAGCCAACTCATTGGAAATGACCTTGATACTGTGAAAGATTGAAGACAAAAAGAGAAGAGAGTGGCAGAGGATGAAATGGTTATATAACATCACTTACTCAATGGACATGGATTTGAGCAAACTCCAGGAGATAGTGAAGGACAGTAGATCCTGTAATGCTGCAGTGCATAGGGCCACAAAGAGTCAGACACAACTTAGGGACTGAACAATGTCAATATGTAAAAAAATGAGTTTAGAACATTTCTTCACACCATATACAAAAGAAAACTCTGTGTTAAAAACCTAAATGTAATACTTGCAACCTTAAAACACCTATGAGAAAACAAAGGAAGAACACTCATTTACATAAATCACAGGAATATTTTTTGGATTTGTTTCCTAAATAAAAGAAATAAAAGCAAAACTGAAAAAAATGTATTAAAGTGTCCTTCAATAGATGAATGGTTAAAGAAGAGATACAAGAATAAAATCTTAGTATTTGTGACAACATCCATGTACCTGGAAGATATTATGTTAAGTAAGGCAGAGAAAAGCAAATACCATATAATTTCACATATAAGCAGAATCTAAAAAATTAAAGAAATAAAATAAAAAATTATCAAACATCAAATCCAAACTGACTCACAGATACAGGGAACAAATTGGTGGTTGAAAAAGAAGGGTTCAAGGAGATGGACTAAGTATATGAAGGGCATTAAAAGGTAGAGTTTTTTGGGCTAAAAATATATATAAATCATGGGAATGTAATGTACACATAAGGGTTAATCAATAATATTATAATAACTTTTATGGTGCTAGAATTGGACAGATTATGTCATCCTTTAATAATGTATAACCATATTTAATCACTAGTTTGTACAGCTTAAACTAAAATAATATTGTATGTTGTATACAACTCAATAAAAATTAATGTGAGAAAACTGACTCCAACAAGAAAAAATTAAAAATGAACAAGGGTAGAATGAAATAGAAAATAAAACTTCATAATGCAGCACACATGGGGTGGGTAGGTATGAAAGCTTGTTTCAACTGTATGTTTATATGTTATGTCAAAAATAAAAAGTATTTTGCATTTTCAAAGCATAAAAATGTGAAGGTAACTTACCTTGTGGACACTTTTGAACTCAGTTTGTAAACCATGTTTCAATAGACGAAGTAAAAGTAACACACAACCAACTAGAATACAAAGTGTACAGCTACAAGTACTAGAATAGAGGCCCAAATTCTTATCATTTATGTCAGGAAAAGGCTTCTAGAGAGTGCCAAGGGCTGAGAAGGATAGAAGCATAATTTCATGGGCAAGGAGAAAGACTTCAACCACAATGATAAGGTGGCTGCTTCACTTCAGAATCCTTGATCAAATGGGGCCCTGTCATGTAGAGAGGCTTGGACACACTGAGATTTGTAAATAGAAATAGACACCTATGTCTTCTGGTTGGGAGAGGCAGTGCAGTGATCTGGAAGACTCCAGGCTTGAGAATTTGGAGATCCAGATCCTAGGGAAATTGGAAGAGCATAATCTGGATTCTGGATATTTTACTCTCCCTCTCTGATCCTAATTTCTCAACTATGTGTGAATATCAAGAGCTATTTTTAATGCACACTTATGTTCCAGAATCTATTCTGGGTGTCTTTCATGCATGCTAAGTTGCTTCAGTCATGTCAGACTCTTTGGACTCTATGGACATGTAGGCCACCAGGCTCTCTGTCCATGGGATTCTTCAGGCAAGAATACTGAAGAATTCAGGCAAGTGGATTGCTGTGCCCTCCTCCAGGGAATCTTCCTGAACCAGGGATGGAACCCGCATCTCTTATGTCTCCTATATTGGCAGGCAGGTTCTTTACCACTAGCCCCACCTGGCAAGTGCTATTTAATGAAAATATGTCTTTCATACATATTCTCATTAAATCTACTCCCAAATCTGTTTTACAGATGAAGAATTCTGCATTTTTACCAATGAGGAAATAGATATAGAGGAGTTAAGTAACTTGGCCAAATCAGACAACTAGAAAGTGCTAGCACCAAGGTTTAAACCTAGGTCGTCTAGAAATCAGTTCAGTTCAGTCCAGTCATTCAGTCATGTCCGACTTTTTGCAATCTCATGGACTGCAGTGTGCCCGGCCTTCCTGTCCAACACCAACACCCAGAGTTTACTCAAATTCATGTCCATTGAGTCAGCAATGCCATCCAACTATATCATCCTCTGTTGTCCACTTCTATTCCCGCCTTCAATCTTTCCCTGCATGAGTCAATTCTTTGCATCAGGTGGCCAAAGTATTGGAGTTTCAGCTTCAACATCAGTCCTTCCAATGAATACCCAAGACTGATCTCCTTTGGGATGGACTGGTTGGATCTCCTTGCAGTCCAAGGGACTCTCAAGAATCTTATCTAACACCACAGTTCAAAAGCATCAATTCTTCGGCGCTCAGCTTTATTTATAGTCCGACTCTCACATCCATACATGACTAATGGAAAAACCAGAGCTTTGACTAGATTGACCTTTGCTGGCAAAGTAATGTTTCTGATTTTTAATAGGCTGCCTAGGTTGGTCATAACCTTTCTTCCAAAGAGAAAGTGTATAATTTCATGGCTGCAATCACCATCTGCAGTGATTTTGGAGCCCCCCCAAGATAAAGTCTATCACTGTTTCCCCATATATTTGCCATGAAGTGATCGGATGAGATGCCATGATTTTAGACTTCTAAATGTTGAGCTTTAAGCCAACTTTTTCACTCTTCACTTTCACTTTCATCAAGAGACTTTTTAGTTCCTCTTCACTTTCGGCCATAAGGGTGGTGTCATCTGCATATCTGAAGTTATTGATATGTCTCCCGGCAATCTTGATTCCAGCTTGTGTTTCTTCCAGTCCAGCATTTCTCACGATGTACTCTGCGTATATATAAGTTAAATAAGCAGGGTGACAATATACAGCCTTGACGTACTCCTTTTCCTATTTGGAAACAGTCTGTTGTTTCATGTCCAATTCTAACTGTTGCTTTCTGACCTGTATACAGATTTCTCAAGAGGCAGGTGAGGTGGTGTGGTATTCCTGTCTCTTTAAGAATTTTCCACAGTTTATTGTGATCCACACAGTCAAAGGCTTTGGCATAGTCAATAAAGCAGAAATAGATGTTTTTCTGGAACTCTCTTGCTTTTTCCATGATCCAGTGGATGTTGGCAATTTGATCTCTGGTTCCTCTGACTTTTCTAAATCCACCTTGAACATCAGGAAGTTCACAGTTAACATACAGTTAAGCCTGGCTTGGAAAATTTTGAGCTTTACTTTACTAGCATGTGAGATATGCTCAATTGTGCAATAGTTTGAGCATTCTTTGGCATTGCCTTTGTTTGGGGTTGGAATGAAAACTGATCTTTTCCAGTCCTGTGGCCACTGCTGAGTTTTCCAAATTTGCTGGCATATTGAATGCAGCACTTTCACAACATCATCTTTTAGGATTTGAAATAGCTCAACTGGAATTCCATCACCTCCACTAGCTTTGTTCATAGTGATGCTTCCTAAGTCCCACTTGTCTTCACATTCCAGTATGTCTGATTCTAGATGAATGATCATACCATCGTGATTATTTGGGTTATGAAGATCTTTTTTTTTAATTAATTTATTTTAATTGGAGGCTATTTACTTTACAATATTGTAGTGATTTTGGCCAAACATCGACATGAATCTGCCACAGGCGCACATGTGAACCCATCCAGAACCCCCCTCCCACCTCCCTCCCAATCCCATCCCCCAGGTCCATCGCAGTTCATCAGCCCTGAGCACCCTGTCTCGTGCATCCAACCTGTACTGGTGAGCCACTTCACATATGATAATATACACGTTTCAATGCTACCCTCTCAAATCATGCCACCCTTGCCTTCTGCCACAGAGTCCAAAAGACTGTTCTTTACATCTGTGTTTCTTTCTCACATATAGGGTTATCATTTCCATGTTTCCAAATTCCATATATATGCATTAGTATACTGTATTGGTGTTTTTCTTTCTGACTTATTTCACTCTGTATAATAGGCTCCAGTTTCATCCACCTCTTTAGAACTAATTCAAATGCATACTTTTTAATAGCTGAGTATGGTATGGACCTAATGGAAGCAGAAGATATTAAGAAGAGGTGGCAAGAATACACAGAAGAACTGTACCAAAAAGATCTTCACAACCCAGATAATCACGATGGTGTGATCACTCACCGAGAGCCAGACATCCTAATTACCTATGCCCTAATTACAACACAATTGCACATCTCACATGCTAGTAAAGTAATACTCAAAATTCTCCAAGCCAAGCTTCAGCAATACGTGAAACATGAACTTCCAGATGTTCAAGCTGGTTTTAGAAAAGGCAGAGGAACCAGAGATCAAATTGCCAACATCCACTGGATCATCGAAAAAGCAAGAGAGTTCCAGAAAAACATCTATTTCTGCTTTATTGACTATGCCAAAGCCTTTGACAGTGTGGATCACAATAAACTGTGGGAAATTCTGAAAGAGATGGGAATACCAGACCACCTGACCTGCCTCTTGAGAAATCTGTATGTAGGTCAGAAAGCAACAGTTAGAACTGGACATGGAACAACAGACTGGTTCCAAACAGGAAAAGGAGTATGTCAAGGCTTTATGTTGTCACCCTGCTTATTTAACTTATATGCAGAGTACATCATGAGAGATGCTGGACTGGAAGAAACACAAGCTGGAATCAAGATTGCCGGGAGACATATCAATAACCTCAGATATGCAGATGACACCACCCTTATGGCAGAAAGTGAAGAGGAACTCAAAAGCCTCTTGATGAAAGTGAAAGTAGAGAGTGAAAAAGTTGGCTTAAAGCTCAAAATTCAGAAAATGAAGATCATGGTATCCGGTCCCATCACTTCATGGGAAATAGATGGGGAAACAGTGGAAACAGTGTCAGACTTTATTTTTGGGGGCTCCAAAATCACTGCAGATGGTGATTGCAGCCATGAAATTAAAAGATGCTTACTCCTTGGAAGGAAAGTTATGACCAACCTAGATAGCATATTCAAAAGCAGAGACATTACTTTGCCAACAAAGGTCCGTCTAGTCAAAGCTATGGTTTTTCCTGTGGTCATGTATGGATGTGAGAGTTGGACTGTGAAGAAGGCTGAGCACCGAAGAATTGATGCTTTTGAACTGTGGTGTTGGAGAAGGCTCTTGAGAGTCCCTTGGACTGCAAGGAGATCCAACCAGTCCATTCTGAAGGAGATCAGCCTTGGGATTTCTTTGGAAGGAATAATGCTAAAGCTGAAACTCCAGTACTTTGGCCACTTCATGTGAAGAGTTGACTCATTGGAAAAGACTCTGATGCTGGGAGGGATTGGGGGCAGGAGGAGAAGGGGACGACAGAAGATGTGATGGCTGGATGGCATCACTGACTCGATGGATGTGATCCTGAGTGAACTCCGGGAGCTGGTGATGGACAGGGAGGCCTGGTGTGCTGCGATTCATGGGGTCGCAAAGAGTTGGACACGACTGAGCGACTGAACTGAACTGAACTGAATATTCCATTGTGTATATGTACCACTACTTTTGTCTGCTGACGGACATCTAAGGTTGCTTCCATATCCTGGCTATTGTAAACAGTGCTGTGATGAACACTATGGTACATGTGTCTCTCTCAATTCTGGTTTCCTTGGTGTGTATGGCCAGCAGTGGGATACACACTCCTGGGTCCTATGGGAGTTCTGTTTCCTTTTTTTTAAGGGATCTTCACACTGTTCTCCATAGTGACTGTACAAGTTTGCATTTCCACAAACACTGTAAGAGGGTTCCCTTTTTTCCACATCCTCTCCAGCATTTTTTTTTTTTTTTGTCAATTTTTTGATAGCAGCCATTCTGACTGGCATGAGATGGTACCTCATTGTGGTTTTGATTTGCATTTCTCTGATAAGGAGTGGTGTTGAGCATCTTTTCATGTATTTTTTGGCCATTGTATGTCTTCTTTGGAGAAATGTCTGTTTAGTTCTTTGGCCCATTTATTGATTGGGTCGTTTATTGTTCTAGAATTGACCTGCAGGAGCTGCTTGTATATTTTTGAGATTAATCCTTTGTCAATCGCTTCGTTTCCTATTATTTTCTCCCGTTCTGAAGGCTGTCTTTTCACCTTATGGTTTCCTTCATTGTGCAAAAGCTTTTAAGTTTAATTAGGTCCTGTTTGTTTATTTTTGCTTTTATTTCCATTACTCTGGGAGGTGGGTCATAGAGGATTCTGCTGTAATTTATGTCAGTTATTTTTTTAAATAGTTCTTCTGTTTATTCTTGTCACATCTTCTTAACATCTTCTGCTTCTGTTAGGTCTATATCATTTCTGTCCTTGATTGTGCCCATCTTCCCATGAAATATTCCCTTTATATCTCTAATTTTCTTGAAGAGATCTCTAGTCTTTCCCATTCTATTGATTTCCTCTATTTCTTTGCACTGATCACCGAGGAAGGCTTTCTTATCTATCCTTGCTATTCTTTGAAATTCTGCATTCAAATGGGTGTATCTTTCCTTTTCTCCTTTGTCTTTAGTGTCTCTTCTTTTCACAGCTATTTGTAAGGCCTGCTCTGACAGCCATTTTGACTTTTTGCATTTCTTTTCCTTGGGGATGATCTTGATCCCTGACTCCTGTATAATGTCACAAACCTCCATCCATAGTTCTTCAGGCACTCTATCAGATCTAATCCCTTGAATATATTTGTCACTTCCACTGTATAATCATAAGGGCTTTGATTTACATCATACCTGAATGGTCTAGTGGTTTTCCCTACTTTCTTCAATTTAAGTCTGAATTTGGCAATAAATATTTCATGATCTGAGCCACAGTCAGCTCCTGGTCTTGTTTTCACTGACTGTATAGAGCTTCTCCATCTTTGGCTGCAAAAAATATAATCAGTATGATTTCAGTATTGACCATCTGGTGATGTCCATGTGTAGAGTCTTCTCTTGTGTTGTTGGAAGAGGGTGTTTACTATGACCAGTATGTTCTCTTGGCAAAACTCTATTAACCTTTGGTCAGCTTCATTTTGTACTCAAAGACCAAATTTGCCTGTTACTCCAGGTGTTTCTTGATTTCCTACTTTTGCATTCCAGTCCCTGATAATGAAAAGGACATCTTTTTTGAATGTTAGTTCTAGAATGTCTTGTAGGTCTTCATAGAACCATTCAACTTTAGCATTACTGGTCAGGGCATAGACTTGTATTTCTGTGATAGTGAATTCTTTGCCTTGGATGTGAACAGAGATCATTGTTTCATTTTTGAGATTGCATCCCAGTACTGCATTTCAGATTCTTTTGTTGACTATGAGGGCTACTCCATTCTAAGGGATTCTTGCCCACAGTAGTAGATATCATGATCATTTGAATTAAATTCATCCATTCCAGTCCATTTTAGTTTGCTGATTCCTAAGATGTCAATGTTCCCTCTTGCCATCTCCTGTTGGAGCACTTTCAATTTGCCTTGATTCATGGACCTAACATTCTACGTCCCTATGCAATATTGCTCTTTATAGCATCAGACCCTACTTCTATCACCAGTCACATCCACAATTGGGTGTTGTTTTTGCTTTGGCTCTGCCTCTTCATTCTTTCTGGAATTATTTCTCCACTCATTTCCAATAGCATATTGGGTACCTACAGACCTGAGGAGTTTATCTTCCAGTGTCCTATCTTTTTGCCTTTTCCTACTGTTCATAGGGCTCTCAAGGCAAAAATACTTCCCTTCTCCAGTGTCATTCCCTTCTCCAGTGGACCACATTTTGTCAGAACTCTCCACCATGACCCTTCTGTCTTGGGTGGCCCTAAAGGGCATGGCTCATAGTTTCATTGAGTTAGACAAGCCTGTGATCCATGTGTTCAGATTGGTTAGTTTTCTGTGATTGTAGTTTCCAGTCTATCTGCCAACTGATGGAGAAGGATAAGAGGCTTATGGAAGCTTCCTGATGGGAGAGACTGACGGAGGGGGAAACTGGGTCTTGTTCTAATGGGCTGGGCCATGCTCAGTAATTCTTTAATCTGATTTTCTGTTGATGCGTAGAGCTGTGTTCCCTCCCTGTTATTGACCAGGGGTCAAACTATGGTGGAAGTAATGAAGATAATGGCAACCTACTTCAAAAAGTTCCATGCACATACTGCTACACTCAGTGACTCCAACCCTGCAGCAGGCCACCCCCAACCCAAGCCTCCATTGGAGACACCTGGACACTCCTGGAGTCTGGATCAGTCTCTTGTGGGGTCACTGCTCCTTTCTCCTGGATCCTGGTGTGATCAAGGTTTTGTTTGTGCCCTCCAAGAGTATATTTCCCAGTCCTGTGTAAGTTCAGACAGCTCTATGGTGGTGTTAATGGTGGCCTCCTCCAAGAGGGCTTATGCCATACCCACGTCTGCTGCATCCAGAGCCCCTGCTCCTGCTGCAGTGCACTGCTGATCCATACCTCCACAGGAGATGCTCAAATACAGTTCTGTCTCAGTTTCTGTGGGGTCTCTGGGTCCTGGTGCACACAAGGTTTGTTTGAGCCCTCTGAGTGTCTCTGGTGGGAATGGGGTTCGATTCTAAACACAAATTCGCCCTGCCTACCATCTTGCTGGGATTTCTCCTTTGTTCTTGGACATGGCATATCTTCTCAAAGTTGCTCCAGCGCCATGCAACCACCACTCCAGTGCCTATCATCTGGCTGGGGCTTCTCTGACCTTGGAGGTGAGATATCTCCTCATGGCTGCTCCAGCACCACGCAGCCACCCCTCCAGTGGTCTAGAAATAGTTTGGCTCTTAAATATTATGCTAGGTGAAGCTTGATCCCAACTATATCATTTGTAATTTGTCCCCCTAGCCAAGCCTTTCCTTGAGGAATTCAGCACAATTCCACAGTGCTTAGAGACAGAAGAAATTCCTAGTCATAATGCTGGGCTGTAAACACTATCTAGATGACCATAGTAGCAACGGTATCTTGGGTGGTTAGGTGACCTCACTAAAGGGTGTTAAAGTAGCAAAGAAGAAAAATGGTAGGGCTCACAAAACTGAGGGATGGGCAAAGCAGCTACATATCAACTTGTATGGAAATACTTCAGCATTTGATGTATATGTAAGTGAACAAAGAGCATAGTGAAAAGGACATGAGCTTATGAATCCAAATGATGCAGTCAACAGAGGTAATATCTAAGGGAGCATAATATCGTAAAAGAGAATAGAGAGTGTCTCTAGGAGCACTAATAGAGAATAACTTTCACAACTGGTTACCAACTCATTTTATTCTTAGACTCCTTATCTGTTTGATATGAGATGGAGAAATAGAGGGAAGCTAAATTATGGGAAATTTTAATGGGCCAAGGCTATAAGTGGTGTATATCATTTCCACATATCTAAGTCATACAGCTAACTGCAAAGGAGGCTTGGAAATGCTGAATATCTGTATGACCAGAAGGAAAAGGGGATGTTTTGTAAACAACTAACCAGTCTCTGCCATAGCACCATCTTAACTTTTTATATATGCCACCTCATTGTATCCTCCAATAACACTTTAAAGGTGATTACTATTATTTTCTCTATTTTTCAGGTGATCAAATTGAGATGGCAGAGTCATATGCTCATTATCAGTCCACTCGTACATGGGATTAAGATCTACTGAAATTCAAAAGAATAATTTTTTTCATGTCTACAAATAATTCTGTCTGGTATTTTAAAAAGGATTTGAATTAAACCTATAGATTGATTTTGGGGAGGATTGACATATTTATTATATTAAGTCATCCAATCCATGAACACATTGCGTCTCTTCCCATTTATTTAGATTTTCTTGATTTTCACTATTTTGCAATTTTCATTATACATAACTAATATATGTTTCATTGAAGTCTACATCAAAATATTTCACTTTATTTTAAGTGACTGTAAATGTTTTCAATTCTGATTTACCCATTTTCATTCTTAGCATGTAGAAGTGTGGATTTCTTTGTGTTGATCTTGTATCCTGAAAACTTGTTGAAATTATTTATTACTTTTGTAGATTCAGAGATTTTCTATGTAAAAGAACTATGAATGGTTTTATTTCTACACTTCCAATCTTTATGCCTTTTACTTCTTTCTTTTTCTTTAGTTAACTGGCCAGAATTCCAATTTTTATGTTAGAAGAGTGATAAGGGCAGGCATCCTTACCTTGTTCCAAACAAAGGACAAAGCTCTATTCACTATCAAATATGGTATTAGCTGTAGGATTTTGGAGATGATCTTCATCAAGTTCAAATGATTCCTATTGTTAACTTCTTGAGAGTTTTTTTTTTTTTTTTTATCATGAATAGATGGTAGATTTTTCAAGTTCTCTTTTACATTAATTAATATCATCATATGATTTTCCTTCTTTGGGCTACTTATAAGGTGGATTGCATTCACTGAATTTCAAAAGTTGAACCAATATTGCATTCTATTTGGTCACACTGTTGGGCATGGTTTACTAATATTTCATTCTGTCCTTCTGTATCTATGTCCATGAGAGATATTAACATATAGCTTTCTTTACATTTTTAAATTGATATTCTCTGTCTGACTTTGGTATCAGGCTAATATTGTCCTCATAAAATAAGCTGAGAAGTGTTCATCTCTTCTATTTTCTAAGAGAGGATATGGAGAATCAGTTTGATGTCTGGTAATGCAGTGAAACCATATAGGTCAGAAATGTCTTTTTTAGCATCTTTTTTATTTTATTTTATTTTTTAACTTTATAATATTGTATTGGCTCTGCCACACATCAACATGAATCTGCCACAGGTATACACGTGCTCCCCATCTTGAACCATCCTCCCGCCTCCCTCCCTGTACCATCCCTCTGGGTCGTCCCAGCGCACCAGCATCAAGCATCCAGTATTGTGCATCTAACCTGGACTGGCAATTCGTTTCATATATGATATTATACATGTTTCAATGCCATTCTCCCAAATCATCCCACCCTCTCCCTCTCCCACAGAGTCCAAAAGACTGTTCTATACATCAGTGTCTCTTTTGCTGTCTCGCATACAGGGTTATTGTTACCATCTTTCTAAATTCCATATATATACGATAGTGTACTGTATTGGTGTTTTTCTTTCTGGCTTACTTCACTCTGTATAATAGGCTCCAGTTTCATCCACCTCATTAGAACTGATTCAAATGTATTCTTTTTAATGGCAGAGTAATACTCCATTGTGTGTATGTACCACAGCTTTCTTATCCATTCGTCTGCTGATGGACATCTAGGTTGCTTCCATGTCCTGGTTATTATAAACAGTGCTGTGATGAACATTGGGATACACGTGTATCTTTCAATTCTGGTTTCCTCAGTGTGTATCCCCAGCAGTGGTATTGCTGGGTCATAAGGCGGTTCTATTTCCAGTTTTTTAAGGAATCTCCACACTGTTCTCCATAGTGGCTGTACTAGTTTGCATTCCCACCAACAGTGTAAGAGGGTTCCCTTTTCTCCACAGCCTCTCCAGCATTTATTGCTTGTAGACTTTTGGATTGCAGCCATTCTGACTGGTGTGAAATGGTACCTCATGGTGGTTTTGATTTGCATTTTTCTGATAATGAGTGATGTTGAACATCTTTTCATGTGTTTGTTAGCCATCTGCATATCTTCTTTGGAGAAATGTCTATTTAGTTCTTTGGCCCATTTTTTGATTGGGTCATTTATTTTTCCGGAATTGAGCTGTAGGAGTTCCTTGTATATTTTTGAGATTAGTTGTTTGTCAGTTCTTCATTTGCTATTATTTTCTCCCATTCTGAAGGCTGTCTTTTCACCTTGCTTATAGTTTCCTTTGTTGTGCAGAAGCTTTTAACTTTAATTAGGTCCCATTTGTTTATTTTTGCTTTTATTTCCAATAATCTGGGAGGTGGGTCATAGAGGATCCTGCTGTGATGTATGTTGGAGAGTGTTTTGCCTATGTTCTCCTATAGCAGTTTTATAGTTTCTGGTCTTACATTTAGATCTTTAATCCATTTTGAGTTTATTTTTGTGTATGGTGTTAGAAAGTGTTCTAGTTTCATTCTTTTCCAAGTGGTTGACCAGTTTTCCCAGCACCACTTGTTAAAGAGATTGTCTTTAATCCATTGTATATTCTGGCCTCCTTTGTCAAAGATAAGGTGTCCATAGGTGCGTGGATTTATCTCTAGGCTTTCTATTTTGTTCCATTGATCTATATTTCTGTCTTTGTGCCAGTACCATACTGTCTTGATGACTGTGGCTTTGTAGTAGAGCCTGAAGTCAGGCAGGTTGATTCCTCTAGTTCCATTCTTCCTTCTCAAGATCGCTTTGGCTATTCGAGGTTTTTTGTATTTCCATACAAATTGTGAAATTATTTGTTCTAGCTTTGTGAAGAATACCATTGGTAGCTTGATAGGGATTGCACTGAATCTATAAATTGCTTTGGGTCATATACTCATTTTCACTGTATTGATTCTTCCAATCCATGAACATGGTATATTTCTCCATCTATTAGTGTCCTTTTTTATTTCTTTCACCAGTGTTTTATAGTTTTCTATATATAGGTCTTTAGTTTCTTTAGGTAGATATATTCCTAAGTATTTTATTCTTTCTGTTGCAATGGTGAATGGAATTGTTTCCTTAATTTCTCTTTCTATTTTCTCATTATTAGTGTATAGGAATGCAAGGGATTTCTGTGTGTTGATTTTATATCCTGCAACGTTACTCTATTCCTTGATTAGTTCTAGTAATTTTCTGGTGGAGTCCTTAGGGTTTTCTATGTAGAGGATCGTGTCATCTGCAAATAGTGAGAGTTTTACTACTTCTTTTCCAACTTGGATTCCTTTTATTTCTTTTGCTGCTCTGATTGCTGTGGCCAAAACTTCCAAAACTATGTTGAATAGTAGTGGTGAGAGTGGGCACCCTTGTCTTGTTCCTGACTTTAGGGGAAATGCTTTCAATTTTTCACCAGTGAGGATAATGTTTGCTATGGGTTTGTCATATATAGCTTTTATTATGTTGAGATATGTTCCTTCTATGCCTGTTTTCTGGAGAGTTTTTTATCATAAATCGATGTTGAATTTTGTCAAAGGCTTTCTCTGCATCTATTGAGATAATCATATGGCTTTTATCTTTCAATTTGTTAATGTGGTGTATTACATTGATTTATTTGCAGATATTGAAGAATCCTTGCATCTCTAGGATAAAGCCCACTTGGTCACGGTGTATTATCTTTTTAATGTGTTGTTGGATTCTGATTGCTAGAATTTTGTTAAGGATTTTTGCATCTATGTTCATCAGTGATATTGGCCTGTAGTTTCCTTTTTTTTGTGGCATCTTTGCCAGGTTTTGGTATTAAGGTGATGGTGGCCTCATAGAATGAGTTTGGAAGTTTACCTTCCTCTGCAATTTTCTGGAAGAGTTTGAGTAGGATAGATGTTAACTCTTCTCTAAATTTTTTGTAGAATTCATCTGTGAAGCCATCTGGACCTGGGTTTTTGTTTGCTGGAAGATTTCTGATTACAGTTTTAATTTCCGTGCTTGTGATGGGTCTGTTAAGATTTTCTATTTCTTCCTGGTCCAGTTTTGGAAAGTTGTACTTTTCTAAGAATTTGTCCATTTCTTCCATGTTGTCCATTTTATTGGCATATAATTGCTGATAGTAGTCTCCTATGAGCCTTTGTATTTCTGTGTTGTCTGTTGTGATCTCTTCTTTTTCATTTCTAAGTTTATTGACTTTATTTTTCTCCCTTTGTTTATTGATGAATCTGGCTAATGGTTTGTCAATTTTATTTATCCTTTCAAAGAACCAGCTTTTGGCTTTGTTGATTTTTGCTATGGTCTCCTTTGTTTCTTTTGCATTTATTTTTGCCCTAATTTTTAAGATTTCTTTCCTTCCACTAACCCTGGCATTCTTCATTTCTTCCTTTTCTACTATCTTTAGGTGTAGAACTAGGTTATTTATTTGACTTTTTTCTTGTTTCTTGAGGTATGCCTGTATTGCTATGAACTTTCCCCTTAGGACTGCTTTTATAGTGTCCCACAGGTTTTTGGTTGTTTCTTTTTTTTCATTTTCATTCGTTTCTATGCAATTTTCATTTCTTTTTTGATTTCTTCTGTGATTTGTTTTTTATTCAGCAGTGTGTTGTTCAACCTCCATATTTTGGAGTTTTTAATAGTTTTTCTCCTGTAACTGAGATCTAATCTTACTGCATTGTGGTCAGAAAAGATGTTTGGAATTATTTCAATTTTTTTGAATTTACCAAGGCTAGATTTATGGCCCAGGATATGATCTATCATGGAGAAGGTTCTGTGTGCGCTTGAGAAGAAGGTGAAATTCATTGTTTTGGGGTGAAATGTCCTATAGATATCAATTAGGTCTAACTGGTCTATTGTATCATTTAAAGTTTGTGTTTCCTTGTTAATTTTCTGTTTAGTTGATCTATCCATAGGTGTGAGTGGGGTACTAAAGTCTCCCACTATTATTGTGTTATTGTTAATTTCCCCTTTCATACTTGTTAGCATTTGTCTTACATATTGCGGTGCTCCTATGTTTGGTGCATATATATTTATAATTGTTATATCTTCTTCTTGGATTGACCCGTTGATCATTATGTAGTGACCTTCTTTGTCTCTTTTGACAGCCTTTGTTTTAAAGTCTATTTTATCTGACATGAGTATTGCTACTCCTGCTTTCTTTTCGTCTGTACTTGCATGGAAAATCTTTTTCCAGCCCTTCACTTTCAGTCTGTATGTGTCCCCTGTTTTGAGGTGGGTCTCTTGTAGACAACATATATAGGGGTCTTGTTTTTGTATCCATTTAGCCAGTCTTTGTCTTTTGGTATTCAACCCATTTATGTTTAAGGTAATTATTGATAAGTATGATCCTGTTGTCATTTACTTTATTTTTTGGCTTCGAGTTTCTACATCCTTTTTGTGTTTCCTGTCTAGAGAATATCCTTTAGTATTTGTTGGAGAGCTGGTTTGGTGGTGCTGAATTCTCTCAGCTTTTGGTTGTCTGTAAAGCTTTTGATTTCTCCTTCATATTTGAATGATATCCTTGCTGGGCCAATAATCTGGGCTGTAGGTTATTTTCTTTCATCACTTTAAGTATGTCTTGCCATTCCCTCCTGGCTTGAAGAGTTTCTATTGAAAGATCAGCTGTTATCCTTGTGGGAATTCCCTTGTGTGATATTTGTTGTTTTTCTCTTGCTGCTTTTAATATTTGTTCTTTGTGTTTGATCTTTGTTAATTTGATTAATATGTGTCTTGGAGTGTTTCGCCTTGGGTTTATCCTGTTTGGGATTCTCTGGGTTTCTTGGACTTGGGTGATTATTTCCTTCCCCATTTTAGGGAAGTTTTCAACTATTATCTCCTCAAGTATTTTCTCATGGCCTTTCTTTTTGTCTTCTTCTTCTGGGACTCCTATGATTCGAATGTTGTAGCATTTAATATTGTCCTGGAGGTCTCTGAGATTGTCCTCATTTCTTTTAATTCGTTTTTCTTTTTTCCTCTCTGATTCATTTATTTCTACCATTCTATCTTCTAATTCACTAATCCTATCTTCTGCCTCTGTTATTCTACTATTTGTTGCCTCCAGAGTGTTTTTTATCTCATTTATTGCATTATTCATTATATATTGACTCTCTTTTATTTCTTCTAGGTCCTTGTTAAACCTTTCTTGCATCTTTTCAATCCTTGTCTCCAGGCTATTTATCTGTGATTCCATTTTGATTTCAAGATTTTGGATCACTTTCACTATCATTATTTGGAATTCTTTATCAGGTAAATTCCCCATCTCTTCCTCTTTTGTTTGGTTTGGTGGGCATTTATCCTGTTCCTTTACCTACTGGGTATTCCTCTGTCTCTTCATCTTGTTTATATTGCTGAATTTGGGGTGTCCTTTCTGTATTCTGGCAGTTTGTGGAGTTCTCTTTATTGTGGAGTTTCCTCACTGTGTGTAGGTTTGTACAGGTGGATTGTCAAGGTTTCTTGGTTAGGGAAGCTTGTGTCGGTGTTCTGGTGGGTGGAGCTGGATTTCTTCTCTCTGGAGTGCAATGAAGTGTCCCGTAATAAGTTATGAGGTGTCTATGGTTTTGTAGTAACTATGGGCAGCTTGTATATTGGAGCTCAGGGCTGTGTTCCTGTGTTGCTGGAGAATTTGCATGGTATGTCTTGCTCTGGAACTTGTTGGCCCTTGTGTGGTGCTTGGTTTCAGTGTAGGTATGGAGGCATTAGAAGAGCTCCTGTCAATTAATGTTCCCTGGAGTCAGGAGTTCCCTGGAATCAGGGTTTAGACTTAAGCCTCCTGCTTCTGGTTTTCAGTCTTATTTTTAGAGTAGTCTCAAAACGTCTCCTTCTATACAGCACCGTTGGTAAAACATCTAGGTTAAAGATGAAAAGTTTCTCCACAGTGAAGGTCACCCAGAGAGGTTCACAGAGTTACATGGAGAAGAGAAGAGGGAGGAGGGAGTTAGAGGTGATCCGAATGAGATGAGGTGGAATCAATAGAGGAGAGAGCAGGCTAGCCAGTAATCGCTTCCTTATGTGCACTCCACAACTGGACCGCTCAGAGATGTTCACGGAGTTATACAGAGAAGAGAAGAGGGAGGAAGGAGACAGAGGTGGCCAGGAGGATAAAAGGGGGGAATGAAAAGGAGAGAGACAGATCCAGCCAGTAATCAGTTCCCTAAGTGTTCTCCACCGTCTGGAACACACAGAAATTCAGAGTTGGGTAGAGCAGAGAGGGGTTAGGGAGGAGACACAGGCAACCTGGTGGAGAAAAAGGAGAGTCCAAAGCGGGAGAGAGCAGTCAAGCCAGTAATCTCACTCCCAAGTAAAAATGGGTACTGAAGATTGGGTTCTTAAAGGTACAAAATTGATAACAAATACCAAAAAGCAAAAGTTAAAAATCTAGAGTAGAGTTTGGAATTTCAGAAATGCAATGTTAAAGAAAAGATGAAGAAAAAGAAAGAGAGAAAAAAAAGTCACAAAAATTATAAAGAAAATATAGGTACAAAATTGATACCAAAAAGCAAAAATTAAAAATCTAGAGTAGAGTTTGGAATTTCAAAAATACAATGTTAAAGAATATAAGGGGAAAAAAAAGAAAGAGAAAAGAAAAAAAAAGTCACAAAAATTATAAAAAATATGTATATGAAGTTTGCTTTTAAAAAAATAGGTTCTTTTTTTTTTTTTTGCAAAGTAATGCTGCTAAGTCATTTCAGTCGTGTCTGACTCTGTGTGACCCCATAGACGGCAGCCCACCAGGCTTCCCTGTCCCTGGGATTCTCCAGGCAAGAACACTGGAGTGGGTTGCCATTTCCTTCTCCAATGCATGAAAGTGAAAAGTGAAAGTGAAGTCGCTCAGTCGTGTCCGAGTCTAGCGACCCCATGGACTGCAGCCTACCAGGCTCCTCCATCCATGGGATTTTCTAGGCAAAAGTACTGGAGTGGAGTGCCATTGCCTTCTCCATGCAAGGTAATAGTAGGTTATAAAAGTGAAAATTAAACGAGTAATAGAGGACTTAAATTTTTTTTAAAAAATTAAAAAATAAAAAGAAAGAATGATCATAAAAATAGTGAAACTATATCTAGGACTTTCTTTGGTGGTGTTGTGGGTATTGTGGGGTCAGTTCATTTTCGGCTAGTTCCTTGGTCCGGCTTATATTTCTCAAGATCTATAGGCCCCTTCCTATGTAGTTGGTACTAATGACAGGGTTTTAATCTATTGCACCTGTCGTTTCCAAGGCGGTTCCCTCTGTTTTAGCTTCTTCTGTTTGCTGGTCTCTTCAGTGTCTGATATCCGCCCTGATACAAAGTGGGTGGTGAGGGACACTTTTATTTGCCGGGGACCAGCCCCGGCTGATCCAGGGTATTCGAAGCGGGGATGGCGTCGGCGAGGATCAGGAAACAACTGCTTAATTAAACGTTAAGTAAGGATATAAAGAGTAATAGAATGACGATAGCTCAGTAAAATTCAGTGAAGAAAAGAGGCTGAAATAAGGATAGCTCAGTGAGGAAATTCAGTGGAGAAAAGAGGCTGAATAATTCAGCCAGAAGGTAAGAGAAAGAACGACATGGTGAGACCAAGTTTCGGTGAACAAGGCCCGCACTTTATTTTCCAAAGTAGTTTTTATACCTTAAGTTATGCATAGAGGATAATGGGGGAAGGGGTAGAGTCAGGCAGCAAGCCAGGCTTTCTTCCTGCAAACTTATCATATGTAAAAGCTTAGGTGATTTGCATCATCTTCTGGCCCGGAGGCCTGTTAACATTTTAAGACCCTTTCTTCAGAAAACTTATTTTTCTCTAAAGGTGATTGGTCAGGAGCCACCCTCCAAAAGCATTAGATAAAGTTGCATTCCTACAGAGCAAAAGGTGTGGTGGGCTACAACAAGAAAAAGAATTAACTCAAGGGTCCCAGGTTACAAACATTAAAGCTACTACTTACACCAATTATATTAACCAATACACTGCCAGGGACACAGCAAGTAAGGGATATGGAAACTTAGCAGCAAACATTGGCCCAACAAGTGAAAATCCCTTCACCAATACAATTTCTAATCAATCTTTTAACTACTCAAAAGAATCTGTGTTTAGACAGTTTAGAACATCTCCTGCCTCTCACAGGTGGGAGGCTCTGAACAATCACATGTGGCCGGAAAAACATATTCAGGCAGGCTAGAGGACTTCCAAGGGAGTTTGTAGGTTGAAACACTGTCACACCCAGGAATTATTAACTGGAGCTGTAAGCTAACTCTTTTTTCAGAGAGGTAGTGGGGGACAGCCCCCCGTAAAGTCAGAGGTGTAGGTGAAAGCACAAAGCAGAAAGTAGGCAGACTCTGGTTTTGGGGGTAGATTGCTCGAGAATTTCCAGGGAGACTCCTGAGGCTTGATCCCGCCTTTGCGTATGCCAAGCCTCCTTCCTCATGACCTTTGCCAGGGGCGGAGCTCGCTCCCCGCATTTATTTATTTATTTATTTATTTTAGGCTCACTTGTTCAGTCGCGCTGTGGGGAGGGAGGGACGCTGCAAACAACACTGGCGTGTGCTCGCAGTGCCTCAGCCACACTGGGCCTGCCCTGCTCATGACGCATGTACCCTCCCTGCCCCCACTGCTCAGGCTCTAGGTTGCTCCTCCGGGAAACATCTGAGGCCGGCCCTGGGCTGCACACACCTCCCAGGTCTAAGCTGCTCAGGTTCAGGCACTCGCATAGTCCTCAGAGGTGCACACTCGGTTGGGCCTGCATTTTGTACCCTTCCCAGGTCCGAGCAGCTCAGGTGATGAGGTGTTTGGCGAGAGTGGTTGCTGTGACTTATCGCCTCCCTGTGTCTCGGTTTTCTGGGTGTACAACCGGTGCACCTTCTCAGGCGGATGTTGACCATCCAGAACCCCAAGAAGTCTTTGTTAGCAAAGAAGCCTGCTTACAGTTTTGTAGATAATGTCTCTCTGGGGTTGCAATTGCCCCCTTCCGGCTCTGCGTGTCACTGGAGGGGGGTGGTCTGCAGCTGGCTATCTCTGTTCAGTCCTTTGTTCTGTGCACAGGCGTGGCAGTGTCTTAGGTTAGGGCTGGTTTTTCACGTGGTAGTTATTCCACAGTCTGGTTTGCTAGCCCAAATTAGTTCGCTCACATAGCGCTCGGGGCATTCAGGCCAGATCCTTACTCTAAGCGGTGCAGCCCGCGCCTCCCTGCCCAGCCCCCGCTTGCTAGTGGCGGGTGCAGGCGTCTGTGCTGCTTCTCCGCTGGGGGAGTTACCGTTGGGCTCTCCTAATCTGTGGGTTTTAATTGTTTATTTATTTTTCCTCCCTGTTATGTTGCCTTCTGTGCTTCCAAGGCTCGGCACAGACTCGGCAGTGAGAGTGTTTCCTGGTGTTTTGAAACTTCTCTCTTTTTAAAACTCCCTTCCCGGGATGGAGCTCCATCCCTCCCTCTTTTGACTTTTTTTTTTTGTCTTTTATATTTTTTTCTACCTCCTTTTGAAGACAATGGGCTGCTTTTCTGGGTGCCTGATGTCCTCTGCTGGCATTCAGAAGTTGTTTTGTGAAATTTACCTGGCGTTTAAATGTTCTTTTGATGAATTTGTAGGGGAGAAAGTGGTCTCTCTGTCCTATTCCTCCGCCATCTTAGCTCCTCTCCCTTTTTTGGCATCTTTGAATTCTGAATCTAATTCCTTTGGGTTATAAGACTATTGAGAAAGCCCATTTCATCTTGGTTGAGATTTGATAGTTTGTAGTTTTATTGATCTATTTCTTATAAGATGTCAAATTTGAATACTCCATTATTATCCTTTTAATAGCTGACAGATCTGCAACAATATTCTCTATTTCATTCCTAATATTGATGTTTTGGTCTTCTCTATTATTTTTGTCATTTTTGCTAGAGGTTAACTAATTTTGCTGATTTTTTCCCCAAAAGAACAACTTTTTATATTATTATTATTTTTTTTTATTGTTTCGCTGCTTTCAATGATATCAATATCTGCTCTCATCCTTAAGATTTCCTTTCTTCTGCTTACTTTGCGATTAGTTTGCTCTTTTATCTCCCTAGTTTCTTGAGTCAGGATCTCAGATTACTGCTTTGGGAATTTACCTTGTTTCTAAATGTAAGAACTTAGATCTATAAATTTCCTTCTTATCACTACTTTAGGTGCATTACACCTCTGAAATAGTTTTATCAGCAATTACTTTAGCCACTCTTGTTTTTTATAGTCAATATTTTTTTGGTATATATATATATATATATTTTGTGTTCAACTTCCTTATGTCTTTGTTTTCGAGTATGTTTCCTGTGAAGAGCATGTAGTTGGGTCATATTTTTATCACTTTACTAGTTTCTGTATTTTGGTTAGTGTATGTGGTTTATATAAATTGTTCATTGTTATTATTTAGTTGCTTAGTTATATCCAACTGTTCTGGGATCCCAAGGACTATAGCCTGCTAGGCTCCTCTGTCCATGGTATTTTCCAGGCAAGAATAATGGAGTGGGTTGCCATTTCCTTTTCTAGGGGATCTTCCTGACCCAGGGCTCGAACCTGTGTCTCCTGCAATGACAGGAGGAATTTTTACCATTTAGCCATCTGGAGAATTATTGATGTAGTTGAGCATAAGTCTACTCTTATGAACAGTTAGTTAGAAATCCATATACATCAATCAATATGGATTCTAGAATAGATGGCAAGAATACACAGAAGAACTGTACAAAAAAGACCTTCACAATCCAGATAATCACGATGGTGTGATCACTCACCTAGAGCCAGACATCCTGGAATGTGAAGTCAAGTGGGCCTTAGAAAGCATCACTACGAACAAAGCTAGTGGAGGTGATGGAATTCCAGTTGAGCTATTCCAAATCCTGAAAGATGATGCTGTGAAAGTGCTGCACTCACTATGCCAGCACATTTGGAAAACTCAGCAGTGGCCACAGGACTGGAAAAGGTCAGTTTTCATTCCAATCCCAAAGAAAGGCAATGCCAAAGAATGCTCAAACTACCGCACAATTGCACTCATCTCACATGCTACTAAAGTAATGCTCAAAATTCTCCAAGCCAGGCTTCAGCAATATGTGAACCATAAACTTCTTGATGTTCAAGCTGGTTTAGAAAAGACAGAGGAACCAGAGATCAAATTGCCAACATCTGCTGGATCATAGAAAAAGCAAGAGAGTTCCAGAAAAACATCTATTTCTGTTTTATTGACTATGCCAAAGCCTTTGACTCTGTGGATCACAATAAACTGTGGAAAATTCTGAAAGAGATGGGAATACCAGACCACCTGATCTGCCTCTTGAGAAATCTATATGCAGGTCAGGAAGCAACAGTTAGAACTGGACATGGAATAATTGATGCTTTTGAACTGTGGTGTTGGAGAAGACTCTTGAGAGTCCCTTGGACTGCAAGGAGATCCAACCAGTCCATTCTGAAGGAGATCAGTCCTGGGATTTCTTTGGAAGGAATGATGCTAAAGCTGAAACTCCAGTACTTTGGCCACCTCATGCGAAGAGTTGACTCATTGGAAAAGACTGATGCTGGGAGGGATTGGGGGTCGGAGGAGAAGGGGAGGACAGAGGATGAGATGGCTAGATGGCATCACGGACTCGATGGACGTGAGTCTGAGTGAACTCCTGGAGTTGGTGATGGACAGGGAGGCCTGGTGTGCTGCGATTCATGGGGTCGCAAAGAGTCGGACATGACTGAGTGACTGGTCTGATCTGATCTGATAATAAAATTGCTACAATTGGAAAAAAAAAATCTAGACTCAGTTACCTCGTCTGATAAAAATACCCACCTCATATAGTTGCCACAAGTATTAAAAAAATTAAGTAAATCTCCTAGTCACATATAAGGCCTGTATTACATGCTTAATAAATTATTGTTAATTAAGAATCTCATCTCCTCAGCTTTCTTTTGGAGAAGGAGTAGACTGCTAAGAGTGGAAGGAACTTAAAGATTTCTGAGTCATTCATAGCTGGGCTCAAATTTCTTCTCTACTATTTCCTCATTTTGTGGCTTTATAAGTCACTTCCTTTTAGCTCTCAGCTTTCTATTTTCTTAGAAAGTGATAGAAATACCTAACTACTTCCAGTTAAGCAGCTGAAATAACAAATTGTTAATGATACATTGAGTTGCTATGCTGGGGTGCAGCCCTGACAGGAACTTCATGGTAGTAACTAAGACATAAGCCAGGAAAAGTAAAGATACATGTAGTCTGCTGGTCTTGGTAAAAGTCCCTGCCTGCTAAAATCTCAACTCAGCCACTGTTCACACTTCAGCATCATTCTCCCAAAACTACAGCATCAAAAGTTAAAAAGCATGAGGTTCTAAAATGGTGTGCTTGATATTCGTCTTTCTTACTTAAAAAAAGATGCTAGAAACAAACTTATGGTCACCAGGGGATAAAGAGGGGAGGGACAACTTGGAAGATTGAGAGTGACATGTGCACACTATTACATATAAAATAACATTAGGGCCTACTGTATAGCACAGGGAGCTATGCTCAAAGCTCTGTAATAGCCTATATAGGAAAAGAATCTAAAAAAGTAGAATGGATATATGTATCTGTATAACTAATTTACTTTGCTGTAGAGTTCAATCACTCAGTCATATTTGACTCTTTGTGACCCTATGGACTGTGGCACATCAGGATTCCCTGGCCATCACCAACTCCTAGAATTTACTCAGACTCATGTCCGTTGAGTCAGTGATGCCATCCAACCATCTCATCCTCTGTTGTCCCCTTCTCCTGCCTTCTATCTTTCCCAGCATCAGACTCTTGTCAAGTGAGTCAGTTCCTTGCATCAGGTGGCCAAAGTATTGGAGTTTCAGCATCAGTCCTTCCATTGAATTTTCAGGACTGATTTCTTTTAGGATGGACTGGTTGGATCTCTTTGCTCTCCAAGAGTATTCTCCAACACCACAGTTCAAAAGCATCAAATTTTCTCAGTCTTTCTTTAATCCAATTTTCTGTTGAAGGGCGGGGCTGTGTTCCCTCCCTGTTATTTGACCTGAGGCCAAACTATGGTGAAGGTAATGAAGATAATGGTCTACTGCATAAGGGCACTCAGTGCCCCCAAACTTGCAGCATGTCATCACCGACCCACGTCTCTGCCGAGTCTCCTGGACACCCACAGGCAAGTCTGTGTCAGTCTCTTGTGGGGTCACTGCTCTTTTCTCCTGGGTCCTGGTATGTACAGGTTCTGTTTGTGCCCTCCAAGAGTCTGTCTTTCCAGTCCTGTATAAGTTCTGGTGGCTCTAAGGTGAGGTTAATGGTGACCTCCAAAAGGGCTTATGCCATGCCCACGTCTACTGCACCCAGAGCCCCTGCCCCTGTAGCAGTCCACTACTGATCCATACCTCTGCAGGAGACACACAAACACAGTTCTGTCTCAGTCTCTGTGGGGTCTCTGGATCCTGGTGTGCAGAAGGTATGTTTGAGCCCTTTGAGTGTCTCTAGTGGGTATGGGGTTTGATTCTAAATGTGATTTTTCCCCTCCTACCCTCTTGCTAGGGCTTCTCCTTTTCCCTTGGATATGGGGCATCTCCTCAAAGTCTCTCCAGGGCCATGCAGCTGCCACTCCAATGCCTACCATCTTGCTATGGCTTCTCTACACATGAAACTAAAACAACATTATAAATTAACTATACTCCAATAATTTTAAAAAAGATAAAAAAATAGAAGGGGGACAAGATGGTGGAGGAATAGGTGGATGTGTAGTACATCTCTCCATGGATGCATCAGGAATACACCTTCAGACACAGAACACAAGCTGAGAGCAGGCAGGAGTCCCTGACCACCAGAAAGCAATATCTGGACCCATGCAAAACTAGGGAGGATGAAAGGAAAAAGAAGAGAGTGAGCAGGACTGGATGTATACGAGACGGTGGGGGAACTGAAGCAGGATTCAAATCCCCACATTGGAGCAATTGCCTCAGACAGTGAAGAAGCATTTGAGGCTGTTGGAGAGTGCAGCAGCTGATCTATGGCAATCTGAATAAAATGAGAACCACACAGACAACCCTTGCCACAGCTGTACATACACTGGACAGGGATGCAAGTCTCCTGGAATATGCAGCAGCTGGGAGCTGCAGCATAGGGATTGGAGAGAAATCCCACGGTGAGATCTGCTGTTGATTGCTAGGAGATGCTCTGAAGGGATGTACAGAAGGAGACTGCAGTGGGAAATGCTTTTGGAAGAAAACAGAGCAGCCGTCAAGGCAAGGCAACAATGCAGAGTCATATTCAAGGAGTGGTTTTCTCTGTAGCCTTTCTTTCTCCACATGCCAGTGCCAACAGTTGCCCAATAGAGAAAGATCCTAGAGAGGGTGGCCCTACAAGTGCCTAATGCACCAAGCAATAGAGATGGACTCCAGTCATGGGGGCCCTTTAAATGTCTGATGTACCAGGTAACAGAGAATGACCAGCAAAAGTGGTTCTTTAAACACCAGTGGCCAGAGACTAAAAAAAGACTCAAATAACACCATAACTTCTGTGGCTGAGATGGCCTGCATCCCTACACACTTGGCATCACCAGGGTTCCCATGATCCAAGCAGCTGTGGTACACAGCTCAATCCTTACAGATAAACATCCTGAATAGTGCCATATCTCCTGCAGCAATGGCCTCCAGCTCCCCTGCATATCTGGCATTGCAAGGGTCCCAGTTATCCAAGCAGCAGTGTCACCTCCATACTTTATACCCACTAGGGCAGAACTGCTGCTGCTGCTAAGTCGCTTCAGTCGTGTCCGACTCTGTGCGACCCCATAGACAGCAGCCCACCAGGCTCCCCCGTCCCTGGGATTCTCCAGGCAAGATCACTGGAGTGGGTTGCCATTTCCTTCTCCAATGCATGAAAGTGGAAAGTAAAAGTAGGAAGTCACTTGGTCATGTCCGACTCTCAGCAACCCCTTGGACTGCAGCCTACCAGGCTCCTCCATCCATGGAATTTTCCAGGCAAGAGTACTGGAGTGGGTTGCCATTGCCTTCTCCGAGGGCAGAACTGCTAGAGGCTAGGAAAAACCCTAAGAGCACCACATCTCTTACTCCCCTCACCACAGGCTCCCCTGCATACCTAGGGCTGCCAAGGTCCCTGAAATCCAAGCAGTTGCACCACCTCCACACCTGGCCCTCACTGTGGCAGACCCAAGTCCTCCAGGGCACCCTCAGGAACAAACTCCTATGGATGACCCACATGCAGAGGTGGAAGTAAAACCACAATTGAACCCCAGGTGCAGTGTGGCTAAGGAAGAGGATCAAAAATCTTCCCACCAGCTATAAAAGCTGCAGATCAAATTCACATACTCAACTAGGCAGACTCTGCATCTATGGAATATATAAAAAGACAGTGAGAGCTCATGCAAAATTGGAAGCAAGAGCATGCATGAGGGCATCCTAGGAAGGCAGAGGTCTATTGTGACTCACAGTGAGGGAAAGGACACTGACAGCTGAAATCTGAGAAAAATGTTTATTATTATTCTTATATTTTTATTTGCTCTTTAGTTGGTTCTGGATTATTTTTCTTCTTTTTTTCATCTCTATTGTTGAGGTTGTTGATTTTATTATTACTATTAACTCTATTTAAGCTTTTGATAATTATTTTTAATTACATTTTAAAATTTCTTTTTAATACTTCTACCTCTACCTTTGCCCTTTGAAGTTCTGTGGGCTTTTCTGTTTTGTTTTATTTGATTGATGTTTTTCTTATTGCTCTTCTCCTGCTGTAATTATTCTTCAGTATATAAAAATCCTCTTTATATACTTCTGTTTAACTTTGCTTTTCTATTTCTTTTAACTTTTCTTTCTTTTCTTTGTCTTTCCTACCATGTTTGTTAGCTTTTTTTGGTGGGGGGGGGGAGTTTTTTTCTTTGCTTTATTCCCCACTTGGCTCTCTGCTTTGGTATTATTTCCCAGTTTGTTTTTTAGTTAGTTTTGTTTTCCATTGGTCAACATCATTTTTTTGGTTTTCTTTGCTTGTCAGGTCACTTGCTTTTGCTTTCATTTCTTTAGACTGTTGTGAGTTTGTTTGTGTGTGTGTGTATGTTTGTGTATGTATGTTCCATTTCTTTTGGTTATTATTTGTCTGATTTTGTATTTACTATTTTTGGAGGTTTGTGTTTTGTTTCTTGTTATATTTTGGTTTTTGCTTTTGTGTGTTTGCTATAATCCCCTTTAATATTTCAACAAACAACTTGTGGAATATCAGTTCCCTGGCCAGAGATTGGGCCTGAGATTTTGGAGTGGAAGCACTGAGTCCAGGACCCTAGACTACCAGAGAACTTCTAATCCCAGGGAGTATTAGTTAATGAGAACTCCCACAAAGGCCTACATTGCATCATACAACTGCCAGCAGCACCCAGTGCAGGATGTCTCACCCAAACAACAAGGAAGACAAAAAAGCAAACCCAGTTGTCAACAAGCAGGATTCCCAAAGACACCCCAAAACATACCACCACACACAGCCCCAGTCATCAGAGAGAGAGAGAGGTGAAACAAACAAACAAACAAACTCATCACCTCCCACAAGAACACAGACACAAGTCATTTTCAACACAAAGCCTACAAAAACCACTGGACCAACTTTACTTATTGAAGGCAGAAACCAAAAGCAAGAAGGAATATGACCCTAAAGTTTGAGAATAGGAGACCTCAAACATCATAAAGTTGAAAAATAAGAAAAAAACAGATAAATATTGTGCAAATAAAGGAACAAAGCAGAAACTCACAAGATCAAATAAACGAAGAGGAAATAGGCAAACTACATGAAAAAGAATTCAGAACAATGATAGTAAAGAAGATCCAAAACCTCAAAAATAGTATGGAGAAAATGCAAAAAGCAATTAACACATTTAACAAGGATTTGGAGAAATAAAGAATAAACAAACAGAGACAAATAACACAGTTACTGAAATTAAAAAATACTCTAGAAAGAATCAGTAGAAGAATAACTGAGGCAGAAAAACTGATAAGTGAACTAGAAAATAGAATGGTGGAAATAACTGCTGAACAGCAGAAAAAAGGAATGAGAATGAAAGTAATTGTGGACAGTCTCAGAGACTTCTGGAACAATATTAAACACACCAATATTCGAATCAAAGGATTCCCAGAAGAAGAAGAGGAAAAGAAAGGGTCTGAGAAATTTTTTGAAGAGATTATAATCAAAAACTTCCTCAGTATGGGAAAGGAAAGAGTCAATCAAATCCAAGAAGTGTAGAGTTCGATACCAGAGAAACCCAAAGAGAAACACGCTGAGGCGTGTTAACTTACAAAGATTAAACACAAAGAAAGAATATTAAAGGCAGAAAGGGAAGAGAAACAAGAAACATTGAAGGGAACAGCCATATGATTAACAGCTGATCTTCCAGCAGAAACTGCAGGACAGTAGGGAATGGCAGGATATATTTAAAGTACTGAATGGAAAAAAATCTGCAACCAAGATTACTTACATGGCAAGGATCACATTTGAAATTGATGGAAAAATCAAAAGCTTTACAGACAGGCAGAAGTTAAGAGAATTTAGTGCCACCAAGCCAGTTTTACAACAAATATTAAAGAGACCACTGTAGGCAGGAAACACAAGAGAAGGAAAGGCCTACAAAAACAAATTGCAAAAAATTAAGAAAATGCTAATAGAAACATATATATCAATAATTACTTTAAATATAAATGGACTAAATGCTCCAACCAGAAGAAACAGACTGGCTGAATGGATACAAAACCCAAACCCATATTATGTATGCTGTCTACAAGAGACCCACTTCAGATCTAGAGGCACACATAGACTGAAAATGAGAGGATGGAAAAAGACATCCACGCAAATGGAAATCAAAAGAAAGAGAGAGTGACAATTCTCATATCGGACAAAATAGACCTTAAAATAAAGAATATTACAAGAGATAAAGAAGGACATTACATAATGATTAATGGGTCAATCCAAGAGGAAAGCATAACAATTGTAAATATTTATGGACCCAACATCAGCACACCTCAATACATAAAGCAAACACTAACAGACATGAAGGGGGAAATTGGCAGTAACAAAGTAATAATAGGGGACTTTAACACCCCAAGTATACCAATTAACACATCATCAGAATAGAAAATCAATAAGGAAACATAAGCCTTAAACAGCAGATTAGAGCAGATGGACCTAATTGATATCTTCAGGACATTCCATCCAAATGAAAAGAATACACTTTCTTTTCCAGTGCACAGAGAACATTCTCCAGGATAGACCACATCTAGGGTCACAAATCAAGCCTCAGTAAATTTAAGAAAATTGAAATCCTATAAATCATCTTTTCTGACCACAACAATATCAATTACAGGTAAACAACAACAACAACACTCTTAAAAAACCCACAAACACATGGCAATTAAAAAATATGTTTCTAAATAATGAACGGTACACTGAAGAAATAAAAAGGGAAAGCAAAGAATTCCTAGAAACCAATGACAGTGAAAACACAATGACTCAAAACCTATGGAATGCAGCAAAAGAGGGAAGTTTATAACAGTACATTCCTACCTCAAGAAACAAGAAAAACATTGACTAGACAATTTAACTTTACACCTAAAACAACTGGAAAAAGAACAAAAATACCCCCAAAGTTAGTAAAAGAAATAAATCATAATGATTAGAGCAGAAATAAATGAAAAAGAAATGAAGGAAACAATAGCAAAGATTAATAAAACTAAAAGCTTGTTCTTTGAGAAGATGAACAAAATTGGCCAACAATTGGCCAAACTCATCAGGAAAAAAGGGGAGAAGAATCAAATCAACAAAATTAGAAATGAAAAAGGAGAGGATAAAACAAACAAAGCAAAAATACAAAGAATCATAAGAGACTAAGTCAATAAAATGGACAACTTAGAAGAAATGTACATTCTTAGAAAAGTTCAACATTTCAAGACTGAACCAGGAAGAAATAAATATTATGAATAAGCTAATTACAAGCACAGAAACTGAAACTGTGATTTAAAAAACAACCTCCCTAAAAACAAAATCCCAGGGCCAGATGGCTTGACAGTTTAATTTTTTCAAACATTTAGACAGCAGCTAATGCCTATCTTTTTGAAACTTTCAAAAATTTGTTGAAGAAGGAAAACTTCCAAACTCATTCTATGAAGCCACCATCACCCTGATAACAAAACCATACAAACATCACATAAAAGAAAATTACAGGCCAATATAATTCATGAACATAGATGCAAAAACTCTCAAGAATTCTAGCAAACAGAATTCAACAGCACATTAAAAAGATCATATACCATAAACAAGTCAGGTTTATCTCAGGGATGCAAGGATTATACAATATGAGAAACTCAGTAAGTGTGATACACCATATTAAAATGTGAAATATAAAAACTGTATTATAATATCAATAGATGCAGAAAAAGCTTTTGACAAAATTCAACAATGGTTTATGATTAAAGTAAAAAAAAAAAAACTTTTCAAAAAATGAGGATAGAAGGAACATACCTCAACATAATAAAAACCATATACAACAAACCCACAGAAAACATTATTCTCAATGGTGAAAAACTGAAAGGATTCCCTCTAAGATCAGGAACAAGACGAGTATGCCCACTCTTGTCACTATTACTCAACATAGTTTTGGAAGTCCTAGCTATGGCAATCAGAGAAGAAAAACAAATAAAAGGAATCCCCATTGGAAAGAGGAAGTAAAACACTCACTGTTCGCAGATGAAATGATACTATACATAGAAACCCTTAAAGATAATATCAAAAAATTATTAGAGCTAATCCATGAATTTAGCAAAGTTACAGGATACAAAATCAATACACAGAAATAATCTGCATTCCTATACACTAACAATGAAAAATCATAAGGAGAAATTGAGGAAAGAATCCCATTCACATTGAAACAAAATGAATAAAATACCTAGGAATAAATGTACCTAAGTACACAAAAGACCTAAAAATTCTTTTAGAGAACTAAAAGTCACTGATGAAAAAACTCAAAGATGATATAAACAGATGGAGAGATATTCCATGTTCCTGGGTTAGAAGAATCAATATTGTGAAAATGACTATTCTACCAAATGCAATCTACAGATTCAATACAATCCTTAACAAATCACCAATGGCATTTTTCTCAGAAGTAGGGCCAAAAAAAAATTTACAATTCATATGGAAACACAGAAGACTCTGAATAACCAAAGCAATCTTATGAAAGAAGAATGAAGCTGGAGGAATCAACCTTTCTAACTTCAGACTATACTACAAAGCTACAGTTTTGGAAACAGTATTGTACTGATGCAAAAAAAAAAAAAAAAGTATATAGACCAATGGAAGAAGATAGGAAGCCCAGAGAAAAACCCACATACCTATGAGCACCTTATCTTTGACAAAGGAGGCAAGAATATAAAATGGGTGAAAGATAGTCTGTTCAATATATGGTGCTGGGGGAACTAGACAGCTACATGTAAAAGAATGAAATTATAATACTTCCTAACACCATATTCAAAGATAAACTCAAAGTGGATTAAACACCTAAATGTATGACAAGAAGCTATAAATCTCTTAGCAGAAAACATAGGCAGAACACTGTATGACATAAATCACTGCAATATTCTCTATGACCCATCTCCTAGGGTAATGAAAATAAAAAAGTAAAATAAACAAGTGGGACCTAATTAAACTTAAAAGTTTTTACACAGCAAAGGAAAACTATAAACAAGGTGAAAAGACAACCCTCAGAATGGGAGAAAATAATAGCAAATTAAACAACTGACAAAGGATTAATTTCTGAAATATACAAGCAGCTCACGCAACTCAATACCAGAAAATCAAACAGCCCAATTAAAAAGTGGGCAAAAGATCTAAACAAACATTTCTCCAAAGAAGACATATAGATGGTTAATAAACAGATTAAAGGATGCTCAATATCACTCATAATTAGAGAAATGCAAATCAACACTACAATGAGATATCACATCACTTTTGTCACAATGGCTATCATCAAAAATCTACAAACCATAAATGCTAGAGAGTGTGTGGAGAAAAAGGAAACTTCTTCCATTATTGGTGAGTAAATACATTGGTATAGCCACTATGGAAGACAACATGGAGATTCCTTAAAAAACTAGGAATAAAACTACCATGTGACCCAGCAATCCCCAAACTATGTATATACCCTGAGGAAATCAAAATTGAAAAAGACACATTTACCCCAATGTTCATTGCAGCACTCTTTACAATAGCTAAGACATGGAAGCAACCTCGATATCCATTGACAGGCGGATGGATAAAGAAGCTGTGGTATATATACATACACAATGCAATATTACTCAGCCATAAAAATAAATGTATTTAAGTCAGTTCTAATTATGTAGATGAACTAGAGTCTATTATAGAGAGTAAAGTAAGTCAAAAAGAGAAAAATAAATATTATATATTAACACATTTATATGGAATCCAGGAAGATGGTAATGATGAATTTATTTGCAGGGCAGACATAGAGAAAAGACTTATGGACATGGTGGAGATGGGGAGAAGGAGAGGGAAGGATGAACAGAGATATTTGCATGGAAACACATATATTACCATATGTAAAAAAAGTTAGCCAATGAGAATTTATTTTTATGCCACTGGGAACTCAAACTGGGGCACTGTAACAACCTAGAGGTGTGGGATGGGGTGGCAGGGAGTTTCAAGAGGGAAGAGACATATGTATTCTTATGGCTAATTCATGTTTATGTATGGCAGAAACCAACACAATATTTTAAATCAGCTATCCCTCATTTAAAAATAAATAAGTTAAAAATTTTTAAAAATAAAGAAAATGAGAAAATTAAAAAAAAAATTAAATGATTCACTTGGAAAACAATTCCTTATATTAACCATAACAAATGATACAGTATTGAAATTAATCTCACATACAGACCATTGGTGTTAAAGCTTATATATTCACTAAAAATGACCTAACGTCTTTTAAAAAGCATATCTGTTTGGGCCCCACTGCCAGAAATGCTAATTTAGTTGATCTGAAATTAGACTTGGACAGCAGTACTCCTGACCTGCTCTCCATATAGGGTGAAAAATACATGTTTAAAAAACTGTGCTGGAGCAGACTTGAATTCAATAAATCTTTACCAGTTAGCAATTTAAGCATTATGTACCCCCATTTTATAGATGAGAAAACTGAAACTCAAATAAGTAAAAGAAGTTGCCCAATATCACACAGACAATAGGTGGGCAGAGCCAGAATTCTAGCTTAAGTCTATCTGAGTTCAAGACCTAAAGTCTTAGAAGCCCAGCCAAAAGAAGGGTTAGGGTTTGGGTGGGGCTCATGAAATAAATAGGTATTCCCTGTAATGAAAAGTCTTGTGGGTAGCAGAAAGCACAGTGGTTGAGAGTACAGCTGTAAAGCAAGTAATTGCTTTTGGTTCATTTTTTATTTTTTCTATTTACCAGTAACATGAGTAGGCTGATTAACCTGTCTCAATCTTCTCAACTACTATAATGGCAATAATAATAATATTTATTGCACAGAGTTTTGATGAGGATTAAAAGAATATTCATAATGGAGTTAAAAGAGTGTGTACTGTATAAAAAGTGATATATAAATTCTTGGAAAACAGCTAAAATTAAAAGTATGTATTCTGGTCATCTTGCACCTCTGCAGTTGCCACCTCTGAAGACATGGTTCTTATTAGTACAAGCAATATGAAATGAAAGAAATGTTACTTCAAACATAAAACCACAATAAAACATATAATTTGGTGACATAACCAAGAAAATGATGGCACTTAAGCAGCCCTACAGTTTCCAAATGGAAGTGAATAGAGAAAAAGTGGAAGAGCAGTTCTGCATGAGAGAAATAAGAAAAAACACTGAACTTGTAAAGATCAAAGCCTGATTCTGTCACTTAGACTAAAGAATAACGTTACTAACATCATTTATCCCAAAGCCTTTTTATCTAATAGAAACAGAAGTGTCATGAAAGGACTTGAATCACAATTGAAAATTATTGGTATTGTTTATAACAACCGACATTTATACAGACTTACAGTTATTTAGCACATAGCAACGGAGAAGGCAATGGTACCCCACTCCAGTACTCTCGCCTGCAGAATCCCATGGACGGAGGAGCCTGGTGGGCTGCAGTTCATGGGGTCGCAAAGAGTTGGACACGACTGGGCGACTTAACTTTCACTTTCCACTTTCATGAATGGAGAAGGAAATGGCAACCCACTCCAGTGTTCTTGCCTGGAGAATCCCAGGGATGGGGGAGCCTGGTGGGCTGCTGTCTATGGGGTAGCATAGAGTCGGACATGACTGACGCGACTTAGCAGCAGGAGCACATAGCAAATCCTCAGTACATAAGAATTTTATTGTTACTGCTGTTATTGTTTCTTTGTCACCTTTAAAAAAGAGGGACAAATTTCAGAGATGTATAAGGGACTTGTTCAAGACCATACAACACAAGCAATTAATTTTGGAGCAAGGGCTGGAAATGCTTCTGCTTGACTCCAAACTTCCATTATTTTCATCAGACCAGTTTTTCGTGGCATGTTAAAAGATATTTAAGCAAGTAAAATATGTAACTAATATTCCCCAAACTTTACACTACAGTTGTACACTACAAGATTTTCATAGATACTCTGTGAGAAACAAAATGTTTCTTTGGTCAAATAAGCTTGCAAGTATTGTGTTAAACATTAAACACATTTTTATGAAAAACTCCTCAGATAGGTTAAAATGTATTGGTTGTCATGAATCTCCACAGAAGGCCCAGAAAATGCAGGTTTTCCCAAACATCTTTGACTATAAAATCTTCTGTTCTATGGAACACATTTTGATACTTTGCAGAGTTCTAGTGTTCTACTGAATGTAATTTGGAAACCACTGGACTGCTGGGCATACACACAGAGGAAACCAGAATTCAAAGAGACACATGTACCCCAATGTTCATCACAGCACTATTTACAATAGCCAGGACATGGAAGCAACCTAGATGTCCATCAGCAGATGAATAGATAAGAAAGCTATGGTATATGTATACAATGGAATATTACTCAGCTATTAAAAAGAATGCATTTGAATCAGTTCTGATGAGGTGGGTGAAACTGGAGCCTATTATACAGAGCGAAGTAAGTCAGAAAGAAAAACACAAATACAGTATATTAACACATATATATGGAATTTAGAAAGATGGTAATGAGGACCCTATATGCGAGACAGCAAAAGAGACACAGATGTAAAGAACAGACTGTTGGACTCTGTGGGAGAAGGTGAGGGTGAAATGATTTGAGAAAATAGCATTGAAACATCTATATTATCAAATGTGAAATAGATCACCAGTCCAGGTTTGATGCATGAGTCAGGGTGCTCAAGGCTGGTGCATTGGGATGACCCTGAGAGATGGGATGGGGAGGGAGGTGGAAGGGAGGGTCAGGATGGGGAACACATGTACACCCATGGCTGATTCATGTGAATGTATGGCAAAAACCACCACAATATTGTAAAGTAATTAGCCTCCAATTAAAAAATTTAAAAAATGCCTTGAGATTTGCTAACAGTAATTCTACCAGGTTTTTCTAAGTGAAAAATATCATCCCTCAAATGGTAGACACTGTAGAGATGGGCAGGGAGGGAGTTTCAGAAATTTAAATATTAGACAGTATGTACAACAAAGAAGGGTTGATCATGTTAAAAAGTATGGTGATTCCAAAAGCTGGATCATCAGAGCCAGGGAAGGGTGATCAGGAAATAATGACAAGTCAAAACAAGTTCAGAATCCAAAATCCACAGCAATCATGGGTAGCAGTTTAGTGAGAGGACTAGGCCCAGGGATGGATCAAGAATGTTTTCAGGGTCAACACAAACCAAATTTATCTAATTGTTTTAATTTAGTTTTACAGTCAAGTTACATAGGAGCACAACTGACCCCACTGAGATGGGGGCACCTCATATTAAAGGAATTTTAACATTTGGTATTTTACTGGTAAAGATTCTAGAAGCCTTTGATTGATGGATGATATAAGAACAGAGAGTGAAAAAATTGGACAAATGTAATTATGATATATTATTACATAATATCTATAATATCCGAAGTACAAAAGACATGATAAGTATATTGGCAATCAGCATTGTGTCCACCTAACTTGGCAGCTAAGTTTTTTGTTCTAGATAACATGGGGACAAATGGCAACTTCTTCAGCTCTGCTAAGGCTTGTTTAGGCCCAAACAGTTTCTTACCCGTACCATTAATTAAACTCCTTGTCTACTTACTTGCCATGGATGCAAGCACTACACTTCTACTAGGTTATGTTTGTCCATTGTAACTTTCACTGTATTATTTTCTTGTTTAAGTGTCTCATCATTGCTCTCTGGGTTTCCTGGCATGCCCTTTTATGTATCTCTTTTATTCTGACCTTGCTTTCCCCCAATTTATTCTTACTTCACACTGTAGCTTTTAACTCTAGTATTTCTATTTGATTTGTGCCTTTGCTTACTAACACTTTCACTTTAGGTTTTCCTAATGCCTGCAATGCCCCTACCTCACCCTACAGAGAACCGTCCCTTGTGACTTGACAACTTCTGCTCATCATTTAAGTGGTTTCTGTGTCCTTCCTGAAAGTCAGTCACTATTCTTTTTTCTACCACTTCTGGGGTGAATATTTCCAAATGTGGTTCTATATTGCTGCTGCTGTTGAGCCACCAAGTTGTGTCCAACTTTTTGTGACCCTATGGACTGCAGCATGCCAGGCTTCCCTGTCTCTCACTATCTCCTGGGGTTTGCCTAAGTTCATATCCATTGAATCAGTGATGCTGTCCAACCATCTCATCCTCTGTCACCTCCTTCTCTTCTTGCCCTCAATCTTTCCCAGCATAAGGGTCTTTTCCAGTGAGTCAGTTGTTCTCCTAGTGTGGCCAAATATTGGAGCTTCAGCTTCAGCATCAGTCCTTCCAGAGAGTATTCAGGGTTGATTTCCTTTAAGATTGACTTGTTTGATCTCCTTGCTTTCCAAGGGACTCTTAAGGGTCTTCTCCAGAACCACAGTTCGAAAGCATCACTTCTTTGGCACTCTGCCATCTTTATTGTCCAGCTCTCACATCCATACATGACTACTGGAAAGACCATAGCCTTAACTATATCAACTTTTGTCAGCAAAGTGATGTCTTTGCTGCTCACCCTCCCCCCATATTACTCTATGCTTATACTCATCTTTTCACTTATCACATTGTATAGAATGTTTTTCTCTGTGTACCTGTCTCATTCATTACAATGTCTTCTTCATTAGATTGAAATTAGGGACATAGATGGAGATTCAAACCAGTAGGGAAACTTTCTGCTCATCTCTATTGGCACCAATGTCTATCACTATCTAGCCTATCATTACTTTTCTTTAATTTAATCAATGTGCAGTGCATCTCAGAGACTATAAACTTTCTCCTTTTTAGACAAAGAGAGGATGATGAATTTTGTATCAAGAAGCAGAAGTAGAACACTGTGCTTTTAAGAATTTCAAGGAGTCTAGGGAAGGCAGACTGGTCTAGCAAGGCTGTTCCTAGAAAGAGGAACAATCAGAAAGAAAGTGATAGGAGTAGGTTTCCCAGGAGACTGTCTGATGGATGAGATCACATTGCAGGTCTATAAACCTGCCAACAAAGGGCCAAATCAAAACAACATGCCTGGGGCAGGAGTAGAGAGATGAGTGAATTTCAGGGAAACAGTCTCATATATTTTAAGACATATACATAGAGTATTCTAAGACATCCACATAAATTTCAACATATTGTTTACATATAAATATGTATAGAATATTATATATGTATTTGTATAAAGACTAAGGTATTCTAGTATAACTATTACTGAGAAGGAAATATTATCCGTTTTTGGGAAAAATCCAACATTTGGTTTTACTTTATTTGGAAAATGATGGCCTACCCTTAAAGTACACTCTAGGTAACACCAAAGAGAATTTAAAGCACATGTTGAACCTATATTTTAAGGCCAATCATCCTGAACATATACTCCAAATTTGAAGAAAATCTGGCCAACAGTACTTTTACAGTATTTTTCCCAAATAAAGATTTTTATCCATATAGATTTATTTTTATTTATATAGATTTAATATTAACAAAACCATGTAAAATACTTTTATCTTTGTTTTTACATATGAATGAACTCAGATTGGTGAAAAGACAATTCACACCTTGGTATATTTTAATTCTGTATCCATAATCTTTCAATGATACCATGCTATATCTTCAAGCATATTTGCCAGATTTTGTTTTGTACTGCACAGTATTTCCATGGAGCTTTATTCAAAGCTTAACTGTTTGAATTCTTTTTAAATTGAAGTGTATATGATTTACAATATTATATTAGATTCAAATGTATAACATAATGATTCAATATTTCTAGATTACCCTCCATTTTATTATAGATATTGGCTATATACTTTGTGCTGTACAATATATCCTTGTAAGTATTTTTATACATAATAGTTTGTATCACAAAACCCCCTACCCCTACTGTGCCTCTTCACCCTTTCCTCTTCCCAGAGCAACTATTAGTTTGTTCTTTATATCTGTGCATCTGGTTTGTTACATTTGTTTTATTTCTTAGATTCCACATATGCATGATAATATTCAGTATCTGTCTTACACTACTAAACATTATATCCTCCATATCATCCATATTGTTGCAAATGGCAAAATTTCATTATTTTTATGGCTACTGTCCCACTCTCTTTCCCTCCCTCACTCCCTCTCTCTGTATATAGATAGATAAATAGATAGTGGTGCAGTGGTAAAGAATCTGTCTGCCAATGTGGGAGATGCAAGAGACGTGGGTTTAATCCCTGGGTCAGAAAGATCCCGTAAAGTAGGAAATGACAATCTGCTACAGTATTCCTGCCTGGAAAAGTCCATGGACAGAAGAGCCTGGTGGACTACATTCCATGCAATGTAATGAGTTGGACACAACTGAGCACAAGAACAAAGATAGATAGATAGACCAGCCTCTCTATCCATTCTTCCGTTGATGGGCATTTAATTTGCTTGTGTGTGTGTGCTGTGCTTAGTCACTCAGTGGTATCTGACTCTTTGCGACCCCATGCTTATGCAGCACCAATGGTGCATATATCTTTTCAAATTAGTGTTTCCCTTTTCTTGGAATATATACCTAGGAGTGGAATTGCTTGATCATATGGTATATCTATTTTCATAATTTTTTGAGGAAACTCCATACTGTTTTCCAGAGTGGCTATACCAATTTACATTGCCCTGTATAAAGAAAGCTCCCCTTTCTCTGTATCCTCACCAACATTTGTTATTTGTAGACTTTTTGATGATAGTCATTTGGACAGGTATCAAGTGGTATCACATTGTGGTGTTTTCTTTTCTCCTTACTTTAAAGTTGTATTTATTTTAAACATTTATTTTTTATTGAAGTATAGCTGATTTACATTTTTTGTTAGTTTCATAAGTACAGCATAGTGATTCAGTATTTTTGTAGATTACATTCCATTTTAAGTTAATATAGGATAATGGTAATAGTTTCCTGTGATATACAGTAGTTTCTACTTCTTATTTATTTTATGAATAGTTGCCTGTGTCTCTTAATCATATAATCTTATCTCACCTACCCCTTTTCCCTTTCCACAAGTGTAGGAACTACTCTGTTCTCTGTGTCTGTGAGTCTGTTTCTGTTTTGTTATACACATTCACTTAGTTTTAGATTGCACATATATAAGTGATATCATACAGCATTTGACTTTATCTATCTGACTTATTTCACTAATATTCTCTAGGTCCATCCACATTGTGGAAAATGTCAGTATTTTATTCTCTTTTTATAGCTGAGTAATGTCTTATATAGATGCCCTTGTGCCAACTTGAATTAATGCTATCAGGAGTCAGGGACACAGAGGGTGGGGCATAACCAGCCCCTCACTGGCTGCTCCTGTTCACTCTAGCTTTCTGCAGCACCCCCACACCCATGGCTATATCCATGATTCTCTTAGAGCTGTAATGAGGTGAGAGTGGGGAAGCATTTGTTATTAGATGACTGGAGTTTTGCAGCCAACTGCATACACATATATGTGTGTGTATGTGTGTGTGTGTGTGTGTAAAGAGAGGCAATCTAGCAGGCATAAGGTGTATGTCCTTGTTTTGATTTGAATTTCTCTGATATTTTAAGGATATTGAGCATCTTTTCATATATTTGTTAGCCATCTACACATATTCTTTGGAAAAATGTCTATCCAGGTCTTCTACCCACTTTTGAACTGGGTTATTTGACTTTTTGATATTAAGCTGTATGAGCTATTTGTATATTTTGGATATTTAACCCTTGTCGATCACATCATTTGAAAATATTTTCTCCCATTTCATAGGCTATGTTTTTGTTTTGTTAGTGGTTTCCTTTGCTGTGCAAAAGTTTTTAAGTTTAATTAAATCAGCTTTGTATATATTTGCTTCTATTTTCTTTGCCTTAGGAGACAGATCAAAGAAAATATTAATATGGTTTTACCAAAGAGTGTTCTATGTTCTTTTCTAGGTGTTTCATGGTTTCAAGTCTTTAAACCATGTTGAGGTTTTTTTTTTTTTTCCTGTATGATGTGAAGGAATGTTCAATCTCTTTGTTTGACATGTGGCTGTCCAGGTTTTCTGGTACCACTTTTTTTTTTTTTTTATTGGAGTATAGTTGATTTAAAATATTGTGTTAGTTTCAGGTATACACCAAAGTGAATTAATTATACTTATTATATATCCACTCTTTTACAGATTCTTAGTCCCTACAGTCCATTACAGTGTATTGAGTAGGGTTCCCTGTTCTATACAGCAAGTCCTTAAAAGTTATTTTTTTCTAGATTCCACATATAAGTGATATTATATAATATTGCTTTTCTCTTCTGACTTACTTTACTCTGTGACAGTCTCTAGGTCCATCCACCACTCTGCAAATGACACTATTTCCTTTCTCTTTATGGTTGAGTAATATTCCATTTTTCATATGTATAGCATCTTCATTTTTTTCTCATTTAATGCAATGTTTTAATCAAGGATAGGAAGATAATAAAGACTGAAAACTTCATTTCATATTTAGTTTGGGAGACCAGTTTTGCTGAAAAGCATATCTAATGAAATATTTTATTAATTCTTGATGTTATAAAGTACTTGAAAGTTCTTATTTAGACAATAGAAATGTAGAATTTTGTTAATCAACATAACGTGGGGATTTATGTACCAATTTCCATACCAATTTCCTCTTGGTATTTTTATAAACTAAATATAAATTTTAAGAGATTGGCTAATATTATATTTTGTCTTTTGAAAATGATGTATATCTTTTTAAATTTTATTCTTCAAACTTATTTTTTAATTTGAGGAAAATTGCTTCATAGTGGTGTGTTGGTTTCTACTACACAAAAAAAGTAAATCACTCGTAATAATCTATATATCCCCTCCCTATTGAGCTTCTCTCCCCCATTCCACCCTTCTAGGTCATCACAAAGGGAAGGCTGGGCTCCCCATGTTATATAGCAGCTACCCACTAGTTATCTATTTTATACAATAGTGTATATAGGTCAATGGTGGTTTTTCAATTCATCCCATCCTCTTCCCTCTCTGTGTTCACAAGTCCATTCTCTACATCTGTCTACATGTGTTTATTGGCTATCTGCATGTCTTCTTTCCACTTCATGGATTACAGCCTTATGATAAAAGGGTTGCAAAACTCAATGAAGCTATGAGCCATGCCATGCAGGATGACCCAGGATGGACAAGTTATAATGAAGAGTTCTGGAAAAATGTGGTTCACTGGAGAAGGAAATGACAAACCACTCCAGCATTTTTGCCTATAGAACCCCATGAACAGTATGAAAAGGCAAAAAGTATGACACCAGAAGATGAGCCACCTAGGTCAGCACGTGTCCAATATACTACTAGGGTAGATCAGAGGACAATTGCTAACACCTCCAGAAAGAATGAAGTAGCTGGGCCAAAGCAGAAATGATGTTGTCATCTCTGTGTCTGTTGCTGAAAGTAAATTTTGATGCTGTGAAGAACAATACTGCATAGGACCCTGGAATGTTATTAGATCCAGGAATCACAATAAATTGGATGTAGTCAAGCAACAGATGGCAAGATTAAACATCAACATCTTAGGAATCAGTGAACTAAAATGGATGGGAATGCTGCTGCTGCTGCTAAGTGACTTCAGTCGTGTCCGACTCTGTGAAACCCCATAGACGGCAGCCCACCAGGCTTCCCCATTCCTGGGATTCTCCAGGCAAGAACACTGGAGTGGGTTGCCGTTTCCTTCTCCAATGCATGAAACTGAAAAGTGAAAGTGAAGTCACTCAGTCATGTCTGACTCTTCGTGACCCCCCTGGAATGCAGCCTACCAGGCTCCTCCATCCATGGGATTTTCAAGGCAAGAGTACTGGAGTGGGTTGCTATTGCCTTCTCCATCATTACTCCCAGACATAACCAATTAGATCATATCTTCTTATTTTAAATAAGCAGTCAGCACTTCTCAAATAATGCAGAACATTGATTTCCAGGATGGGAATGGATGGATTTAATTCAGATGACCTGTATATCTACTACTGTGGGCAAGAATTTATTAAAAGAAATGGAGTAGCCCTCATAGTCAATGAAAGAGTCTGAAAGGCAGTATTTGGGTACAACCTCAAAAATGACAGAATTATCTAAGTTTTTTTCTAAAGCAAACCTATACCAGAGTAATCCAAGTCTGTGCCCCAACCACTGATGCCAAAGAACTGAAGTTAACTGAATCTATGAAGACCTACAAGACCTTCTAGAACAAACATCAAAAAAAAAAAAAAAAAAAAAGATGTCCTTTTCATCATAGAGTAAAGTAGGGAAAAAGTAGGAAGTCAAGAGATACTCAGAATAATAGGCAAGCTTGGCCTTGGAGTACAAAATGAAGCAGGGTAAAGGCTAAAAGAGTCATGTCAAGAGAGCACACTGGTCATAGCTAACAACCTTTTCCAGCAACACAAGAGATAATTCTACACATGGACGTCACCAGATGGTCAATACTGAAATCAGATTATGTTCTTTGCAGCCAAAGATTGAAGAAGATCTACACAGTCACCAAAAGACAGACTACGAGCAGACCATGGCTCAGATTATAAGCTACTTATTACAAGTTCAGTTCAGTTCAGTCGCTCAGTCGTGTCCGACTCTTTGCGACCCCAGAACCACAGCACGCCAAGCCTCCCTGTCCATCACCATCTCCCGGAGTTCATCCAAGCTCATGTCCATCGAGTTGGTGATGCCATCCAGCCATCTCATCCACTGTCGTCCACTTCTCCTCCTGCCCTCAATCCCTCCCATAATCAGAGTCTTTTCCAATGAGTCAACTCTTCGCATGAGGTGGCCAAAGTACTGGAGTTTCAGCTTTAGCATCATTCCTTCCACAGAACACCAGGACCAATCCCCTTTAGAATGGACTGGTTGGATCTCCTTGCAGTCCAAGGGACTCTCAAGAGTCTTCTCCAACACCACAGTTCAAAAGCATCAATTCTTCAGTGCTCAGCGTTCTTCACAGTCCAACTCTCACATCCATACATGACCACTGGAAAAACCATAGCTTTGACTAGATGGATCTTTGTTGGCAAAGTAATGTCTCTGCTTTTGAATATGATATCTAAATTGGTCATAACTTTCCTTCAAAGGAGCAAGCGTCTTTTAATTTCATGGCTGCATTCACCATCTGCAGTGATTTTGGAGCCAAAGAAAAAATAAAGTCTGACACTGTTTCCCCATCTATCTGCCATGAAGTGATGGGACCAGATGCCATGCTCTTAATTTTATGAATGTTGAGCTTTAAGCCAACTCTTTCACTCTGCTCTTTCACTTTCATCAAGTGGCTTTTTAGTTTCTCTTCCCTTTCTGCCATAAGGGTGGTGTCATCTGTATATCTGAGGTTATTGATATTTCTCCTGGCAATCTTGATTCCAGTTTGTGCTTCTTCCAGCCCAGTGTTTCTCATGATGTACCCTGCATATCAGTTAAATAAGCAAGGTGACAATATACAGCCTTGACATAACCTTTTCCTATTTGAAACCAGTCTGCTACCTCCCGGAGAAGGCAATGGCACCCCACTCCAGTACTCTTGCCTGGAAAATCCTATGGATGGAGGAGCCTGGTAGGCTGCAGTCCATGGGGTCGCTGAGGGTCAGACACGACTGAGTGATTTCACTTTCACTTTTCACTTTCATGCATTGGAGAAGGAAATGGCAACCCACTCCAGCGTTCTTGCCTGGAGAATCCAGGGATGGTGGAGCCTTGTGGGCTGCCGTCTATGGGGTCGCACAGAGTCGGACACAACTGAAGCGACTTAGCAGCAGCAGCAGCAGCAGCTGCTACCTCCACTAGCTTTGTTCATAGTGATGCTTTCTAAGGCCCACTTGGCTTCACATTCCAGGATGTCTGGCTCTAGGTGAGTAATCACACCATCGTGATTATCTTGTTTGTAAATATCTTTTTTGTACAATTTCTCTGTGTATTCTTGCCACCTCTTCTTAATATCTTCTGCTTCTGTTAGGTCCATAATATTTATTTCCTTTATTGAGCCCATCTTTGCATGAAATGTCCCTTAGTATCTCTAATTTTCTTGGAGATCTCTAGTCTTTCCCATTCTGTTGTTTTCCTCTATTTCTTTGCATTGACCACTGAGGAAGGCTTTCTTATCTCTTCTTGCTATTCTTTGGAACTCTGCATTCAGATGCTTATATCTTTCCTTTTCTCCTTTGGTTTTTGCTTCTCTTCTTTTCACAGCTATTTGTAAGGCCTCCCCAGACAGCCATTTTTTTTTTTTTTTATTTCCTTTCCATGGTGATGGTCTTGATTCCTGCCTCCTGTACAATGTCACGAACCTCTGTCCACAGTTCATCAGGCACTCTATCAGACCTAGTCCCTAAATCTGTTTCTCACTTCCACTGTATAATCATAAGGGATTTGATTTACGTCATACCTGAATGGTCTAGTGGTTTTCCCTACTTTCTTCAATTTAAGTCTGAATTTGGCAATAAGGAGTTCATGGTCTGAGCCACAGTCAATTCCTGGTCTTGTTTTTGCTGACCGTATAGAGCTTCTCCATCTTTGGCTGCAAAGAATATGATCAATCTGATTTCAGTGTTGACCATCTGGTGATGTCCATGTGTAGAGTCTTCTCTTGTGTTGTTGGAAGAGGGTGTTTCCTATGACCAGTGTGTTCTCTTGACAAAACTCTGTTAGCCTTTGCCCTGCTTCATTCCGTATTCCAAGGCCAAATTTGCCTGTTACTCCAGGTGTTTCTTGACTTCTTACTTTTGCATTCCAGTCCCCTATAATGAAAAGGACATCTTCTTTGGGTGTTAGTTCTAAAAGGTCTTGTAGGTCTTCATAGAACTGTTCAACTTCAGCTTCTTCAGTGTTACTGTTTGGGGAATAGATTTGGATTACTGTGATACTGAATGGTTTCCTTGGAAACAAACAGAGATCATTATGTCGTTTTTGAGATTGCATCCAAGTACTGCATTTCAGACTCTTTTATTGACCATGATAGCTACTCCGTTTCTTCTAAGGGATTCCTGCCCACAGTAGTAGATATAATGGTCATCTGAATTAAATTCACCATTCCAGTCCATGTTAGCTCACTGATTTCCTAAACTGTTGATACTCGCTCTTGCCATCTCCTGTTTGACCACTTTCAATTTGCCTTGATTCATGGGCCTAACATTCCACGTTCCTATGCAATATTGCTCTTTACCGCATCGGGCTTTACTTCCATCACCAGTCACATCCACACCTGGGTGTTGTTTTTGCTTTGGCTCTGTCTCTTCATTCTTTCTGGAGTTATTTCTCCACTGATCTCCATGGCCGAAAGGAGCTACCCCACACCCGATGTCAGGGGCAGCGGCCTGGAGGAGCTACCCCAGGTCCGAGGTCGGGGGCGGTGGCCAAGAGAGCCAGGCCACAATAGCATAGGAGAGGCTGAGAGGAGCTACCCCACGTCTGAGGTCAGGGGCCATGGCTGGGAGGAGCTACCCCCGGTCCGAAGTCAGGGGTGGCAGCCGAGAGAAGCTACCCCATGTCTGAGGTTAGGGGCGGCTTCTGAGAGGAGCAACCCCACGTCCAAGGAGTGGTGGCTGCACAGGCACAGGAGGGCCAAGAGGAGCTACTCTATGTTCAAGGTCAGGAGGAGAAGTGGTGAGGAGATACCCTTCGTCCAATATAAGGAGCAGTGGCTGCACTTTGCTGAAGCAGCCGTGAAGTGATACTCCACGTCCAAGGTAAGAGAAACCCAAGATGGTAGGTGTTGTGAGAGGCATCAGAAGGCAGACATACAAACCATAATCACAGAAAACTAGTCAATCTAATCACATGGACCACAGCCTTGTCTAACTCAATGAAACTAAGCCATGCCATGTGGGATGCCATGTGGGGTCACCCAAGAGGCTGGGTCATGGTGGAGATGTCTGACAGAATGTGGTCCATTGGAGAAGGGAATGGCAAACCACTTCAGTATTCTTGCCTTGAGAACCCCATGAACATTATGAAAAGGCAGAATGATAGGATACTGAGAGAGGAACTCCCCAGGTCGGTAGGTGCCCAATATGCTACTGGAAATCAGTGGAGAAAGAACTCCAGAAAGAATGAAGGGATGGAGCCAAAGCAAAACAATACCTTACTACAAAATTCAGGTTTAAATTGAAGAAAGTAAGGAAAACCATTAGGCAATCCAAATATTACCTAAAGCAATCCCCTCATGATTATACAGTGGAGGTGATGAATAGATTCATGGGATTAAATCTGGTAGACAGAGTGCCTGAAGAAGTATGGATCTAGGTTCATATGTACAGGAAGCAATGACTATACCCATCCCAAAGAAAATTAAATGCAAGAAGGCAAAGTGCTTGTTTGAGGAAACTTTACAAATAGCTGAGGCAAAATAATAATAATAATAATAATAATCTGAGGAAAGAAAAAGGCAAGGGACAAGGGAGAATGTATACCTAACTAAATGAAGAGTTCCAGAAAATAGCAACAAAAGATAATAAAGCCTCCTTAAATGAACAATGTGAAGAAATTAAGGAAAACAATAGAATGGGAAGACTAGAGATCTCTTCAAGAAAAGTGGATATGTCAAGAGAACATTTCTTGCAAAAATGGGCATAACAAAAGACAGAAATCATAAAGAGCTAATAGAAACAGATGAGGTTAAGGAGAGGTGGCAAGAATACAAAGAAACACTCTACAAAAAAAATATTAATGACCCAAATAACCACGAAGCTGTGGTCACTCACCTAGAGCCAGGTATCCTTGAGTGTGAGGTCAAGTGGACCTTAGGAAACATTACTAAGAGCAAGTTAGTAGAGATGATAGAATTCCAGCTGTAATAATTAAAATCCTAAAAGATGGTGCTATTACAGTGCTGCATTCAACATGTAAGCAAATTTGGAACACTCAACAGTGGCCACTAGATTGGAAAAAGTGAGTTTCCATTCCAATCCCAAAGAGGGCAATTCCAAAGAACATTCAAACTACCATACGATTGCATTCATTTCACACTGTACTCAGGTTTTGTTCAAAATCCTAGAAGATAGGCTTCAAGAGCATGTGAACTGAAAGCTGGATTTTGAAGAGTCAGAGGGATCAGAAATCAAATTGCCAACATTCATTCTATCATAGAGAAAGCAAAGGGATTTCAGAAAAACATCTACTTCTGCTTTATTGACTATGCTAAACCACTGATTATGTGGATCACAAACATCTATGGGAAATTCTCTAAGAGATAGGAGTACCAGACCACTTACCTGTCTCCTTATAAACCTGTATTTGAGTCAAGAAGCAAAAGTTAGAAATGGACATGAAACAATGGACTGGTTCAAAATTGGGAAAGGAGTACAACTTGTGATTCTGCTTATTTAACTTCTATTCAGAGAACATCATACAAAATGCCAGGCTGGATGAATTACAAACAGGAAACAAGATAAAGGCACTCTTGATGAGGCTGAAAGAGGGGAATGAAAAAGCTGGCTTAAAACTCAACTTTCAAAAAATTAAGATCATAGCTTTCAGTCACATCACTTTATAGGAAATAGAAAGAGAAGTGGAAATAGTGACAGATTTCATTTTCCTGAGCTCCAAAATCACTGCGGATGGTGACTGCATCCATGAAATTAAAAGTCACTAGCTCTTTGGAAGGAAATCTTTGATAAATATAGACAGTGTATTGAAAGCAGAGACATAACTTTGCCAACAAAGGTCCATACAGTCAAAACTATGGTGTTTCCAGCAGTCATGTACAAATGTGAGAATTGAATCGTAAAGAAGACTGAGTGCCAGAGATCTGATCCTTTCAAATCTTGATGCTGGAAAAGATTCTTGAGAGTCTATGGGAGTGCAGTCAATCCTAAGAGAAATCAAATCAACTCTGAATATTGATTGGAAGTACTGAAGCTGAAGCCGAAGCTCCAACATTTTGGCCACCTGATGTGAAGAGCCAATTCATTGGGAAAGATCCTGTTGCTGGAAAGATTGATGGCAAAAGAAGGGCTTGACAGAGGAAGAGAGTATTACTGACTCAATAGACAAGAATTGGAACAAACTCCAGGAGATTGTGGAAGACAAAGGAGTCTGGCGTGCTGCAGTGCATGTGGTAGTAGTGAGCCAGATATGACTTAGCAACTGAACAGCATGTCTTCTTTGGATAAATGTCTGTTTAGGTCTTTTTTCCCATTTTTGTTTTATATTGAGCTGCCTGAGCTCTTTGTATATTTTGGACATTAATCCTTAGTTAATTGCTTCATTTGCAATGATTTTCTCCCGTTCTGAATGCAGTCTTTTCATTTTATTTATAGTTTTCTTTGCTGTACAAAAGCATTGAAATTTAATTAATTCCCATTTGTTTATTTTTGCTTTCATTTCCTTTACTCTAGGACGTGGGTCAGAGAGAATCTTGCTGTGATTTATGTCAAAGTGTGCTCTGCCTATATTTCCTCTAAGAGCTTTATAGTCTCTAGATTTAAATTTTTGTCTTTAATCCATTTTGACTTTATTTTTGTGTATTCTAATTTTGTTCTTTTACATGTAATTGCAGTTTCCCAGCACCACTTATTGCATATTCTTGCCTCCTTTATCAAAGATAAGATTCCCAGAGGTGCATGTGTTTATTTCAGGGTGCCCTATCTTCTTCCATTGATCTATATTTCTGTTTTTGTACCACTACCATACTGTTTTGATGACTGTAGGTTTGTAGAACAGTCTGAAGTCAGGAAGGTTTATTCCTCAAACTCTGTTTTTCTTTCTCAAGATCGCTTTGACTATTCTGCATCTTTTGGGTTTCCATACAAATTGTGAAGGTTTTTATTCTAATTTGGTGAAAAAAAAATGCCATTAGTAATTTGATAGGGATTTCATTGGATCTATAGATTGCTTTAGGTAGTATAACCATGACTGATTCTCCAATCCAAGAATATGGTATATATCTCATTGTGTTTGTGCCATCTTTGATTTCTTTCATCAATGTTGTATGGTTTTTCTGCATACAGGTCTTTTTTCTCCCTAAGTAGGCTTATTCCTATGCATTGTATTCTTTTATTGTGATGGTGAGTGAGACTGTTTCCTTAGTTTCTCTTTCTGATTTTTAATTGTTAGTATCTAGGAATGCAATGGATTTCTGTGTATACATTTATTTTTTTTATCCTGTGACTTATTAAACTCATAGATTAGATCTAGAATTTTGGTGGAATTTTTAGGGTTTTCTAGGTGTAATATCATGTCATCTGCAAACAGTGAGAGTTTTACTTCTTTTTCCATCTGGTTTCCTTTTATTTATTTTTCTTCTCTGATTGCCATGGCTTGGACTTCCAAAGCTATATTAAATAATAGTGGTGAGAGTGGATACCCTTGTGTTGTTTCTGATCTTAGAGGAAATGTCCTCAGTTTTTCAATGTTGAGAATAATGTTTTCTGTGTGCTTGTAGTTTTCTAATTTTGAGTTAAGTTCCTTCTATGCCAATTTTCTGGAGAGTTTTTTTTTTTTTTTTTAATCATAAATGAGTATTGAACATTGTCAAGAAGTTTCTCTGCATCTATTTAAATAAACCTACGATTTTCATCTTTCAATTAGTTAATATGGTGTATCCCATTGTTTGATTTGAATATATTGAAGAATCCCTGCATCCCTGGGATAAACCTCACTTGGCCATGGTGAATAATCCCCTTAATGTGTTATTGGATTCTCTTTGATAGAATTTTGAGGATTTTTGTGTCTATGCTCATCAGTGATACAGGCTTATGATTTTTGTTTCTCTTCTTGATATTTTTGTCTGATTTTAGCTTTATGGTGCTTCTTGCTTCATAGAACCAATTGGGGAGATTTCCTCCCTCTGCAGTGTTTTTGGAAGGGCTTGAGTAGGATAGATGTTTGCTCTTCTGTAAATAGTTAACTTTGCCTGTGAATCTATCTGGCAACGGGCTTTTGTTTGTTGGAAGATTTTTGATGACAGTTTTGGTTTCAGTCTTTGTGATTGGTCTGTTTATATTTTCTCTTCCTTCCTCGCTAAGTCTTGGAAGGTTGTACCTTTCTTAGAATTTGTCCATTTCTTCCAGGTTGTCCATTTTATTGGCATATAGTTGATTGTTGCACGTGTGCTCAGTTGTGTTTGACTATTTGCAACCCAGTGGACTGTAGCTCTCCAGGCCCTCTGTCCATGGCCTACTTCTAAGCAAGAATACCGGAGTAGATCAATCAAAGAAGAAGATATAACAATTATAAATATATATGCACCCAACATAGGAGCACCGCAATATGCAAGACAAATGCTAACAAGTATGAAAGGGGAAATTAACAATAACACAATAATAGTGGGAGACTTTAATACCCCCCTCTCACCTATGGATAAATCAACTAAATAGAAAATTAACAAGGAAACACAAACTTTAAGTGATACAATAGACCAGTTAGAGCTCATTGATATCTATAGGACATTTCACACCAAACAATGAATTTCACCTTTTTCTCAAGTGCACATGGAACCTTCTCCAGGATAGATCACATCTTGGGCCATAAATCTAGCCTTGGTAAATTCAAAAAAAATTGAAATCATTCCAAGCATCTTTTCTGACCATAATGCAGTAAGATTAGATGTCAATTACAGGAGAAAAACTATTAAAAATTCCAACATACGGAGGCTGAATAACACGCTGCTGAATAACCAACAAATCACAGAAGAAATCAAAAAAGAAATCAAAATATGCATAGAAACGAATGAAAATGAAAACACAACAAACCAAAACCTGTGGGACACTGTAAAAACAGTGCTAAGGGGAAGGTTAATAGCAAAACAGGCAGACCTCAAGAAAAAAGAAAAAAGTCAAATAAATAACCTAACTCTACACCTAAAGCAACTAGAAAAGAAAGAAATAAAGAACCCCAGGTTTAGTAGAAGGAAAGAAATATTAAACATTAGGGCAGAAATACATGCAAAAGAAACAAAAGAGACCATAGCAAAAATCAACAAAGCCAAAAGCTGGTTCTTTGAATGCTGAATTCTCTCCACATTGTCTTCCATGCACCTGTTGCTGCAGTCCCCTCTGAGGTGCCGAAGCTCCCTCTGTCCTTGTGCATGAGGGGGATTCTGAGTGTGTTAAACATTTCCTCCTTCAAAGCTCCCTCCTTAAGTCCTATAGTGTGGTTGCTGGGTCATATGTTAGATTTTTTTCCTAGTGTTTAAAGGAATTTCTATGCTGTTTTTCATTTCACTTATCCTTTTTCATTTTTAATTTTATTGATTTGAGTCTTCTCCCTTTTCTTTCTTGATGAGTCTGGCTAATAGTTTGCCAACTTTGTTTATCTTTTCAAAGAATCAGCTTTTAGTTTTATTGATCTTTGACATTGTTTCCTTCATTTTTTAAATTTTTTTTCTGCTTGACTATTATTTCTTTCCTTCTATAACTATGGTTGTTTTTATTCTTATATTTCTAGTTGCTTTAGGTATAAGGTTAGGTTGTTTATCTGATGCATTTCTCATTTTTTGAGGTAGGATAGTATTGCTATAAACTTCCCTCCTAGCACTTCTTTTACTGCATCCCATAGGCTTTTGCCATGTTTTCATTATCATCCATTTCTAGATTTTTAAAAATTTCCTCTTATTTCTTCAGTGACATCTTGGCTATTTAGAAGTGTATTTTTTAGCCTCCATGTGTTTGTGTTTTTTAAATTTTTTCCTATAAATGAGATATAATATTCTGGTATTGTATTTAAGCAAGATATAATTTCAATTTCCTTAAGTTCACAAAGGCTTGATTTGTGACCCAAGATGTGATTTATCTTGGAGAATATACCATGTGCATTTGAGGAAAAAAATTATACTTTGCTGTTTTGGGGTGGAATGTTCTATAGATATCAATTAGGTCGATCTCATCCAATGTGTTACTTAAGGCTTGTGTTTCCTTATTAATTTTTTTTCTGGATCATCTGTCCATTTGTGTGACTGGGTTATTAAAATCCCCCATTGTTTTTGTGTTACTGTCAATTTCTTTCTTTATAGTTGTTAGCATTAAGAAGAGATGGCAAGAATACACAGAAGAACTGTACAAAAAAGATCTTCACAACCCAGATAATCACGATGGTGTGATCAATGACCTAGAGACAGACATTCTGGAATGTGAAGTCAAGTGAGCCTTAGAAAGCATCACTACGAACAAAGCTAGTGGAGGTGATGGAATTCCAGTTGAGCTATTCCAAATCCTGAAAGATGATGTTGTGAAAGTGCTGCACTCACTATGCCAGCACATTTGGAAAACTCAGCAGTGGCCACAGGACTGGAAAAGGTCAGTTTTCATTCCAATCCCAAAGAAAGGCAATGCCAAAGAATGCTCAAACTACCGCACAATTGTACTCATCTCACACGCTAGTAAAGTAATGCTCAAAATTCTCCAAGCCAGGCTTCAGCAATACATGAGCCATGAACTTCCTGATGTTCAAGCTGGTTTTAGAAAAGGCAGAGGAACCAGAGATCAACTTGCCAACATCTGCTGGATCATGGAAAAAGCAAGAGAGTTCCAGAAAAACATTTATTTCTGCTTTATTGACTATGCCAAAGCCTTTGACTGTGTGGATCACAATAAACTGTGGAAAATTCTGAAAGAGATGGGAATGCCAGAACACCTGATCTGCCTCTTGAGAAATTTGTATGCAGGTCAGGAAGCAACAGTTAGAATGGGACATGGAACAACAGACTGGTTCCAAATAGGAAAAGGAGTTCGTCAAGGCTGTATATTGTCACCCTGTTTATTTAACTTCTATGCAGAGTACATCATGAGAAACGCTGTACTGGAAGAAACACAAGCTGGAATCAAGATTGCCAAGAGAAATATCAATAACCTCAGATATGCAGATGACACCACCCTTATGGCAGAAAGTGAAGAGGAACTCAAAAGCCTCTTGATGAAAGTGAAAGTGGAGAATGAAAAAGTTGGCTTAAAGCTCAACATTCAGAAAACGAAGATCATGGCATCTGGTCCCATCACTTCATGGCAAATAGATGGGGAAACAGTATCAGACTTTATTTTTCTGGGCTCCAAAATCACTACAGATGGTGACTGCAGCCATGAAATTAGAAGATGCTTACTCCTTGGAAGGAAAGTTATGAGCAACCTAGACAGCATATTCAAAAGCAGAGACATTACTTTGCCAACAAAGGTCCATCTAGTCAAGGCTATGGTTTTTCCTGTGGTCATGTATGGATGTGAGAGTTGGACTGTGAAGAAGGCTGAGCACCAAAGAATTGATACTTTTGAACTGTGGTGTTGGAGAAGGCTCTTGAGAGTGCCTTGGACTACAAGGAGATCCAACCAGTCCATTCTGAAGGAGATCAGCCCTGGGATTTCTTTGGAGGGAATGATGCTGAAGCTGAAACTCCAGTACTTTGGCCACCTCATGCGAAGAGTTGACTCACTGGAAAAGACTCTGATACTGGGAGGGATTGGGGGCAGGAGGAGAAGGGGATGACAGAGGTGAGATGGCTGGATGGCATCACGGACTTGATGGACGCAAGTCTGAGTGAACTCCGGGTGTTGGTTATGGACAGGGAGGCCTGGCGTGCTGCGATTCATGGGGTCGCAAAGAGTCGGACTCAACTGAGCGACTGATCTGATCTGATCTGACCTTATATTTTGAGGTGCTTCAAATTTGAAAACACATACATTTATAATTGTTGTATCTTCTTCTTGGATTGAGTCCTTGATCATTTTGTAGTATCTTGTCTCTTGTAATGGTCTTTATTTCAAAGTATATTTTATTTGATAAGTATTGCTGCTCCTGCTTTCTTTTCATTCCCATTTGCAAAGAATATTTTGTAGCCTCTCCCTTTCAGTCTGTACATGCCCCATCTGAATTGGGTATCTTGTAGGCAGCATATATATAAGTTTCATTTTTACATCAGTTCTGCCAGTCTGTGTCTTTTGATTGGAACATTTAATTCACTTACATTTAACATAATTATCAGTATTTGTGATCCTATTACCATTTGCTTTACTGATCTGGATTTGTTTTCTTCCTCTTTTGTCTACTGTCTAGAGAAATCTCTTTAGCATTTGTTGTAGAGCTAGTTTGGTGGTGCTGAATTTTCTTAACTTTTGCTTATCTGTAAAACTTTTATTTCTTCAGAAAATCTGAACAAGATCCTTGATGGGTAGAGTAATCTTGGTTGTAGGTTTTTTCCTTTCATCTCTTTGAGTATGTCCTACTTCTCTCTTGTGCCTTGCAGAGTTTCTCCTGACTGATCAGGTGTTAACTATAGGGGGATTCTCTTGTATGTTATTTGTTGCTTTTCCCTTGCTGCTTTTAATATCTTCTCTTTGCATTTGCTTTTTGTTGATTTTATTAATATCTATCCTGGCATGTTTATCTTGGGGTTTATTCTGTATGTGACTTTCTGGGCTTATTGGACATTTCCTTTCCCATGTTAATTCAGTTTTCAAGTATAATCTCAGCAAATATTTTCTCCCACCCTTTCTTTTTCACCTTCCTCTGATACCCTTATAACTCAAATTTTGGTGTGCTTAATGTTGTCCCAGAGGTCTCTGAGACTGTTCTCATTTCTTTTCATTCTTTTTCTTTTTAAAATTCTGCTGTGTCTTAGTGACTTACCTACTTCTCTGCCTCAATTATTCTGCTGTTGATTCCTTCTAATGCATTTAAAGAATTTTAGTTATAATGTTGTTCATCATTTGTTGTATGTTCTTTATTTCTTCTAGGTCCTCATTAAATATTTCTTGTATCTTCTCAACCAGGATATTCTATTTATCTATGCTTCCATTTTATTCTGTGGTTTTAGATCGTCTTTACTCTGAATTCCTTTTCAGGTAGACTACTTATTTCCTCTTCATTTGTTTGGTCTTATGGGTTTTTACCATGCTCCTTCATCTGCTTCATGTTTCTCTGTCTTCCATTTTGTTTAACTCACTCTGTTTTGGGTGTCCTTTCTGCAGGCTATAATGTCCCTCTAGCTTATGGAGTCTGTTCCCATTGGTTGGGTTGGACCAATGCCTTTTGAAGGTTCTATGATTGAGAAGACTGGTGCCTGTTTTCTGTTGTGTGGAGCTTGACCTTGTCTCTTTAAAAGGCAGTGTCATTCCCAGTGATGTGTTATGGGGTTTCTGTGAACTTGTATGACTTTGGGCAGCCTGTCTGCTAATGTGTAATGTTGTGTTCCTGCTTTGCTAGTTGCTTTATTTGAGGTATCTGGCACTGGAATTTACTGGCCTTTGGGTGGGGCCAAGTCTTAGTGTTTAGATGGAAGCCTTTGGGGAGTTCTCATTAATTAGTATTCTATGGGGTCAGAAGTTCTTTGGTGGTCCAACATCCTGAGCTTGGCTGTCCCATCTTGGAGTTTCAGGCCTGAAATCTTTCTGGAGCACCAAGACTCCAGACAAACCACAAAGCACAGAAGGGAAAAAAAAAAGAAAAGAAATAGGGGAAAATTCAAACAAACACACAAAAAATAACAGAAAAAGCCCCAAAACAAGAGTTTAAAGCAATATTAATCAGAAGGAACACATAAAGAAACCCAGGAACTCACACTCACAGAAAGAAAAAAAAAATGAGAGAATAAAGGACCAAAAAAAAAAAAAAAAAAGAAGGGAGCAATCAAACCAGTTTAAAAAAAAATCCATAAATTAAAACACTAAAATCTAGAGTAGAAAAATATGAAACTAGTAACATGGAAAAAGTACAATATAATAAAAAAGGTATTGTTGAAAAAGGAAAAAGTAAACTGAGTTTATTTTAAAATAAACATTAAAAACATTAAAAATAAAATAATAAAACTTAAAGTATTAGTAAAAAAGGAAAACTAAAAAACAAAATGAATATGTGTGTGTGTGTGCCAAGTCATTTAAGTTGTGTCCAACTCTTTGCAACCCTGTTGATTGTAGCCCACCAGGTTCTCTGTCCATGGGATTCCTCAGGCAAGAATACTGGGGTGCTTTGCTATTCCCTTCTCCAAGAGATCTTACTGACTCAGGAATCAAACCTGAGTCTCTTATGCCTTCTGCATTGGCTTGTGGGTTCTTTACCACTAGCACCATCAAGGAAGCTCAAACATATGCATATATATATATATATACATATGCATATCTACATACAGATATAAATGCATAGATATACATATGCATAGATAGAGAGGTAGCAAGAAGAATATTTTTCTGAGATGTCAGTGGTTCTCATCACACAGTGACCTCCAACCAATTTGCCTACTCAGAAAGTCGTCCAATGTTTCTAGGATGACTCTGGACCTAAGGTGGACACTGTATGGTTAGCTCCAACTCAGATCTGGCCTGACTCCAGCTTGTACTTGCTTCCAAAGTCTACAGTTGCTCCAAAAGCCCAGTCTCAAGGTAATTTGGGGGATTTAATCCACTGCACCTGCTGCTGCAGGAATGAATTCTCTACTTCTTTGATCACATGGCCCATGGTGCTCAGCTTTGGTTTTGGCCCCACCTCTTCTTGTAGGCTGCCCTCCAACTTCTGTTCCCCATGCAGGCAAGAGGAGGCAAAAGCTGAGGCTTGCTAGGGCTCACTTTCTCAGTCAGGCAGGGGAGAAGAAGGGACATGGCAACCACAATTGGGATGTTTGGGGAGTGTCTGCTGCAGTAGGGACCTGCTGGAATTTGCTACACTCTGGGACAGGTCATGCGTTCTCCCAGAGGAATTGGCCCCAGTTTGTGGGTCCCTCAGAAAAACCAAGCTTCATGGGCTCCCAGGAAGTTATGGGTATTGACCTGCACCTGGTCATAGCTTGGTGGCTGCTTCACAACCGTCATGTCCACCTCTGGGTCACAGACCCTAGCCCCATCTCTCTGTCCACCTCTGGCACTCCTGCCAGCCTTGATGCCTGAAGGTCCATGAACATACCCACCTCTTGGGTCACAGATTGCAGCTCTATGGTCCCACCTATGGCACTCGCAAAGGCAGGGTCCTGCAATCTGCGAGCATGTGCAATTGAGGGTCCCTGTGACAATGATCTCTTGCCTTTCTGGAAGGCCCAGGTTTTTCCCTGGACTCCCTCAGCTGTGTTGTACTAGTGCCCTCTGAGCACCTTCACTGCAGTCAACCCCAGTCCTCTCCCTGGGGTCTAACTCCTGAAGCCTGAGCCTCAGCATCCAGTCTCCATCCACCCTAGTGGGCATGCATTCACAAGTCTCAGGCTGGGAAGTGCTAGACAGCACTTCTTTGCTTCCACACATCTGTTGCTGCACTGTCCTTGAGGTGCCACAACTCCACCCCCCCATCCCTCCACATGAGGGGGTTTCTGAGTGTGTGGAAACTTTTCCTCCTTCACAGTTCCCTTCCAGAGGTGCAGGTCTCATCCTGATTGCCTTGTCTATTTTTTTTTTCCTCATTTGTTTTGCCATACGCCATTATGTGTAGATTATGTAGATTAGCTTGCCTTTTTGGAAATCTGAGGTTTTCTGCCACATTTAATAGATCTTCTTCAGGAGTTGTTCCATATACAACTGTAATTTTTTTTTTTTTAATGTATTTGTTAGGAGGAAGATGATCTCCATGTCTTACTCCTCTGCCATCTTCTAAGAGAATACTGTTGTTTCCCTGGTTGCTTCTGATATTTTTTCTTTGTCTTTAATTTTTATTAGTTTGGTTAATATATGTCTTGGTGTGTTCTTCCTTAGATTATCCTGCATGGGACTCTCTGCACTTCCTCGACTTGGGTACCTATTTCCTTTCCCATGTTAAGGAATTTTTCAACTATCATCTCTGCAAATATTTTCTCAAGTCATTTCTCTTTCTCTCCTTTTTCTGAGACTCATATAATTCTAATGTTGGTGCATTTAGTGTTGTCCTAGAGGGCTCTGACTGAGACTGTTCTCACTTCTTTTCATTCATTTTTTAAATTCTGTTTTGCAACAGTGATTTCCACAATTATATCTTCCAGCTCACTTATCCATTATTCCACCTCAATTATTCTGCTACTGATTCCTCCCTGTATATTTTCATGTCAGTTATTGTATTGTTCACCTCTGTTTGTTTGTTCTTTAGTTCTTTTAGGTTTGATTAAACCTTTATTGCATCTTTTTGATCTGTGACTCTGTTACTTTTCCAAACACTTGGATCATCTTTACTTTAAGTACTCTGAATTCTTTTTCAGACAGGTTGCCTATCTACTGTTCATTTAGTAGTTCTTACACATTTTTATCTTGCTCCATCTGGGACATATTCGGATAATCTCATTTTGTCTAACTAACTGTGTTGCATCCTTTCTGTTTTCTCCAGGGTTGTAGTTCCTCTTGCTTCTGGTGTCTGTCCCCTGGTGGGTGAGCTTGGGCCAGTTTGGTGCTGCAGGCTTCCTGATGAGAGGGATTTGTGCCTGCCTTCTGCCTGATGGAACTAGGTTTTGTCCCTCTGATAGGCAGAGTCAGGACAAAGAGTGTGTTCTGGTAAGTCTGTCTTCTGGGAAGTATGACTTTAGGCGTCCTGTCTGCTGTGGGCTGTATTACTTGCTTGCTGGTTGTTTGGACTGAGGTGTTCCAGCACTGGAGCTTGCAGGCTGTGGAGTAGGCCTAGATTTTGGTGCCAAATTGGAGACCTCCATTAGTCTCATTCTGGTTACTGTTCCCTGGGTTCTCTGCTGTAATTTTCCTTGCCCCTACAGTGAGCTACAGCCAACTTCTACCTCTCAAGGATACCCTCCAAGATGCTTTACATCCCAGTGCACGTGAGACCTTGTGCAGCATCACTTGTTGAAGAGACTTGTCTTTTCTCCATTTGTATATTCTCGGTCCCTTCACTGTAGGCTAATTGACCATAGGTGTTTGGGTTTATTCCTAGGCTATTCTGCTCCACTGATCTATATGTCTGTTTTTGTTTTAGAAGCATGCTGTTTTAATTACTATAACTTTATAGCATAGATTGAAATCTGAGCAGTTTATATCTCCAGTTTGCTTGCTCTTTTTTTCTCAATACTGCTTTGGTAATTTGGGGTCTTTTGTGGCCCCATATGAATTTTAGAATTACTTGTTCTACTTCTGATAAAAATATCATAAAAATTTCATTATACCTGTAGATTGTATTGGGTATTATGTCCATTTTAGCAATATAAATTCTTCCAGTCCTACAGCAAGGGATATTTTCCCATTTCTTTGTATCATCTTCAGTTTACTTCATCGCTGTTTTATAGTTTTCAGATTATAGGTCTTTTGCCTCCCTGTTTATGTTTATTCATAGGTAGTTTATCCTTTTTGAAGTGACTTTAAATGGGATTTTTTTTTTTACTTTCTCTTTCAGATATGTCATTAATAGTGTACAGAAATACAACAGATTTTTGTATGTTAATGTTGTATCTTGCAACTTTGCTTAATTCATTAGCTAGTTCTAATAGATTTGGGGTATGAGTTTGAGGATTTTTAAAAACAAATTATCACGTTATCTGCAAATAGTGAAAATTTCACTTCTTTATTTCCAATATAGATGCTTTTTACTTCTTTTTCTTATCTAATTGTTTTCATGGGGACTTCTATTTCTATGTTAACTGGAAGTGGTGAGAGTGGGCATACTTGCCTTGATCCTGATTTTAAAGGAAATGCTCAACTTTTCTGTGTGGAGTGTGATGTTAGCTGTGAGTTTGTCATCAGTGTCCTTTATTATGTTGAGATGTGTTTCATCTATACCAATTTTGATGAGATTATTTTTATCATGAATGGATGTTGAATTTCATCAAATTCATTTCTCTCTTTATTGAGATTATCATGTGATTTTAATTTCTACTTTTCTTTCTAACTCTAGAGCTGTAATAAATCCCACTTGATCATAGTGTATGATCATTTTTGTATTTTTTTTGCGTTGTGTTTACTAATTTTGTATTAGAATTTTGTGTCTTTATACATTGAATATATTGGTCTCTAACTTTCTTTTATTTCTTTTTTGTCGTGTCTATGTCTGGTTTTGCTATCAAGGTAAAGGTGACATCATGGATTGAAATTGGGGGATGCTTTTCCCTGTTCAAATTTTAAAATAGTTTGAGAAGTTTAAATAGACGATTTTTTTTTTTTTAATGTTTAGTTGAACTCCCCTGTGGACTATTATTTGCTGTGAGTTTTTGATTACTAATCATTTCATTACTAATAATCAGTCTGTTCATGTTTTCTATTTCTTCCTGATTCAGTTTTGTAAGATTTTATGTTTCTAGATAGTCATCTATTATTTTTAGGTTGTAATATTTATTGGCCTATGACTGTGTGTAGTATTCTCATGATTTTTGTATCTCTGTCATATTGCTTCTAATGTATCCTCTTTCATTTCTTGTTTCATTTTGTCCTTTCTCTTTTTAAAAATTGAGTGTGGCTAAAACCTTATTGATTTTGTTTATCTTTTCACAAAAACAGCTCTTGGTTTTACTGAATATTTGTTGTTAATCTCAATTTATTTTACTTTGATATTTATTTTTTCCTTTCTACTACTGACTTTTTTAAAAATTCTTTTTCTAATTACTTTAGATGGTACATTAGATGCTTTTTGTTTGTTTGTTTTTGTGGTAACCCTGTATTACTATAAACTTACCTCTTAAAACTCTTTTAACTGTGTCCTATATAGTGGAATCTTGTATTTTAATTTCTATTTGTCTTGGAGTATTTTCTGATTTCCTATTATTTTTTCATAGATTCATTTTTTTCTCTTTTTTAAAATATAAATTTATTTATTTTAATTGGAGGCTAATTACTTTATAATATTGTATTGGTTTTGCCATACATCAACATGAATCTGCCATGGGTATACACGTGTTCCCCATCCTGAACCCCCCTCCCACCTCCCATCCCATACCATCCCTCTGGGTCATCCCAGTGCACCAGCCCCAAACATCCTGTATCATGCATCGAACCTGGACTGGTGATTCGTTTCATATATGATATTATACATGTTTCAATGCCATTCTCCCAAATCATCCCACCCTCTCCCTCTCCCATAGAGTCCAAAAGACTGTTCTATACATTTTTGTCTCTTTTGCTGTCTCACATACAAGGTTATTGTTACCATCTTTCTAAATTCCATATATATGCGTTAGTATACTGTATTGGTGTTTTTTAAAGCTTCATTATATTTACTTTCCCCCCTCATTTGTCTTCTTGTAATTGATTTCTAGTTTTATACAATAGTTGTCAGGAAAATATTGATTGGTACAATCTCTACCCTCGTAAACTTTTTCAGACTTGTTTTGTAGCCTAGTATATGATCTATCCTGAGGAATGTGCACTTAAAAAGGATGTGTATTCTGCTCATTGGGGGTGAAAGGTCCTGTAGATATCCAATTCAATCAATGTGGTGTAATGTGTCATTTAAGAACATTTTTTTTTCAGTATTGATTTTCTGTTTGGAAGATATATCCATTGACATAAACCCATTACAATAATGTACTACTCTGTTTCCCTTTATCATTGACAATATTTGCTTTCTGTATTAACATTGAGGTACTTTTGTATTGGGTGTGCTAACAAGTGCAATAGCCTTTACTTGTATTGATGCCTTTGTTAGTATATAGCGCCCTTCTTAGTCTTTTGTTATAGATTTTTTTTTAAGTAAAATTATTTAATTTTATTTATTTTTGGCCAAGCTGTCTTGCTTGTGAGATCTTACTTTCCTGACCAGGGATCAAAACTATGCCCTTTGAAGTGGAAGCACAGAGTACTAACCACTGGATTGCCAAGGAAATCCCTAGACTTTGTTTTAATGTCTATTTTGTCACATATGATAATTGCTACCCCAACTTTCTTTAATTTTTCATTTGTATGAAATACATTTTTTTCATCCCTTCACTTTCAGTCTTGTGTATCTTTAGATTTGAAGAGAATCTCTTGTAAGAATTATATAAATGGGTCTTGTTTTTTGACCCAATTAACTACCCTCTGTCTTTTGATTGGAGAATTTATTCCACTGATATTTAAAGGGATTATTGATATGTATGTCAGTTCAGTCAGTTCAGCTCAGTCGCTCAGTCATGTCCGACTCTTTGTGACCCCATGAATTACAGCACACCAGGCCTCCCTGTCCATCACCAACTCCCAGAGTTCACCCAGACTCACATCCATTGAGTCAGTGATGCCATTCAGCCATCTCATCCTCTGTCGTCCCCTTCTCCTCCTGCCCCCAATCCCTCCCAGCATCAGAGTCTTTTCCAATGACTCAATTCTTCACATGAGGTGGCCAAAATATTGAAATTTCAGCTTCAGCATCATTCCCTCCAAAGAAATCCCAGGGCTGATCTTCTTCAGAATGGACTGGTTGGATTTCCTTGCAGTCCAAGGGATTCTCAAGAGCCTTCTCCAACACCACAGTTCAAAAGCATCAATTCTTCAGTGCTCAGCTTTCTTCACAGTCCAACTCTTACATCCATACATGACCACTGGAAAAACCATAGCCTTGACTAGACGGATCTTTGTTGGCAAAATAATGTCTCGGCTTTTCAATATGCTATCAAGGTTGGTCATAACTTTCCTTCCAAGGAGTAAGCATCTTTTAATTTCACGGCTGCATTCACCATCTGCAGTGATTTTGGAGCTCCCCCAGATAAAGACTGACACTGTTTCCCCATCTATTTCCCATGAAGTGATGGGACCAGATGCCATTATCTTTGTTTTCTGAATGTTGAGCTTTAAGCCAACTTTTTCACTCTCCACTTTCACTTTCATCAAGGGGCTTTTTAGTTCCTCTTCACTTTCTGCCATAAGGGTGGTGTCATCTGCATATCTGAGGTTATTGATATTTCCCCCAGCAATCTTGATTCCAGCTTGTGCTTCTTCCAGCCCAGGGTTTCTCATGATGTACTCTGCATATTTTTCAAATAAGCAGGGTGACAATATATAGCCTTGAAGTACTCCTTTTCCTGTTTGGAACCAGTCCATTGTTCCATGTTCAGTTCTAACTGTTGCTTCCTGACCTGCATATAGGTTTCCCAAGAGGCAGGTCAGGTGCTCTGGTATTCCCATCTCTTTCAGAATTTTCCACAGTTTATTGTGATCCACACAGTCAAAGGCTTTGGCATAGTCAATAAAGCAGAAATAAATGTTTTTCTGGAACTGTCTTGCTTTTTCTATGATCCAGGGATGTTGGCAATTTGATCTCTGTTTCCTCTGCCTTTTCTAAAACCAACTTGAACATCTGGAGTTCAAGGTTCACGTATTGCTGAAGCCTGGCTTGGAGAATTTTGAGCATTAGTTTACTAACCTGTGAGTTTAGTGCAATTGTGCCTTAATGTGAGCATTCTTTGGCATTGCCTTTCTTTGGGATTGGAATGAAAACTGATCTTTTCCAGTCCTGTGGCCACTGATGAGTTTTCCAAATGTGCTGGCATATTGAGTGCAGCACTTTCACAACATCATCTTTCACGATTTGAAATAGCTCAACTGGAATTCCATCACCTCCACTAGCTTTGTTCGTAGAGATGCTTTCTAAGGCCCACTTTACTTCACATTCCAGGATGTCTGGCTCTAGGTCAGTGATCACATCATCGTGTTTATCTGGGAAATGAAGATCTTTTTTGTACAGTTCTTATGTGTATTCTTGCCACCTCTTCTTGATATCTTCTGCTTCTGTTAGGTCTATACATTTTCTGTCCTTTATTGAGCCCATCTTTGCATGAAATGTTCCCTTGGTATCTCTCATTTTCTTGAAGAGATCTCTAGTCTTTCCCATTCTGTTGTTTTCCTCTATTTCTTTGCATTGATCGCTGAAGAAGGCTTTCTTATCTCTTCTTGCTATTCTTTGGAACTCTGCATTCAGATGCTTATATCCTTCCTTTTCTCCTTTGCTTTTCATTTCTCTTCTTTTCACAGCTATTTGTAAGGCCTCCCCAGACAGCCATTTTGCTTTTTTGCATTTCTTTTCCATGGGGATGGTCTTGATCCCTGTCTCCCATACAATGTCATGAACCTCCATCCATAGTTCATCAAGCACTCTATCTATCAGATCTAGTCCCTTAAATCTATTTCTCACTTCCACTGTATAATCATAAGGGATTTGATTTAGGTCATACCTGAGTGGTCTAGTGGTTTTCCCCACTTTCTTCAATTTCTGTCTGAATTTGGCAATAAGGGGTTCATGATTTGAGCCACAGTCAGCTCCTGGTCTTGTTTTTGTTGCCTGTATAGAGCTTCTCCATCTTTGGCTGCAAAGAATATAATCAATCTGATTCCATGTGTAGAGTCTTCTCTTGTGTTGTTGAAAGAGGGTGTTTGCTATGACCAGTGTGTTCTCTTGACAAAACTCTGTTAGCCTTTGCCCTGCTTCATTCCGTATTCCAAGGCCAAATTTGCCTGTTACTCCAGGTGTTTCTTGACTTCCTACTTTTGCATTCCAGTCCCCTATAATGAAAAGGACATCTTTTTTGGGTGTTAGTTCTAAAACGTCTTGTAGGTCTTCATAGAACCGTTCAACTTCAGCTTCTTCAGCATTACTGGTTAGGACATAGACTTGGATTACTGATATGTATGTACTTAGTTTCATTTTGTAACTTGTTGTATGCTCATTTCTGTCCTTCTTTTCTGTTCTTTCTTTTTTAAGCTTCTTCCCTTGTGGTTTAATAATTATCTTTAGTGGTTTGTTTTTGTTCCTTTTTATATATTTTGGGGTATCTACTGTAGAGTTTTTTTTGCGGTTACCATAAGGTCCATATATTTTGACATGTTACTATATCTACTTGTTTTAAACTGATCATCATTTAATTTCAGTGGTCAATCCATAGCTTCTATTATGCATTTGTATTTACTAGCAGGATTTCCCCATTGATATACATGTGTGCATCTTGTTGTAATGTTTTATTTTCCACTTAGAGAAGTCTCTAACACTTCTTTTAGGGCAGGTTTAGTATTGAGGAACCCTTGATTTTGCTTGTCTGAGAAGTTGTTTTTTTAATCTCTCCTCAATTCTGAGTGACAATCTTGCTGGGGAGAGTATCCTAGGTTGTAGGTTTTTCTCTTTCTTCACTTTACATATATAATGCCACTCTCTTCTTGATTGTAAAGTTTTCTTTGAAAAATCATCTAATATCCTTATGGGAGTTCCCTTCTTTGTACCTCCCCCCCCCCCTTTTTTTTCTATCTTTGGATATCTTTCTTTAATCTTTAATTTTTGCTATTTTTATTATAATATATATCCTGTTTTCGAATCCTTCTTTTGTGTTCTTTAATTTCTGTGTTTGTATTCTTCACCTCAAAATCTTTCATACATATATATATATATATATATATATATATATAGTTTCTTTTTAAAATTCTCATTGTGTTCATATATACTTTTACAAAGTCAGTTATCATACTTATCAGTAATGCTTTGAACTCTTTATTTGGTCAATTATTTATCTATGTTTCAGTAGTTGTTTTAGGGTTATTTCATTCTTTTCTGTCCTTTCATTTAAGCCAAATTCTTCTTTATTACTTTGTCTATATGGAATTATTTGAAACAGTTGCCTTTCTTGGTCTAGGAATGATTTCTTTGTGTGGGAGTGTTCCTATGCAGTGTGTGTGCTCTGTGGCTTTTGTGGGAGATCTGGTTCTGAAGTGAACATGAGTTATGTTTTTCCTGAGGGTGTGCTCATAGCTAAATACCTTGATGAGAAATTGGGTTAGAGATGGAAGGGCTAAAGCCAGATCCAGGTGTGAGATGGAACTTCTTTATTCAGTGGTCATACCTGCCTTATTGAGCTCAGGGCCACGTCCCAAGATGATTCCATTCTCTGTAGGTGTGATCTCTCTTGACTCCACAATATGGTACCTTTTCCCAAGAGGTGGGCAGTGCTGGAGCAAGAGGGTCTAGAGCATGTTCCCAGGACAAGGTAAGGCATGTACTGTGACTGACCCTACTTACCAGTCAGAGCTCTAGACAGCTTCCAATGTACAACCTTTCTCACCTTGTTTTGATGCTGTACTGGGTTCATGCCTGTTCTGTTTAACCCAAGTGTTCACTCTCCTTGACTATATCAGCCTTTGTCTTAATAGGGATGCTGCACCAGGACACATGATAATGCAGTCATTGGAAGCCACCCTTAACACTGGACAGTTTCAATCTGCTTCTTCTATCTTGTTCCCAGGAGTAAGCAAGCAAGTATAAACTCATCAGGAGTGGAATCCATATTTCTTATAGCTTTTATGTTTTTTTCCCCCCTTTGGTTTTAAATCCAGGTAAGAAGACTCATCTTCCCAGCATTAGACCCCAGAGTTGAGGTTTGCAATATATGGTTTGAACAGCTCGCTCCTCAGGGAGAATCTCTGAACCTTTGATATCCTTCTCCCCTTCTGTGTCCCCTCACACAGCAATCCCAAGTTGATCCATTCTCTTCCTTTCTTGCCCAAATCCACGTGTCTTTCTTCATATCCCTGGTTATAGAAAAGTCTTTCTCCCAGTCCCCAGTTTGTTTTCAGTGAGAATTGCTCCACACATGTCACTCTGCTTGACACCCCCAAATTGTATGTAATTCTTTTATATTCTTAAGTTAATCATGTTTCCATTGTGGCTTTCAATTGAAATTACCTTTTGATGAATTCATGGGGAGGGGGGGGCATGTGAGCTCAGAATCCTCTTCCCCTGCCATCTTGAAATTCCCAGCTACTTGAAAATCTTACTCAGCTTTACTGATTTTCTGTGGTGTCCTCCATTTCCCCATTGGGTTAGATAGGGTTTGCTCCATCAAAACAATAGGTTGTCAACTACTTTGTGACTCACATCTTGACTGTACTAGACTGCTTTAGATGACTGAGACTGTTGAACACCAAGGGAAGATTCCCCAATTCCTGATACGGAATTGGCTGTTTTTAGTCATCTGAGTATTCAGAGACTGTTCTTTTATTTTCTTCCTATCTGTAACTCCCATATCTGTTGCTTCTAACTTTTAACTTTATCCCCATCCCCATACTCGAATTATTGTAGAAATATTTCAGATATGAGTATTTAGTTCACACTTCTTAGCATGCAGAGTCTGTCATAATTTGGTTCAAGCTGATCTATCTAGCTTCATTTCCTACCACTCTTTCCCTCTATACACTCTACTTTTCAGCCACAGAAAACTCACTTTTCTCAAAAGATACCAAGTCTTTTCATGCCTCTGACAGTGATGCCATTCTTTTCTTTTTCATGCATAGTACATTCATTCAAAGTTCAGCTCAAAGATTGATTCCTCTGCTTTCCATATCTTTTCCTGCACTCCAACCTATACTATAGATCTATAATCCCTTGTATGTAACTGCTAAAGCCACATGTGTCTCCGAGTTTAACATGTTTTGGATTTTATAAATGTAACATATTCACTTCATTGTTTAATTTTTAACCTTCCTATTAGGATCTGGGGAAGTATTCATTACATATTCAAATGCTTTAACTTTCAAGTAGCAAAACACATGGAGAATAACAATAATTAGGATAAATATAGCTTATAAATAGCATTGCATAAGAACAGATTGGTTTTTGCTGCTGGATTAGGTATTTTTTATTTTCAAAGAGTTTTGAACTTTATAATTATGGATGAAGAATTGTAGACTTTGTATTTCAGGATTAATTATATCAAGACAAAGTGGAGTTTATTCTGCAGGTGCAATAATTGTTTAATATTAAATAATATATTAATAGAGTACTCAATGGACACGAGTTTGAGCAAGCTGTGGGAGACGGTGGATAGAAAAGCCAGGTGTGCCACAGGCCGTGGGGCTGCAAAGAGTCAGTCATGACTGAGTCACTGAACAATAATATAGCACACCATATTGATAGCTCAAATGAGAAAAATATGTGATGTCTCCATAGTTTTCAGAATGTATTTGACAAAATCTAATATTATGACTGATACCTTAAAAAAAAAGAAATACGTGGATCCATAACATGCATATGCATGGATCATCTTTAATGGATGATCCTTAATGGTAATCCAGCCTTAATGGTAAAAATCTTAAAATTATTTCCATCAAATGGAACAGAACATGAATACAACTTATTTCCACTGTTATCTAATGGTGTTCTGAAAGTTTTAGCCAAAGAAATTAGTCAAGAGAACAAAATTAAACTTATTAATATTAGAAAATTATTTATATTTCATTTGCAGTTATACAGGGTTGTAAACCCCAAAACAATAAATTACTGGAAGATATTCAAAGCATAATTAAGCAAGATGACTGTTTAAAAATTTGTTACATAAAATCAGTAGATTTTTCTATATACAGTAAGATGGAAATCTAATATATAATACTTTATAACATTAAGCAAAAGAATAAAAATTCTAAGGCATAAATACAAAATGTGTATAACTTATAGAAAAGAAAAAGGATCATAAAAGAAGACATAAGTGAATGAAAAGACTACTGTATAGTGTCTGAAATTTTAATAAAATATTAAATGTAGGTTTGTCATATATGACAAATACATTATCCTCAATGGTGAAAAATTGAAAGCATTTCCCCTAAAGTCAGGAACAAGACAAGGGTGCCCACTTTCACCATTAGTATTCAACATAGTTTTGGAAGTTTTGGCCACAGCAATCAGAGCAGAAAAAGAAATAAAAAGAATCCAAATTGGAAAAGAAGAAGTAAAACTCTCACTGTTTGCAGATGACATGGACCTCTACATAGAAAACCGTAAAGACCCCTCCAGAAAATTACTAGAACTAATCAATGACTATAGTAAAGTTGTAGGATATAAAATCAGCACACAGAAATCCCTTGCATTTCTATACACTAATAATGAGAAAATAGAAAGAGAAATTAAGGAAACAATTCCATTCACCATTGCAACGAAAAGAATAAAATACTTAGGAATATATCTACTTAAAGAAACTAAAGACCTATATATAAAAAAGTATAAAACACTGGTGAAAGAAATCAAAGAGGACACTAATAGATGGAGAAATATACCATGTTCATAGATTGGAAGAATCAATATAGGGAAAATGAGTATACTACCCAAAGCAATTTATAGATGCAATGCAATCCCTATCAAGCTACCAACGGTATTCTTCACAGAGCTAGAACAAATAATCTCACAATTTGTATGGAAATACAAAAAAACCTCGAATAGCCAAAGCAATCTTGAGAAAGAAGAATGGAACTAGAGGAATCAACCTGCCTGACTTCAGGCTCTACTACAAAGCCACAGTCATCAAGACAGTATGGTACTGGCACAAAGACAGAAATATAGATCAATGGAACAAAATAGAAAGCCCAGAGATAAATCCACGCACCTATGGACACCTTATCTTTGACAAAGGAGGCAAGAATATACAATGGATTAAAAACAATCTCTTTAACAAGTGGTGCTGGGAAAACTGGTCAACCACTTGTAAAAGAATGAAAGTAGAACACTTTCTAACACCATACACAAAAATAAACTCAAAATGGATTAAAGATCTAAATGTAAGACCAGAAATTATAAAACTCCTAGAGGAAAACATAGGCAAAACACCCTCCGACATGCATCACAGCAGGATCCTCTATGACTCACCTCCCAGAATATTGGAAATAAAAGCAAAAATAAACAAATGGGACCTAATTAACCTTAAAAGCTTCTGCACAACAAAGGAAACTATAAGCAAGGTGAAAAGACAGCATTCAGAATGGGAGAAAATAATAGCAAATGAAGCAACTGACAAACACCTAATCTCAAAAATATACAAGCAACACCTACAGCTCAACTCCAGAAAAACAAATGACCCATTCAAAAAATGGGCCAAAAAACTAAATAGACATTTCTCCAAAGAACACATGCAGATGGATAATAAACACATGAAAAGATGCTCAACATCACTCATTATCAGAGAAATGCAAATCAAAACCACTATGAGGTACCATTTCACTCCAGTCAGAATGGCTGTGATCCAAAAGTCTACAAGCAATAAATGCTGGGGAGGGTGTGGAGAAAAGGGAACCCTCTTACACTGTTGGTGGGAATGCAAACTAGTACAGCCACTATGGAGAACAGTGTGGAGATTCCTTAAAAAACTGGAAATAGAACTGCCTTATGATCCAGCAATCCCACTGCTGGGCATACACACTGAGGAAACCAGAATTGAAAGAGACACGTGTACCCCAATGTTCATTGCAGCACTAATAGCCAGGACATGGAAGCAACCTAGATGTCCATCAGCAGATGAATGGATAAGAAAGCTGTGGTACATATACACAATGGAGTATTACTCAGCCATTAAAAAAATACATTTGAATCAGTTCTAATGAGGTGGATGAAACTGGAGCCTATTATACAGAGTGAAGTAAGCCAGAAAGAAAAACACCAATACAGTATACTAACGTATATATATGGAATTTAGAAAGATGGTAACAATAACCCTGTATACGAGATAGCAAAAGAGACACAGATGTATAGAACAGTCTTTTGGACTCTGTGGGAGAGGGAGAGGGTGGGATGATTTGGGAGAACGGCATTGAAACATTTATTATATCATATATGAAACGAGTTGCCAGTCCACGTTCCATGCACAATACTGGATGCTTGGGACTGGTGCACTGGGACGAGCCAGAGGGGTGGTACGGGGAGGGAGGAGGGAGGAGGGTTCAGGGTGGGGAACACATGTATACCTGTGGTGGATTCATGTTTATATATGGCAAAACCAATACAAAATTGTAAAGTTAAAAAATAAAATGAAATAAATAAATATTAAATGTAACTCACAGTAGAAATATTAGCAAAGATTTTGGAGAGAATTTGCAAAAAATGTTAACTAAATTTTCGATTAAAAAAATACATGGGAAAATTCTGAACCTGAATAGTAATATATTAAGGCACATGAGTAGTGAGGGAGGGAGAACTGGACGTCAGCAACACCAGTATTAAGAAAAATATATTATGAAGCTATAATGTTTAAAAAAGCTTGGAATTGAAAAAGAAATAAAGAAAATTAGTGGAGCAAGAACAAGAGAATCTCGAAATAGATACAAATATTTTTGGATATTTTGTATATTATTAAGTTTATATTTCTGATCAGGGATGGAAGTGTTTGTTTAATAAGTGGACATAGAAAAACTGATTGACCATTTGAAGAAAAAAACAACTTCATTACCTACACTAAAAACAAATTACAGATGTATTAAAGATAGAGCATTATAATAAAACTTTAAAATTCTCTATAAAAACACTAGCAAATATATTTATAATCTTGGAGTGTTCAAGACTTATTCAGAGCAGTTCGGTCACTCAGTCATCTCTGACTCTTTGTGATCCCATGGACTACAGCATGCCAGGCTTCCCTATCAATCACCAACTCCCAGAGCCTGCTCAAACTCTTGTCCATCAAGTCAGTGATGTCACCCAACAATCTCATACTCTGTCATCCCCTTCTCCCCCTGCCCTCAATCTTTCCCAGCATTGGGGTCTTTTCCAATGAGTCAGTTCTTCACATCAGGTGGCCAAAGTATTGGAGCTTTGGCTTTAGCATTAGTCCTTCCAATGAATAGTCGGGACTGATTTCCTTTATATTGACTGGTTTGATCTGCTTGCAGTCCAAGGGACTCTCAAAAGTCTTCTTCAACACCACAGTTCAAAAGCATCAATTCTTCAGGGCTCCGCTTTCTTTACAGTCCAACTCTCACATCCATACACGACTACTGGAAAAAACCATATTTTGACTAGATGGAGATTTGTCAGCAAAGTAATGTCTCTGCTTTTTAATAGGCTGTCCAGGCTTATCACAGCTCTTCTTCCAAGGAGCAAAGGTCTTTTAATTTAATGGCTGCAGTCATCATCCGCAGTGATTTTGGAGCCCAAGAAAACAAAGTCTGTCACAGTTTCCATTGTTTCCCCATCTATTTGCCATGAAATGATGGGACCATATGCCACGATCTGAATTTTTGAATGGTGAGTTTAAGCCAGCTTTTTCCCTCTCCTCTTTCACTGTCATCAAGAAGCTCTTTAGTTCTGTGAAAAAACGTGGTCCCTCTTAGTGTTCACCATTAACCCAACCATAGAGTACATAGACCATCCCCATGGAAAAGAAATGCAAAAAAGCAGAATGGCTGTCTGGGGAGGCCTTACAAATAGCTGTGAAAAGAAGAGAAGCAAAAAGCAAAGGAGAAAAGGAAAGATTTAAGCATCTGAATGTAGAGTTCCAAAGAGTAACAAGGAGAGATAAGAAAGCCTTCCTCAGTGATCAATGCAAAGAAATAGAGGAAAACAACAGAATGGGAAAGACTAGAGATCTTTTCAAGAAAATGAGAGATACCAAGGGAACATTTCATGCAAAGATGGGCATAAAGGATAAAGGACAGAAATGGTATGGACCTAAAAGAAGCAGAAGATATTAAGAAGAGGTGGCAAGAATACACAGAACTGTACAAAAAACATCTTCACGAGCAAGATAATCACGATGGTGTGATCACTCACCTAGAGCCAGATATCTTGGAATGTGAAGTCAAGTGGGCCATAGAAAGCATCACTACGAACAAAGCTAGTGGAGGTGATGGAATTCCAGTTGAGCTATTTCAAATCTTGGAAGATGATGCTGTGAAAATGCTGTACTCAATATGCCAGCACATTTGGAAAACTCAGCAGTGGCCACAGGACTGGGAAAGGTCAGTTTTCATTCCAATCCCAAAGAAATGCAATGCCAAAGAATGTTCAAACTACCGCACAATTGCACTCATCTCACACGCTATTAAGTAATGCTCAAAATTCTCCAAGCCAGGCTTCAGCAATACGTGAGCCATGGACTTCCAGATGTTCAACCTGGTTTTAGAAAAGGCAGAGGAACCAGAGATCAACTTGCCAACATCTGCTGGATCATGGAAAAAGCAAGAGAGTTCCAGAAAAACATCTATTTCTGCTTTATTGACTATGCCAAAGCCTTTGTGTGGATCACAATAGACTGTGGAAAATTCTGAAAGTGATGGGAATACCAAACCACCTGACCTGCCTCTTGAGAAACCTATATGCAGGTCAGGAAGCCACAGTTAGAACTGGACATGGAACAACAGACTGGTTCCAAATTGGGAAAGGTGTGCGTCAAGGCTGTGTATTTTCAACATGCTTATTTAATTGATATGCAGAGTACATCATGAGAAATGCTGGGCTGGAAGAAGCACAAACTGGAATCAAGATTGCTGGGAGAAATATCAGTCACCTCAGATATGCAGATGACACCACCCTTATGGCAGAAAGGAAGAGGAACTCAAAAGCCTCTTGATGAAAAGGAAAGAGGAGAGTGAAAAAGTTGGCTTAAAGATCAACATTCAGAAAACTAAGAACATGACATCTGGTCCCATCACTTCATAGGAAATAGACGGGGAAACAGTGAAACAGTGTCAGATTTTATTTTTGGGGGGCTCCAAAATCACTGCAGATGGTGATTGCAGCCATGAAATTAAAAGACGCTTACTCCTTGGAAGGAAAGTTATGACCAACTTAGATAGCATACTCAAAAGCAGAGACATCACTTTGCCAACAAAAGTCCATCTAGTCAAGGCTATGGTTTTTCCAATGGTCATGTATGGATGTGAAAGTTGGACTGTGAAGAAAGCTGTGGGCCAAAGAATTGATGCTTTTGAACTGTGGTGTTGGAGAAGACTCTTTTGAGTCCCCTGGACTGCAAGGAGATCCAAACAGTCCATTCTAAAGGAGATCAGTCCTCAGTGTTCTTTGGAAGGATTTATGCTATAGCTGAAACTCCAATGCTTTGGTCACCTCATACAACGAGTTGACTGATTGGAAAAGACTCTGATGTTGGGAGGGATTGGGGGCAGGAGGAGAAGGGGATGACAGAGGATGAGATGGCTGGATGGCATCACTGACCCAATGGACATGAGTTTGGGTGAACTCTGGGAGCTGGTGATAGACAGAGAGGCCTGGCATGCTGCCTTTCGTGGGGTCGCAAAGAGTCAGATAGGACTGAGTGACTGAACTGAACGGAGACCACATAGACCCCAGGGCAGAGTCGCCTATGGCCAATCAAATACCGGGGAGGGAATGCAACCCCACCCTTCAGCAGATAACTGGATTAAAAGTTTATTGAGAGCACCCTGCCCACCAGAGCAAGACCCAGTTTTTCCCCTGTCACTGGTCTCTCTCATCAAGGAGCCTACAGAAGCCTCATAGCCTCATCCATAAGAGGGCATATAGAAGAAAACAGAAGAAGCACAGTCTCACAGTAGCTAAAAATAAAACCACATTCAGTTCAGTTCAGTTCAGTCGCTCAGTCATGTCTGACTCTTTGCGACCCCATGAATCGCAGCACGCCAGGCCTCCCTGTCCATCACCAACTCCCAGAGTTCACTCAGACTCACGTCCATCAAGTTAGTGATGTCATCCAGCCATCTCATCCTCTGTCGTCCCCTTCTCCTCCTGCCCCCAATCCCTCCCAACATCAGAGTCTTTCCCAATGAGTCAATTCTTCGCATGAGTTGGCCAAAGTACTGGAGTTTCAACTTTAGCATTATTCCTTCCAACGAAATCCCAGGGCTGATCTCCTTCAGAATAGACTGGTTGGATCTCCTTGCAGTCCAAGGGACTCTCAAGAGTCTTCTCCAACACCACAGTTCAAAAGCATCAATTCTTCAGCTCTCAGCTTTCTTCACAGTCCAACTCTCACATCCATACATGACCACTGGAAAAACCATAGCCTTGACTAAACAGACCTTTGTTGGCAAAGGAATGTCTCTGCTTTTGAATATGCTGTCTAGGTTGGTCATAACTTTTCTTCCAAGGAGTAAGCATCTTTTAACAGAAAGCTAATCGGGAGGAAAAAAACAGAAAGTTATATCTCAGATGAAGGGACATCTAAAAAACAACTAAATGAACAACTAAACATCTAAAAAAAACATGCAGAAAAAGACAATTAAATGAAACAGAGATAGGCAACCTTCCAGAAAAAGGATTCACAGTAATGATGGTGAAAATGATCAGGAATCTCAGGAAAAGAATGGAGGCAAAGTTTGATAAGATGCCAGAAATGTTTACCAAAGATCTAGAAATAAAAAACTAACAAACAAGCAAATATGAATAATACACCAAAAGAAATCAATAGAATAATGGAGGCAGAAGAACAGATAAGTGACCTGGAGGGCAGAATGGTGAAAATCATTGCCACAGAACAGTATACAGAAAAAAGAATGAAAAGAAATGAAGACAGCCTAAGACACGTCTGGGAGAACATTAAATGCACCAACATTTCCATTATAGGGGTCCCAGATGGAGAAGACAGAGAGAGAAAGAACCTGAGAAAATATTTGCAGAAATAATAGCTGAAAACTTCCTGAACATGGGAAAGGAAATAGTCAACCAAGTCCAGGAAGCACAGAGTTCCAGGAAGGATAAACCCAAGTAGGAACACATTAAGACACATAGAAATCAAACTGAAAAAAAATTAAAGACAGAGATAAAACATTAAAAAGCAATAAAGGAAAAATGACAAGTAACATACCAGTGAACTCTCATCAGGCTGTCAGCTGATTTCTCAACAGAAACTCTATAAGCCAGAAGGGAATGACATGATATATTTAAAGTGATGAACATAAAGAACCTACAACCAAGAATACTCTACCCATCAAGACTCTCCTTCAGATTTGATGGAGAAATCAAAAGCTTTCCAGACAAGCAAAATTAAGAGAATTCGACACTACCAAACCAGCTTTACAAGAAATGCTAAAGAAACTTCTCTAGGCAGAAAACATGAGAGGAAAAGACCTAAAGAAAATAAACTCAAAACAATAAAGAAAACAGTAACAAGATCATACATATCAATATCTACATTAACTGCAAAGGATTAAATCCACCAGCCAAAAGACTTAGACTGACTGGGTGGATGAAAACATGTCCACTTCTACTTACCACATCACTCTGCTTGACTTAGTATTAATAGAATGCTATATGTCTAACTGTAAAGCAATTATCCTTCAATAAAAAGTAAATTAATTAAAAAATAGATATACAACAAGCAACCAAGGTTTACTGTATAGCATAAGAAACTATAGTCAATATCTTGTAATAACCTATGATAGAAAATAATTTCAAAAATAAGATATGTGTATTTGTATAACTGAATCACCTTGCTGTTCACCTGTAACAGTGTAAGTCAACTATACTTCAATAAAATATATATACTAAAAACAAGCACATTGAAACAAGATACTTTTTTGCCTCTCAGATTGTCAGAAACAAAAAGGGTAATTATATTCAGTGCTGACAGGTTATAAAGAAATAGATACTATCCTGTCCCTGGAGCTCATTAGTCTTGGGTAATATCTTGTTAAAGAAAAGCACAGGGGTTTTATGTAATAAAGGAATCCCACATTTATCTAGAGGTGTATGGCTTCCAAGTGTGCTTTCATTTAACTGCATAATGATCACATGTCAACATGAGAAAAAGCAAGATCCATAAAAGTTATTCTGAGTTGTTAGTTAGTGAATGATAGAGCTATAATTTTATCTTCTGACACAGTCCAAAGTTTTCTCATGAATCCAGAGCAAAAGGTGAATTGGGTTGCCATCTGAGTGTTTTTCAAATCCAAATCCCATCCCATTCAACCAAGCATTTACTGAAAATCTTCTGTGGGGCATGCTTGATTCTAGATATTGGAGATAGGACAGTGACCAAAACAAAATCTCTGCCCTCATGGAAACTAAATTCTAGTATGGGGAGAGAGATAGTAGGTAAATGACTATAAAGTATACAAGTCAATGATAAATATGATTAAGAAAAAATAAAATAAGATAAATGCTAGTGGAGGAGATGGTCCCAAGATGGCAGAGCAATAGGACAGGGAGACGACTTTCTCCCCCACAAATTCATCAAAAGATCATTTGAATGTTGAGAAACTCCACAAAACAACTTCTGAATTCTGGTAGAGGACACCAGACACTCAGAAAGGCAGCCAAATCTCTTTGAAAGGAGGTAGGAAAAAAAAATATAAAAGACAAAACAGAGACAAAAGACTTAGGGATGCAGGCTGATCTTGGGGAGAGAGTCATGAACGAAGATAAGCTTCCACATAGTCTGAAGCCCTGTCACTGACATGTCTGTGGGAGTTTCCGTATCTCAGAGAGTAACATAACTAGGAGGGAGAAAAACAGAATACATGCCTAACTGCAACTACAAGCAGCAATGGAAAAATGGCGCAGATGATTGCATCCACCACCAGCCAGTTTGGGTTGGGCAGGGAGATGTGGGTCCTTAGGGTAAGGACCAGGCCTGAATTCCCTAAGGACAATCTGAGGGAGTTAATGTGAGGTAGCAACACAAACTATCTTTCAGAGAGACCAAAAAAAAACCTTTCCTATGAAAGGCTCTAACGCCACATGGTGATCTCTGGCATGCTCACAGAACAAAGTACTGAGCGAATCCCAAAGAAGAGCAGGCCTGCTGCCATATAAGGCCCTCCCTCCCTGGAGGCAGAGAGATAAGTGTATGACAGCCAGAGCCAAAAGGCAAGGGGCTGCTGCAATCTCGCTGCAGAGACAGCATCTCACACCAAACTGTGAGCAGGCTCCCAGTTGCTAATCATGTCTTCCTGGGATCCTGGAGCATTGACATATGCCAGGAGTGTCATAGCCTGAGAGCAGCTTCCCAGAGGAGTCACATGGCATACCTGGGACTGTGCTCTCACAGCACACCTGGGAAACCGAGGGGCCAGGACTGGGGAGGTGAATAAGATGCATGGTCCACATGGGACAGTGTGCTTGCCAAGCACCCAGTCACCTGATCTGCTTGGACCTGGGAAGGGCACAAAACACACAGCTCATCTGGGTCTGTGCCCTTGCAGAGAACCAGAGAACCTGAGTGTATTAGACCTGGAAAGTGCACAAAGCGCAGGGTCCACTTGGGATAGTTCCCTTGTAGAGCACCCTGGAGCCTGAGCAGTGTGGATCCAGGAAGTATACACTGCCTTGGGCTGTAGCAAAACCACTGTGGTCCATCCAGTGTACACACTCTGTACAAATGCAAGTGGTATTTGTTTGCAGTGCCCCCCCCTCAACAACACAACTGAACAAGTGAGCCTAAATAAGTGGCCACCCCTCCCCTCTTTGTGTCAGGGTAGAAATTACACACCAAAGAGACTGGTAAGTAGAGGAAGCCAAAATAAACAAGAGGGAACCTCTCTGGAAGTGACAGGTGCAACAGATTAAAACCCTGAAGCTGAGACTGTGCATTTGAGGGGCACCTATAGACCTTGAATGTAGAAGGCAATGGCACCCCACTTCAGTACTCTTGCCTGGAAAATCCCATGGGCGGAGGAGCCTGGTAGGTTGCAGTCTATGGGGTCACGAAGAGTCAGACACGACTGAGCAACTTCACTTTCACTTTTCACTTTCATGCATTGGAGAAGGAAATGGCAACCCACTCCAGTGTTCTTGCCTGGAGAATCCCAAGGACGAGGGAGCCTGGTGGGCTGCCGAATATGGGGTCACACAGAGTCGGACACGACTGAAGTGACTTATCAGCAGCATCAGCAGCATAGACCTTGAAAACAAGTACAAGCCAGAACCAGTGACTATCTGGCACTGAACTGACCCTGCAATGCCCACAACAGCTCCAGAGAAATTTCTTACTATATTTTTACTAATACCACTGTTTAATTTTTAAAAAATTAGGTCTTAATTACTTCTTTAATTTTCATTTTTATAGCCTATTACCTTTCAAAAACCTACATTTTAAAATAAATTCCTTATATATATATGTATATATATATTAATTTTTGTGGTTGATTTGTTTTGTATTTTTATATTGTATTTTTGAGTGTCTAGCCTCTGTTCTAACCTCTTTGCTTTTTGATATTTGTTATCAATTTTTTACCTTTAAGAATCTAATCTTTAGTATCCATTCATTATTAGCTTGACTGCCCTCTCCCCTTTTGACTCTCCCTTTTCTCCTTCTGGTCATCTCTATCTCCTTCCTGCATCTTCTCTTATCTACAGAATTCTGTGAATCACTCTGGGTGTTACTGGCTTTGGAGAACTGTTTCACCATTAACCTAGGAATTTTATCTAGACTAGAGACAAGGACTGAGAAGATGCAAGAAATGATTAACAAGGATCTTGATGAAATAAAGAAGAGTCAATCAATTATTAAGAATGCAATAACTGAGATTAAAAGCACTCTGGAGGGAACTAACAGTAGAATAACTGAGGCACAAGAGTGGATAAGTGAGGTAGAAGACCGAATGATGTAAATAAATGAAGCAGAGAGGAAAAAAGGAAAAAAATAAAAATAAAAGAAACAAGGATAACCTCAGACAACTCTGGGACAATGTTAAATGGCCCAACATTTGAATCATAGGTGTCCCAAAAAAAGGGCATGAGAGAATACTTGAGTAGATGATAATCAAAAAGTTCTTAAAATGGGGAAAGAAATAACCACCCACGTCCAAGAATCCCAAAGAGGCCTAAACAAGATAAGCCCAAGGCAAAACACCCCCAGTTCAGTTCAGTTGAGTTAGTCGCTCAGTCGTGTCCGACTCTTTGCGACCCCATGAATCGCAGCACGCCAGGCCTCCCTGTCCATCACCAACTCCCAGAGTTCACTCAGACTCATGTGCATCAAGTTAGTGATGCCATCCAGCCATCTCATACTCTGTCGTCCCCTTCTCCTCCTGCCCCAAATCCCTCCCAGCATCAGAGTCTTTTCCAATGAATCAACTCTTCACATGAGGTGGCCAAAGTACTGGAGTTTCAGCTTTAGCATCATTCCTTCCAAAGAAATCCCAGGGCTGATCTCCTTTAGAATGGACTGGTTGGATTTCCTTGCAGTGAAAGGACTCGCAAGAGTCTTCTCCAAACCACAGTGGAAAACATCAATTCCTCGGTGCTCAGCCTCCTTCACAGTCCAAATCCCACATCCATACATAAACACAGGAAAAACCATAGCCTTGACTAGACGTACCTTTGTTGGCAAAGTAATGTCTCTGCTTTTCTTTTTTTTTTTTATTTTATTATATTTTTAAACTTTACATAATTGTATTAGTTTTGCCAAATATCAAAATGAATCCATCACAGGTATACATGTGCTCCCCATCCTGAACCCTCCTCCCTCCCTCCCCATACCATCCCTCTGGGTCGTCCCAGTGCACTAGCCCCAAGCATACAGTATTGTGCATTGAACCTGGACTGGCATCTCGTTTCATACATGATATTTTACATGTTTCAATGCCATTCTCCCAAATCTTCCCACCCTCTCCCTCTCCCACAGATTCCATAAGACTGTTCCATACATCAGCGTCACTTTTGCTGTCTCGTACACAGGGTTATTGTTATCATCTTTCTAAATTCCATATATATGCGTTAGTATACTGTATTGGTGTTTTTCCTTCTGGCTTACTTCACTCTGTATAAGAGGCTCCAGTTTCATCCACCTCATTAGAACTGATTCAAATATATTCTTTTTAATGGCTGAGTAATACTCCATTGTGTATATGTACCACAGCTTTCTTATCCATTCATCTGCTGATGGACATCTAGGTTGCTTCCATGTCCTGGCTATTATAAACAGTGCTGCGATGAACATTGGGGTACACGTGTCTCTTTCCCTTCTGGTTTCCTCAGTGTGTATGCCTAGCAGTGGGATTGCTGGATCAAAAGGCAGTTCTATTTCCAGTTTTTTAAGGAATCTCCACACTGTTCTCCATAGAGGCTGTACTAGTTTGCCTTCCCACCAACAGTGTAAGAGGGTTCCCTTTCCTCCACACCCTCTCCAACATTTATTATTTGTAGACTTTTGGATCACAGCCATTCTGACTGGTGTGAAATGGTACCTCATAGTGGTCTTGATTTGCATTTCTCTGAAAATGAGTATACTACCCAAAGCAATCTATAGATTCAATGCAATCCCTATCAAGCTACCAACAGTATTCTTCACAGAGCTAGAACAAATAATTTCACAATTTGTATGGAAATACAAAAAACCTCGAATAGCCAAAGCGATATTGAGAAAGAAGAATGGAACTGGAGGAATCAACCTACCTGACTTCAGGCTCTACTACAAAGCCACAGTTATCAAGACAGTATGGTACTGGCACAAAGACAGAAATATAGATCAATGGAAAAAAATAGAAAGCCCAGAGATAAATCCACGCACATATGGACACCTTATCTTTGACAAAGGAGGCCAGAATATACAATGGATTAAAGACAATCTCTTTAACAAGTGGTGCTGGGAAAACTGGTCAACCACTTGTAAAAGAATGAAACTAGAACACTTTATAACACCATACACAAAAATAAACTCACAATGGATTAAAGATCTAAACATAAGACCAGAAATTATAAAACTCCTAGAGGAGAACATAGGCAAAACACTCTCTGACATACATCACAGCAGGATCCTCTATGACCCACCTCCCAGAATATCGGAAATAAAAGCAAAAATAAACAAATGGGACCTAATTAACCTTAAAAGCTTCTGCACATCAAAGGAAACTATCAGCAAGGTGAAAAGACAGCCCTCAGAATGGGAGAAAATAATAGCAAATGAAGCAACTGAGAAACAACTAGTCTCAAAAATATACAAGCAACTCCTCCAGCTCAATTCCAGAAAAATAAATGACCCAATCAAAAAATGGGCCAAAGAACTAAGTAGACATTTCTCCAAAGAAGACATACAGATGGCTAACAAACTCATGAAAAGATGCTCAACATCACTCATTATCAGAGAAATGTCTCTGCTTTTCAATATGCTATCTAGGTTGGTCATAACCTTCCTTCTGAGGAGTAAGCGTCTTTTGATTTCATGGCTGCAGTCACCATCTGCAGTGATTTTGGAGCCCCAAAAAATAAAGTCTGACACTGTTTAATACTGCTTCCCCATCTATTTCCCATGAAGTGATGGGACTGGATGTCATGATCTTCATTTTCTGAATGTTGAGCTTTAAGTCAACTTTTTCATTCTCCACTTTCACTTTCATCAAGAGGCTTTTTAGTTCCTCTTCACTTTCTGCCATAAGGGTGGTGTCATCTGCATATCTGAGGTTATTGATATTTCCCCTGGCAATCTTGATTCCAGCTTGTGTTTCTTCCAGTCCAGCGTTTCTCGTGATGTACTCTGCATATAAGTAAAATAAGCAGGGTGATATACAACCTTGATGTACTCCTTTTCCTATTTGGAACCAGTCTGTTGTTCCATGTCTAGTTCTCACTGTTGCTCCCTGACCTGCATACAGATTTCTCAAGAGGCAGGTCAGGTGGTCTGGTATTCCCATCACTTTCAGAATTTTCACAGTTTGTTGTGATACACACAGTCAAAGGCTTTGGCATAGTCAATAAAGCAGAAATAAATGTTTTTCTGGAACTCTCTTGCTTTTTCGATGATCCAGCGGATGTTGGCAATTTGATCTCTGGTTCCTCTGCCTTTTCTAAAACCAGTTTGAACATCAGGAAGTTCGTGGTTCAGGTATTGCTGAAGCCTGGCTTGGAGTATTTGAGTATTACTTTACTAGCATGTGAGATGAGTGCAGTTGTGTGGTAGTTTGAGCATTCTTTGGCATTGCCTTTCTTTGGGATTGGAATGAAAACTGACCTTTTCCAGTCCTGTGGCCACTGCTGAGTTTTCCAAATGTGCTGGCACATTGAGTGCAGCACTTTAACAGCATCATCTTTCAGGATTTGAATTAGCTCAACTGGAATTCCATCACCTCCACTAGCTTTGTTCATAGTGATGCTTTCTAAGGCCCACTTGACTTCACATTCCAGGATATCTGGCTCTAGGTGAGTGATCACACCATCGTGATTATCTGGGTCGTGAAGAAATTTTTTGTACAGTTCTTCTGTGTATTCTTGCCCCCTCTTCTTGATATCTTCTGCTTCTGTTAAGTCCATACCTTTTCTGTCCTTTTTCGAGTCCATCGTTGCATGAAATGTTCCCTTGGTATCTAATTTTCTTGAAAAGATCTCTAGTCTTTCCCATTCTGTTTTTTTCCTCTATTTCTTTGCACTGATTGCTGAGGAAGGCTTTCTTATCTCTCCTTGCTATTCTTTGGAACTCTGCATTCAGATGCTTATATCTTTCCTTTTCTCCTTTGTTTTTCCCTTCTCTTCTTTTCATAGCTGTTTGTAAGGCCTCCCCCGACAGCCATTCTGCTTTTTTGCATTTCTTTTCCATGGGGATGGTCTCGATCCCTTTCTCCTGTACAATGTCACGAACCTCATTCCATAGTTCATCAGGCACTCTATCTATCAGATCTAGGCCCTTAAATCTATTTCTCACTTCCACGGTATAATCATAAGGGATACAAATGCTAAAGGATCTTCTCTAGACAGGAAACACAGAAAAAATTTATAAAAACAAACCCAGATCAACAAAGCAAATGGTAGTGGGATCACACTTATTAATAATTACCGTAAATGTAAGTGGGTTAAATGCTCCAACCAAAAAATAAAAACTGGCTGAATGGATACAGAAATAAGACCCCTATGTTGGCTGTCTACAAGAGACCGACCTCAAACCTAGGGACACATACAGAATGAAATTGAGGCTCTGGAAAAAGATATTTCATGAAAATGGAAACCTAAATAAAGCATTAGTAACAATACTCATCAGGAAAAAAAAAAAAGACTTTGATATGAAGATCATAATAAGAGACACAGGACACCACATAATGATCAAATGATAAATCCAAGAAAAAGAACAATTATAAATATATCTGCGCCTAACGGAGGAGCACTTCAATACATAAGACAAGTGCTAAAAATAATGAAAGGGGAAATTAACAGTAGCATAATAAGAGTGGGAGACTTAACTACACCACTCACAACTATGGATAGATTAAACAAACAGAAAATTAGCAAGGAAACACAAGCTTTATATGATACAATAGACCTAATTGATATCTAAGGGTATTTCACCAAAAACAATGGGTTTCACCTTTTCTCAAGTGCACACTGAAAATTCTCCAGGATAGATCACATCGTGGGCCATGAATCTAGCTTCAGTTCAGTTCAGTTCAGTCTCTCAGTTGTGTCCAACTCTTTGCAACCTCATGAACTGCAGTACACAAAGCCTCCTTGTCCATCACCAACTGCCGCAGACCAACCAAACCCATATCCATTGTGTTGGTGATGCCATCCAACCATCTCATCCTCTGTTTTCCCCTTCCCCTCTGGCCATCAATCTTTCCCAGCATCAGGATCTTTTCAAATGAGTCAGCTCTCTGCACTAGGTGGCCAAAGTATTGGAGTTTCAGCTTCAACATCAGTCCCTCCAATGAACACCCAGGACTGATCTCCTTTAGGATGGACTAGTTGGACCTCCTTGCAGTCCAAGGAAGTCTTAAGAGTCTTCTCCAACATCACAGTTCAAAAACATCAATTTTTCGGTGCTCAGCTTTCTTTATAGTCCAACTCTCACATCCATACATGACCACTGGAAAAACCATAACCTTGACTAGACGGACCTTTGTTGGCAAAGTAATGCCTCTGCTTTTTAATATGCTGTCTAGATTGGTCATTACTTTCCATCCAAGGAGCAAGCATCTTTTAATTTCATGGCTGCAATCACAATCCACATTGATTTTGGAGCCCCCAAAAATAAAGTCAGCTGCTGTTTCCACTGTTTCCCCATCTATTTCCCATGAAGTGATGGGACCACATGCCATGATCTTAGTTTTCTGAATGTTGAGCTTTAAGCCAACTTTTTCACTCTCTGCTTTCACTTTCATCAAGAGGCTTTTGAGTTCCTCTTCACTTTCTGCCATAAGGGTGGTGTCATCTGCATATCTGAGGTTATTGATATTTCTCCTGGCAATATTGATTCCAGCTTGTGTTTCTTCCAGTCCAGCGTTTCTCATGATGTACTCTGCATGTAAGTTAAATAAGCAGGGTGGCAATATACAGCCTTGATGAACTCCTTTTCCTATTTGGAACCAGTCTGTTGTTCCATGTCCAGTTCTAACTGATGCTTCCTGACCTGCATACAGTAGGTTTCTCAAGAGGCAGGTCAGGTGGCTTGGTATTCCTATCTCTTTCAGAACTTTCCAAAGTTTATTGTGATCCACAGAGTCAAAGGCTTTAGCATAGTCAATAAAGCAGAAATAGATGTTTTTCTGGAACTCTCTTGCTTTTTTGATGATCCAGCGGATGTTTGCAATTTGATCTCTGGTTCCTCTGCCTTTTCTAAAACCAGCTTGAACATCTGGAAGTTCACGGTTCACATATTGCTGAAGCCTGGCTTGGAGAATTTTGAGCATTTCTTTACTAGCGTGTGAGATGAGTGCAATTGTGTCATAGTCTGAGCATTGTTTGGCAATGCCTTTCTTTGGGATTGGAATGAAAACTGACCTTTTCCAGTCTTGTGGCCACTGCTGAGTTTTCCAAATGTGCTGGCATATTGAGTGCAGCACTTTCACAGCATCATCTTTTAGGATTTGAAATAGGAAATTTTTAAAAAATTGAAATCATTTCAGCCATCTTTTCTGATCACAATGTGGTAAAATTAGATGTCAACTACAGGGAGAAAAAACTATTAAAAATTAAAGCATATGGAGGCTAAACAACAGATTTCTGAATAATCAACAGATCACTAAGGAAATCAAAATACGCAGAGAAAAAATGAAAATGAAAACAAGACAACCCACAACTTATGGAATTCAGTAAAAGCATTGCTAACAGGGAGGTTCACAGTAATACAAGCCTACCTCAAGAAACATCAAATAAACAACCTAACTTTACACCTAAAGCAAGTTGAAAGATAAGAACAAAAGAATCCAAAAGCAGAAGGAACAAAATCATAAAAATCAGAACAGAATTAAGTGAAAAAGAAATGAAGGAGAGGATAGCAAAAAGCAACAAGACTAAAAGCTGGTTCTTTGAGAAGATGAACAGACAAACCGTTCACCAGACTTATCACGAAAAAAAGAGAAAAGAAGGAAATTAGTAAAATTAGACATGAAAATGGAGAAATCACAACAGATAACACAGAAGTACAAAAGATCATAAAAGAATACTATGAGCAATTATATGATAATAAAATGGACAACTTGGAAGAAATGGGCAAATTTTTAGAAAAGTATAACCTTCCAAAACTGAACCAGCAAGAAATAGAAAATGTTAGTAGACCAATCAAAAGCATGGAAATAGAAACTAGTAAAAAGTCTTCCAACAAACAAAAGCCCAGGAACAGATGGCTTCAAAGATGATTCTACCAAAATTTTAGAAAAGAGCTAACACCTATGTTACTCAAGCTCTTCTGGAAAATTGCAAAAGAAGATAAGCCACCAAAGTCATTCTATGAGGCCACTGTCATCTTAATACCAAAATCAGACAAAGATGCCACAGAAAACAAAACTGCAAGCCAATATCACTGATGTACATAAATGCAAATATCCTCAACAAAATTCTAGCAAAAGGAATCCAACAACATATTAAAAAAGAAGATCATACATCATGGCCAAGTGGGCGTTACTCCAGGGAGCCAAAGATTCTTCAATATTCACAAATCAATCAATGTGATACACCATATTAACAAATTAAAAGGTAAAAACCATATGATTATCTCAATAGGTGTAGAGAAAGCCTTTGAGAAAATTCAACACCCATTTATGATAAAACCTCTTCAGAAAGTAGGCATAGAAAGAATATACCTCAACATAAGAAAAGCCATATACAACAAACCCACAGCAAGCATTATCCTCAATGGCAAAAATTGAAAGCATTTCCTCTAAAGTCAGGAACAAGACAGAGGTGCCCATTCTCACCACTACTATTCATCATAGTCTTGGAAGTCCCAACCACAGCAGTCAGCAATAAAAAATAAATTAAAGGAATCCAGATTGGAAAAGAAGTAAAACTCTCACTGTTTGCAGATGACATAATCTATTACATCAAAAACCCTAAAGACACCACCAGAAAACTACTGGAGCTAATCAATGAATATAGTAAAGTTTCAGGATATAAAATTAACACAGATAAATCTCTTGCATTCCTATACACTAACAATGAGAAAACAGAAAGAGAAATTAAGGAAATAATCCCATTTACCATTGCAACAAAAATAATAAAATACTTAGGAATAAATTTACCTAAAGAAGCAAAAGGCCTATATATAGAAAACAATAAAACACTGATGAAAAAAATCAAAGATGACACAAACAGCTGGAGAAATATACTATCTTCATGGATTAGAACAATCAATATAGTGAAAATAAGTATACAACCCAAAACAATTTATAGATTCAATGCAATCCCTATCAAGCTACCAATTACATTTTTCACAGAACTAGAACAAACAGTTTCACAATTTGTATGGAAACACAAAAAAAGCCTCGAATACCAAAGCATTCTTGAGAAAGAAGAATGGAACTGGAGGACTCAACCTGCCTGACTTCAGACTATACCACAAAGCTACAATCATCAATACAGTATGGTACTCGCACAAAGACAGAAATATAGATCAATGGAACAAAATATAAAGCCCAGAGATAAATCCATGCACCTATGAATATCTTATCTTTGAGAGAGGAAAAAATACAAAATGGAGAAACGACAATATCTTTAACAAGTGATTCTGGGAAAACTGGTCAACTACTTGTAAAAGAATGACACTAGAACACTTTCTAACACCATACACAAAATATAAATTTAAAATTTATTAAAATATCTAAATGTAAGACCAGAAACTATAAAAGTCTAAGAGGAAAACATAGGCAGAACACTCGATGACTTAAATCACAGCAAGAGCCTCTATGACCCACCACCCAGAGTAATGGAAATAAAAACAGAAATTAACAAATGGGACCTAATTAAACTTAAAAGCTTTAGCACAGTGAAGGAAACTATAAGCAATGTGAAAAGGTAGCCTTTAGAATAGGAGAAAAATAATAGCAAATGAAACAACTGACAAAGAATTAATCTCTAAAATATGAAAGCAGCTCATGCAACTCAATACCAGAAAAATAAACGACCCAATCAAAAAGTGGGCAAAATAACTAAACAGACATTTCTCCAAATAAGACATGCAGATGGCTAACAAATATGTGAAAAGATGCTGAACATCACTCAGTATTAGACAAATGGAAATCAAAACCACAAGGAGGTACCATCTCATGCCATCAAAGCCTACAAACAGTAAGTGCTGGAGAGGGTGTGATGAGGAGGGAACCCTCTTTCACTGTTGGTTGGAATGCAAACTGGTGCAGCCACTATGGAGAACAGTGTGGAGATTCCTTTAACAACTGAAAATAGGACTGCAATAAGGCCCCGCATTCCCAGTCCTGGGCACAGACACCAAGGAAGCCAGAATTGAAAGAGACACATCTATTCCGATGTTCGTTGCAGCACTGTTTACAATAGGTAGGACATGGAAGCAACCTTGATGTCCATAGGCAGACAAATGGATAAGAATGTTGTGGTACATATACACAATAGAATATTACTCAACTATAAAAAATGAACACATTTGAGTCAGTTCTAATGAGGTGGATGAAACTAAAGTCTATTATATGAAGTAAGTAAGAAAGAGAAACAACAATACACTGTAATAATGCATATATATGGAATTTAGAAAGACGGTAATGACGACCCTATATGCAAGACAGAAAAAGAGACATAGTTGTAAAGAACAGACTTTTGGACTCTGGTGGAGAAGGCAAGGGTGTGATGATTTCAGAGAATAGCAATGAAACATGTATATTACACTATATGCAAAATAGATGACCAGTGCCAGTTCAATGTGTGAAGCAGGTCACTCAAAGCCAGTGCTCTGGTACAACCCAGAGGGATTGGGTGGGGAAGGAGGTGAGAGGGGGATTCAGGATAAGGGAACACATGTATACCTGTGGCTGATTCATGTTGATGTATGGTAAAACCAACCACAATATTGTAAAATAAGTAGCCTCCAATTAAAATAACACAATTAATTTAAAATAAATAAAGAAAACCTAGTGGAGGTGGCATGTTTCAATTTCTAGTATAGTGGTCAAACAGAAACCACCAACTGGAAAGAAGGAAGTGAGCAAATATCTGAAGGAAGTGAGGTAATGAGCAATCAGGGTATCTGGGGAGGGAACCTAGCACTGATTTGGGGACATGTCTGGTATATTTGAGGAACAGATAGTGTAGGACCTTTGGCTCTTGCTCTGAGTTGGGAAGTCGTCAGTGGGCATGCCTGCTAAAGGAGTATTTAGGCAGGAATGATCACCATGTTGGAGGCTCCTGGGGGTCTCTAGCAGTCACTGGAAACAACCACAACTTACCTTCCCACTTCTTAGCCTGCCTCATTGCCTGTCTTCCAGAAAGAGCTGATCCCTGACTCCCAGGATCAGTTAGTCTGGCTCATTTACTCCTATGACCCAGAGCTCTCCACATGGGGAAGCTGTCAGATTGGCAGGCAGGGAGGCACGAGCAGGTGGCTTCAATCTGATAGCAAGCAGTGAATTCCATAGGAATGATCTGGTGAAAGGAAAGGATGTCTGTCAAGCTCATAAAGTAAGGGACTTTATGTGGGAAAAAATGCTTATCTCTATCCGGGCTGGTGTTCAATGACTGTAGATGACTGCCAATATAGTGGAAAGATAAAGAAAAGATGTCCATTGCAGAAGTTGGTGTCCTTCTGCAGGCATTCTGCTTTATGGGATGTCTAGTAGGATAAGAGCTGGAGAAGGCAATGGCACCCCACTCCAGTACTCTTGCCTGGAAAATCCCATGGATGGAGGAGCCTGGTAGGCTGTAGTCCATGGGGTCGCTAAGAGTCGGACACGACTGAGCAACTTCCCTTTCACTTTTTGCTTTCATGCATTGGAGAAGGAAATGGCAACCCACTCCAGTGTTCTTGCCTGGAGAATCCCAAGGACAGGGGAGCCTGGTGGGCTTCCGTCTATGGGGTCGCACAGAGTCGGACACGACTGAGACGACTTAGCAGCAGCAGCAGCAGTAGGATAAGAACAAGGAAACCTTTACAATCTTTGGGCACAAGTACCACTTTGGAGTTGTTCACATATTATTTGCATCTCATTTGCACCAATTCATTTGGTAAGTCTGCCAATGTGTGATGATTACTTGTTTTGAGAGATATAAATAACTGAGCCCATTGCCCAGCACAGTAAAAGTTAGATTTCATCATTGCTGATGTTACTTTTGTTACTAGAGCTGAACGTTACCATTAAGAAATTGTATAAGCCTAATAAATTTTCAACTTTGAGTTTGTTGTTGTTTTGGAGGGGGTTACTAATGAAACTTTTTTTTAAATTTTATTTTATTTTTAAACTTTACAATATTTTATTAGTTTTGCCAAATATCAAAATGAATCCGCCACAGGTATACCCAGGCTCCCCATCCTGAACCCTCCTCCCTCCTCCCTCCGCATACCCTCCCTCTGGGTCATCCCAGAGCACCAGCCACAAACATCCAGTATCGTGCATCGAACTTGGACTGGCGACTCATTTCATACATGATATTATACATGTTTCAATGCCATTCTCCAAAATCTCCCCACCCTCTCCCTCTCCCACAGAGTCCATAAGACTGATCTATATACCAGTGTCTCTTTTGCTGTCTCGTACACAGGGTTATTGTTACCATCTTTCTAAATTCCATATATATGTGTTAGTATACTATATTGGTGTTTTTCTTTCTGGCTTACTTCACTCTGTATAATAGGCTCCAGTTTCATCCACCTCATTAGAACCGATTCAAATGTATTCTTTTTAATGGCTGAGTAATACTCCATTGTCTATATGTACCACAGATTTCTTATCCATTCATCTGCTGATGGACATCTAGGTTGCTTCCATGTCCTGGCTATTATAAACAGTGCTGCAACGAACATTGGGGTACAGGTGTCTCTTTCCCTTCTGGTTTCCTCAGTGTGTATGCCTAGCAGTGGGATTGCTGGGTCATAAGGCAGTTCTATTTCCAGTTTTTTAAGGAATCTCCACACTGTTCTCCATAGTGACTGTACTAGTTTGCCTTCCCACCAACAGTGTAAGAGGGTTCCCTTTTCTCCACACCCTCTCCAGCATTTATTGCTTGTAGACTTTTGGATTGCAGCCATTCTGACTGGTGTGAAATGGTACCTCATAGTGGTTTTGATTTGCATTTCTCTGATAATGAGTGATATTGAGCATCTTTTCATGTGTTTGTTAGCCATCTGCATATCTTCTTTGGAGAAATGTCTATTTAGTTCTTTGGCCGATTTTTTGATTGGGTCATTTATTTTTCTGGAGTTGAGCTGTAGGAGTTGCTTGTATATTTTTGAGATTAGTTGTTTGTCCGTTGCTTCATTTGCTATTATTTTCTCCCACTCTGAAGGCTGCCTTTTCACCTTGCTAATAGTTTCCTTTGTTGTGCAGAAGCTTTTAAGTTTAATTAGGTCCCATTTGTTTATTTTTGCTTTTATTTCCGATATTCTGGGAGATGGGTCATAGAGGATCCTGCTGTGATGTATGTCAGAGAGTGTTTTGCCTATGTTCTCCTCTAGGAGTTTTATAGTTTCTGATCTTATGTTGAGATCTTTAATCCATTTTGAGTTTATTTTTGTGTATGGTGTTAGAAAGTATTCTAGTTTCATTCTTTTACAAGTGGTTGATCAGATTTCCCAGCACCACTTGTTAAAGGGATTGTCTTTAATGCTTTGTATATTCTTGCTTCCTTTGTCAAAGATAAGGTGTCCGTATGTGTGTAGATTTATCTCTGGGCTTTCTATTTTGTTTCATTGATCAATATTTCTGTCTTTGTGCCAGTAGCATACTGTCTTGATAACTGTGTCTTTGTAATAGAGCCTGAAGTCAGGTAGGTTGATTCCTCCAGTTCCCTTCTTCTTTCTCAGGATAGCTTTGACTATTCGAGGTTTTTTGTATTTCCATACAAATTGTGAAAGTATTTGTTTTAGCTCTGTGAGAATACCGTTGGTAGCTTGATGGGGATTGCATTGAATCTATAAAGTGCTTTGGGTAGTATACTCATTTTCACTACATTGATTCTTCCAATCCATGAACATGGTATATTTCTCCATCTATTAGTGTCCTCTTATTTCTTTCACCAGTGTTTTATAGTTTTCTATGTATAGGTCCTTAGTTTCTTTAGGTAGATATATTCCTAAGTATTTTATTCTTTCCGTTGCAATGGTGAATGGAATTGTTTCCTTAATTTCTCTTTCTGTTTTCTCATTATTAGTGTATAGGAATGCAAGGGATTTCTGTGTGTTGATTTTATGTCCTGCGACTTTACTATAATCATTGACTAGCTCTAGTAATTTTTTGGTGGAGTCTGTAGGGTTTTCTATGTAGAGGATCATGTCATCTGCAAATAGTGAGTTTTACTTCTTATTTTCCCATTTGGATTCCTTTTATTTCTTTTTCTGCTCTGATCACTGTGGCCAAAACTTCCAAAACTATGTTGAATAGTAATCGTGAAAATGGGCACCCTTGTCTTGTTCCTGACTTTAGAGGAAATGCTCTCAATTTTTCACCATTGAGGATAATGTTTGCTGTGGGTTTGTCATATATAGTTTTTATTATGTTGAGATATGTTCCTTCTCTTCCTGCTTTCTGGAGAGTTTTTATCATAAATGGATGTTGAATTTTGTCAAAGGCTTTCTCTGTATCTATTGAGATAATCATATGGTTTTTATTTTTCAATTTGTTAATGTGGTGTATTACATTGATTGATTTGTGGATATTGAAGAATCCTTGCATCCCTGGGATAAAGCCCACTTGGTCATGGTGTATGATCTTTTTAATGTGTTGTTGGATTCTGATTGCTAGAATTTTGTTAAGGATTTTTGCATCTATGTTCATCAGTGATATTGGACTGTAGTTTTTTTTTTTTGTTTTTTTTTGTGGGATCTTTGTCAGGTTTTGGTATTAGGGTGATGGTGGCCTCATAGAATGAGTTTGGAAGTTTACCTTGCTCTGCAATTTTCTGGAAGAGTTTGAGCAGGATAGGTGTTAGATCTTGTCTAAATTTTTGGTAGAATTCAGCTGTGAAGCCGTCTGGACCTGGGCTTTTGTTTGCTGGAAGATTTTTGATTACAGTTTCAATTTCCGTGCTTGTGATGGGTCTGTTAAGATTTTCTATTTCTTCCTGGTCGAGTTTTGGAAAGTTGTACTTTTCTAAGAATCTGTCCATTTCTTCCACGTTGTCCATTTTATTGGCATATAATTGTTGATAGTAGTCTCATATGATCATTTGTATTTCTGTGTTGTCTGTGGTCATCTCTCCATTTTAATTTCTAATTTTACTGATTTGATTTTTCTCCCTTTGTTTCTTGATGAGTCTGGCTAATGGTTTGTCAGTTTTATTTATCCTTTCAAAGAACCAGCTTTTGGCTTTGTTGATTTTTGCTATGGTCTCTTTTGTTTCTTTTGCATTTATTTCTGCCCTAATTTTAAGATTTCTTTCCTTCTACTAACCCTGGGATTCTTCATTTCTTCCTTTTCTAGTTGCTTTAGGTGTAGGGTTAGGTTATTTATTTGACTTTTTTCTTGTTTCTTGAGGTATGCCTGTATTGCTATGAACTTTCCCCTTAGGGCTGCTTTTAAAGTGTCCCATAGGTTTTGGGTTGTTGTGTTTTCATTTTCATTCATTTATATGCATATTTTGATTTCTTATGTGATTTGTTGGTTATTCAGCAGTGTGTTGTTCAGCCTCTATATGTTGGAATTTTTAATAGTTTTTCTCCTGTAATTGAGATCTAATCTTACTGCATTGTTGTCAGAAAAGATGCTTGGAAGGATTTCAATTTTTTTGAATTTACCAAGGCTAGATTTATGGCCTAGTATGTGATCTATCCTGGAGAAGGTTCCATGTGCACTTGAGAAGAAGGTGAAATTCATTGTTTTGGGATGAAATGTCCTATAGATATCAATTAGGTCTAATTGGTCTATTGTATCATTTAAAATTTGTGTTTCCTTGTTAATTTTCTGTTTAATTGATCTATCCATAGGTGTGAGTGGGGTATTAAAGTCTCCCATTATTATTGTGTTATTGTTAATTTCTCCTTTCATATTTGTTAGCATTTGTCTTACATATCGTGGCGCTCCCATGTTGGGTGCATATATATTTATAATTGTTATATCTTCTTCTAGGATTGATCCTTTGATCATTATGTAGTGACCATCTTTGTCTCTTTTCACAGCCTTTGTTTTAAAGTCTATTTTATCTGATATAAGTATTGCTACTCCTGCTTTCTTTTGGTCCCTATTTGCATGGAAAATCTTTTTCCAGCCCTTCACTTTCAGTCTGTATGTGTCCTCTGTTTTGAGGTGGGTCTCTTGTAGACAACATATGTAGGGGTCTTGTTTTTGTATCCATTCAGCCAGTCTTTGTCTTTTGGTTGGGGCATTCAACCCATTTACGTTTAAGGTAATTATTGATAAGTATGATCCCGTTGCCATTTACTTTATTGTTTTGGGTTCAAATTTATACACCGTTTTTGTGTTTCCTGTCTAGAGAATATCCTTTAGTATTTGTTGGAGAGCTGGTTTGGTGGTGCTGAATTCTCTCAGCTTTTGCTTGTCTGAAAAGCTTTTGATTTCTCCTTCATATTTGAATGAGATCCTTGCTGGGTACAATAATCTGGGCTGTAGGTTATTTTCTTTCATCACTTTAAGTATGTCTTGCCATTCCCTCCTGGCTTGAAGAGTTTCTATTGAAAGATCAGCTGTTATCCTTATGGGAATTCCCTTGTGTGTTATTTGTTGTTTTTCCCTTGCTGCTTTTAATATTTGTTCTTCGTGTTTGATCTTTGTTAGTTTGATTATTATGTGTCTTGGAGTGTTTCGCCTTGGGTTTATCCTGTTTGGGACTCTCTGGGTTTCTTGGACTTGGGTGATTATTTCCTTCCCCATTTTAGGGAAGTTTTCAACTATTATCTCTTCAAATATTTTCTCATGGTCTTTCTTTTTGTCTTCTTCTTCTGGGACCCCTATGATTTGAATGTTGTAGGGTTTAATATTGTCCTGGACGTCTCTGAGATTGTCCTCATTTCTTTTCATTCGTTTTTCTTTTATCCTCTCTGATTCATTTATTTCTACCATTCTATCTTCTAATTCACTAATCCTATCTTTTACCTCTGTTATTCTACTATTTGTTGCCTCCAGAGTGTTTTTAATTTAATTTATTGCATTATTCATTATATATTGACTCTCTTTCATTTCTTCTAGGTCCTTGTTAAACCTTTCTTGCATCTTCTCAGTCTTTGTCTCCAGGCTATTTATCTGTGATTCCATTTTGATTTCAAGATTTTGGATCAATTTCACTATCATTATTCGGAATTCTTTATCAGGTAGATTCCCTATCTGTTCCTCTTTTGTTTGGTTTGGTGGGCATTTATCCTGTTCCTTTATCTGCTGGGTATTCCTCTGTCTCTTCATCTTGTTTAAATTGCTGAGTTTGAGGTGTCCTTTCTGAATTCTGGCAGTTTGTGGAGTTCTCTTTATTGTGGCATTTCCTCACTCTGTGTGGGTTTGTACAGGTGGCTTGTCAAGGTTTCTTGGTTAGGGAAGCTTATTTCGGTGTTCTGGTGGGTGGAACTGTATTTCTTCTCTCTGGAGTGCAATGAAATGTCCAGTAATGAGTTATGGGATGTCTATGGTTTTGGGGTGACTTTGGGCTGCCTGTATCTTGAAGCTCAGGGCTGTGTTCCTTGTTGCTGGAGAATTTGCTTGGTATGTCTTGCCCTGAAACTTGTTGGCCCTTGTGTGGTGCTTGGTTTCAGTGCAGGTATGGAGGCATTTGATGAGCTCCTGTCAATTAATGTTCCTTGGAGTCAGGAGTTCCCTGGAGTCAGGGTTTGGACTTAAGCCTCCTGCTTCCAGTTATCGGTCTTATTTTTACAGTAGTTTCATAGCTTCTCCTTCTATATAGCACCATTGATAAAACATCTACATTAAAGATGAAAAGTTTCTCTACTGTGAGTGTCACCCAGAGAGGTTCACAGCATTATATGGAGAAGAGAAGAGGGAGGAGGGAGTTAGAGGTGACCCGAATGAGATGAGGTGGAATCAATAGAGGAGAGAGTGGGCTATCCAGTAATCTCTTCCTTATGTGCACTCCACAACTGGACCGCTCAGAGCTGTTCATGGAGTTATACAGAGAAGAGAAGAAGGAGGAAGGTGACAGAAGTGGCCAGGAGGATAAAAGGGGGGAATGAAAAGGAGGGAGACAGATCCAGCCAGTAATCAGTTCCCTAAGTGTTCTCCACCATCTGGAACACACAGAAATTCACAGAGTTGGTTAGAGTAGAGAGGGGTTAGGGAGGAGACACAGGCGACCTGGTGGAGAAAAAGGAGAGTCCAAAGGGAGAGAGAGAGCAGTTAAGCCAGTAATCTTGCTCCCTAGTGATAAATGGGTACTGAAGATTGGGTTCTTAAAGGTACAAAATTGGTAACAAATACATAAAAGCAAAAATTAAAAATCTAGAGTAGAGTTTGGAATTTCAAAAATATGATGTTAAAGAAAAGAAGAAGGAAAAGAAAGAGAGAAAAAGTAAACAAACAAAAACAAAGGAGGTCATGAAAATTATAAAGAAAATATAGGTACAAAGTTGATAACTAATACCAAAAAGCAAAAGTTAAAAATCTAGAGTAGAGTTTGGAATTTCAAAAATGCAATGTTAAAAAAAGAAGAAGAAAAAGAAAGAGAGAAAAAAAGCAAGCAAGAACAAACAAAGTCGCATAAATTATAAAGAAAATACAGGTACAAAATTGATAACAAATACCAAAAAGCATAAATTAAAAATCTAGAGTAGAGTTTGGAATTTCAGATATACAATGTTATTTAAAAGAAGAAGAGAAAGAAACAGAGAAAAAGAAAAAGAGAAAATAAAAAAGGGTCACAGAAATTATAAAAAAAAAAAAAAAAAAAAACTATAGGTACAAAATTGATAACAAATACCAAAAAGCTAAAATTGAAAATCTAGAGTATAGTTTGGAATTTCAAAAATACAATGTTAAAGAAAAGAAGGAAAAAAAAAAAAAAACAAGGTCAAAAAAAATTATAAAAATATATATATATGAAGTTTGCTTTAAAAAAAATGGGGTCTTCTTTTTTTTTTTTTTTGCAAAGTAATCGGGTATAAAAGTGAAAATTAAAGCAATAATAGAGGACTTAAATTTTTTTTTAAATTAAAAAAAATAAGAAATAAGAAAGAAAGAATGATCATAAAAATAGTAAAAATATATCTAGGACTTTCTCTGGTTTTGTTGTGAACATTGTGGGTTCAGTTCATTTTTGGCTAGTTCTTTGGTCCGACTTATATTTCTCAAGATCTATAGGCCCCTTCCTATGTAGTTGGTACTAACCGCAGGGTTTTAATCTATTGCCTGTAGCTTCCAAGGCGGTTCCCTCTGTTATAGCTTCTTCTGTTTGGTGGTCTTTTCAGTGTCTGGTTTCCGCCCTGACACAAAGGGGACGGTGGAGGACACTTTTTTTTTTTTTTTTTTTAGGCTCACTTGTTCAGTTGCGCTGAGGGGAGGTAAGGAGGGATGCTGCAAACAAATAACACTGGCGTGTGCTCGCAGTGCCTCAGCCACACTGGATCTGCCCCCCGTTTACGGTGCGTGTATCCTCCCTGCCCACGCTGCTCAGGCTCTAGGTTGCTCCGCTGGGAACCATCCGTGGCCGGCCCTGGGCTGCCTGCACTTCCAGGTCCAAGCCACTCAGGTTCAGGCACTCGGGTAGTCCTCAGAGGCACAGACTCTCGGTTGGGCCTGCGTTTTGTGCCCTTCCCAGATCCAAGCAGCTCAGGTGATGAGGTGTTTGGCACGCGCCATTGCTGCGACTTATCGCCTCCCTGCAGCTCGGTTATCTAGGTGTGCACCGGCGCACCTTCTCAGGCAGATGTTGACCATTCAGACCCCCAAGAAGTTTTAGTTAGCAAAGAAGCCTGCTTACAGCTTTATAGATAATGTCTCTCTGGGGCTGCAATTGTCCCCTTCCAGCTCTGGCTGCCTATCACCAGAGGGGGATGGTCTGCCGCCGGCTATCTCTGTTCAGTCCTTTGTTCCGTGCGCGGGCCTGGCGGTGTCTTAGGTTAGGGCTGGCTTTTCGCGTGGTAGATATCCCACAGTCTGGTTTGCTAGCCCAAATTATTTCTCTCAGATAGCGCTAGGGGTATTCAGGCCAGATCCTTGCTATGCAGCCCGCGCCACGCCTCCCTGCCCTGCCCCCGCTTGCTAATGGTGGATGCAGGCGCCTGCGCTGCTTCTCCGCTGGGGGAGTTACCATAGGGCTCACAATGTGCAGGTTTTAATTGTTTATTTATTTTTCCTCCCTGTTATGTTGCCCTCTGTGCTTCCAAGGCTCAGCACAGATTCAGCAGTGAGAAGGTTTCCTGGTGTTTGGAAACTTCTTTTTAAGACTCCCTTCCCAGGACGGAACTCAGTCCCTCCCTCTTTTGTCTCTTTTTTTGTCTTTTATACTTTTTCCTACCTCTTTTTGAAGACTTGGGTTGCTTTTCTGGGTGCCTGATGTCCTCTGCCAGCATTCAGAAGTTGTTTTGTGGAATTTACTCAGCGTTTAAATGTTCTTTTGATGAATTTGTGGGGGAGAAAGTGTTCTCCCCGTCCTACTCCTCTGCCATCTTAGCTCCTCCTCCACTAATGAAACTTTTTTTTCCCCAAATAATTTTACAAAGAACTTCAACATATATATGAAAATATAAAAGTAGTATTTAGTATTTTATTAGTACAAAAGTATTTTGCAAGTTCAAGTTTATAATGTTTATTTATACAATCAATCAGCAAGTATGAAGCTGTTTTGATGAACAAAATGAATGATCATATAATTATTTTACTATGTTTTTTTAATTTATTTTTTGTCAATTTAGGTCATTTGTTTATGTTCTTATTAAAGCTGAAACCATATTTTAAAAAGGAATCCCAGTCCAAGTATTTGCAAAGCTTTTGAAATACCTCTCTTGCATATCACTCTTTAAGAAACACATTTTGAAAGCCATAGATATGGGACAACATTTAAAACTGTACTTATTGTTTTGGAGAAACACTCCAAAATGTTTCTCTGGAATGAAGGGCAAGTGATGCTTCATTTTACCTCTTCCTTCCATCCTAGTTTGCATCAGTCAGATCAGCTCTACTATGTTAGACTTCCACTAAAGGTTTTGTTTGACAGGCATACTCCATCACTGTTAGTGGCAGCATAGTATTTCATTACATGAGGTAGGGGGACAGTGTGAGGAGAATCTATTATAAGACAAGTTTCCTGGGCTTGGAAAGGCTTGAAAATAACTCATTTTTGTGACATATTGATTACTCAAATGAAGAAACTGAGTCTTTTTTATGAGACAAATCTCTCATCTATGGCCACACAGTGCCTCAGTGGCAGAATCTAGGTAAGAGTGACTCTGTTCAAATGTGTGCAAAGGCTCCTGTACCACTCACAATAAAAGTCAAAATCCACTTCCTTTTTCTTTTGTTACTTCTCTGCCTCATTCTTCCACCATTCTTTCCCTCAGTCTCACCACTTCATTCATGCTTGCCTGCTTACTATTTCATATACACCACAAGCACATTTCTAACTTACCCTTAAAAGCTATTTCTATCAATACCTGAACTGCATTTTCCCCAAATAGCTTTATGGCTTACTCCTTTGCCTTCTTCAAATATTTTCCCAAAAGAAACCTGACCATTGTATTTAATACTACAAACTGTCTCCATATCCAGCACTCCTGATGCACTTTACCTTGTTTTAACTTTTCTGTTTTCCATATAATTTATTGTCTTCAAATATAAGATACAATTTACATATTTATTAGCTTTGCTACTTATTGTCTTTCTTCCTCTGGCATGTGAGTTCCAAAAAGGCAGATATTGTCTATTTTGTTTTCTGTGTCTTATTAGTAAGTATTCAATAAATATTTGGAGTTGAATAATATCTACTCTCTCTGTCTAGGTTGTCTTCTAGAGCCTCTCTTTCCGGCTCAGTGTATTGTCATTCCCTGACACTTGTCCTGCATTTTGAATGCCACAGAGCACATGGCCTTCACTTGACAGGCTATGAAGTCCTCATGACATTTTGGGCTCTAGTGACTGTAGTCACATATAGCTTGAATGTAGGGTTGTAAATAGTTAAAAATGTTCTGGATATGAAGATTACCATGGACTTCCTGTCTGAAATCAACAAAATAAACTTTCTTCCTTTCTTATGCAGGCAGAATGGATGAAATTGAACAGGTGAAATGGCAAGAATAATTGGATTCCCTTATCAGAGGGAAACTTCCCCCAAAGTAGTAGCCATTAAAGGGAAAATGTACAATAGAATCATTTTATTAATTCTGTAGACATCAAGGGTTAATCATGAAAAAAAGAAACCCAATTCTCTTCACACAATACAAGACACCTATTAATTTCAAAGTAATATTAGATCTAAGAAAATAAAATATATGTCTGCATTTTGGAAATGTGCTCCCTTTATGGTAAACAAGTAAAGGAAAAAGCAAACCCACATTTTTCACTCTTGGGAAAATAAAGAGGAAACTTGAATTGTAGGATCCAAATCTATTGCCTTCCCTGGGGAAAGTCAGCATTGGTGCAAAATTGCATAGATCTGAAGCAATGGGATGGAGAAAATAAGGTGAGAAAGGAATGACTAGGATCAAACCAGACCATCTAATTATCCAGGGGGTTAAAAAATGGGAAGAAGGGTGGAATTTCATGGATCTGTTAGTAATACCTGTGTGAAATTGGGTTTGGGGTAGTAGGTGATGGTTTAGAGCATATGGAAAATAATTTTGTTGTCTTTCTTAAGCATAGGTAATGGGAGAAGTCTTACCAGAGATTGGAAGGTAAATGGCTCAATATTGTTCTTAGAACTTTCCAAATCCCTGGGAATATCCATATAGCATAATTTCAGGAGAACTGCTCCAAAGCAAGAAAATTACTAAAATAACTCTGATGCAACTTATATATTTATCTTTTGGGCAAAGGCCCAACCTTACTTCCATCACACACATAGCTGAAAAAATTCATAGTCTTTGGGTCCCTATGTACCACACAAGATAAATTGGCTCAGTTTCACTCAGCTTAAAGAATAACAGGAAAATAAATTAAGATATATTTAATATACCCACATTGCCTAGATGAAGGCCAATAAAAGCCACCCTCAACCACTGAGCTCCTTGCAGCTGTTGTAGATCTGTTAGGATTGAAATCTTCACTCTCTATCCTCAGTGGTTCCATGATTATGCTTGTTCTATTTTTTTTTCCAATGAAGAAACAGATTCCCATTAACCCCACAAAATGTATGCTTCAAAAAAAATTTATTTAGCTCTTCTCCTTTATCCAGCAGCCTATGCTCCATGTACCATTTCTTTGACTCAGAAGCTCTTTGAATGAACTGCTCTGGGAATGTATAGGGAAAAAATGTATAATATGAGGGGTACGGGCAACTGGGAAGTCAGGGCAGAGAATGGCTTTTGTAAGAGATTTGGAAAAAAGCTTTTCAGTTTTGCCATCCCTGGTCCACTGAATGTCATGCCCATAGATGTCAAAAACAAGCTTTATTTGAGATTAATGACCAATTGTTAGTTACAAATTAGAACCAGTTCTTAACCATGGTTGCTTTTGATTGACTTCAGAACAGAAACTAAGCCTGTGTTGATAATTAACTAATACAGAAATATCCCTTTAATGAGAAATAGAGTGGAAGAGGGTATGGGGAGGGGCAGGGAATAAACTCCCCTAATTAACTAAATGTTTAGTTAATAGAGAGATTTCTGAGCACATTATCCCATCATTCTTGTTCTTGAGTCATAAACACTGACACTTATAATCTTATTTACTCTTTCTGAAACCCTAATGAGGGAATATTGTTATCTCTTTTCTGTAGACAGAAAAAAAGGAGGCTCAGTGAGGCTTTAGCTGACTAGATGAAGGTCACATAATTATTAATTGAGTTGAGACTCAAAGTCAGTCCTTTGACTCCAAATTCAATTGTTATTGTTATTTATAAATTAGATTCTGTCACTGTTCATCTAGGAAATGTTTGCTATAGAAGAATTGAAATATCAGAAAATACTCTTAAAAATGAAATTTTCAAAACCATAGTGTAATCATGGACCCATAATAATGGTCACTACTTACTAACTTCTTATGTTCTAGGCCTTTTACATTTGTTATTTTGAATACCCCTAATTTTATAGAGAAGGAACTGATGGTTCAGAAAGTTTAGCATACTGTATAATTTATTTATTTGTTATGTCTGTTATTTATTGTATTCCTCTCTGAAGTAGATTAGTAGGTTGCAAACTCCATGAGGACAAGGATCCCCAGTGCTTAGAACAATTATCAGCATATTGTAAGTATTCTAATAAAAAATCTTTTTAATGTGAGTGCCAGTATCATTCAGACTTCTCCAGTGAAACATAACCAACAGGATATTTATGACTTCTTTTAAGGAATTGGCTCATAGTTGGGAGGTTGGTGATCCAAAATTTATAGGACAAGCTGGCAAACTGGAAACTCAGGCAGGACTTGATGATATAATCTTGTCACAGAGTTGCTTCTTCAAAGAACCTTGTTTTTTTGCTGTTAAGGCCGTCAACTGACTGGATGAAGAAGTGAAATGATAGTCACTCAGTTGTGTCCAACTCTTTGCAACCCCATGGACTGTAGCCCTCCAGGCTCCTCTGTCCATGGAATTCTCCAGGCAAGAATACTGGAGTGGGTAGCCATTCCCTTCTCCAATGGATCTTCACAACCCAGGGATCAAACTCAGGTATCCTGCACTGTGGGCAGATTCTTTACCATCTGCACCACCAGGGAAGACTGATTGGATGAGACCCACCTATTATTGAGGGTAATCTATGTAAAATCAACTGCTTGTAGAGGTTAACCATATATACAACATACCTTCACCAGGATCCCCTATATTAGTGTTTAATTAAACCTCTGAGCACTATAACTTAGTCAAGTCGACAAATGAAACTAAAAATCACAGTGCTCAAGTTCATATGATTAAGTAAGTGGTGTTGCTGGGACTTAAATAAAAATCCAGGTCTCTGTGATTCTGGAATTTATCATCTTTTCCTTTATACCACAAGAATATATAACCTGGAAGGAATTTGACTGATCATGTAGTCTAATTCTACAATAATAGATATGAAAATATGGAAGATGGGTAGAGAGAAGGAGAGGTAAGGCACAGGAAGTTAGTTGCTCAAATTCACTCTCAGATTTCCAGACTTCCCTCCCCTTATATGTTAACTAGGATTTGCATAATCTGTTTTTAATTCTTGCTGTTGTGATTAAGGAATGGGAGGAACACTGAAGAGGGTGTCAAAACTGTGCTAAATGTGTGGCATAGGCCATACATACTCTGGAAATAGATTTGGTAAAAGGTTATTGAGCTTTATGACTGTTATTTCCTTCTGTCTTTTAAAGTTGACCCCAGATACTTAATGCCCCTGCACTAAATTGTTAGCCTTAAAAGTTTGAAATGTTAAATTTCATGGTATGTGTACTTTTACACAATAAAAAGGGATTTCTAAAAAGTTGATCAAAGAGTGGGAATAAAAACTTGAATTAAGAAATCAAGTGACTTATGTATTAGATTGGTGTCTACTATATTCCAGGAATTCTACATAAACATATCGGTTCAGTTCAGTCTCTCGGTTGTGTCTGACTCTTTGAGACCTCATAGACTGCAACCCAGTAGGCTTCCCTGCGCATCACAAGCTCCTGGAGCTTGCTCAAACTCATGTTCATCGAGCGGGTGATGCTATCCAATAATCTTATTCTCTGTCATCTCCTTCTCCTCCTGCCTTCAATCTTTCCCAGCATCAGGGTCTTTTCTAATGAGTCAGTTCTGCACATCAGGAGGCCACAGTATTGGAGGTTCAGCTTTAGCATCAGCCCTTCCGATGAACATTCAAGATTTATTTCCTTTAAGATTGACTGGTTGGATCTCCTTGCAGTCCTAGGAACTCTCAAGAGTCTTCTCCAACACCACAGTTCCAAAGCATCAATACTTCAGTGCTCAGGTTTCTTTATAGTCCAACTCTCACATCCATACATGACTACTGGAAAAACGATGGCTTTGGCTAGATGGACCTTTGTCAGCAAAGTAACGTCTCTGCTTTTTAATATGCTGTCTAGGTTGGTCATAATTTTTCTTCAAAGGAGCAAAGGCCTTTAAATTCCGTGGCTGCACTCACCATCTGCAGTGATTTTGGAGCCCCCCAAAATAAAGTCTCTCACTGTTTTCATTGTTTCCCCATCTATTTGCCGTAAAGTGATGGGACTGGATGCCATGATCTTAGTTTTCTGATGATGAGTTTTAAGCCAACTTTTTCACTCTCCTATTTCACTTTCATCAAGAGGCTCTTTAGTTCTTCTTCGCTTTCTTCCATAAGGGTGGTGTCATCTGCATATCTGAGGTTATTGCTATTTCTCCTGACAATCTTGATTCCATCCTGTACTTCTTTCAGCCCAGCATTTTGCATGATGTACTCTGCATATAAGTTAAATAAGCAGATGACAATACACAGCCTTGATGTACTCCTTTCCCAATTTGGAACCAGTCTGTTGTTCCATGTCCAGTTCTAAATGCTGCTTTTTGATCTGCATACAGATTTCTCAGGAGGCAGGTCAGATGGTCTGGTATTTCCCTTTAAGAATTTTCCACAGTTTGTTGTAATCCATACAGTTAAAGGTTTTGGAGTAGTCGATAAAGCAGAGATAAGTGTTTTTCTGGAACTTTCTTGCTTTTTCGGTGCTCCATTGGATGTTGGCAATTTGATCTCTGGTTCCTCTGCCTTTTCAAAATCCAGCTTGAATATCCAGATGTTCACAGTTCACGTACTGTTGAAGCCTGGCTGGGAGAATTTTGAGCACTACTTCACTAGCATGTGAGATGAGTGCAATTGTGCAGTAGTTTGAAAATTCTTTGGAATTGCCCTTATTTGGCATTGGAATGAAAAAGGATCTTTTCCAGCTTGTGGCCACTGCTGAATTTTCCAATTTTGCTGGCATATTGAGTGCAGCACTTTCACAGCATTACTTTTTGTATTTGATGTAGCTCAACTGGAATTCTATCACCTTCACTAGCTTTGTTCATACTGATGTTTCCTAAGGCCCACTTGACTTCTCATTCCAGGATGTCTGGCTCTAGGTGTGTGATCACACCAGCGTGCTTATGTGGGTCATGAAGATCATTTTTATATAATTCTTCTGTGTATTCTTGCCACCTCCTTTTAATGTCTCCTGTTACTGTTATGTCCATACTGTTTCTGTCCTTTATTGTGCCCATCTTTGCATGAAATACTCCCTTGGTATCTCTAATTTTCTTGAAGAGATCTCTAGTCTTTCCCATTCTATTGTTTTCCTCTATTTCTTTGCATTGATTACTGAGGAAGGCTTTCTTTTCTATCTTTGCTATTCTTTGGAACTCTGAACTCAAATGGGTATATCTTTCCTTTTTTCCTTTGCCTTTAGCTTCTCTTCTTTTCTCAGCTATTTGTAAGGTCTCCTAAGACAATCATTTTGCCTTTTTGCATTTGTCTTTCTTGGTGATGTTCTTGATCACTGACTCCTAGACAATGTCGTGAACTTTTTCCATAGTCCTTCAGGCACTCTATCAAATCTAATTCCTTAAATATATTTTTCAGTTCCACTGTATGATCCTAAGGGATTTTATTTAGGTCATACCTTAATGGTCTAGCGGTTTTCCCTACTTTCTTCAATTTAAGTCTGAATTTGGCAATAAGCAGTCCATGATCTGAGCCACAATCAGCTCCTGGTCTTATTTTTGCTGACTCTATAGAGCTTCTCCATCTTTGGCTGCAAAGAATATAATCAATTTGATTTCAGAGTTGACCACTTGGTGATGTCCATATGTAGAGTCTTCTCTTGTGTTGTTGGAAGAGGGTGTTTGCTATGACGAGTGCATTCTCTTGGCAAAACCCTGTTAGCCTTTTACCTGCTTCGTTTTGTACTCCAAGGCCAAATTTGCCTGTGACTCCAGATATCTCTTGACTTCCTACTTTTGCATTCCAGACACCTGTAATGAAAAGAACATCTTTTTTGGGTCTTAGTTCTAGAAAGTCTTGTAGGTCTTCATAAAACCATTCAACTTCAGCTCCTTCAGCATTACTGGTTGGAGCATAGACTTGGATTATTGTGATATTGAATGGTTTGCCTTGGAAATGAACATATGTCATTCTGTCATTTTTGAGATTTCATCCACGTACTGCCACGTACAACTCTTTTGTTGACTATGATGGCTACTCCATTTCTTCTAAGGGATTCCTGCCTACAGTAGTAGATTTAATGGTCATCTGAATTAAATTCACCCATTCCAGTCCATGTTAGCTCACTGATTTCCTAAAATGTTGATATTCGCTCTTGCCATCTCTTGTTTGACCACTTTCAATTTTCCTTGATTCATGGGCCTAACATTCCATGTTCCTATGCAATATTGCTTTTTACAGCATTGGGCTTTACTTCCATCACCAGTCACATCCACAACTGGGTGTTGTTTTTGCTTTGGCTCTGTCTCTTTATTCTTTCTGGAGTTAGTTTTCCATTCTTCTCCAATAGAATATTGGGCACCTACGAACCTGGGGAGTTCATCTTTTAGTGTCACATCTTTTTGCCTTTTCGTATTGTTCACGGGGTTCTCAAGGCAAGAGTACTGAAGTGGTTTGCCATTTCCTTCCCCAGTCAATCATATTTTATCAGAATTCTCCACCATGACCTGTCCATCTTGGGTGGCCCTACATGGTATGGCTCATAGTTTCATTGAGTTACACAAGACTGTGGTCCATGTGATAAGTTTGATTATTTTTCTGTGATTGTGGTTTTCATTCCTCTGATGGATAAGTATAGGAGACTTATGGAAGCTTTCTGATGGGAAGGACTGACTGTGGTGGAAACTAGGTCTTGTTCTGATGGATGGGGCCATGCTTAGTAAATCTTTAATTCAATTTTCTATTTATGGATGGGGCTGTGTTCCCTTCTGGTTGTCTGATCTGAGATCAAACTATCGTGGAGTTAATGAAGATAATGGCAACCTCATTCATAAAGTCCAGTGCATGCAGTGCTGCACTCAGGGACCCCAACCCTACAGCAAGCCACCTCCAACCCATGCCTCTGCCAAAGACTCTTGGACATTCACAGGCAAGTCTGCATCAGTCTCTTCTGGAAGCAATGTTCCTTTCTCCTGGATCCTGGTGTGCCCAAGGTTTTGTTTGTGCCCTTCAAGAGTCTGTTTTCCCAGTTCTGTGTAAGTTCTCATGGCTCTATGGTAGGATTAATGGTGACCTCCACCAAGAGGGCTTTTGCCACACCCAGGTCTGGTGCACCCAGAACCCCTGTTCCTGAAGCAAGCCACTGTTAACCCATACCCCCACAGGGACATTCAAACACTCAAAGACAGGTCTAGCTCAGTCTCTGTGGGGTCTCCTGGTGTGCAAAGGTCTTGTTTGAGCCTTCCAAGTGTCTCTGGCAGGTATGTGGTTCCAAAATTATAATTCCCTGCTGAACAACCTTCAGCAGGACAAAGTTGGATCCTACCAAAAAATGATGCCCCATGTGCAAGGGCAAAGGATAAGCCACAGCATGATGGTAGGAGGGGCGAAATTGCATTTGGAATCAAACCCATATCTACATATATAAATTATCTTTTTTAATACTTAGATCAACAGTGTGAGATTGTAAATATTATAAATAAACTTTGACCCATAAAAAGTTAAATAACTTGTCCATAGTTAGAAGATAGGAAGGCCAGGACTTGAAATCAAGTGCCTTAACTCTTATCCATTTCAATAGCAACATGAAAATTAATGATGATGATTATAATCAGGTATTATATATGGAGAACACTTATTCAAAGACCTATTTATAAGGTTAGTCATATTTTATCATTTATATGTTTGTAGGAGCTACCCCACGCCCCCACACCCAAGGCCAGGGGCAGTGGCTGGGAGGAGCTACCCCACACCCCAGGGCAGGTGCGGTGACTGGGAGGAGCAACCTCACATCCAAGGAGCAGTGGCTGTGTGGGTGCAGGAAGGCCTAGAGGAGCTATCCCACGTTGAAGGTCAGGAAGGGCGGCGGTGAGGAGATACCCTTCATCCAAGGTAAGGAGCAGCAGCTGCGCTTTGCTGGAGCAGCTGTGAAGAGATACCCCACGCCCAAGGTTAGAGAAACCCAAGTAAGACGGTAGGTGTTGCAAGAGGGCATCGGAGGGAGGACACGCTGAAACCATACTCACAGAAAACTAGTCAATCTAATCACACTAGGACCACAGCCTTGTCTAACTCAATGAAACTAAACCACGCCCGTGGGGCAACCCAAGACAGGTGGTTCATGGTGGAGAGGTCTGACAGAATGTGGCCCACTGGAGAAGGGAATGACAAACCACTTCAGTATTCGTGCCTTGAAAACCCCATGAACAGTATGAAAAGGCAAAATGATAGGATACTGAAAGAGGAACACCTCAGGTCAGTAGGGGCCCAATATGCTACTGGAGACAGGGGAGAAAGAACTCCAGAAAGAATGAAGGGGTGGAGCAAAGCAAAAACAATACACAGCTGTGGATGTGACTGGTGATACAAGTAAGGTCTGATGCTGTAAAGAGCAATACTGCATAGGAATCTGGAATGTCAGTTCCATGAATCAAAGCATTTTGGAAGTGGTCAAGCAAGAGTGAATGTCAACATTCTAGGAATCAGAGAACTAAAATGGACTGGAATGGATGAATTTAACTCAGATGACCATTATATATACTACTGCGGGCAGGAATACTTCAGAAGAAATGGAGTAGCCATCATGGTCAACAAAAGAGTCTGAAATCCACTACTTGGAAGACAAACCATTCAATATCCCAGTAATCCAAGTATATGCCTCAACCAGTAATGCTGAAGAAGCTGAAGTTGAATGGTTTTGTGACGACCTACAAGACCTTTTAGAATTAACACCCCAAAAAGATGTTCTTTTCATTATAGGGGACTGGAATGTAAAAGTAGGAAGTCAAGAAACACCTGGAGTAACAGGCAAATTTGGCCTTGGAATATAGGATGAAGCAGGGTGAAGACTAATAGAGTTTTGCCATGAAAATGCACTGGTCATAGCAAACACCCTCTTCTGACAACACAAGAGAAGACTCTAAACATGGACATCAACAGATGGTCAACACCAAAATCAGATTGATTATATTCTTTGCAGCCAAAGATGGAGAAGCTCTATACGGTCAACAAAAACGAGACCAGGAGCTGACTGTGGCTCAGATCATGAACTCCTTATTGCCAAATTCAGACTTAAATTGAAGAAAGTAGGGAAAACCACTAGACCATTCAGGTATGACCTAAATCAAATCCCTTATGAGAATACAGTGGAAGTGAGAAATAGATTTAATGGACTAGATCTGATAGATAGAGTGCTTGATGAACTATGAACAGAGGTTCATGCCATTGTACAGGAGACAGGGTTCAAGACCATCCCCATGGAAAAGAAATGCAAAAAAGCAAAATGGCTGTCTGGGGAGGCCTTACAAATAGCTGTGAAAAGAAGAGAAATGAAAAGCAAAGGAGAAAAGGAAGGATATAAGCATCTGAATGCAGAGTTCCAAAGAATAGCAAGAAGAGATAAGAAAGCCTTCCTCAGGGATCAATGTAAAGAAATAGAGGAAAACAACAGAATGGAAAAGACTAGAGATCTCTTCACAAAATTAGAGACACCAAGGGAACATTTCATGCAAAGATGGGCTCAATAAAGGACAGAAATGGTATGGACCTAACAGAAGCAGAAGATATTAAGAAGAGGTGGCAAGAATACACAGAAGAACTGTACAAAAAAGTTCTTCATGACACAGATAATCACGATGGTGTGATCACTCATCTAGAGCCAGACATCCTGGAATGTGAAGTTAAGTGGGCCTTCAAAAGCATAACTACAAACAAAGCTAGTGGAGGTGATGGAATTCCAGTGGAGCTATTTCAAATCCTGAAAGATGATGCTGTGAAAGTGCTGGGCTCAATATGCCAGCAGATTTGGAAAACTCAGCAGTGGCCACAGGACTGGAAAAGGTCAGTTTTCATTCCAATCCCAAAGAAAGGCAATGCCAAAGAATCATCAAACTACCACTCAATTGCGCTCATCTCACATGCTAGTAAAGTAATGCTCAAAATTCTCCAAGCCAGGCTTCAGCAATACGTGAACCATGAACTGCCTGATGTTCAAGCTGGTTTTAGAAAAGGCAAAGGAACCAGAGATCAAATGGCCAACATCTGTTGGATCATCAAAAAAGCAAGAGAGTTCCATAAAAACATCTATTTCTGCTTTATTGACTATGCCAAAGCCTTTGACTGTGTGGATCACAATAAACTGTGGGAAATTCTGAAAGAGATGGGAATACCAGAACACATGACTTGCCTCTCGAGAAATCTGTATGCAGGTCAGGAAGCAACAGTTAGAACTGGACATGGAACAGCAGCCTTGTTCCAAATAGGGACAGGAGTACATCAAGGTTGTATATTGTCACCCTGCTTACTTAACTTACATGCAGAGTACATCATGAGAAACGCTGGACTGGAAGAAGCACAAGCTGGAATCAAGATTGCCAGGAGACATATCAATAACCTTGGATATGCAGATGACACCACCATTATGGCAGAAAGTGAAGAGGAACTTAAAAACCTCTTGATGAGAGTAAAAGTGGAGAGTGAAAAAGTTGGCTTAAAGCTCAATATTCAGAAAACCAAGATCATGACATCCAGTCCCATCACTTCATGGGAAATAGATGGGGAAACAGTGGAAACAGTGTCAGACTTTATTTTTGGGGGCTCCAAAATCACTGCAGATGGTGATTGCAGCCATGAAATTAAAAGACGCTTACTCCTTGGAAGGAAAGTTATGACCAACCTAGATAGCATATTCAAAAGCAGAGACATTACTTTGCCAACAAAGGCTCGTCTAGTCAAGGCTATGGTCTTTCCTGTGGTCATGTATGGATGTGAGAGTTGGACTGTGAAGAAGGCTGAGTGCCGAAGAATTGATGCTTTTGAACTGTGGTGTTGGAGAAGACTCTTGAGAGTCCCTTGGACTGCAAGGAGATCCAACCAGTCCATTCTGAAGGAGATCAGCCCTGGGATTTCTTTGGAAGGAATGATGCTAAAGCTGAAACTCCAGTACTTTGGCTACCTCATGCGAAGAGTTGACTCATTGGAAAAGTCTCTGATGGTGGGAGGAATTAGGGGCAGGAGGAGAAGGAGACGACAGAGGATGAGATGGCTGGATGGCATCACTGATTTGATGGATGTGAGTCTGAGTGAACGCCGGGAGTTGGTGATGGACAGGGAGGCCTGGGATGCTGCGATTCATGGGGTTGCAAAAATTCGGACATGACTGAGTGACTGAATTGCACTGAACTGAACTGAATATATATAATTAATTATAATATTTTTATTTTTATTATTTTAATACAAATTCATTTCTCAAAAATATTAAGTTTCTTAGCAATATCTTGAATAGATGGAACATAAGATAGGTAAATATACCAGGTGAGAAAGAACTCAGCTGTAGAATGTTGGAGAGGGTAGGCATTGATGGCACCATATGGGGAAAGCTGAGTATTTAATAGGGCATATGAATACAACCTCTGCTTGTCTTTCAGACATGCCGATAGCTATACATTTCAACTCCATTTCCTCCTTTTTCCTGGACAAAAGGAATTGCAATCTTTGTATTACTTTTGTCAAGCAAAAAACAGCAAAAAATCTAATATGCTAATGATGTCTAGAGTTGCCACCACTCCCACAGCTAGTACTCAGTTGTTACAGTGGCTGTTTATTTTCTGTTCTGGCTGGAAAACAGGAAAACAGAAGTACTTCACAGGAAATTGATAGAACTGAATGGTAAAGAAATCACCTAAGTTCACTGGCTAAGAGTGACTCATGTAGCCTAAATTGGGGCTGTGGTAAGTGATAAGATGCGACTAGGAAAATGGATTTAGCAAGTCAGGGCAATCAAGGCACTTTTTGAGAGTGTGGATTTCTTCCTCAGGAACCACAGAAACAGATCCTGCTACATAGTGAAAGTGTCAGTTGCTCAGTCATGTCTGACTGTTTGTGATCCCATAGACTGTAGCCCATTGGGTTTCTTTGTCCATGGAGTTCTCCAGGCAGGAAGACTGGAGTGGGTAGCCACTCCCTTCTCCAGTGGATCTTCCCAACTGAGGGACTGAAACTTGGTCTCCTCCATTGAGGGCAGATTCTTTACTGTCTGAGCTACCAGGGAGTCCCCTACAAAGTAGGCATCAATAAATGCTTGCTGAATGAATAAATAAAAATAATAGTAGCTAAGATAGTCATGATGGTGTGATCACTCACCTAGAGCCAGACATCCTGGAATGTAAAGTCAAGTGGGCCTTAGAAAGCATCACTATGAACAAAGCTACTGGAGGTGATGGAATTCCAGTTGAGCTATTTCAAATCCTGAAAGATGATGCCATGAAAGTGCTGCATTCAGTATGCCAGCACATTTGGAAAACTCAGTGGTGGCCAAAAGGACTGGAAAATGTTAGTTTTCATTCCAATCCCAAAGAAAGGCAATGCCAAAGAATGCTCAAACTACCACACAACTGCACTCATCTCACATGCTAGTAAAGTAATGCTCAAAATTCTCCAAGCCAGGCTTCATCAATACATGAACCATGAACTTCCAGATGTTCAAGATGGTTTTAGAAAAGGCAGAGGAACCAGAGATCAAATTGCAAATATCTTCTGGATCATGGAAAAAGCAAGACAGTTCCAGAAAAAAAAAAAAAATCTATTTCTGCTTTATTGACTATGCCAAAGCCTTTGACTGTGTAGACCACAATAAACTGTGGGAAATTCTGAAAGAGATGGGAATACCAGAACACCTGACCTGCCTCTTGAGAAACCTATATGCAGGTCAGGAAGCAACAGTTAGAACGGGACATGGAACAACAGACTGGTTCCAAAAAGGAAAAGGAGTACATCAAGGCTGTATATTGTCACCCTGCTTATTTAACTCATATGCAGAGTACATCATGAGAAACGCTGGGCTGAAAGAAGCACAAGCTGGAATCAAGATTGCCAGGAGAAATATCAATAACCTCAGATATGCAGGTGACACCACCCTTATGGCAGAAAGTGAAGAGGAACTAAAAAGTCTCTTGATGAAAGGGAAAGAGGAGAGTGAAAAAGTTTCCTTAAAGCTCAACATTCAGAAAATGAAAATCATGGCATCTGGTCCCATCACTTCATGGGAAATAGATGGGGGAACAGTGAAAACAGTGTCAGACTTTATTTTTTGGGCTCCAAAATCACTGCAGATGGTAATTACAGCCTTGAAATTAAAAGACACTTACTCCTTGGAAGGAAAGTTATGACCAACCTAGATAGCATATTCAAAAGCAGAGACATTACTTTATGAACAAAGGTCCATCTAGTCAAGGCTATGGTTTTTCCAGTGGTCATGTATGGATGTGAAAGTTGGACTGTGAAGAAATATGAGCCCCGAAGAATTGATGCTTTTGAACTGTGATGTTGGTGAAAACTCTTGAGAGTACCCTGGACTGGAAGGAGATCCAACCAGTCCATTCTAAAGGAGATTAGTCCTTGGTGTCCTTTGGAAGGACTGATGCTAAAGCTGAAATTCCAACACTTTGGCAACCTCATGCGAAGAGTTGACTCATTGGAAAAGACTCTGATTCTGGGAGGGATTTTGGGCAGGAGGAGAAGGGGACAACAGAGGATGAGATAGCTGGATGTCATCACCGAGTCGATGGACATGAGTTTGGGTGAACTCCAGGAGTTGGTGATGGATGGGGAGTCCTGGAGTGCTGCAATTCATGGGGTTGCAAAGAGTTGGACACGACTGAGTGACTGAACTGAACTGAACTGAATCATTTTTGAACATTTACTATGTACCAGGCCAGAGCTGCAATCTCATCTGAGAAACCCAGAGAACAAGGCCCTCTCTGATTTATCTCTGTGCTCTTGAGGTTGTCACTATGATCACACAGTAAGTAACTGATGGAGCCAAGATTCAAATCCAGGATGGCTTACTCCAGAATCCATACTCTTAAATGAGTACACTCGTACAGTAGTTCATAAAGAGCAGTTATTCAGTAGATTCATCACAAATATTTGCAGAATAAACAGACTTGAATTGATGTTAAGCTATTTTGTGCCCTGGCTATGTTAAGAACGTTACTAGGTAAGGGAGCAGTTTTACATCACCTCAACAAAAGGAGGAGTCATAAGAACAGAAGAAATAAGTTTCAGGGTCTGGAGTGTGCTAGCTTTCGGATAAGAATTTCCAATTCCTCATCTATCAAGTAGAGTAAATAACTAAAAATTCACAGGATTGTGGTGTACACAGTGAAAAGGCAAATATTAAAGCCTCTAGCACTGTGCTTGGCAAATCTGAATCCTCATCCAGAGTTTTATTTTCCTTTCCTGGGAGGAAATGACAGGCAACTTACACAAATGGGAAGAGGAGAAAGGGTTAGCATGAAGAAAGAAAGCTTAGGAAATAATAAGTGTGCTCCTAGGAAGATGGAGAAATGAAGGGGAAACGTTGCTTCCCAATATTAGCCTCATGGAGTTTCTCTGGTCTTAAAGCTTGCCTTTAGCATGTCAAAGAGCTCATGAATTCTATCAGTTCTTCTCAAAACTTTTATTTCATAGACTACTCAAGTAGCCAGGTGATACCAAAGCCACAATCTTCTCCTTTTTCCCCTGAAATATCTGGCATAATGTAGAGCCAGAGAGTTCATAAGTTTCCAGCTGGTAGTGTTTGAAAGAAGCCAAATGTCTTCCTTTTGGGGAGGGACAGTTCAGTGCTGGATCAAATTTTGCTTACCAGTACAATGTCTGGCACATAATAAATGCTCAATAATTGTTTGGTGAATAGATCAAAGTATTGTTTTTTTCCAGAAGAGGTAACTTGCCAATGTAAAGATTATTTTTGTCATTTGTATTGGCTGGTATTATATAGCTACACCTTCCCAACCTTTTCATCTAGGAGCCAGTGACAGAAGGCAGGCAGATTGTCAAAAGATAGACAGACACATGGACAAGGAATGAAAAACCATACATATTAAAAGCTCTCTGTAAGTTAAATAAGTGCCTATTTCTTAGTCCTCTCTCTCTCTCTGTCTCTCTCTCTCTTTGTGCCCTTAGTACAGAGAGGCTGCCACTTCATATTCCAAATTCCTGGTAGTATTTTCCACAAGTCTGCTTTCACAGAGATGTGAAAATTAATTTAGTTAAAATAGAGCCATTGAGTCAAAGGCCCATAGAACATAAGACCTTTAAGCGCTTTAGACTTCAAATTCTTCATTTTGCTAAGTAAGGACAGAGGGCCAAGAAATGGCCTTGTAAAATGTGGAGAGTAGTCCTTACCCTCACAGGATTTTGAGGCAGAACCACATAAGACTGTATAGCACAGGGCCCAGTGTGGGACTGTGCTCAGGTACTATGAATTTTGCTTTTTTCTCTTCTGTTATCAACATCACCAGTAACCCCTAGGGCAGGGAGTACTGGTGACTGCAAAATGGCCTTGAAGTCTATGCACTTCAAAAAAGGGCACATGATGATAGGAGGAGCAGGGGTAGCAGGTTAGAAATGGAAATTCAGCCAGAAAAGCAAGATTTCAGGCAGAGCCATACCAAAAAAGGTCTCGGGGCAAAGGGAAGCCAAGGATTGAGTCAGGTGAGGGATCTGAAATCCTGAGTTATAGATTCCACTCTGAAACTTGGTGTCATCATTCATAAAATGGGGAGGGAATATGGGATTGTGGTAGAAGGTAGTCTCTGCACTATAAAATTGTAAAGTTCCTGTGGCCTTATAGCTTACCTGATTTATAACATTTAAGACTAGCATTTCCCTTGACTCTAAGGCCCAGCCCTACCTTTAGAACCCAGAGAGGTCTTTACCAGCCTTGGCTTCCTCTTGTATGAGAATGCTCTCCTCCCTAATCTTCTTAGTACTTGGAAGGTCCTAATCTGCAACACAAAATTGATAGCTTCTATATTTTGTCTGACAGCCTCTTTTCCTAAGGAAGAAAATGGGTTATGGAAGATACACAGAACTAGAGCTAACAAACCAGGAATTTAGGTGAATTAGGCACTTTCCAGGGCCTCAGTCTTATCAATTGTAAAACAATGATGGTAAAACCTATTTCCCTGGGCTGCTGTGACAAGTAAATGAGAGAATAAAAGTGTCATCACTTGGTAATCTGTGAAGAACAGTAAACATAGGAGAAATTAGAAAATGAGCTTTCATTCTACTTTAGTTATAGGAGCAAGGGGGAAATTATTTGTCTGTCATGTTTTACAGTCAGAAACTGACTTATCTTCCTTCCCAGATTTTGACCTTCCAATGATTCTAGACTGTATCATAGTTATCTTCAACCCTGAAGATAGAACTTGGTACAGAACAGACACAAAGTCAGCCTGCAACAATACATTTGACACATAGAGAACTTAATGCCAGAAACGATAATAGTATTTTCATTTTATAATTCAGTCCTATAAAAAGAAACTTTGTTTCTGTACAAACTATTAATGTTGCTAATTATGTCTTCACTGACAAGAAGCTCAAGATATAGTGATTAATTACTCTTGTCACAATAGTCTGAATCATCCTATCCTTGGTCCTCATTTTTTTCTGTTACATAAGGTGCAATAAATATTTGGTGGAATTACACATGGATTCTGGGGTCAGACACACCTGTATTTAAATCCTGTTTCTCATCTGGGTGACCTTAGAAAATTTGCGTCTTTCATTTGAGTTTCGTTTTCTCGTACCATAAAAGAAAGTGATAATTTGTACCTCAGAATGTTGTAAAACATAATGAGGTAATACATAGTGTCTGGCATACCATCAGCAGTTGTGAATCAGTTAATATATGAAATATGCACATGTATGGCTTTCCTGCTTGTCTTTTCTCCAAGAAGTAGGTAAAAGTGAATGTACATATCCGTAATTGCATTCTGTTTTTCTGCTTCCCAGTTCTGGCACCAAACTCAAGGAGAGTGGCTATCCAGTGCCATAAGAAGTAAACACGGCAAGTCAGAGAACATGTCCCTCAGGGCATTAAAGTAGGGGGAGGCAAATTAAAGCCCATGTACAAAAGCTTATAGGCAAAAAAAAAAAAAAAAAATGGCTGTTAAATGTTAGACAGGGATCAAGACCATCCCCATGGAAAAGAAATGCAAAAAAGCAAAATGGCTGTCTGAGGAGGCCTTACAAATAGCCGTGAAAAGAAGAGAAGTGAAAAGCAAAGGAGAAAAGGAAAGATATAAACATCTCAATGCAGAGTTCCAAAGAATAGTAAGGAGAGATAAGAAAGCCTTCCTCAGCAATCAATGCAAAGAAATAGAGGAAAACAACAGAATGGAAAAGACTAGAGATATCTTCAAGAAAATTAGAGATACCAAGGGAACATTTCATGCAAAGATGGGCTTGATAAAGTACAGAAATGGTATGGACTTAACAGAAGCAGAAGATATTAAGAAGAGGTGGCAAGAATACACAGAAGAACTGTACAAAAAAGTTCTTCACGAACCAGATAATCATGATGGTGTGATCACTCACCTAGAGCCAGATATCTTGGAATGTGAAGTCAAATGGGCCTTAGAAAGCAACACTACGAACAAAGCTAGTGGAGGTGATGGAATTCCAATGGACCAATTTCAAATCCTGGAAGATGATGCTTTGAAAGTGCTGCACTCAATATGCCAGCACATTTGGAAAACTCAGCGGTGGCCACAGGACTGGAAAAGGTCAGTTTTCATTCTAATCCCAAAGAAAGGCAATGGCAAACAATGCTCACACTATTGCACAATTGCACTCATCTCACATGCTAGTAAAGTAATGCTCAAAATTCTCCAAGCCAGGCTTCAGCAATATGTGAACTGTGAACTTCCAGATGTTCAAGATGGTTTTAGAAAAGGCAGAGGAACCAGAGATCAAATTGCCAACATTCGCTGGATCATGGAAAAAGCAAGAGAGTTCCAGAAAAACATCTATTTCTGCTTTATTGACTCTGCCAAAGCCTTTGACTGTGTAGATCACAATAAACTGTGGGAAATTCTGAAAGAGATGGGAATACCAGACCACCTGACCTGCCTCTTGAGAAATCTGTATGCAGGTCAGGAAGCAACAGTTAGGACTGGACATGGAACAACAGACTGGTTCCAAAAAGGAAAAGGAGTACGTCAAGGCTGTATATTGTCACCCTGCTTATTTAACTTCTATGCAGAGTACATCATGAGAAACGCTGGGCGGGAAGAGGCACAAGCTGGAATGAAGATTGCCAGGAGAAATATCAATAACCTTAGATTTGCAGGTGACACCACCCTTATGGCAGAAAGTGAAGAGGAACTCAAAAGCCTCTTGATGAAAGTGAAAGTGGAGAGTGAAAAAGTTGGCTTAAAGCTCAACATTCAGAAAACTAAGATCATGGCATCTGGTCCCGTCATTTTATGGGAAATAGATGAGGAAACAGTGGAAACAGTGTCAGACTTTACCTTTTTGGGGGGCTCCAAAATCACTGCAGATGGTGATTGCAGCCATGAAATTAAAAAATGCTTACTTCTTGGAAATAAAGTTATGACCAACCTAGATAGCATATTCAAAAGCAGAGACATTACTTTGTCAACAAAGATCCATCTAGTCAAGGCTATGGTTTTTCTAGTGATCATCTATGGATGTGAAAGTTGTACTGTGAAGAAAGCTGGGTGCTGAAGAATGGATGCTTTTGAACTATGGTGTTCAAGAAGACTCTTGAGAGTCCCTTGGACTCCAAGGATATCCAACCAGTCCATTCTAAAGGAGATCAGTCCTGGATGTTCATTGGAAGAACTGATGCTGAAGCTGAAACTCCAACACTTTGGCCACCTCATATGAAGAGAGTTGACTCATTGGAAAAGACTCTGATTCTGGGAGGGATTGGGGACAGGAAGAGAAGGGGATGACAGAGGATGAGATGGCTGGATGGCATCACTGACTCAATGGACATGAGTTTGGGTAGACTCCGGGGTTGGTGATGGACAGAGAGGACTGGCATGCTGTGATTCATGGGGTCACAAAGAGTTGGACATGACTGAGCAACTGAATTTAACTGAACTGATTGAAATGTTAGAAAAAGGAGAATAAGGAGGAGGTGGTGGAGGAGGAGAAGGAGAAGCAGGAAGTGAAGAAGGAGGAGGAGAAAAGGGAGTGGAAAGGGGGGAGTATAAATCACCTGTTGCCCGCAAAGCCTAAAATATTCTCTATCTAGTCCTTTATGGAAAAAATATTGCTGACCACTGATCTAAAGAGGAAGAGCCATGTCCACCCTTGCCAAAGACAGATAAAAGCATAGTGTAGTACTAGAATGAGCCTCTTGAGTTAAAATCCCTGGTGTCTTATTCAACAGAGGTTTCCTTCACCCTACAGCTCAGAGTGTGAGGGTCAAAAGGGATACTATATCTGGCACTCAATGTATGTGTAGTTTTCCTTTCCCCCTTATTTGTTTATGTAAATTGATAAATGTTTATAAAACTGGGTTCATAGTTCTGGGAATATTTAATTTTATTCTCCTTTATTCAATCCTTTCTCTTCAATTGGGTTATCTCATGTCATGATATTTTATACTAGAGGAGCAGCCTATCAGGTCCCTAGTGAGAACTCAATACATATACTTCCTTATTACTTTACATTGAAATATCAGAAATGTCTCTAGACAAAGGTCTTCCTCCTATTTAGGCACCTCGTTCCCTAGGTTACATTCATGAGACTATAGACTGGCTTGAGTGTCATGAGAACCATCATCACTTCTGGCTTCAGTTAGATGCTATCCTTGTATTCTCTCTAATTTTCAAACAACTGTGTAGCAAAGCAATGATGTCCTCCATTCATATGAGGATGCTGAAGTTCTGAGATGTTATAGCACAGTAACTGACTGAAGCCCAATCTTGTATGTGCCCCATTTCTTCTTTATATTTTCCCTCAGTAAACTGTTAGGAAAGGCTTCTTGGAGAACTAAGGTTGAGGGAAAAGAAACAGTATGCCATGACCTTTATTCCCAGCGATTACTTGAACTGAGGAATTTGAGGATGTCAGGCCAAAAGAGTAGCCTTCTGGAAGCCGATATAAGTATGCTTCCCCCCCCCCCCCAACAAATGGGGCTGATGAGGACGATGTATGGATTCTGAGAATTATGTAGATAAAGAATATAAGCTCCTCATATATGATTTAAATAATTATATCTGCTTTGTACTATTCAAAAAGCTATTTTGAACCTTAAAAATAGAAAATGGATGTAGAAGAGAATTGTATACTGCAAAAGGCTATATTAATGTGAGGATCTTATTCCTATACTCAGGGAAGGGCCTAGCTTTAGGTTACATGATGGATCTGTGTTAGAACCATGTTTAATTTCCCCATCTTCCTACCCCTGGGCCTAGCACATCTATCAGTGTCTCCACAGCAATCTCCACAACTAATGTACTTAGAGTGTTAGATGATAGAAGAAAGAAGGTGGAGGTATCCTGAGCAGGTATCATTAGCATCTCACCCCTTTTCAAAGGAAGACTATAGTGCTGATTCATGCTTACAGTGCCAATTGTATTGCTGTTCACACTGTTTGCTGAACCCAGGGTAGGCAAGGCATGAATTAAGAGGCTGAAAGGAGACTCGAGGAGCCATAGGAACTGCAGCCACATTTATTCTCTCCTGGTTGGCACAGGAGCCAAAACACAGCCTTTCTCCTGGCTGAGGCAGCAGCTGTAGTAGCAGCCGCGACATAACCACAAGGCAACCATAGCATAGCCATAATGTAGCAATAGCATAAACTCATATAACATAACCATGATGTCACTTCAATGTAGCCCTAATGCGGCAGCAGCCAGGGCTTTCATGGTGAAGCTCATACAGGTGTACTACCAAAGTAGCCCATGACCAAGTGAGCACCTCATGACATACATGTGTCATGCTATAAATGATCTCATTTGTTACATTATTATTATTTACAAAACATGGGATGGGAGAGCCTGAACATGCCATTTTGGCTAATTTGCTCTCCCACTACAAAGACCATCAGGCCAGCAAGCATATTTCTGTGTCTTTCTCACTCCCCTGCTATGAAATATTTATGTCTGCCTTCCATCATGTACTTGGGGAGGAGGAGAGCTGAATTAGTGGAAGATGAAGGAAAAAGACATTTCAACAAAGAAAGGAAGCTTCCAGACCATAGTTGGCACTCTGTCGCTACCATTCAGGTCCAAATCCTTGGCAAAAACACCCTAAGAGTTTCTTCTGATCAACTCCAAATCACATTCCAGAGTGGAATATGACTTGGCCCTGTTCTCAGAGAGTGTGAAGTTTTATGGTTGTTTTTTCAGTTACTCAGTCATGTTCAAGTCTTTGAGACCCTATGGACTGCACCATTGCAAGCTTCTCTGTCCTTCACTATTTCCAAGAGTGTGCTCAAATTCATGTCCATAATGTCAGTGATGCCACCCAACCATCTCATCCTCTGTCACCCCCTTCTCCTCCTGCCCTCAATCTTTCCCAGCATCAGGGTCTTTCCCAATGAGTCAGCACTTTGCATCAGGTGGCCAAAGTATTGAAGCTTAAGCTTCAGCATCAGTGTTTCCAATGAATATTCAGGATTGATTTCATTTAGGATTGACTGATTTGATCTCTTTATTGTCCAAGGGACTCTCAAGAGCCTTGTAATCATGTCTTCTAAGTTCAGCTACAACTTTAATACTGCACAAAGTACCTAAGTGGAGGCAACATGATGGATAGGGAGAGAGAAATCTACAGGTATAACTGCCTCCCTCACTCTCATGTGACTCCCAGGGACTATCCTGATCAAGACCCATACAGTTTGACAGACCTGTCCCCATCATCAGGTCTGAAAGTGATAATAATATAAACAACAACAACAATATTTCTGCCAGCTTTACTGCATCAAGCATTTGTCACTTATTAACTTCTTGACTCCTCCCAGAAATTCTATGTAGAAGGCATATTATTATCCCAATTTTTTGAATAAGGAAACTAAGACATAAGATAGTCCTCAGGAGACTACAAGAGAACTAAATCATCTTGATTCTATAAACATTAAGCATCCACTATGTGGTAATCTCTGTGGGTCCTGGGAATACACAGCATCATGAGAATACAAAATCTCAGTCATGTGGGAGAGGAGAAAAGTAAACAGTCAGACAGGAAGTCATGAATTATATATATATATATATATATATATATATATATATATATATATTTATTTATTTATTTATTTATATGCTGCTGCTGCTTAGTCACTTCAGTCATGTCTGACTCTGTGCGACCCTATGGACTGCAGCCTCCAGGATCCTCTATCCATGGGATTCTCCAAGCAAGAATACTAGAGTGGGTTGCCATGCCCTCCTCCAGGGGAATCTTCTCAACCAATGGATGAAACCCAGGTCTCCTGCATTACAGGCAGATTCTTTACTGCTGAGCCACCAGGGAATCTGCATACATTTATATATGCAGTGCCTATTATATATCAGGAACTATGCTAAGCCTTGAATTTGAATGATAAGCAAAGCAGATAGAGTGTTACAGCACAAAGTGGCAAGTGCCATGGCAGAGGTAAGCATAGGGGTTATGGAATCTCCGCCTGGGGAGTGGCAGGGGCAATCATATAAGAATTCCTGGAGAAATTGATCCTTTGGGCAATTTCTGACCCTCAGATATTTAAAAGAGATCAGCCTAGTCTCCTCTTACCCAACAGAACAGCCAAGTCCCCCACTCTCCATCTCTCTATCCCCAGAATGTTCACAGTTAACTTTTTTCTTAGGGTACATCAAGTTTGAGGGGATTTCTAATCACAGGCAGGTCAGAGCATTCAGTCCCAGAAGCCTCCCTTTCAATTCTCCTCTCCCTGGCAATAGGTACAATCTGTCTATCTGGTTTGCCTTAAAAACATCCTGCAAGATGATTAAATAAAAAAGGAAAGATTGGCATCTCACTGCAGTGCCTGGCTCATTGTCTCCATGGGGAGTACCTTCAGACAGCTCTTACCCGGAAGTTTTGTCTACAGCATTTTTTTTTCTATCCTTTCATTATATTCATATTTATTACAAGGGCATAAGCAGTGTCTGAGAGTCTGTCTGCTCAGCACAGCAATGAAAGTTTTCTTAACATTCAGGACAATTTTTTGTTGTTGTTGTTGTTGTTGTTATCAAGTGCTCTAACCCTTAGCAAGAAGGGATATATATCTAAGTATATACACATGGGTATGTGGGGAAGGGGCAGTTTTGTCTATGACTATATACAGAATACTGTGTATGTTTGTAAGCATTTCTGTGTGTGTGTGTGTGTGTGTGTGTGTGTGTGTGTGTGTGAATTTGGGCTGATTTACATGTCTGGAAGACTTCTTGCAAATTTCCTGAAGAGCTGAGTTCCATAAAATTGTCTTTCCTTTAACTTTGTGGAGAAAGAGGTCATGAGTAAATGTTGCTAGCTGAGATGATTGTGTTCATGGAAATTATTTTCCAATAAGTACAATTATTATTATTATTGGCCCTAATATAATTGAACTTAGTTCTATAACAAACTCTTTACATAGGTTAGCTCATTTCATTCTCAGAACAGTCCCATAAAAGGGGCATTATTTCTGCATCATTTTATAGATGAGGAAATTGAGGGTCAAAGAGGTTAAATAATCTGTTCAAGGTTATACAGTTCATAAGTGCTATAAAGAAGATTCCAATGCAGAATTCTTAAGTCTAGGATCCCAGTTATAACTACTACAGTCTAGATTAAATTTTCCAGATTTAAATTAAATCTTCTAGATTAAAGTCAAGCCTAGCCAAACCATTCAATGTTGAATGTATGTGAAAGTTGCTCAGTTGTGTCCAATTCTTTGTGACCCCACACACTGTAGTTCGCCAGGCTCCTCCGTCCATGGGATTTTTTCAGGCAACAATAGTAGAGTGGATTGCCATTTCCTTCTCAAGGGAATCTTTTCAACCCAGAGATGGAACCTGGGTCTCCTGCATGGCAGGCAGATTCTTTACCATCTGAGCCACGGGAATCCCCCTAAGTGCAGCTAGAGCATCTTATTGAAGATGCTGAAGACCAAAATGTGGAGTTTAGAACTAGTATGGGAAGCATTGGGAGCCACTGACTTTTTTGATCAGGGGAATATGTTGAGAGAGGGGCTTTGGAAAGATGGAGTTCTAAAAAGAGGAGGCAACACTCTTGGACCAATTATCTATGTGTTTACTACCCTGGTTTGTGTGATCCAATCAAGAAAACAAGAAGCAAATTGGGCTTTATCAGGACAAATTACCTTTCTTGAGTTCATTGTAATCAGTCTTGCGGAGGTGCTGATATGGGAAACGAACACAGGATTTTGACTTTAAGGAAAAATCCTAGATGATCTTACTGCAGTTTTCTGGAGGCTGACTGCTAAATAACTTGTCCTTTAGAAGCTTCCAGGGGTTATTACTTTATTTCCATACTTGATTTAAGTTTTTTGGGTCTTATCCTAGCTCTGCTTATTAGATGTGCAAGATACTTCTCTGAGTTTCTGGAGGATAGTTTGTTGTTCCTTTTCAGTTCTATACTCCTAACACTGCCACACACACAAAATTCAAGACTAAATAACATCAAAGAAAGTATGAAGGAGTAGAGTGTAGGCTATTTTTTTTAATAACAAGCAATTCCATATCATTATAACAAGTGATAAACACAAAGACGTATAACTAAAAAGTTAATTATTTCCTTCAAATCTCTTGCTATCCAATTTTCAGGAGATAACTGATATTGTCAGTTTGGCATAATTCCTTCCACAGCTTTTTCCATACTCTTACTAATTTGTTTAAACAAATATACACACATGCACAGCTGTTTCTTTCCCTAGACAAAATGATTCATATCATGCATATGTTTTTACAAACATCATCTAATTTCACCCTCAGATGGACAAAAGCAACTTTCTTTGTTCTTTGAATAGTTAAAAGATCATGGACTTTAGTTCAATAACCACTGGATTAAAAAAAAATAGGCCTAATGGCATGAAAATAAAAATCTTGTGGGTTGAAAAGAATTAACTCAAATAAGGACACTAATCCTTTATTTGTCATATCAGTTGCTAATATTTTCCCAGTTTATTATTTGGTTTTTGACTTTGATTTTTCTGTCTTTTGTCAGAGAGAACATTTGCATAATCTTGGAGAGAAAGAGACCTTCTTAAGGAGAAGGTGTTCAAACAAGACAGAAAACTCAGATGCTATGAGGAAAAAGAAAGACATGTTCGACTATACTGAAGAAGAAATGTTAAGGCTTTTAAAGTTTCTCTCTCCAAGCATATGGAAGGCTTAGGTGTGGGAGCATGTTGAAGAAAGGTAGAATTCAGATGAAGAAAAAGAAGTATTAGATTAGCATTTAAGTATCAATAGCTATAGGGAAATCAGTTTGATCTGTATTTTGAGAGTGTACCCAGAACTAGCAAGTAATAGAAGAATGCATGTGTGTGGAACGGTAGTGATAAGGATTGACTCATTGTGTAAATGAGAGTAAAGAGCTGGAAGAAAAACTTTCCTCAGACAAACACAACTCTTTACCTAATAAACTGAATTGCTGACAATAATGGGTCAGTAGTGGGGGTAATTTAGACAATCAGATGGTCTTGAGGCCATGAGGCTTCCAGCAAGATAGCCTCTAAGTGTCTCTGAAGCTTTCCTCTGACTGTGGTCAGAAGTTTTACAATCCTAAGAACTTCATGGAATCCATCAAAGCTTTCCATATTCACTCCCCATTTCAGACTCCAGAACCAGATGTTCTTGATACAGGTCATTTTAATGATCACTTTAGCAGTAGAATGAGCAAAAGCTTTTGGACATTTAGAGTTGTGTAGTGTGTACCTGGCTCTCACTAGCTGTGTGACTTTGGCCAGGTTATTTTCTCTCTCTGAATTTGAGTTTCTTTTTTTGGAAAAAAAAAAAAAGGTTAATACTGACTTTAAAAGCTCTTCAAGGAAGTCAGAGGACTGATGCATATTAAAGGACTTCAGAGAATGTAAAGGTTAATAAAAATGTAAGTAATTACTATGATGTCAGCTTGCTGCTGCTGCTGCTAAGTCGCTTCAGTCGTGTCCGACTCTGTGCGACCCCAGAGACAGCAGCCCACCAGGCTCCCCCATCTCTGGGATTCTCCAGGCAAGAACACTGGAGTGGGTTGCCATTTCTTTCTCCATGATGTCAGCTTAGGTGATTAATAACCTGAAGTAAAAAAAGGCATATTGAGTAGAGTAGTAGCTTTCCCTTACTCTTGGCATCTGCAGACCATTTGTGGCTGGATGGGCTCAGAGAAGGTACTGAAGCTTTCAGAGCCTACCTGCTACTAGCATCACCATTGTCCTTCATCCATGCAATTCATGGGGTGAATGACAGTTTGTTAAGACATCAGTAAGATGATGTCTAGTATTATCAGACGGTTTTTAATTCAGGCCAAAAAAAAACAAAAAAAAAGGCAGAAAATATGTCATTATCATCACAAATGCTGAAAAGGAGATAAATTTCTGGAACTCTAGGAAGTCCAGAGATATACATCAAAAAGGTCTGAGCTCTCAGGGACAAATTGACCAGCCCATATGGTACAAGAGCACATAAATACACAGTCTCAGATCTAGCTGAGAGTATGGGAGCAAGTGGCCTGGATGAGGGTACAACAAAGAGATTATATTTTAGCTCTTACCTCTGTAAGGACTCTGGAACTAGAATTCCTTGGTAGAAATCCTGTCTCTGTTGTTTACTATCTATGAGGTGCTAGACAAGTTAATTAATCTCTTTGTGCCTCAGTAATAGTACTTATCTTACAGTATTCTTTTGAGGATTAAATGAATTAGTATCTATAAAGTGCCTAGAATAGTGGCTAGTGCATAGCAAGTGTTATATAAATACTATTTTAAAATATTAATAAAAATATATACTTTCCTTATTAGGGCATTAAGGTTTTTTTTTTCCTCTTTATCAGGCACCTATGCATCTCTCCATCCTCATTTCTTACTGTTTCCTCTTAAGATTGCATTCTCCAAGAATGAAATAGGTACAGCACTGTCCAATCATGCCAGGTGATTATACATCTCTTTGCTTTCACCTTGCTCTGGAATGCTCTTCCTATTATGTTCATTAAGAAAATTCCTCTTCTTTTTTCAGAAGCCAACTCAAACACCACCTCCTCCAAGAAGCCTTTCCTAATTATTACCACCATGTTTTCTCATCTTCTTGATCTAGATATTCACTTATTTTCACAATTTCTTTGTCATTTACCCCATGAGTTGCTTGGATGAAGTACAATGGTGGTGTTAATAGCAGATAGGCTCTGAAAGCTTCAGTACCTTCTCTGAACCCATCCAACCACAAATGGTCTGCAGATGCCAAGAGTAGGGGAAAGCTACTACTCTACTCAATATGACTTTTTTACTTTAGGTTGTTTATTGCCTAAGCTGACATTGTAGTAATCACCTACATTTTTATTGTCCTTTACATTCCCTGAAGCCCTTTCATAAACATCAGTAACCTGACTTCCTTGAAACTCATACACAATTCTATAATGATGGCTAACGTTTTGTACTTCAATTATTTGTTTATGGGACTATATGCCGTACTTAGACCATGAGATCTTAAATGGTGACCATAATCACCATAACCTCACTGTCTTCTCCCCCCCACCATCCTTGAGCCTATAGTTTGTTATACAGTAGAAGCTCCAACAATGTTGGTTGACAAGACTTAGATGCAACACATTTTAAATAACTACTGATCTTGTGTCATTCTTGCAATGACCTGGTATAATAGACATTATTATTAGCCCTGTTTTATGGATGAGGAACTTGAGGTTGAGAGAAATTAAGGGTACATCAAGGTCTCAACCAGCTAATGAGTAACAGAGCTGGAAGTTAGTGCCAAGCCTTTTTTTATTTTTCAAACACAATGCTCTTTCCACAGCAATGCTTTTGTTATCTGCCTGATTTTATTACTAGTAATAATGACTAGCATTTATCAATTACTTGCTTTATTTAAAACACTAGGCTAAACCCATACCACAAATTATATAATTTAATCTTCTCAACAATGCTGCAAGCTTATCCCATTATGATACTCCTTAACAAATGAGGAAACTGAGACATAGAGAGGTGAAGTAATTTTCCAGAATTCACAAAGAATTTGAATCCAGTGTAAATTTATAGAAAGAATTTTTATCTGTAATCCTCTAGTAATTCTCAGTTGAGACCTAGAGAAAAGTCACTTTTCAAAATTCTACTAGGAGTGAATGGATTTTTTAACCCAGATCCTGGTACCTCTGAAGATCTTCTCTTTCCATCACAACATGTGGCTGCATTAGTGATCCAAAAGGGAAAAACTCTCTGAGGGGGATATTTCTGGGTAGTTGGGAGTTCAGTTACTCAACTTGAGATGTGAAGATCGTGACTCCTTATGATATAGAATTTTGAAGCAATGTAAGACAAGAGAATTAGACTGAAGTATATGGCCTGTCTTCTGTCCTCACAGATTTGTGATGAGTATATTACCTACACTGATGAGAAGAGGAGACAGATATAATGTGAAATGGGGTTGGAGGAAAAATAAATTATTGGAATGAGGCCCCAGTCGAGCAAACTTTCAGCAAGGTGATGTTTTCATCTTATTACCCAGTGATAATATCCCTAGGCAAGTTTAACAAGAAAGGACAAAGGAGGCCATTATTTTTATTTTATTTGCTGCAGTCATTGAAAGTGCCCATCTTTGCATTGGCAGTTATAAATAAAGTATATCATCTGATCTTCCAGATTTATGAGCAAGGATGCACCAATCAGAATTGCCTCTGGGTATCTAAGAACAATGCATAAACACAATAAAGGAGCAAGGCAAAGAGCAGAATTTAGGAGCTTCCTGGTTAGGAAAGAACTTGCTAAGTAGGCAAAGGGACTCATTTAATAAATGTGTGTGATAGAGTGAATATACCAGAGCCAGCCAAGCTCGGTGATTCAAGGCATCACTCAATCATTAAAAATGCTGCCATGATCCTAGGTCTGCATAATTCCTTTTGACAAATTGACCTAGCTCACTGGGAGATAGGGAAATAGGTGGAAATAATCATGCTTGAGAGCATTACACTCTGGGCTTACCTTAGCAGGCTAGGGAGATGCATGCTTCTTGGCCTGAGAGCATGAACCATGCAGGAAAGATCTCTAGGGTGCCCAATTTACAGATATGCTAATTTTGAGCATGACTTTGCTAGCATGTGAGATGAGTGCAATTGTGCAGTATTTGAACATTCTTTGGCATTGCTTTTCTTTGTGGTTGGAATGAAAACTGACCTTTTCCAGTCCTGTGGCCACTGATGAGTTTTCCAAATTTGCTGGCATTTTGAATGCAGTACTTTTAGGATTTGAAATAGCTCAGCTGGAATTCCATCACCTCCACTAGCTTTGTTTGTAGTGATGTTTCCTAAAACCCACTTGACGTCACATTCCAGGATATCTGGCTCTCAGTGAGTGATCACACCATTGTGGTTGTCTGGGTCATGAAGATCTTTTTGTATAGTTCTTCTGTGTATTCTTGCCACCTTGTCTTAATCTCTTATGCTTCTGTTAGGTCCATACCATTTCTGTCATTTATTGTGCCCATCTTTGCATGAAACATTCTAATTTTCTTGAAGACATCTTTAGTCTTTCCCATTCTATTCTTTCCCTCTATTTCTTTGCATTGATCACTGAGGAAGGCTTTCTTATCTCTTCTTGCTATTCTTTGGAACTCTGCATTCAAATGGGTATATCTTTCCTTTTCTCCTTTGCCTTTAGTTTCTCTTCTTTCTTTTTTTTTTTTTAAATGAATGTATTTATTTTCAGTGGAGCCTAATTACTTTACAATATTGTGTTTTTTGCCATACATTGACATGAATCAGCCATGGGTGTACATGGGTCCCCCTATCCCTAACCCCCCTCCCACTCCCTTCCTATCCCATCCCTCTGGGTTCTCAGTTATTTGTAAGGTCTCCTCAGACAACTATTTTGTATTTTATGCATTTCCTTTTCTTGGGGATGGCCTTGATCACTGCCTCCTGTGCAATGTCATGAACTTCTGTCCATAGTTCTTCAGGCTCTATGCCAGCATATTAAACCTAGACACCATATTAAAAAGCAGAGACATTACTTTGCCAACAAAGGTCCATCTAGTCAAAGCCATAGTTTTTCCAGTAGTGATGTATGGATGTGAGAGTTGGACTATAAAGAATCTAGCTGAGTGCCAAAGAATTGATACTTTTGAACTGTGGTGTTGGAGAGGACTCTTGAGAGTCCCTTGGACTGCAAGGAGATCAAACCTGTCAATCTTGAAGGAAATCAATCCTGAATATTCATTGGAAGGACTGATGCTGAAGCTGAAACTCCAATACTTTGGCCACCTGATGTGAAGAACTGACTCACTGGAAAAGACCCTGATGCTGGGAAAGATTGAAGGCAGGAGGAGAAGGGGATGACAGAGGATGAGGTGGTTGGATGGCATTAACGACTCAATGGATGAGAGTTTGAGCAAGCTCTGGGAGTTGGTGATGGACTTGTAAGCCTGGCGTGCTGCAGTCCATGGGGTGGCAAAAAGTTGGACATGACTGAGCTACTGAACTGGACCTGGTGCTATGGCAGAACTCATACTAGAAACTAGGACCTTTGACTCCAATTCCAGTGTTCCCACCACTTCATCTTAGTTAATTATCTTTATTCTTCATGCCTTAGTGAGGGAAGAGAGGATCTAGATATTTGACCAGACAGTGAATAGAGAACTGCAGGCTCTTAGCACCTGTGTTTCCAAGTAGACCAGAAATTCAGGAAGAGCAATGGATTTGTGACCAAAAGCGCTGGGGTTCATTCACACCTAAGCCATTACCTCAGTTATCTTGGGCAAGTCCCTTTATTTCCTCAAACTTAGTTTTTCCATCTAAAAATGAGATGAATGAAGCATGTCTAAGGAGTTCATGAACTCATAGGAACAGGGGGTGCACAAACTGTCTGAGGTACGGGAAAACTCTGGAAAGATGCTGAGACAGTAAAGATAGACACCTCCAAACATTCATTAGCCATATAAAACTTTTGGTTTTGTCTTTTAAATGGATTTCATTTTGTGTTCACAAACATTACTTGAACATTTACTTTGCATACATTGCCATGCAAGGTGCTATGAGAGGTGGAGATACGGGTCTTGGCCAGCAATAACAAAAGGAAAATAAATGATGACTAAGGCACTGAACTTGTGGCAAGTGGGACTCTTGTCTCCAAGACAGCCTTTGGATAGCCCTCACCTGTATCACCATTTAAGTCTTGCTGTTAGTGCTGCTTCTTTTAGTGGCCCCTTTCCTACACTATCTACCCCATATATGGTCAAAACATGCATCAATTCCAAATTCTTCTGCTTGGCATTACTGGGTCTCCCCATCCTGGGTAACTTTTCTCTCCTTGCTCCCCAGTATGAACCACCCTTGATCTTCAGGCTTGGTTCCTTACAGAGCCCACTCTCTCCATGACCTCTCCTATTCCTAATACTATCTTTATTGCAATCTCTGCCTCTCTACTTGTCTCTCATGTATTTGCCTATACCCAGCCCAGTTTATCATCTTTCAGATGCCAGTATAATTTCACTTCTTCCTTAGGATATATCTCCTCTGAGTTCACAAAATCAGAACCAAACTGAACTATTAAAGGCTCAGGTGATTCCAGACTGTTTGTTCTGCCTCCTTAATTTGAGTTTCAGTCCCTTGAAGGCAGGAATCAACCCTCCTTCATGCATGATGGCTGTTTTTTTGTTTTTTGTTTTTTTTTTCCTTGCCTCAAAACTGAAGATATGCAGTCTTATTCTAGTTGAAGTACAACTCAAAGAAATGTCCTTTGTTTGCCAACATATTGACATTTCTGGACTATTGAAATAATTTCAGCAGTTTATGATAGGGGTTTTCAACCTGCTTTTAACAGTATAACTTTTAAACACAAATAAAAGTCAGCAGGGGAACTCAATATAGAAAACATATCAAAGTGGAGCTGTTCTAGTTGAAGTGAGGAAGCCATCTCTTCTATGTAATTCCTAGGATGCCTCCATAGAATGTTTTAGAGTTCATGAGGTACAACTTTGAAATAATTGTTTCAAAAGGCAAATGGGCCAGGAAAAGTTAAAATTAAGATACATGGTTGGTAGATGACTTAACTGATGAATGTCATAATTCAGACTCAGGGGACCTGAGGGGTGCCATGGGGACATGGCTTATATAACCCATTCAAAGTTTGCCTTAGGGGGTAAGAACTATAGTAATCACCTACACAGAGAAATGGGGAAAGCTCCAAAAGGCCTTGGTGAGGCCATAGAAATGGGACAAGCAGCTAACTAAAGCCTATATGACTGATGAGGGGCCTCTCTTCCCTAGGGAAGGCCAGGACCCCAGGTCCTGCCTTCAGCAGTTCCTGTACTATTCAGTCTAAGCCTCTTCACTGCCAAGGGTAACAAACCCCATGTCTGAGACTCTGCCTCTCTCAAGGTCCATTTCCCACATTTGGAACATTGTCCAATAATCATCTTACTGTGTTTTCCTCTGTGTCTGGCACCAAAAGAGTTCCAAAGAATAAGACATTTTTTCCTGAGGGAATTCAGTCTTTTTTAAGAAAATATAAATGCATATTTAAACTCTTATGTAAGACATCACTTTAGCCATTTCAGGAACAAGCCCTGCAATCTACTTAGATATCAGGATACTCTGGATGATATTTTTTCTGAAAGGTTCACAGCTTGTCACACATCCCATATCCAACCACCCAAATCTGGAACACCTTTGCAATGACCAGTGGGTTATAAACTATATTCTCTGCCATTGGGGTCTCACAGAAGTGTCTCAGGATGCAGTAATGCTATAAGTCTAGTTCCATGTTTGTTTAGTTTAAACAGTAGGAAAATAACTCATTATCACTGTTCTAAGTGCTTTTTGTGTATTAACTCACTAAATTCTCACAAAAAACTTATGACATAAGTGATATTTTCTGCTCATTTTTCTTTGAAATTGAGGCACAGAGAAGTTAAGTAAATTGTTCATAGTGAAACAGCTAGATAGTCACAGGGCTAGGATTTAAACCTCAGATCAGATGAGTCACTCAGTAGTATCTGACTCTTTGCGACCCCATGAATCACAGCACGCCAGGCCTCCCTGTCCATCACCAACTCCCGGAGTTTACTCAGACTCACGTCCATCGAGTCAGTGATGCCATCCAGCCATTTCATCCTCTGTCGTCCCCTTCTCCTCTTGCCCCCAATCCCTCCCAGCATCAGAGTCTTTTCCAATGAGTCAACTCTTCTCATGAGGTGGCCAAAGTACTGGAGTTTCAGCTTTAGCATCATTCCTTCCAAAGAAATCCCAGGGCTGATCTCCTTCAGAATGGACTGGTTGGATCTCCTTGAAGTCCAAGGGATCCCCAAGAGTCTTCTCCAACACCACAGTTCAAAAGCATCAAGTCTTCGGAGCTCAGCTTTCTTCACAGTCCAACTCTCACATCCATACATGACCACTGGAAAAAGCATAGCCTCGACTAGACGGACCTTTGTTGGCAAGGTAATACCTCTGTTTTGAATATGCTATCTAGGTTGGTCATAACTTTTCTTCCAAGGAGTAAGCGTCTTTTAATTTCATGGCTGCAGTCACTATCTGCAGTGATTTTGGAGCCCCCCAAAATAAAGTCTGACACTGTTTCCACTGTTTCCCCATCTATTTCCCATGAAGTGATGGGACCAGATGCCATGATGTTTGTTTTCTGAATGTTGAGCTTTAAGCCAACGTTTTCACTCTCCACTTTTACTCTCATCAAGAGACTTTTTAGTTCCTCTTCACTTTCTGCCATAAGGGTGGTGTCACCTGCATATCTGAGGTTATTGATATTTCTCCCGGCAATCTTGATTCCAGCTTGTGTTTCTTCCAGTCCAGCGTTTCTCATGATGTACTCTGCATATAAGTAAAATAAACAGGGTGACAATATGCAGCCTTGACGTACTTCTTTTCCTATTTGGAACCAGTCTGTTGTTCCATGTCCAGTTCTAACTGTTGCTTCCTGACCTGCATACAGATTTCTCAAGAGGCAGGTCAGGTGTTCTGGTATTCCCATCTCTTTCAGAATTTCCCACAGTTTATTGTGATCCACACAGTCAAAGCCTTTGGCATAATCAATAAAGCAGAAATAAATGTTTTTTTCTGGAACTCTCTTGCTTTTCCCATGATCCAGCAAATGTTGGCAATTTGATTTCTGGTTCCTCAGCCTTTTCTAAAACCAGCTTGAACATCAGGAAGTTCACGGTTCACATATTGCTGAAGCCTGGCTTGGAGAATTTTGAGCATTACTTTACTAGCATGTGAGATGAGTGCAATTGTGCAGTAGTTTGAGATTCTTTGGCATTGCCTTTCTTTGGGATTGGAATGAAAACTGACCTTTTCCAGTCCTGTGGCCACTCCTGAGTTTTCCAAATGTGCTGGCATAGTGAGTGCAGCACTTTCACAGCATCATCTTTCAGGATTTGGAATAGCTCAACTGGAATTCCATCACCTCCACTAGCTTTGTTCGTAGTGATGCTTCCTAAGGCCCACTTAACTTCACATTCCAGGATGTCTGGCTCTAGGTCAGTGATCACACCATTGTGATTATCTGGGTCATTAAGATCTATTTTGCACAGTTTTTCTGTGTATTCTTGCCATCTCTTCTTAATATCTTCTGCTTCTTTTAGGTCCATACCATTTCTGTCCTTTATCGAGCCCATCTTTGCATGAAATGTTACTTTGGTATCTCTGATTTTCTTGAAGAGATCTCTAGTCTTTCCCATTCTGTTGTTTTGCATTTTGCATTTGCATTTTGCATTTGCATTTTGCATTCCCATTCTATTTCTTTGCATTGATCGCTGAAGAAGGCTTTCTTATCTCTTCTTGGTATTCTTTGGAACTCTGCATTCAGATGTTTATATCTTTCCTTTTCTCCTTTGCTTTTCACTTCTCTTCTTTTCAGAGCCAAATGACCATTATATCTACTACTGCGGGCAGGAATCCCTCAGAAGAAATGGAGTAGCCATCATGGTCAACAAAAGAGTCTGAAATGCAGTACTTGTATGCAATCTCAAAAATGACAGAATGATCTCTGTTCGTTTCCAAGGCAAACCATTCAATATCACAGTAATCCAAGTCTATGCCCCAACCAGTAACGCTGAAGAAGCTGAAGTTGAACATTTCTATGAGGACCTACAAGACCTTTTAGAACTAACACCCAAAAAAGATGTCCTTTTCATTATAGAGGATTGGAATGCAAAAGTAGGAAGTCAAGAAACACCTGGAGTAACAGGCAAATTTGGCCTTGGAATACAGAATGAAGCAGGGCAAAGACTAAAAGAGTTTTGCCAAGAAAATGCATTGGTCATAACAAACACCCTCTTCCAACAACACAAGAGAAGACTCTATACATGGACATCACCAGATGGTCCACACCGAAATCAGATTGATTATATTCTTTGCAGCCAAAGATGGAGAAGCTCTATAGAGTCAGCAAAAACAAGACCAGGAGCTGACTGTGGCTCAGATCTTGAACTCCTTATTGCCAAATTCAGACTTAAATTGAAGAAAGTAGGGAAAACCACTAGACCGTTCAGGTATGACCTAAATCAAATCCCTTATGATTATACAGTGGAAGTGAGAAATAGATTTAAGGGCCTAGATCTGATAGATAGAGTGCCTGATGAGCTATGGAATGAGGTTCGTGCCCTTGTACAGGATCAGGGATCAAGACCATCCCCATGGAAAAGAAATGCAAAAAAGCAAAATGGCTTTCTGGGGAGGCCTTACAAATAGCTGTGAAAAGAAGAGAAGCGAAAAGCAAAGGATTTAAACCTAGGAATCCTCAATTCAGAGCCCAAGTTAAATTATCCATACATTGTATTCTCAGGTCAGCTTCTTGAAGAAGAAAATGCATTCTTGAGAAGGAAAGCAGCCTGTCCATATTAGTGAGGTGCTTCTTCATGTACCAAGAAACAGTCTTTAATCACTCCTTGGCTCACTTCTGCCTTCTAGGCAGGACCAGATAGAAGAAAACACAATTGTCCAGGTTGCCGGTAATTTGGATTCAAGTTATTTCTTTGTTTTTAAATCTCTCTGATCCTGGGGAGGAAGATTCTTCCTCTCTTTGGATATCAGTTTCACTGACTGCAATATGATGATTTAGAATTCATCTCAGACTTTTTCCAGTCCGAGTCAAAGTGCAAACTTTTTGTAGATTTATATACCTTAGAAAGTTCATCTGTATTTTTTGCATTCCACTACATAATGAATATGTATTTATTTTAATGTAACTCTTCCAAATCTTCTAGCAAAGTCGGTTCTCCAGGAGAGAGTGGCCCTACAGTTCATGTATCTCCAGTGCATTGGGGAGGACATTTGAGGTACATGCATTCTGGTTTCAGAACCAGTGATCTAAAAGATATCTCCAAAGGCTTTCTTTTATCTGACATTTTACAACATTAAAACATGTTTAACCCTATTGTGCTAGGTAAAGGAAAATAAGGTAGAAAGGAAAATGGGCTGAGTCTATTCTATGAGCTCTCTCAGAATTTTTACTCATTTGAAAACAAAATGTGGCATCAAGGAAAAGTCAAGGAGTGGCTTAACAGGAAGTCAGTTCCTGCTCTGCTACAAACAAATTGTGTGACCTTTAAATCAGATTGTTTGTAAGATTGTTTAATCTAGCCCCTTCATTAAGTGGATGAGGAAACTGAGGTACAGAGATGGGAAGATGTCTACCTGACGTTACACAAAAGTAAGTAGTGAAGTTTGGACTAGAATCATAGCACCCTGTTAAACTAGAATCATAGTACCCTGTTAAGAGAGCCATACCAGTCATGTCAAGTTCCTAGTCCTGTGTCCTCATCTCTAGAATGTAAATAAAATCATTGCTCTATCCCTGAGTTATTATGCTGATCTGATGGGGCAGTGAATGTGAGAAGTCTTTGGAATGATCACTTCTTGCCATCAGAGAAGTTGAGGAGAGAGTACCAGAGTTCTGGAAACCTGAGGAGTGTGGTATCTGATGAGAAGTGGGTGCTTGAAGGGAAACCATACATGGAAAGCTTCAGAAAGGAGAGATGGGGATCTCTAAGAAAACCTCCCTCTTGCTACTGAATTGCTGGGGCTATTGGACTTGTTTAAAATTAAGTGAAAACCCTGTTTGTTCTATTCAAAAATATTATATAGTATTTTCTTTATGGCAAGCACTGCTTCTAGTGCTTTACAAATATTAACTCATTTAATCCTCCTGAAAATATTATGAGGTAGGTTATATGATCATCCTTATTTTATATATGAGGAAATGGAGGTGCAAAAACATAAAGTAATTTACTCAAGCTCACACAGCTAGTAAATAGCAGAGAACAAATCTGAACTTCGGTCATTTTCCTTGAGAGTTTGTGCTCCTAACAGTTGGAAAATATCTACTCAGATAAAATTGGTTATGTGCAGGATGGTGTTATGGAAAAGCACAGAGTTTAGTATTTTGTTGCTAAAAAGAAGTTAGTGATCTTGGATAAGTCGTTCTCCTTTATGCACCTTCTTGTGTCTATGAAGAGATTTCCCTTTCTTTTGCTCATTTCTGGTATTCTAAAAACCCAGAATTCCTTTCTCCATTCCAGAGACATTTTCTCAAGCAACAACTTTGGTTTTCTTCTCTCAGCTGCACTCCCAGTCCAACCTGACTTATCACCTCTAGGGAATAATGCTCTCTCAGCATAAAGAGAATTCCACTGGAGCAGCTAATCTTTAACTTCTTAGAGCCTCTGCATGCCTCAGCAAGACTAGAACTCTAGGAAAGTTCACTTTGCTGTTCTTTATTTAGATTTGATAAGATAATTACTGTCCATTATTTAAATATTACTGGGTTATTAAAAACATTAACAATTTCTTGCCTTTCATCCTGCTTGTTTACTGTCTATTTGGGAACAGGGTGTCATTAAGCAAGTATTATGGAACAGATTTTTTCTTTGTGCTATAAATGTTAATGTTACTTTGAGAGGCAGCTCAGAACACTGCCACCATTTGCCAACATGACTCTGGACTCATCATTTAACCTTGATGACCCTGGGTATCAGCCAGCCAGGAAGCAACTTCCTTGATTACTTAAATACTTAAGTACTGGTGATCAAAAATTCAGCACTGTAGAGCTAAAACAAACCTCCTACATACACTGACTGCTAACCATTTCACCAATGAGGAAACAGGACAGAGAGAAGGTAATTGCCTGTGGGTCCACTGTGAGTGGCCAGTCCAGAAATATAAACTATTACACTGAAAATATTGTGAAGACAGGAACAGGGTCTAATTTGTTTGCCATAGTCTCCTCAATACCAAATATAATGTCATGCCCAAAGATTGCAGTTGAAAAATATTGTGGATTTCCTGATTGGCATAACCCAGGTGTTCTGACTTCCAGGTGAGACATCTTATCAGTAAACAACAGTTTTAATCAGTCTTGTAAGTTAGCATAAACATAGAGGCCAGGGCCTGAAAGAAATCAAACTATGAATATGACAATTTTTTTCAGCCAAAAAATACAAAACTCTTTAAACTATCACAATTTTCACAATCCTGATGTTACTCTTCAAGCTCTAGTCCCTTGTAGCACCAAATAGGTTATTGCTACCGACATATTGAGTGAAAGAAAGGCTTTGGGACTGAGAACCACAGAGGGAGGTGTGGCAGCTGAGGCAGTGAAGATAGTGTGGTACAGGCCACTTTGTGTTTCTCGTTTTGTCAGTTATCCATTTCTGCATAAGTAATATAAAAACTGTGCATCTTAAAGAGTGTCCAGCTATTATTTTACTGTGGGTCATGAAGCCAGGCATGTCTTATCTGATTGCACCTAGCTCAGGGTCTCTCACAGGCTATAGTCAAAGGATCAACTGGGGTTGCAGTTATCTTAAGGGTCAGCTGCAGGAAAATAAGTTTCTAAGTTTGCTCATCTGGCTATTGGAAGGATTTAGTTCCTTATGAGCAGTTGGATTGAGGGCTTCTGTTCCTTGCTAGCAGTTGAACAGAGGCCTCCATCAGTTCCTTGTCACAAAGACTTCTCCATAAAGCTGCTCCCAAAATAGGACCCAGCTTCATCAGATAAAGCAAGTAAGGGAGAAAGAGAGGGATAGTAAGATGGTGTAGGAAAAGAGCAAATTAGCCAAGATGGCAGTGGTCAATCTTTCTCACCCCATGGCCTCTTGCTCTTGCCCCACATTTTGTGAATACATGGTTATGTAGTGGTTGAGATCACTTGTAGCACTGTACATATGCATCATGATGTACTCACTTGGACACAGGCCTCTTTTGTTCTGTAAACCTATATAAGCTCCACCGGAAAAGCCCTTGTGGTTGCATTATGGCTATGTCTGCTGGATCAACTACAAAAGAATACAGCATGTGTACTGAACTGCTGCTGTGCCAGTCAGGAGAGAACAAACTTATCTGCAGTTCCTATGGCTGCTTAAGTTTTCTTCCAGCTTCCCTTCTCGCACCTTGCCTACTGTAGTTTCAGTGAACAGTGAAATAGAGCAAGACAGATGGAAATTATGGTCTTTTGTAACCTGACCTCTGAAGTGACATCACATCACTTTTGCCACGTTCTTAATTAGAAGTAAGTCACTAGCTTCAGTCTATACTCAAGGGAGGGTATTACAGAAGGGCATAAATACCAGGAGGCAGGGACCATTGCATGCTAATTTAGAAACTATCTACCACAGTGGTTTTTTCTAGCCCAAGCTTTGTATAAGATAAGCACACTATGAACCTAGGGGTAGAAAACGGCATTGATCAGAACATTGGAGAATTTGGCCATAGTCCTTTCTATACCACTTACTCCATAACTTTGATAACTTAGCCCACTTCTCTGAGTTGCACTACCCTCATGAGCAAAATAGAGATAAAATGCCTGCCTCACAGGGTATTTGTGGTAATGCAATGAGATTGTGGATTTCAAAGAGCTGGTAATTTAACAAGGGGGAGGATTATATGCAATCTTTTGCAGAAAGGATTCATATCTTTTATCAGAGCCTCAAAGGGACACTTGAGTTCTTCAAATGCAATAATTTATTGTACATTTAGCAAATTTTACTATTCATTTGTTCAACTGCTATTTATTGAGCACCAATCATGTACATGGTACTGTCTTAAGCACTTAGGATGACACAGTGGAGAAATCAGTAATCCCTGGCAGTTACACACTGGTGAGGATGACAGAAATAAGGACAATAAATAAAACATATGTTATACAGTAGTAAGTGCTAATTCGGAGAAAAATAAAGGAGAGTATATAGAAAAGAAATATTGGGAGGGTGGGTATAAACTTAGATAAGATAGTCAAACAAAGTTTCCCAGATAAAGTAAGATTTGAGGGCAGACCAGAAGTAGGTAAGCGTGAGCCATATGTGGGAAGAGAAAATGGCAAGTCCAAAAATCATAGTGTATCTGAATTGCTCAAGGAACAGCAAATGAGCCAGAGTAGCTAGAATAAGCAAGGTGAAGAGTAGTGGGAAATGACCCAAGAGAGGTGGCAGAGATTGGGGGTGATCATAAGGGGTCTTGTAGGCCACTGTAATGAGTTCTCAATGCCACTGTTGCTGCTACTCTTTAAACCCTACCAGCCTTCCACCACCCACTTCGGATGCTTGCTTAAGCTGCTGGTTTTCTACCCCAGTGCCTTGATTCAGTCATTACCCTCTTGGGTCAGTCAGAGCTGCTGTGGCTGCCCTGCTCTCCTGATCTATTTGTGAATGTTCTCTCCATTCTGATTCTCTCAGGAAACCCCTGCAAAGAAAGGCTCATGCATTATGCATCATTGAAACCCTAACATCTCTTCCACTGTTAGCAAAATCTATGGCTGAGAGGAGGTGTTTAGCTAAAATTTGTTGATGAAAACTATTTTGCTACCTCAAGCCTAGAAGTACTCTAAGATAATATGCTATGTTACCCAGTGTAGGTTATCCTTCTTTCCTGGCAAGAGGAGAAAAGTCACAAATTCAGAAATTATTCTAACTCTTTGCTAATCTACTACCTATTAAGTTCCTATCAGGTGCCAGACATGGCAGTAAAGTATCTCATTTAGCTTTCACCAAAATTACTTTTGGCTTCTCTAGTGGCTCACGGAGAAGGCAATGGCAACCCACTCCAGTACTCTTGCCTGAAAAATCCTGTGGATGGAGGAGCCTGGTGGGCTGCAGTCCATGGGGTCGCTAAGAATCGGACATGACTGAATGACTTCACTTTCACTTTTCACTTTCATGCATTTGAGAAGGAAATGGCAACCCACTCCAGTGTTCTTGCCTGGGGAATCCCAGGGACAGGGGAGCCTGGTGGGCTGCTGTCTATGGGGTTACACAGAGTCGGACATGACTGAAGTGACTTAGCAGCAGAAGCAGCAGCAGTGGCTCAGTGGGAAAGAATCAGCCTGCAAATACAAGAGACATAGGTTTGATCCCTGGGTCAAGAAGATCCCCTGGAGAAAGAATGGCAACCCCCTCCAGTATTCTTGTCTGGGAAATCTCATGGACAGAGGAGCTTGGCAGTCTACAGTCCATGGGGTAGCAAAAGAGTCAGATACGACTTAGAGAATAAACAACAACAGAAACAAAATAACCTTTACAGATAGGAAAACCAAGACCCAGTGTGTAGAAAAGGATTTGCCTAGCATCCCACAGTGAATCAATAGTGAGGCAATAGGTGTTATTGATGCTATGGGCCCACAGTAGTAGAAATGGATTTCACTCACATGCTGCTGCTGCTGCTGCTGTTGCATCGCTTCAGTCGTGTCTGACTCTGTGCGACCCCAGAGACAGCAGCCCATCAGGCTCCCCCATCCCTGGGATTCTCCAGGCAAGAATACTGGAGTGGGTTGCCATTTCCTTCTTCAATGTATAAAAGTGAAAAGTGAAAGTGAAGTTGCTCAGTCGTGTCCGACTCTTAGTGACACCATGGACTGCAGCCCACCAGGCTCTTCCGTCCTTGGGATTTTCCAGGCAGGAGTACTGGAGCGGGTTGCCATTGCCTTCTCCGCAAGTAAAGCTTACTGTCTCAAAAAACAGAAAGCAGTCCCCTTTAGAAGTAGACATTCTTAGGATTGAATCCCAGCTCTGTTACTTATAGTCATGTGAATTTGAACAAATTGCTCCTACTCTCAATTTTACTCTCTGTGAGAGGATTATAGCACCTGCCTTGGGTAAGGGACATGGAACGGGTGATCAGTGTGTTGTGAATGAGATGAATGGGTATGAAATCATTTAACCCCATGTCTAACACACTGTTTAGATACTCAAGGAATGAGTTTTCTTACTCATCGGCCTTTGATTGAATCAGCTCCATTCCTGCTATGGCTGATGGCCTTGATATTTTATGATCATTCTCTACTTTTTGATCAGTCTTTCCAGCTTGCCCATAAGAACAGTCCAGTCCTGGTTACACTCATCTAACTCCAGGCTTCCTCAAGGCTTAATATTACCTCCCAACACCAGGAACTTTTGACAGCTGGGCACACATGGTTGGACACATATACAGAGAGCTCTGAAAAGAAATGAATCTGAACCAAAGCAGTTGCTTGCTAAGGGATAGGTTTGGAGAGACTTTGGCCTTCTCCTCTGCTGTAATCTCCATTAACCTTTATAAGACTCCCTAAATATTCATTGTGGTTATGCTCAGTCATATCCAACTCTTGGTGAACCCATGGACTGTAGCTCCCCAGGCTCCTCTTTCCATGGAATTTTCCAGGCAAGACTACTGGAGTGGGTTGTCATTTCCTTCTCCACCAAATACTCACAGATTGTATAAAATCAGTATACTTGTCCATACAAATGCCTCCTCCAATTTTCCTTTATGTGAATATTCTGCAACAACCACTCTCAGAAAGAAGTGAGTATGGCTCAAAACTTACCACTCATTTTCCCCTCCTTCACTACATCTAGAACCCTACTATTATCTGCTGACTATGACATTGTCCCTGACAAGCAGTTTCTAAGTATACTCAGTACTACCTGCAGAGGAACTCAGACAAGAAACTATGGGCTAGATCTGCAACACTCAGGACAAGGGAATACACTCTGTATATAAAACTATATGAAAAGCAGAGTGTATAAGGGCACCAGGAGAACTAAGGCCCCACTCTCACCAGGACCAATATTTCTAAGGATCAAGGTAGGAACAAAGAGAACTGGCATGCAGCCAATCTAGTATATTCCAAATCCAGGTGCCAATTATGCCAGGAAAGAGGTACTGTTAGGCATGGAATTGTGGAAACTAGCTCATTTTGATTTGAGGTTGCAGAATTAGAATGGTGGCACAAAGCATTTAATGTCCACTTTTCCAAGATAGAGAGACTGATCCTAGGGAAGAAATATATTCCTAAACCTCCTTTCCCTTTTGACACTTCATGCACCTTCTCACCCTCAAGTGTGGGCTCATTCCTGGAATTTATCACCTCACTAATTGGTCAGACTTCATCTGGGGGGTTGTATCAAGCTCTAGGCATGTATGCATGCATGCAAGCTCTAGGCATCATGCTTTAATAAGAAGACAGCAAAAGAAGGGCATGTACAGTGAAGATGGAGAGAGAGAGATCCCGAGGTTCATGAAGAGCAATGGAAAGAAATGGGATTGATTGGCTGGAAGAAGAGAAGATTCATGTGGTATGATATTTTGGAAGATTTCTGAAGGAATTCTTATGGGGTAAAGAGAGCAGGTAGGGTCTGGGAAGCCCAAGTTGACAGGAAATACACCTATGGCTGGAACCCACAGGGAGCCAAATTTCAGTTGAATGAAATGAATAATTATCTATTTCTCAGAGCAGTCCATGGAAAAAATGAACCATGTTTATAGGTGATTATCTGTCTATCACTGTAAGTGTTCAACTAGAGGATAATCAGTTCAGTTCAGTTAAGTCACTCAGTCATGTCTGACTCTTTGTGACTCCATGGACTGCAGCACACCAGGCCTCACTGTCAACCATCAACTCCCGGGGCTTACTCAAACTCATGTCCATTGAGTCGGTGATGCCATCCAACCATCTCACCCTCTGTCATCCCCTTATCCTCCCATCTTCAATCTTTCCCAGCATCATGGTCTTTTCCAGTGATCAGCTCTTCACATCAGATGGCCAAAGTATTGGAGTGTCAGCATCAGTCCTTCCAATGACTATTCAGGACTGATTTCCTTTAGGATGGACTGGTTGGATCTCCTTGCTGACCAAGGGACTCTCAAGAGTGTTATCCAACACCACAGTTTAAAAGCATCAATTCTTTGGCACTCAGCTTTCTTTATAATCAAACTCTCACATCCATACATGACTACTGGAAAAACCATAGCTTTGACTAGAGAACTTTTGACTAGTGAATAATACACACTTCTTCAAATATCCAACAATCCTGAAATTCTTAGGTTTCTGTGATCATAGAGCTACTCAAAGTTGGAGCCAGAGCTTGGAATGCATAAGTTCTGATGTCTGCTGTTGCACTTTTGACCTCAGAGCCTGTCTCTTGATCAGGGTGGGAACATAGTGCAGTCCCAAGCTCTGGGAAAAGCAGTGATACTGCCTAAGGAGGATTGCATCCACATTCTCCTGAACCTCAGTCTCTCATTTCAGAAACTTCTACTACCATTATCTCCATCATGCTGTGAGTGCCTCTGGGCTCCTAGGAATACTCAAAAGAAAGAGTCATAGGAAGCTGAGTTCAGGGTTTCTTTGAGACTCGCTGATGACTTTCTTTTTAGCCTACCTGATTTCCTTTCAACAGTAACTATTTCAGAGTATGTGTTTCTGTGGACTGTGGTATAGTATTGGGAGGTACTAATTTCCCTGGTGTAAGCAAGCCTGCAGGCTAGCCAAGAACCTACACTTTCCTCAGAGAAGAAGACTTGCCTCATGTGCACCAACAGCTTAAGAAGCTTCAGCTTTTCCTCATTTTATTCAACATTTAATTTTCTTGCTTTTGACAGGGAAGAAAAATATGAGGAGGGGAATTAAAAGAGAAAACAACCAAGAAAGGGCTGAAGGGAAGGGTGTAGGGAGCACTAAAACCACTGCTATGTAACCAGCCATCAGTGATACTGCAAGTTTATGGGCTTTGGTTGCCATGGAGATGGTTACGTAACTCCAGCTGGTGGTGAAATTTCATACTGCTTGTGGTGGCGAACAATATTTCAGTCACTTAGGGCTACTTTTAAAGAGAACAAATAAAGTAGCCAAGGGGCCCTTTGTCTTGCAGTCTACAACCCGCACTGAGTTTCAGTCCCACACGCCAGTCATTTTCCAGGTTTTTGTGTGTAGCAAAATGTTCCCAATTATTCTCTGAGTAGAGCTGGGTACTTACTCCTCTCTTTGGCCCAAAATGGCTAGGAATGAGGCTTGAAGCAAAGGAAAAAAAAAAAAAGTAAAAGGTCCCCTTACTGGAGTGAAAGGTCTATGTGGAAAATTTCTGCTTGGAAAACTTGTTTTTTTGGAAAATCATGAATTGAGGGGAGGACATTTATCATTAGGACAGTGTCCAGAAGGGCTAGGTATGTCCTCTGTATTTAACCTCTCTCTCTCACACACACACACACACTTGAACTTTTATGTACAATGATATTAAGTCTCATTTGCCTTTCCAAACAGATTCAGATGAAAGCATGTATATTCACATTTACAATGCTCTACTGAAAATATACACCATTAGATTGCACACACAATTTATTTACACACAAATACACATTTGCTTGAACATACACATTCATTTGGAGCTTCCCAGGTGGCGCTAGTGGTAAAGAATCTGCCTGCCAATGCTGGACACCCCAGTTCAACTCCTGGGTCAGGAAGCTCCCCTGGATAAGGGATAGGCTACCCACTCCAGTATTCTTGGGCTTCTCTGATGGCTCAGATGGTAAAGAAATCTGCAATGGGGGAGATCTGGGTTAGATCCCTGGGTTGGGAGGATCCCCTGGAAGAGTGAATGGCAACCAGCACTCTTGCCTGGAGAAGCCCCATGGACTGAGGAGCCTGGTGGGCTACAGTCCATGGGGTCACAAAGGACAGCAAAGCATCAGACACAACTGAGAAACTAAGCACAGCACAAGCACATCCCTATTGGACACAAGAACTAAAGGACACAGAGAGAAAAGTGACCCATATTCACACTGTAATTAATATGCAGAGATTTGAACCTGGACCTTTTGATGACAAATTCAGTGCTATTGCCCCTGTGACTGCCTGCCACCACAGTACAGTAGAGACATTTTGAGTGAAAACATTCTGCATGAGGAATTGAAACTGTAAACCTCTGCTTCTGAGAACTATCTGGGAAGTTGAGGTTATGCTTTAGGTGATGTCTCTGTCCCCTTTTGTATCTCACCTAGCAATGAGGTAAATAGAGGTAATTCCATTTACCCATATCAGAATTTCCCACTTACTTGGTACCACTTGTGTCTCCTTAATCCTCTAGTCGTTTCCTACCCTGCCTTGTTGGTCTGGCCAGTGAGCAATGCCAACCTTGGCTTTATGCACTCATCTTTCTTTATTATTTATAGAGTGACAACAGCTTGACTGTATCATACACAGAGGAGCAAGAGACCCAGAATCAGCTCTGAAGCTAGAATAATTCAGCCACACTGCTTATACTGCAGATAAATGAACAGGATAATAGTATTTCAGGATCAATTTGGTTTTCAGGACAAAGATTTCTAGAAAGGTTCTGAAGCACTTGAGTTCTGGAGTCAAAATTTTCTGCCAGGATGAGACTAGAAAATTCTAGATTGGTTGTTGGAGCACGAAGTCTCTGAAGTCAGAGTATTGGGATCTGAAAGGATGTAAGAATGGAGATAACGAAAAAATAGAATAGATTTCATAACAGGGGAAAAGTGGTGTGTTGAGCTGCATTCATCAAATTTCTGGCTGGCGTCCTTTTGCCTCTCCCTTTCTACTCTTCACACTCCTCCAATCTGCTCTCTGGCCCAGGATGCTGACTGGTATACTAACAAGTTTAAGTGCTCTCTCTGATTTCTAATTGTGCTTGGTTAAGGGGAAATCTGGTAGAAAATTAGAGGGAATGAGAAAAATCAGAGTCACGGCCTTTATTTTTCCAGCTCCCTCCCTTGTACAACTTTGAGTTGTACTTTTCAACTGAAGATAACAGCTCCTCTCCTGACAATTCTCTCCAGAGACACTTTTTTTTTCCAAATTTCAGTAACTCCCTCCTCTCACTCTTTCAGACTTAAGAGTGGTGACAAGACCCCACAGTGAATACTGTACCAGGCCTTGAGGTTTCCCTATGCCACACTCATACCTTTGTAAACAGTTTTTTTTTATTCAAACCTCTCAATATTCTAATTTGTATGCACCTACTATTTCCTTGTGAGACTAAAGTGCAAAGAAAATCTATGGGAAACAGTTATGTTATAGTCCATCTCTGATCCAGTTAGAGAGAAGAGGGACCAGGATTGATTTTCTGGTGCTGCTCAGGGTGCCCTAAAATGTCCTGTCCTTTTTACCTTAGGGACCTTCTCACATAGGTCCTCAAATGGTAATCATGATATTTGCCTGAGGGCCCTTCTAAGCAATAAACCCATTTCAAGAAGGAAGTTCAGTTCAGTCACTCGTTTGTGTCCATATCTTTGTGACCCCATGGACTGCAGTACGCCAGGCTTCCCTGTCCATCACCAACTCCTGGAGCTTGCTCAAACTCATGTCCATGGAGTTGGTGATGCCATCCAACCATTTCATCCTCTGTCATCCCCTTCTCCTCCTGCCTTCAATCTTTCCCAGCATCCTGGTCTTTTCCAATGAGTCAGCTCTTTGCATCAGCTGGTATTAGAGTTTCAGCTTCAGCATCAGTCCTTCTAATGAATATTCAGGACTGATTCCTTTAGGACTGACTGGTTTGATCTTCTTGTAGTACAAGGGACTCTCAAAAGTCTTCTCCAGTACCACAGTTCAAAAGCATCAATTCTTTGGCACTCAGCTTTCTTTATGGTCCAACTCTCACATCCATACATGACTGCTGGAAAAACCATTGCTTTGACTAGATGGATCTTTGTCAGCAAAGACATGTCTCTACTTTTTAATATGCTGTCTTTCCCCCAAGGAGCACATGTCTTTTAATTTCATGGCTTCAGTCACCATATGCACTGATTTTTAAGCCCAAGAAAATAAAATCTGTTTCCCCATCTATTTGCCATTAAGTTATGGGACCAGATGCCATTATTTTCATTTTTTGAATGTTGAATGTTGAGAACCTCATGAACATTATGAAAAGGCAAGAGAGTAGAGCCCCATCCATTGTAGAAGTATGTCATTTTCTATCATTTCAACTTGCTTCACAATTCAAAGCCTAAGGCTTGAATCGCAAATTAGAAAAGACATATACTTTTTTCCTACAAGCCCTAGGAATAGCCCAGAAAAAATCATTGATGAAATTTCACAGGCTACTTGAGAGACACAGGATATTCAAAATGGGACATGCAGTAAAGACAAAGGATAGACTTTCTGTTCTAACAGTCAATATTTGCATTGCTTGAGGCTGCTCATGTTGATTGGTGTTGCCCTCCTAGTGTCAGAAAGACAGAAACAAACCCTGAAAAGGAAGGAGATTCACTTGACAAAGTTTAGACAGCAAGCCAAGGATGCAATCTGATGAGGACTCAGGAACTCTTGATTCCTAAAGCTGTCTACACCATTCCCAGTTAGAATTTATGACTCTCAATTTTGCTCTCTAATTCTTGTCCTTAGAAGTACAGTTTGTGGGGACGGGAGTTATTTTCTTGGACTTACTTAGTATCTGACAATCCACCAATGTTCCTGGATTATTTCTTTTCTGCAGAATATTAAGAAGGGTGGTTTTAGTATTATCTAAGCCTCTTCCCTATTCCCAGGTATTCCATTTCTTCTTATCACCATCAACATAAGAACATCCTATTTAGATCCTCATCTAAAGCTCCCACAACTCAAGTCTATTTAGACCAAAAGTTATCAAATTTTGTTCTCCTAAGGTTATTCAGGGGCTACTATGGGGGTATAAAGGTTTATATTAATAGGAGAGAGGGCTGCAGGGAAGAATCTCCTTCTTTAACCACTGCTGTCTACCATCCTTGTCATTCTTACTATCATCAGTCCACAAGAACAATTCTGCTGTTTTTTCTGCTTTATGTACCAAGCTTTGATTTATGGTTAAATTTGGGGGAAAAAAACTAACTGCTGCCTAAAGCAATTAGAAAACCACTGATTTATTCCAACTCCTTAATTATATAGATGAGAAAACAGAGGCTCAGAGAGGAAAACAGATTTGTTCAAGATCACACAGTAAATAATTCAGTAGCACACTTCCAGATGTTCAAGCTGGATTTAGAAAAGGCAGAGGAACCAGAGATCAAATTGCGAACATCCATTGGATCATCAAAAAAGTAAGAGAGTTCCAGAAAAAAACATCTACTTCTGCTTTATTGACTATGCCAAAGCCTTTGACTGTGTGTGGATCACAAAAAAAAAAAAAAATGGAAAATACCTCAAGAGATGGGAATACCAGATCACCTGAACTGCCTCCTGAGAAATCTGTATGTAGGTCAAGAAGCAACAGTTAGAACTGGACATGGAACAACAGACAGTTTCCAAATCGGGAAAGGAGTACATCAAGTCTGTATATTGTCACCCTGCTTATTTAACTTATATGCAGAGTACATCATGAGAAATACTGGACTGGATGAAGCACAAGCTGGAATCAAGATTGCCGGGAGAAATATCAATAACCTCAGATATGCAGATGACATCATCCTTACGGCAGAAAGCAAAGAAGAACTAAAGAGCCTCTTGATGAAAGTGAAAGAGGAGAGTGAAAAAGTTGGCTTAAAATTCAACATTCAGAAAACTAAGATAATAGAGTCTGGCCCCATTACTTCACATAAAATAGATAGGGAAACAGTGGAAACAGTGACAAACTTTATTTTTTTTGGGGGGGGGCTCCAAAATCACTGCAGATGGTGATTGCAGCCATGGTTTTAAAAGACACTTGTTCCTTGGAAGAAAATTTTTGACCAGCCTAGACAGCATTTGGACTCTGTGGGAGAAGGTGAGGGTAGGATGATTTGAGAGGATAGCATTGAAACATGCATATTATCATATGTGAAATAGGTAGCCAGTCCAGGTTTGATGCATGAGACAGGGTGCTCAGGGCTGGTGCACTGGGATGACCTGGGAATGGGATGGGGAAGGAAGTGGGAGGGGGATTCAGGATGGGGAATACATGTACACCCATGGCAGATTCATGTCAATGTATGGCAAAAACCACTACAATATTGTAAAGTAATTACCTTCCAATTAAAATAAATAAATTAATTTAAAAAATAAAGAAAATGAAAAGCAGAAATATTACTTTGCCAAAAAAAGTCCACCTAGACAAAGCTATGGTTTTTCCAGTAGTCATGTATGGATGTGAGACTTGGACTATAAAGAAAGCTGAAGAATTGATGCTTTTGAACTGTGGTGTTGGGGAAGACTCTTGAGATTCCCTTGGACTGCAAGGAAATCCAACCAGTCCATCCTAAAGGAAATGAGTCCTAAATAGTCATTGAAAGGACTGATGCTGAAGCTGAAACTCCAATACTTTGGCCACCTGATACAAAGAACTGACTCATTTGAAAAGACCCCTAAGCTGGGAAATATTGAAGGTGGGAGAAGGGGATGACAGAGGATGAGATTGTTGAATGGCTTCACTGACACAATGGACATGAGTTTGAGTAAACTCCAGGAGTTGGTGATGGACAGGGAGGCCTGGCGTGCTGCAGTCCATGGGGTCACAAAGAGTTGGACACAACTGAGTGACTGAACTGAAATGAGCACATTTAATCAGGTAAGGACTAATGAAGATCCTTACTGCATGACCTCAACCCAGTTATCATTGGGTTGGCATTACCCTCACAGTCTTCCCTCCCAGCAGCCTTGGAGTGGATAGTGGGAGGAACCAACACATTAGTCCTTGAGAATATGACTGTGAAAGGGGTGCTACTGTTTTGGTGCTCATGGTGCCTGCAGAGATGACTTCCCCTACCCACCGCCCCCTCCCCCATGGATAGTTGCTTGCTAAGCTTAAGAATTGAATTGGACAAGACTGCTGTCTCTGGCCTGGCAGCCACACTTTCTACACTCAAGGCCCTTAGTCCATTAAAGAGGTTTCTACCCAATCAAATATATTTTCAACTTGGAACACAAGCTTTAACCTACAGAGTGACAGCTAGAGAAATGATGCTGACTATGTTCCAAGGCAGAGAGGGATTTTGGCTATTACTAATAGGAAAGTGGAAACTGCAGCTGTGTTTGGAGTAAAGTTCACTGAGGAATTCTTACAGATGATGCTCCATTGCCAGAGCATTACACAACAGTGCCCTCTTAACAGGCCTAAAATTATCAGACACAAAGGTAAAAGGGAAGAGTTGAAGCAGTGGGTATTTGCAGCCCTGAGACAGAATGGCTCTTGTCTCTGTTCTGGACAGGCCCTGGCATGAAAGAATGAGAGTTTCAAATTGTTGCTTGCTCCACTCGAGTCTAGCGTTACCAGATATCTGATGTAGCAATAAGGGGTAGGGACTTTAAAGTTAGGCTGTTTGGTTCAAATTCTGGCTCTATCATTTATTGTCTGTATGCTTTGGGGAAGTTATTGAACCTTTCTATACCTCAGTTTTTCTATATGTAAAATAGGGGTAATAACCTATATCACAGGGTAGTTGGAAGGATTAAATGAGATGGTATATGTAAAATACATAGGTCACTGTCTAGAGCTATAGTAAGCTAATTCTATGTAAAATTCAACTATTTTTACTACTTCCCCAGACCTTGGACCCAACTCAGAGTCTTGGGTGCAAGGACCTAGACAAGTTACAACCGATTTAAGAAGCAGATGCCACAGAAACAGTTTCTGAGAGGGAGTGAAAGACAAAAATAAGAAAATTATTATTTATCTCTTTTTAAATTTTTTATTAATTTTATTTAGATTTTACTTCAAATTTATTTATTTATTTAAATTTATTTATTTATTTATTATTTGGAGGCTAACTATTTTAAATATTGTATTGGTTTTGCCATACATTGACATGAATCCACCATGGGTGTACATGTGTTCCCCATCCTGAACCCCTCTACCACCTCCCTCCCCATCCCATCCCTCTGGGTCATCCCAGTGCACCAGCCCTGAGCACCCTGTCTCATGCATTGAACCTGGACTGGTGATTAGTTTCACATATGATAATATACATGTTTCAATGCCATTCTCCCAAATCATCCCACCCTTGCCTTCTCCCACAGAGTCCAAAAGACTGTTCTATACATCAGTGTCTCTTTTGCTGTCTCACATACAGGGTTATCATCACCATCTTTCTAAGTTCCATATATATACATTAGTATACTATATTGGTGTTTTTCTTTCTGGCTTACTTCACTCTGTATAATATGCTCTGTTTTAATCCACCTCATTAGACTTATTCAAATGTATTTCTTAATGGCTGAGTAATATTCCATTGTGTATATGTACCACAGCTTTCTTATCCATTTGTCTACTGATGGACATCTAGGTTGCTTTCATGTTCTAGCTATTATAAACAGTGCTGCAGTGAACATTGGGGTACATGTGTCTCTTTTAATTCTGGTTTCCTCAGTGTGTATGCCCAGCAGTGCAATTGCTGGGTCATATGGCAGTCCTATTCCCAGTTTTTTAAGGAATCTCCACACTGTTCTCCATAGTGGCTGTAACTAGTTTGCATTACCACCAACCATCTAAGAGGGTTCCCTTTTCTCCACACTCTCTCCAGCATTTATTGCTTGTAGACTTTTGGATAGCAGCCATTCTCGCTGGCGTGAAATGGTACCTCATTGTGGTTTTGATTTGCATTTCTCTAATGAAGACTCATGAAAGTCCCTTGGACTGCAAGGAGGTTCAACCAGTCCATCCTAAAGGACATCAGTCCTAGGTGTTCATTGGAAGGACTGATGCTAAAGCTGAAACTCCAATACTTTGGCCACCTCATGCAAAGAGTTGACTCATTGAAAAAAACCCTGATGCTGGGAGGGATTGGGGGCAAGAGGAGAAGGGGACGACAGAGTATGAGATGGCTGGATAGCATCACCGACTTGATGGACATGAGTTTGGGTGAACTCTGGGAGTTAGTGATGGAGAGGGAGGCCTGGCGTGCTGTGATTCATGAGTCAGAAAGAGTCAGACACGACTGAGTGAACTGAACTGAACTGAATAATGAGTGATGTTGAGCATCTTTTCATGTGCTTATTAGCCATCTGTATGTCTTCTTTGGAGAAATGTCTGTTTAGTTCTTTGGCCCATTTTTAGATTGGGTTGTTTATTTTTCTGGAATTGAGCTACAAGTGTTGCTTGTATATTTTTGAGATTAATTCTTTGTCAGTTGCTTCATTTGCTATTATTTTCTCCCATTTTGAAGGCCATCTTTTCACCTTGCTTATAGTTTCCTTTGTTCTGCAAAAGCTTTTAATTTTAATTAGGTAGCATTTGTTTATTTTTGCTTTTATTTCCAGTATTCTGGGAGGTGGGTGATAGAGTATCCTGCTGTGGTTTATGTCGGAGAGTGTTTTGCCTGTCTTCCTCTAGGAGTTTTATAGTTTCTAGCCTTATGTTTAGATATTTAATCCATTTTCAGTTTATTTTTGTGTATGGTGTTAGAAAGTGTTCTACTTTCATTTTTTTACTAGTCATTGACCAGTTTCCCCAGCACCACTTGTTAAAGAGTTTGTCTTTTCTCCATTGTATATTCTTGCCTCCTTTGTCGAACATAATGTGACCATAGGTGCATGGATTTATCTCTTGGTTTTCTATTTTGTTCCAGTGATCTATATTTCTGTCTTTGTGCCAGTACCATACTGTCTTGATAACTGTGGCTTTTTAGTAGATCCTGAAGTCAGGCAGGTTAATTCCTCCAGTTCCATTCTTTTTCTCAAGATTGCTTTGGCTATTCGAGTTTTTTTTTTTGCATTTCCATTCAAATTGTGAAATTATTTGATCTAGTTCTGTGAAAAATACCATTGGTAGCTTGATAGGGATTGCATTGAATATATAGATTTCTTTGGGTAATATACTCATTTTCACTATATTGATTCTTCCAATTCATGAACACAGTATATTTGTCCATCTATTTGTGTCCTCTTTGATTTCTTTCACCAGTGTTTTATAGTTTTCTATATATAGGTCTTTAGTTTCTTTAGGTAGATATATTCCCAAGTATTTTATTCTGTTTGTTGTAATGGTGAATGAAATTGTTTCCTTAATTTCTCTTTCTGTTTTCTCATTGTTAGTGTATAGAAATGCAAGGGATTTCTTTGTGTTGATTTTATATCCTGCAACTTTACTATATTTATTAATTAGCTCTAGTAATTTTCTGGTGGAGTCTTTAGGGTTTTCTATGTAGAGGATCATGTTATTTGCAAACAGTGAGAGTTTTGCTTCTTCTTTTCTTCTTTTGGTAGAATTTAGCTGTGAAGCCATCTGGTCCTGGGCTTTTGTTTGCTGGAAGATTTCTGATTACAGTTTCAGTTTCCATGCTTGTGATGGGTCTGTTAAGATTTTCTATTTCTTCCTGGTCAAGTTTTGGAAAGTTGTACTTCTCCTAGAATTTGTCCATTTCTTCCAAATTGTCTGTTTTATTGTCATATAGTTGCTGAGAGTAGTCTCTTATGATCCTTTGTATTTATGTGTTATCTGTTGTGATCTCTCCATTTCATTTCTAACTTTGTTGATTTGAGTTTTTCCCCTTTGTTTCTTGATGAGTCTGGCTAATAGCTTGTAAATTTTATTTACCTTCTCAAAGAACCAGCTTTTGGCTTTGTTGATTTTTGCTATGGTCTCTTTTGTTTCTTTTGCATGTATTTCTGCCCTAATTTTTAAAATTTCTTTCCTTCTACTAACCCTGGGGTTCTTCATTTCTTCCTTTTCTAGTTGTTTTAGGTGTATAATTAGGTTATTTATTTGACTTTTTTCTTGTTTCTTGAGGTAAGCTTGTATTGCTATGAACCTTCCCCTTAGCACTACTTTTACAGTGTTCCATAGGTTTTGGGTTGTTGTGTTTTCATTTTCATTCATTTCTATGCATATTTTGATTTCTTTTTTGATTTCTTCTGTGATTTGTTGGCTATTCAGCAGCGTGTTGTTCAGCCTCCATATGTTGGAATTTTAAATAATTTTTCTCTTGTAATTGACATCTAATCTTAAAGCATTGTGGTCAGCAAAGATGCTTGGAATGATTTCAATTCTTTTGAATTTACCAAGGCTAGATTTATGGCCCAGGATTTGATCTATGCTGGAGAAGGTTCCATGTGCACTTGAGAAAAAAGTGAAATTCATTGTTTTGGGGTGAAATGTCCCATAGATATCAATTATGTCTAGCCGTTCTATTGTATCATTTAAAGTTTGTGTTTCTTTGTTAATTTTCTGTTTAGTTGATCTATCCATAGGTGTGAGTGGGGTATTAAAGTCTCCCACTATTATTGTGTTATTGTTAATTTTCCCTTTCATACTTGTTAGCATTTGTCTCACATATTGCAGTGCTTCTATGTTGGGTGCATGCTGCTGCTGCTGCTGCTAAGTCGCTTCAGTCATGTCCGACTCTGTGCGACCCCATAGATGGCAGCCCACCAGGCTCCCCCGTCCCTGGGGTTCTCCAGGCAAGAACACTGGAGTGGGTTGCCATTTCCTTCTCCAATATGTTGGGTGCATATATAATCATAATTGTTGTATCTTCTTGGATTGATCCTCTGATCATTATGTAGTGTCCTTTGTCTCTTTTCACAGCCTTTGTTTTAAAGTCTATTTTATCTGATATAACTACTTCTACTCATGCTTTCTTTTTGGTCTCTATTTGGGTGGAATATCTTTTTTCAGCCCTTCACTTTCAGTCTGAATGTGTCCCTTGTTTCGAGCTGGGTCTCTTGTAGACAACTTATATAGGGTTTTTTTTTTTTTTTTTTTTTAGTCCATTCAGCCAGCCTTTGTCTTTTGGTTGGGACATTCAATCCATTTACATTTAAGGTAATTATTGATAAGAATGGTCCCATTGCCATTTACTTTATTGTTTTGGATTCGAGTTTATACACTCTTTCTGTGTTTCCTATGTAGAGAAGATCCTTTGGCATTTGTTGGAGAGCTGCTTTGGTGGTGCTGAATTCTCTCAGCTTTTGCTTGTCTGTAAAGCTTTTGATTTCTCCTTCATAGTTGAATGAGATCCTTGCTGGATATAGTAATCTGGGCTGTATGTTATTTTCTTTCATCACTTTAAGTATGTCTTGCCATTCCCTTCTGGCCTGAAGCGTTTCTATTGAAAGATCAGCTGTTATCCTTCGGGGAATCCCCTTGTGAGTTATTTGTTGTTTTTCCCTTGCTGCTTTTAATATTTGTTCTTTGTGTTTGACCTTTGTTAATTTGATTAATATGTGTCTTGGGGTGTTTCACCTTGGGTTTATCCTGTTTGGGATTCTCTGGGTTTCTTGGACTTGGGTGACTATTTCCTTCCCTATTTTAGGGAATTTTCCGACTATTATCTCCTCAAGTATTTTCTCATAGCCTTTCTTTTTGTCTTCTTCTTCTGGGACTCCTATGATTCGAATGTTGGGGCGTTTAACATTGTCCCAGCGGTCTCTGAGGTTATCCTCCTTTCTTTTAATTATTATTATTTTTTAAATTTTCTTCTCTGTTTCATTTATTTCTACCATTCTATCTTCTACCTCACTAGTCCTATCTTCTGCCTCAGTTGTCTTACTGTTGGTCCCTCCAGAGTGTTTTTGATCTCATTTATTGCATTATTCATTATATATTGACTCTTTTTTATTTCTTTGAAGTCCTTGTTAAACATTTCTTGCATCTTCTCTATAACCAGGCTATTTTTGGATCATTTTCACTATCATTATTTGGAATTCTTTATCAGGTAGATTCCTTATCTCTTCCTCTTTTGTTTGGTTTGGTGGGCACTTATCCTGTTCCTTTACCTGCTGGGTATTTCTCTGCCTTTTCATCTTGTTATATTGCTGTGTTTGGGGTGGCCTTTCCGTATTCTGGCAGTTTGTGGTTCTTCTTTATTGTGGAGGTTCCTCACTGTGGGTGGGGTTGGACGTGTGGCTTGTCAAGGTTTCCTGTTTAGGGAAGCTTGTGTCTTTGTTCTGGTGGATGGAGCTGGATTTCTTCTCTCTGGAGTGCACTGAAGTGTTCATTAATGAATTTTGAGATATCAGTGGGTTTGGTGTGACTTTGGGCAGCCTGTATATTGAAGCTAAGGGCTATGTTCCTGTGTTGCTGGAGAATTTGTGTGGTATGTCTTTCTCTGGAACTTGTTGGCCCTTGGTTTCAGTGTAGGCATGGAGGCGTTTGGTAAGTGCCTATCGATTAATGTTCCCTGGAGTCAGGAGTTCTCTGGTATTCTCAGGATTTTGACTTAAGCCTCCTGCCTCTGGTTTTCAGTCGTATTCTTTTTTTTTTTTTTAATTTTATTATATTTTTAAATTTTACATAATTGTATTAGTTTTGCCAAATATCAAAATGAATCCATCACAGGTATACATGTGCTCCCCATCCTGAACCCTCCTCCCTCCTCCCTCTTCCCTCCCCATACCATCCCTCTGGGTCGTCCCAGTGCACTAGCCCCAAGCATCCAGTATCGTGCATTGAACCTGGACTGGCATCTCGTTTCATACATGATATTTTACATGTTTCAATGCCATTCTCCCAAATCTTCCCACCCTCTCCCTCTCCCACATATTCCATAGACTGTTCCATACATCAGCGTCACTTTTGCTGTCTCGTACACAGGGTTATTGTTATCATCTTTCTAAATTCCATATATATGAGTTGCCTCAAGACTTCTCCGTCTATACAGCACTGATGATAAAACATCTAGGTTAATGATGAGAAGTTTCTCCATAGTGAGGGACACCTGGAGAGGTACACAGAGTTACATGGAGAAAAGAAGATGGAGGAGGGAGATAGAGGTGACCAGGAGGAGAAGAGAGGGAATCAAAAGGGGAGAGAGCAAGCTAGCCAGTAATCACTTCCCTATGTGTTCTCCACAGTCTGGACCCCTCAGAGATGTTCACAGAGTTACACGGAGAAGAGAAGAGGGAGGAAGGAGAGAGAGGTGGCCAGGAAGTTAAAAGGGGGAATCAAAAGGAGAGAGATAGATCCAGCCAGTAATCAGTTCCCTAAGTGTTCTCCACAGCCCGGAGCACAGAAAGAGATTCCCAGAGTTGAGTAGAGAAGAGAAGGGGAGGGAGGAGATAGAGGTGACCTGGTGGAGAAAAAGGAGAGTCCAAAGAGGGAGAGAGCAATCCAGGCAGTAATCTTGCTCCCAAACTAAAGACCTATATATAGAAAACTATAAAACACTGGTGAAAGAAATCAAAGAGGACACTAATAGATGGAGAAATATACCATGTTCATGGATTGCAAGAATCAATATAGTGAAAATGAGTATATGACCCAAAGCAATTTATAGATTCAGTGCAATCCCTATCAAGCTACCAACAGTATTCTTCACAGAGCTAGAACAAATAATTTCACAATTTGTATGGAAATACAAAAAACCTCGAATAGCCAAAGCTATCTTGAGAAAGAAGAATGGAACTGGAGGAATCAACCTACCTGACTTCAGGCTCTACTACAAAGCCACAGTTATCAAGACAGTATGGTACTGGCACAAAGACAGAAATATAGATCAGTGGAACAAAATAGAAAGCCCAGAGATAAATCCACGCACATATTGACACCTTATCTTTGACAAAGGAGGCAAGAATATACAATGGATTGAAGACAATCTGTTTAACAACTGGTGCTGGGAAAACTGGTCAACCACTTGTAAAAGAATGAAACTAGAACACTTTATAACACCATACACAAAAATAAACTCACAATGGATTAAAGATCTAAACATAAGACCAGAAACTATAATACTCCTAGAGGAGAACATAGGCAAAACACTCTCTGACATACATCACAGTAGGATCCTCTATGACCCACCTCCCAGAATATCGGAAATAAAAGCAAAAATAAACAAATGGGACCTAATTAACCTTAAAAGCTTCTGCACATCAAAGGAAACTATCAGCAAGGTGAAAAGACAGCCTTCAGAATGGGAGAAAATAATAGCAAATGAAGCAACTGACAAACAACTAATCTCAAAAATATACAAGCAACTCCTACAGCTCAACTCCAGAAAAATAAATGACCCAATCAAAAAATGGGCCAAAGAACTAAATAGACATTTCTCCAAAGAAGACATACAGATGGCTAACAAACACATGAAAAGATGCTGAACATCACTCATTATCAGAGAAATGCAAATCAAGACCACTATGAGGTACCATTTCACACCAGTCAGAATGGCTGCGATCCAAAAGTCTACAAATAATAAATGCTGGAGAGAGTGTGGAGAAAAGGGAACCCTCTTACACTGTTGGTGGGAATGCAAACTAGTACAGCCACTATGGAGAACAGTGTGGAGATTCCTTAAAAATCTGGAAATAGAACTGCCTTATGATCCAGCAATCCCACTGCTGGGCATACACACTGAGGAAACCAGAAGGGAAAGAGACACGTGTACCCCAGTGTTCATCGCAGCACTGTTTATAATAGCCAGGACATGGAAGCAACCTAGATGTCCATCAGCAGATGAATGGATAAGAAAGCAGTGGTACATATACACAACAGAATATTACTCAGCCATTAAAAAGAATTCATTTGAATCAGTTCTAATGAGGTGGATGAAACTGGAGCCTATTATACAGAGTGAAGTAAGCCAGAAGGAAAAACACCAATACAGTATACTAATGCATATATATGGAATTTAGAAAGGCGATAACAATAACCCTGTGTATGAGACAACAAAAGAGACAGTGATGTATGGAACAGTCTTATGGACTCTGTGGGAGAGGGAGACGGTGGGAAGATTTGGGAGAATGGCATTGAAACATGTAAAATATCATGTATGAAACGAGATGCCAGTCCAGGTTCAATGCATAATACAGGATGCTTGGGGCTGGTGCACTGGGACGACCCAGAGGGATGGTATGGGGAAGGAGGAGGGAGGAGGGTTCAGGATGTGGAGTACATGTATACCTGTGATGGATTCATTTTGATATTTGGCAAAACTAATACAATTATGTAAAGTTTAAAAATAAAATAAAATTAAAAAAAAATTGGTGCTGAATATTGGGTTCTTAAAACTACAAAATTGATAACAAATACCAAAAAGCAAAGATTAAAATCTAGAGTAGAGGTTATATTCTCAAAAATACAATATTTAAGAAAAAAACAGTCACAAAAATTATAATATATACATATATATATGTATATATGTGTGTGTATATATATATATATATATACACGAAGCTTGCTTTAAAAATAGGGCCTTTTTTCTGCAAAGTAATAGTAGGTTATAAAACTGAAAATTAAAGGAGTAATAGAGGAAATAAAAATTTAAAAAATGTAAAAAATGATAACACTAAAAATATATCTAGGACTTTGTCTGGTTTTGTTGTGGACAGTGTGGGATCAGTTCATTTTCAGAGAGTTCCTTGATCCAGCTTACACTTCTCAAGATCTATAGGCCCATTCTTAGGTAGTTGGTGCTAACACAGGGTTTCAGTCTATTGCAACTATCACTTCCAAGGAGGTTCCCTCTGTTTATTTTAACTTCTGTTTGCTGGCCTCTTCAGTGTCTAATTTCCACCCTGACACAAGGGGGCGGTGCTGGTCACTGTTTTTAGGCTCAGTTGTTCAGTCGTGCTGTGGGGAGGAAGGAATGCTGCAAACAAATATCACTGGCGTCTGTGAGGAGTGCTCCCAGTGTCTCTGCCACACTGGGTTTGCCCCCGCTCACGGCGTGTGTGCTTTCCCAGTCTACACTGCTCAGGCGCTAGGTTGCTCTGCCGGGAACTGTCTGAGGCTGGCCCTGGGTTGAGTGCACTTCCCAGGTCTAAACCGCTCAGGTTCAGGTTCTCAGGTACTCCACAAAGGCACAGACTTGATTGAGCCTGCATTTTGTGCCCTTCCCGGGTCTGAGCAGCTCAGGTGACCAGGTGCTTGGAGAGCTGTGACTTATCACCTCCCCCGTCCCATCCACTCGGTTTTCTGGGTGTACAATGGGCTCGCCTTCTCAGGTGTGCTGTGTGTCTCCTCTGGGTAGCTGATCTCTAGCTGTGACCCTCCTGGTGGATGTCAACCATCCAGAATCCCAAGGAGACTTGGTTAGCAATGAGGCCTGCTTGCAGTTTGGTAGAGGATGCCTCTCTGGGGCTGCGATTGCCCCCTTCTGGCTCTGGCTGCCCTCGCCTGCCTGTCTCCAGCGGGGGATGAGCCAATCCACAGCTGGCTAGCTCTGCTCAGTCCTTTGTTCTGTGAGCAGGCCTGGCAGTGTTTCAGGTTAGGGCTTTGCAAGGGATAGCTATTATTTATCTCTTATCCCTACTCTGTGACAGATATTTTATGCTAACATCAAAATTATACCATTGAATTCTCAAGACATATTTGTAAACTATGTATTATATAACCTTTTTTCATATGAAGAAATTGTGGCTGATAAAAGTTTAATAATTTTCTAAAGCTTACCTGGAATCAAGAGTCAAACCCACATGTCTATTTGCCAAGTCCCATGCACGTTATTTCTACTTATGGCCAGGTGTATCTGATGGGAAACTTAGATGACAGAATTGACATTGGAAATACAAGAGCAATGAATTAGAGGTAGTGCCATTTTGGCTCTGCATCAAACAAATTGGGACATTTTCAAAGCAAAAGGAAAGTTATGGGAAGCCCTTGCATATTGTTTTAGCATCTCTACTGTTCTTGCCTTTCCAAATGGAATCTGATGACCATGCCCATTTCCTCCTTCTCTGTTTTCTAAATACTCAGGATGGAAGATTCTGGGATAGTCTATCAGTTATGACATTTCTGGAGAGCACTTGTGTGCCATGGGCTCAGGACATCCTCACGTGTTAGAACCAATTCCTCTGAAACTTCATTTGTCAATTGATAATCACACAAAATCCCAGATAAAGGGAATTGGAATAAAGTCAGAAAGAATGTTGGAGGATATAAAACCACCAGAGCTAAGGCTGTGGCAGAATAAAGTCTGTAGTTCCTTCTATCTCTTGATCATTCTACCCTGAAACTCTACTTCTGGGTATGGTAAAACCCAGGGCTGGTTATACACATTTGCCTGTGACCTGAAACATGTATTCTGCTTCTAGTATTGAAGAAATAGGGTCAAGAGAAGTAGACATATTACTCTTTCTTTGTATGTCATTGTTAGCTCTCAGACTGGAAGAAGAAAATGTGAACTGAGCTGGTAGAGGCAACTGTAAACTAGGAAGCAGTTTTCTAGTTTGGGAACAGGCTGACAGATGGATAATGAGGAAGTTGTCATTCAAGTAGAAAGACTTTGGCTAGCTCACCAAGGAGTTAAGCGAAACTCACAGTAGACACCAATATCAACATGTACACATAGTAGCACACTGGAGAAACAGGAAAGAATAACACTGAGCAAGAAAGGAGAGAATTTCAGCTGACTGATAAAGTATAACAACTTCATACATCAAACATGGCAATAGTAAACTTTGGGAGATGATTAGGTGTGAGTGAAGGGTGTTCATGGTCTTCAGAGGGACAAAAGGTCAGGATAAGAAAAAAGATGGTACTGGACTCAAGCTACAATTCCTGCACCAGCTTCCAAGTCCAAAGAGCCTTAGAGTGCCCAGTTTGTTATTGGCATTCAGCAAAGGATATTTATTACTAGTCTCATAAGATGAGACAGTCAGGAGTCATGAATCTTGGCAGGAAAACAAGACCAAAAGATTTGCTTTGACTAAAAGTCCTATAACTGGAAAGGTTTATTGCTGAACTGATTATGTAAGAGCAGCATTTAAGATAACGATTTGAAGCCCTTAGGCATATTTGCAAGGAGAGTTGGGGAAAGGGCTGAATGTATTAATAGGCCATTTAAGAACTGCCTGCCTTTTAAACCTAGTTTCAGAGTATAACGGGGGAAGGCAGTGGGGCATGATAAAGGACACTAATTTGGAGTCAGAAGACCTGGAATCAGTCTTTCCCTTCTCTGTATGTATGCATCACATACATACTAGGTGGTGAAGAAGGAACAGGAGTTAGATTTGGGAATCATTAAACGGCCTTTTATATCTGACACCTTAGGTTTTAGAGTAACCCTACTTTCAACACCCAGGTGTTTGACTCCCTACAACCTCCAGAACCCTCCAAAGGACCTAACTGGATCAATTCTCCAGGTGGGCATTCCTCCATTCATCCCTTCTCCCTTAGTCATATCCAGTTTCTCTTGGCCTAACCCAGTAGTTTTCCACTCTGGCAGTACTCACACAGGAAACTTTAAAAAGGCCAAGGCTCAGGCCCCATTCCAGAGACTCTGACTTAAAAGCTCCCTGATTATTCCCATGTACAGCCAGGGTAAAGAACCACTGGCTTAGACAAACTATCTGGTGGACTTAATGTAAACAGCCTTAACTTCCTCAATCTTGATTTCTTGCCTCATTTGTTATTGTCTTCACATTTGCCCTGTGGCCCTTTGATCAGTCACAAACTATACAATTCTAATGCATTTTCTACTCATGGCTTATTGTTTTAACAATGATCAGTTCTTGAAACTAAGTCTCCTAATCACTCCACCAGGTGCTGATCCATTTTTAGGACTCTTATCTCTAGGCATTTAGGTAATTAATGTTAAATTAGTTGGCATTTGTTGATTCACAGCTTTGTAAAATACCTCACTCATGTCTAACGTATTAATTTGGATTTTGTGCTATTTGGCACAGGGCTGAACTTACGTTCATCTCTAATTATCTAAATCTATTTAATTATTCATTAATTATTTATTTTAAGGATCTTTATAGAAACATAATTTACATACCATATAATTCATTCATTTAAAATATATAATTCAGTGTTTTTAAAATATATTTGCAGATATGTACAACAATCACCACAGTAAATTCTAGGACATTTTCATCATCTCGAGGAGAAATCCTATATCCTTTAACTATTGCCCACCTAGCACCTGCACCTCAACTTACATCCCTAAGCAACTACTATTCTACTTTCTGTCTCTATAGATTTCCCTATTTTAGAGTTTCATATGAATGAAATTATATAGTATGAGATCTTTTGTGGCTGATTTCTTTCACAAAATAATGTTTTCAAGAGATATCTATGTTAGCACATATTAGTGCTTTATTCATTTTTATGGCTGAATAATTCTCCTTTGTACAGATATGCCACATTTTCTTTATTCATTAGTTGATGGACGTTTGAGTTGTTTCCACCTAACTGAGCAAATAAGCATGCATGCACATTGTCTATTATAAATTATTATTAAAAATTTATGTCTGGGCATATACTTTCATTTCTTTTTATTATAGACCTAGGAGTGGAATTAATGAGTTATGTGGTATCTTTATGGTTAACAATTTGAGGAGCTGCCAGACTGTTTTCCAAAGTGGATGTATTACTTATATTTCCACCAACAGTGTATGAGTGTTCCAATTTCTCCACATCCTAGCCAACACTTCTTACTTCTGAGTTTTTGGTTATTCTATTCATGCTGCTGCTACTGCTGCTAAGTCACTTTAGTCGTGTCCGACTCTGTGCGACCCCGCAGACAGCAGCTCGCCAGGCTCCTCTGTCCTTGGGATTCTCCAGGCAAGAATACTGGAGTGGGTTGCCCTTTCCTTCTCCTCTATTCATACTAATGTGTGTGAAATTTTATCTTGTTTAATTTGTATTTGCCAGGCCATGCTAAGTCACTTCAATCATGTCTGACTGTTCCCCTATGGACTATATAGCCCACCAGGTTTCTCTGTCCATGGGATTCTCCAGGCAAGCACACTGGAGTGGGTTGTCATGCCCACCTCCAGGGGATCTTCCCAACCAGGGATTGAACCCACTTCTCTTATGTCTCCTGCATTGGCAAGTGTCTTCTTTACCACTAGTGCCACATAGGAATTTGTATTTACTAATTTGTATTTACCAGGTGACTAATGATGTTAAGCATCTATTCATTTATTTATTGGTCACTGATGTATCTTTGGATAAATGTATACTCAGATATTTGCCTAAAAGATCCATGTAGTCAAAGCTATGGTTTTTCCAGTAGTTGTGTACGCATGTGAGAGCTGGACAATAAAAAAGGCTGAACACCAAAGAATTTATGCCTTTGAACTGTGGTGTTGAGAAGACTCTTGAAAGTCCCTTGGATAGCAAGGAGATCAAATCAGTTGATCCTAAAGGAAATCAACCCCGAATATTCACTGGAAGGACTGATGCTGAAGCTGAAGTTCCAATACTCTGTGTATCTGAAAACAATACACATCACTCTTCACTGGATGTGAAGAGCTGACTCATTGGAAAAGACCCTGATGCTGGCTAAGATTGAAGGCAGGAAGATAAGGGGACGACAGAGGATGAGATGGTTGGATGACATCACCAAATCAATGGACACGAGTTTGAGCAAGCTCCAGAAGATGGTGAAGGACAGGGAACCCTGGCATGTTGCAGTACATGGGGTTGCAAAAAGTTGGACACAACTGAGTAATTGAACAACAGCAACAATACTCACATCTTTCACCAATTTTTAAATCTGGTTGTTTATTTTTCTATTATTGATTTTTAAGAATTCCTTATTATATTTGTAAACATGTGACAATTAGCTTTTTTATTATAATGTAAGCACAAGATATTAAGTTGTTGATTGCTAGACATCCATCTTGAATAAATACATTGTCTATACAACTAGATAAAGAGCCAGGCCATACTACCCATGATATTTCCCCCATTTAAGAATTCTCTGATTGACCTAAACAAGTGACTGTTTGACTGTTTACTTTTCTCTTTTCATGCTTTAATTCCCACTCTAATATTTTAAATTCACCAATAAAGAGTGAACCCGTAAAATCCTAGGTACTCCACTCTTGATTCTAATAAAGGCAGACCCCCAGGTTCACTCACTCTCCGTTTCTACCCATGACCATGCTTTGTGGCCCCAGGTGTGCTGTGTGCCTTTCAGAACCTGTGAGTAATAAACCTTCCCCCTCCTCAAAGTTTCCTGATGGTTGGTGCTGAGGTGTGTCTAACAGTCATAAGAACCACAAGGGCTGGTTCAACCACAACACTGATTCTGTTCTAGGAAATATCTGTGGGGGGCTTACTCACAAATATTTAGTATGAGCCCAGGTGAGTGCTCCCAGGCATTACTAGCTAATAGCATCACTGGCCGGGTTTAGTCCATGGGGTTCCATGACAGAGCAACTTTCACTTTTAGCATCATTATCCATAGGCTGAAACCAACCCAAAATACTTACATATTCTAGATACAAGTCCCTTATCACATACATGGTTTAAAAATATTTTCTTCCGTTCTTTGGGCTGTCTTTTCATTTTCTTGGTGGTGTGTTTTGAAATTTAAAAAACAAGTTTTTTTTCTTTTTATAAAATTCAACTATCTGTGATAATCTATATGAGAAAAGTATCTGAAAAATAATGAATATATGTACATGTATGACTGAATTTCTTTGCTGTACACCTGAACCTAACACAACATTGTAAATCAACTATACACCAATAAAAATTCAATTTATCTCTTTTTTTCTTTTGTAGCTAGTGCTTTGATGTCATCATGCTTTGGTGCCATATTTACAAACCCTTTGGCAAACCCAAAGTCATGAAGATTTATTGCCATTTATTCTTCTAAGAATTTTATAGGTTTTGAACTTACATTTAGGTCTTTGATCCATTTTGAGTTCTGTCATCCATTTGCACGTGGCTGTCCATTTTCTCACCATTATTTATTACAATGATTCTCTTTTTGTCAACCTTGTTGAAAATCAGTGTCAATTTATTTCTGGGCTCTCTATTTCATTCCATCAATCAATATATCTATCCATTTGTCACTTCCACGCTGTCTTGACTGCAACTGCATTGTAGTAAGTTGTGAAATAGGGACGTGTGATTGCTTGTGCTTCATTCTTTCTTTTCAAGACTATTTTGGCCATTTTGAGTTCCTGCAATTCCACATGAATTCTAGAAACACCTTGTCAATTCTACAAGTAACTCCAGCTGTGAATCTAATAAGGATTGTGTTGAAATTGTAAATTAGCTTAGGAAACATTAGGGCTTCCCTGGTAGCTCAGCTGGTAAAGAATCCGCCTGCAATGCAGGATACCCCAGTTTGATTCCTGGGTCCAGAAGATCCGATGAAGAAGGGATAGGCTACCCCCTCCAGTATTCTTGGGTTTCCCTGGTGCCTCAGCTGGTAAAGAATCTGCCTGTAATGTGGGAGACCTGGGTTCGATCTCTGGGTTGGGAAGATCTCCTGGAGAAGGGAAAGGCTACCCACTCCAGTATTCTGGCCTGGAGAATTCCTGGACTGTATAGTCCATGGGATCACAAAAAGTCAGACAAGGCTAACAGACTTTCACTTTCACTTTTTGCTTTAGGAAACATTGCCCTCTTAACAATGCTAAGTCTTCTGAAACATGCACACACATCACTTTTCCATTTATTTAGATAGTCTTTAATTTCTTTCAAGAACTTTCTGTGGTTTCCAGAGTATAAATTTTCTAGCTCATTAAATTTATTCCTAAGTATTTCACTCTTTTGACATCATCATGAATGATTTTTTTTTCTCTTTATTTTATCTTTTAATGTTTTATTGCAGGTGTATATAAACACAAAATTTTGATTTCATTGATTTTCTGTATTGTTTTTCCATTTTCTATCTTATTAATTCCTATGCTATTCCATTCTTTCTGCTTGTTTTAAGTTTCAGTTCAGTTCAGTCACTCAGTTGTTTCTGACTCTTTGCGACCTCATGGGCTGCAGCACGCCAGGCCTACCTGTCCATTGCCAACTCCCAGAATTTACTCAAGCTCATGTCCATTGAGTTGGTGATGCCATCCAACCATCTCATCCTCTGTCATCCCCTTCTCCTCCTGCCTTCAATCTTTCCCAGCATCAGTGTCTTCTCCAATGAGTCAGTTCTTTGCATGAGGTGGCCAAAATATTGGAGTTTCAGCTTCAGCATCAGTCCTTCCAGTGAGCACCCAGGACTGATCTCCTTTTGGAAGGACTGTTTGGATCTCCTTGCAGTCCAAGGAACTCTCAAGAGTCTTCTTCAACACCATAGTTCAGAAGTATCAGTTCTTTGATGCTCAGCTTTTTTTTATAGACCAATTCTCACATCCATGCATGACTACTGGAAAAACCATAGCTTTGACTAGACTGATCTTTGTTTTAGGTTTAGTTTGCTATTAATTTAGGATCTTACTTCTTTCTTAATATAGGCAGCAACATGTATAATTTTGCATCTAAGCACTGCTTTAGCTATAACCCTTAAGTTTTGGTATGTAGTGCCTTCATTTTCATTCATCTCAAAGCATTTTCTCATTTTTCCTTTTGATTTCTTCTTTAATCCATTTATTGTTTATGAGTGTGTTATTTAATTTTCAAAATTTGAGAATTTCCCCAATTTTCCCCAATTATTGACTTCTAATTTCTTTTCATTTGGATCAAAAAAGACACTTTTATTATGCTATGTTTTAAATTTTATTGAGGTCATATGCTTAGAAATAGCATATGATTTACTTCTAAGAATGTTCCATGTGCACTTAAAAATAATGTATTCTCTGCTGATGTTGGGTTTCTGGGTGGGATATTTTAGAGATCTATTAGGTCTAATTGCTTTATAGTATTGTTCAAGTATTTTATTTTCTTGTTGGCTTTGTCTTGGTGCTGCTGCTAAGTCATTTCAGTTGTGTCTGACTCTGAGTCACCCCATAGACAGCAGCCCACCATGCTCCTCTGTCCCTGGGATTCTCCAGGCAAGAATACTGGAGTGGGTTGCCATTTCCTTCTCCAGGCTTTGTCTTACTATTTTATAATTTATTGAAAGTAAAGTATTGAAGTCTCTAACTCTTTTTTTAGATTGTCTATACTTCTCTTCATTTCTGTCAATTATTGTTTCATGCAGTTTGGTGTGCTTTTATTCAGTGCACATATGTTTATAATAGTATATATTCCTTATAGATTGACACTCTTGAGTGCATGCATGCTACTTTGCGACTCTATGGACAGTAAGTTGCCAGGTTTCTCTGTCCATGGGATTCTCTAGGCAAGAATACTGGAGTGGATTGCCATACCCGCCTCCTAGGGATCTTCCCATCCCAGAGATTGAATCGGCATCTCTTATATCATTTGCATTGGCTGGCAGGTTCCTTACCACTAGTGCCACCACAAAGTAGCTTAATTTATCTCTAGTTATATTTTTTGTTGTAAATTATATTTAACCTGACATTAACATAGTCTCTCCAGCTTTCCCATAGTTGCTGGTTTGCATATTGTATCTTTTCCTATCCTTTTAATTTCAATTTGTTTGCATCTTTGAATCTAAAGTATGTGTTCTGTATACAATACACAGTTGAGATATTTTCAAGTCTGACAGTCTTAGTCTTTTGTTTGGATTAATACATTTATATTTATTTCTTGTATGTTTGGAATTATGTGTGACATTATACTTTTGTTGTCTATATGCCTTTTTGTTTCTTTATTCCTTCCTTACTGCTTTGTTTTGCTTGAACAATATTTTCTAAAGCAGCATTTTATTTATGTGAATGATTTGCACTTTATTGTAAAATTTATTTTTAGTCATTGGCCTGAGGTTTATCATATATATCTTAACTTATCAGAATCAGCTTCATCTTTGTACTTATATGATTCTAGCAATACATATTAGAAATGTAATTCCTGTATTTATCTAGTCTTTTTTTTTTTTTTACTAGTTTTTATGGTACTGTTAAAACTATTATATCTGTTAATGCAACAAACCAAACAGTACATTGTTATAATTATTATTTTTTCATTTGTTGTCATTTTTAGCCCATTACCACTTTTATTCCATATATTGATACTTCCTTTGTGCTATTATTTGCAAATACATTACCCATACATTGTTTTTCTATAGTTATAGGTCCAATTCATTCTATACATATTTTACACAATTGTTTCTTTAAAATCAGTTAAGAGGAAAAAGGAGAAAACCATATTTATTTGTAGTTTAAAAAATAATTATGTAATTACTTTTATGATATTTTTATTTATGTGGATTCAAATTATCATCCAGAGTCACTTGCTTTCAGCCTTAGGACTTTTTTTAGTATTTCATGTAAAGCAGGTCTGCAAGTATCAAATTATCTCAGTTTTTGTTTATTTACAAAATCTCAATTTTGCCTTAAGTTTTGAAAAATAGCTTTGCTAGATATAGAAATTTTGGTTAACAATTTATTTATTTAAGCATGGCTTATGTGTTATCTCAGTCTTCTGTCCTTCATTGCTTCTGCTGAGTGCTGAATTTCTAATCTTATTAGGTCTCCCTTGTAAATGGTATTTCATTTTTCTCTTGCTGTTTTCAAGATTACCTCATCAGCATTTTACTGTTTTGTGCTTATTTATGGGTTTCCTTGCATTTATCTTATTTGAAGCTTGTAGAGATTCCTGAATACTTAGGTTATTGTTTTTCAATAAATTTGAGGTTACAGCTATTACTTTTTTTTATTGAAACAGAGTTGATTTAAAATATTGTGTTACTTTCAGGTGGAAAGCAAAGATATTCAGTTATATATATTCTTGTTGCTGTTGGGGTCCAAAGAGCTGGACATGACTGAGTGACTAACACACACACACGTGTGTGCGTGTGCGTGTGTATTTGTATGTGTGTGTATGTGTGTTTGTGTGTGTGTGTGTGTGTATATATATATATACACATATATATATATTTTTTTTTTTTTTCCTGGTTTCTCTGTGGCTCAGTTATAAATAATCTGTCTGGGGAGAACAAGATGGAGGAGGAGTAGGTGGACATGGAGTATATCTCTTTCCATGGGTACATTAGGAATACACCTTCAGACACAGAAGTGCATGCAGAACACCAGCTGAGAGCAGACAGGAGTACTTGACACAAAACTGGGTAGGAGGAAGGAACTAGGAGGAAAAACAGGAGTATTAGTAGGATTGGACCTGCCTTTGGTGGGTGGAGGAACTGAAGTGGAGATCTCATCCCCATATCGGGGCAACTGTCTGAGTCAGAGGAGAAACACTTAAGGCTGTGAGTGAAACAGCTGATCTGTGGCAGCCTAAATGGAATGAGAATCAAACAGTCCTTGCCACAGCCATACATACCCCAGACAGGGATGCAGATCCCCTGGAAGGGACAGTGGCTGGAAGCTGGATTTTAGGGGTTGTGGAGCAATCCCAGGGCGAGGGCTGCTGTTGACTGTGGAGAGACAGATCAAAGAGATGTAAGGGAAGAGATTGTGGTGGGAAATGCCTGTGGAGGAAAGCAGGGCAGCCATGGAAGCAGGGCAATACTGCTGAGTCATGCATAGGGGGTGGAGCCATCACCATAGCCTCTCTTCCCCACACACGCCAGTATTGGCAGCTGAACAACAGAGAGGCTGTCTCATCAAACACCTGTCACAGTGAACTACAGAGTAAGACCCCACCTAGGCTGCCTTTTACTTCCCTGATGCACTGATCTACAGAGTAGGGTCCCAGCCAGGGGGGGCCCCTCTATGCGCCTGATGTGCTGAACAACAGAAAGGACCCCAGGCAAGGGAGCCCTCTAAGTGCCTGAACGGAGGGAGCTATGGAGAAAGACTGGCCAAAGAGGCCTTCTGATCACAAGCTACAAGAGGCTTGAAAAAATACGATGGACCCGTAACTCCCGCAATGTAAGTAGTCCATGTCCCTGAACACTTGATGCAACCAAGGTCCCTGAAAGCCAAGCACCTGTGCCAGCTTCATGCTCAACTCTCACCGTGGCAGAGCGGCCACAGGCTGAAAACGTCTTGCGTCTATGCATGCAGGGTCTCTTCAGTAGTGTCTGACTCTTTGTGACCCTGTAAACTGTGGCCTGCCAGGCTTCTCTGTCAGGGAGAGGAGTATTCTCCAGGCAAGAATACTGGAGCATACTGGCAAATACTTGTTGCCCTACCCTTCTAGAGCACTATATTTCCTGCTGCTCTAGCCTCCAAGCCCCCTGAGTACCTGGTGCTGCCAGAACCCCTGCAACCCAAGCACCTGCACCACCTCCACACCTGGCCCTCACAGGGGCAAATCCAAGTCCTCCAGGCTGCCTCAGGAACAAACCCCAGTGGGTGACCCACATGCAGAGGTGGAATTAAAACCACAATTGAAACCCAGGGGCAGTGTGACTAAGGAAGAAGACCCCAAGCCTTCTGACCACCTGTACAAACTGCAGATCAAATCCACAAGATCAACTAGGCAGACTCTGTGTCTATGGAATATGTAAAAAGGCATTGAGAGCTTCCACAAAATAAAATGCACTATTTCTGAGAGCTGTGGACATTGGAGGCAAGAACATGGAGAAGTAGGGCCAAATTAGAATCTGAGCTGCCCCCACAACAGGTCCAGAGATCAGCACAGTGTTGGAGGGCATCTTAGGGAGGTGAGGTGGACTGTGACTCCCAGCGAGGGAAAGGACTCTGAGAACAGTGACTCAAGAAAAACATTTATTATTCTTATGTTTTGACTCGCTCTGTAGATTCTTTAGGATTTTTTCTTTTTCCCCTTTTCCCCCTTCTGTTGTAGTTGTTGATTTTATTAGCACTATGAAATCTAATTAAGCTTTTGAGCTTTTTTTTTTCTTCTTTTTTTTCCCTTAGTCACATTTTTTATTATTATAACCCCCTGCCTCTATATTGGTCTTTTGCAGTTCTGTGGAGTTTTTCTTTTTGTTTTATTTAATTTTAATTTTTTAAACTTATTATTTTTTTCTACACTTATTCCTTTGTTTGCTTTTCTTACTGTTCTTTCCCCCTTGCAGTTAAACTTTAATGTATATATGTTAACTTCATCTACCTCTATTTAGCTTTGGATAGCTATTCTTTCTTTCTTTCCTTTCCTCTCAACATATTTGGTGGTTTTATTTTCATTGCTTTGTTCTCCAGTTGGCACCTTGCTTTAGTTGTTTTCCAGTTTGTGCTTTAGTTAGTTTTGTTCTGGTAGATATGATTTTTTATTTCCTTTGTTCACCAGATTAATCTGTTGTACTTTATTTTTGTTGGACTGCTTTGATTCTGATTATGTGTGTATAGGTATACGTGTATATTCAGTCACAAATTTTATTGTTGTTATAAACCTCTGCCTCTACATTGGCCTTTTTCAGTCCTGTGGAGTTTTCTGTTTTTTTTTTTTTCCCCCTCTTTTCTTTCTTTTTCCATTTTTTTCTTTTCTCTTTTTAATAATTTAAAAAATTTAAAACCTATTGTATTTTTCTATATTTATTCCTTTGTTTGCCTTTCCTACTGTTCTTTCCCTTTTAAGTTAAACTTGAATATATATAAATCTTCTTCATCTACTTCTATTTAACTTTTCATATCTATTCTTCCTTTCTTTACTTTCTTTCTTTCCTCTAAACATATTTGTTAGTTTTGTTTTCATTGCTTTATTCTTCACTTGGTACCTTGGTTTAGTTTTACTTTCTACTTTCTGCTGTAGTTGTTTTTTTAATATAAATTTATTTATTTTAATTGGAGGTTAATTACTTTACAATATTTTATTGGTTTTGTCATACACAAACATGAATCCACCACAGGTATACACGTGTTCCCCATCCCAAACCCCCCTCCTTCCTCCCTCCCCATACCGTCCCTCTGGGTCATCCCAGTGCACCAGCCCCAAGCAACCAGTATCATGCATCGAACTTGGACTGGAGATTCGTTTCATATATGATATTACACATGTTTCAATGCCATTCTCCCAAATCATCCCACCCTCTCTCTCTCCCACAGAGTCCAAAAGACTGTTCTATACATCTGTGTCTCTTTTGCTGTCTCGCATACAGGGTTATTGTTACCATCTTTTTAAATTCCATATATATGTGTTAGTATACTGTATTGGTGTTTTTCTTTCTGGCTTACTTCACTCTGTATAATAGGCTCCAGTTTCATCCACCTCATTAGAACTGATTCAAATGTATTCTTTTTAATGGCAGAGTAATACTCCATTGTGTATATGTACCACAGCTTTCTTATCCATTCATCTGCTGATGGACATCTAGGTTGCTTCCATGTCCTGGCTATTATAAACAGTGCTGTGATGAACATTGGGGTACACGTGTCTCTTTCAATTCTGGTTTCATCGGTGTGTATGCCCAGCAGTGGGATTTCTGGGTGGTATGGCAGTTCTATTTCCAGTTTTTTAAGGAATCTCCACACTGTTCTCCACAGTGGTTGTACTAGTTTTCATTCCCACCAACAGTGGAAGAGGTTTCCCTTTTCTCCACACCCTCTCCAGCACTTATTGCTTGTAGACTTTTGGATCGCAGCCATTCTGACTGGCATGAAATGGTACCTGATTGTGCTTTTGATTTGCATTTCTCTGATAATGAGTGATGTTGAGCATCTTTTCATGTGTTTGTTGGTCATGTGTATGTCTTCTTTGGAGAAATGTTTATTTAGCTTTTTGGCGCATTTTTTGATTGGGTCATTTATTTTTCTGAAATTGAACTGTAGGAGTTGCTTGTATATTGTTGAGATTTGTTGTTTGTCAGTTGCTTCATTTGCTATTATTTTCTCCCATTCTGAAGGCTGTCTTTTCACCTTGCCGATAGTTTCCTTTGTTGTGCAGAAGCTTTTAACTTTAATTAGGTCCCATTTGTTTATTTTTGCTTTTATTTCCAATATTCTGGGAGGTGGGTCATAGAGGATCCTGCTGTGATGTATGTCGGAGAGTGTTTTGCCTATATTCTCCTCTAGGAGTTTTATAGTTTCTGGTCTTATGTTTAGGTCTTTAATCCATTTTGAGTTTATTTTTGTATATGGTGTTATAAAGTGTTCTAGTTTCATTCTTTTACAAGTGGTTGACCAGTTTTCCCAGCACCACTTGTTAAAGAGATTGTCTTTTTTCCATTGTATATTCTTGCCTCCTTTGTCAAAGATAAGGTGTCCACAGGTGCGTGAATTTATCTCTGGGCTTTCTATTTTGTTCCATTGATCTATATTTCTGTCTTTGTGCCAGTACCATACTGTCTTGAAGACTGTGGCTTTGTAGTAGAGCCTGAAGTCAGGCAGGTTGATTACTCCAGTTCCATTCTTCTTTCTCAAGATAGCTTTGGCTATTCGAGGTTTTTTGTATTTCCATACAAATCGTGAAATTATTTGTTCTAGTTCTGTGCAAAATACTGTTGGTAGCTTGATAGGGATTACATTGAATCTAGATTGCTTTGGGTAGTATACTCATTTTCACTATATTGATTCCTTAATTTCTCTTTCTATTTTCTCATTATTAGTGTATAGGAATGCAAGGGATTTCTGTGTGTTGATTTTATATCCTGCAACTTTACTATATTCATTGATTATCTCTAGTAATTTTTTGGTGGAGTCTTTAGGGTTTTCTATGTAGAGGATCATGTCACCTGCAAACAGTGAGAGCTTTACTTCTTCTTTTCCAATTTGGATTCCTTTTATTTATTTTTCTGCTCTGATTGCTGTGTCCAAAACTTCCAACACTATGTTTAGTAGTGGTGAAGTGGTAAATATAATTTTTGATTTCTTTTGTTCACTGGGTCAATCTACTGTACTTTATTTTTGTTGGACTGTTTTGACTTCGCTCATGGATGTATATGTGTATATTCCATTATTTTAAGTATTATTTGCCTGATTTTGTAACTGCCATTTGTCTGGGGTTCATCTTTGGTTTCTCATTTTTGGATATTTGTTTTAATCTCACTTAATGTCATAACAAACCACTTGTGGAATCTTCATTCCTAACCAGAGATCAAGCCCTGAGCCTATGGAGTGGGAGCACTGATTCTAAGACCCTAGACTACCAGAGAACTAACCCTCAAGTGAAGTGAAGTGAAGTCATGTCTGACTCTTTGCGACCCCATGGACTGTAGACTACCAGGGTCCTCTGTCCATGGGATTTTCCAGGCAAGAGTACTGGAGTGGATTGCCATTTTCTTCTCCAGGGAATCTTCCCAATCCAAGGATTCAACCCAGGTCTCCCACATTGCAGGCAGATACTTTACCATCTGAAGCACCAGGGAAGCCCAAAACTAAACCTAGGGAGTATCAAATAGTGAGAATTCACACAAAGAAAACTACTTGAATACAAGACCCAGCATCACCCAACCACCAGTAGCACCCTTTGAAGGACACCTCATCTAAACAAAAACAAAAATACAAACTAAATCATCAGCAGACAGGATTACCACCTTACTCAGCCTTGCCCATCAGAGGAAAAACAGACAAACAAACAAACACTCAGCACAAATCTCACCCTATATTAAGCTTACACAAACCACTGGACCAACCTTAGGAATGCAGAAACCAAAGGGAAGAAATAATTCAACCTTGAAGCCTGGGAAAAGGAGATGTCCAACATAATAAGTTAAGAAAAATTATAATGTAAAGGCAGAGAAATACTACACAAATGAAGGAACAAAGTAGAAATACAGAAGTCCAAATAAATTAAGAGGAAATAGGCAAACTACCTGAAAAAAAAAATCAGAATTATGATAGTAAAGATGGTCAAAAAACTTGAAAATAAAATGGAGAAATTGCAAGGATCAATTAACAAAGACCTAGAAGAATTAAATTATAAACATGCAGAGACAAACAACACAATTACTGAGATTAAAAATACTCTAGAAGGAATCAACAGCAGAATATCTGAAGCAGAAAAACTAATCAGCGAACTGGAAGATAAAAAGGTGGAAATAACTTCTGAAGATCAAAATAAAATAAAAAGGATTAAAATAACTGAGGATAGTCTCAGAGACCTCTGGGACAATATCAAACGCACCAATAATTCGAATGAATTATAGGCGTCCCAGAAGAAGAAGAGAAAGAGAAAGCATAGGAGAAATTTTTTGAAGATATTAGAGTTGAAAATTTCCCCAACATGGAAAAAGAAATAGTCAATGAAGTCCAAGAGGCACAAAGAGTCCCATGCAGGAAAAACCCAAGGAAAAACATGCCAAGACACATACCAATCAAACTAACAAAGACTAAACAGAAAGAAAGAATATTAAAAGCAGCAAGGGAGAAGTAACAAGTAACATACAAGAGAAATCCAAGCTGATCTTTCAGCAGAAACTCTGCAGGCCAGAAGGGAATGGCAGGACATATTTAAAGTACTGAAAGGGAAAAATCTACAACTAAGATTACTGTACCCTGCAAAAATCTCATTCAAAACTGAGGTAGAAGTAAAAAGGTTTTCAGACAAGCAAAAGTTAAGAGAATTCAGTACCACCAAACCAGCTTTACAACACATGTTAAAGGGACTTATGAAGTCAAGAAATACAAGAGAGAAGGAAAAAAAATCTACAAAATCAACCCCAAACAATTAAGAAAATGGCAATGGGAACATATATATCAATAACTACTTTAAATGCAAATGGATTAAATGTTCCAGCAAAAAGGCAGACTGGCTGAATGGATACAAAAACAAGACCCATATACATGTTGTCTACAAGAAACCCTCTTGAGACCTAAAGACACATAGACTGAAAGTGAGAGAGTACAAAATATATTCCATGCAAATGGAAAGCAAAAGAAAGCTAGAGTAACAATCCTCATATCAGACAAAATAGGCCTAAAGAATATTACAAGAGATAAGGAAGAACACTGTATAATGATCAAGGGATCAATCCAAGAGGTAGCCATAACTGTAAATTATCTATGCACCCAACACAGGAGCATCTCAATATGTAAGAAAACACTAACAGACATAGAAGGAGAAATTGACAGTAATGCAATAATAGCAGGAGATTTTAATAACACCCCCTCACAGCAATGGACAGGTCATCAAAACAGAAAATTAATAAGGAAATACAAGTCTTAAATGATACATTAGGAAATTAATAAGGAAATACAAGTCTTAAATGATACATTAGGGGAGATGGATGTTATTGATATCTTCAGGACATTCCATCCAAATGCAGAAGAATACACCTTCTTCTCAAGTGCATATGGAACATACTCCAGGATAGACCACATCTTGGGTCACAAATCAAACCTCAGTAAATTTAAGAAAACTGAAATCATATAAAGCATCTTCTCTGACCATGTTATGAGATTAGATATTAATTACAAGGAAAAAAAAACTGCAAGAAACACAAACACAAGAGATTAAACAGCATATTTCTAAATAACCAACAGGTTGCTGAAGAAATTTTAAAAAGTTCTAGAAACAAATGACTATGAAAACATGACAACTCAAAACCTATGGGATTCAGCAAAAACACTTCTGAGGGAAGTTTATAGCAGTATAATCCTAACTCAAGAAACAAGAAAAACATCAAATAGACAACCTAACTTTACACTTAAAACAATTGGAAAAAGAAGAACAAAAACTCCAAAAATTAGTAGAAGGAAAGAAATCATAAAAATCTGAGCAGAAATAAGTGAAAAAGAAATGAAATTAACAATAATAAAGCTTAATAAAACTAAAAGCTGGTTCTTTGAGAAGATAAACAAAATTGACAAACCTTTAGCCAGACTCATCAAGAACAAAAGAGAGAAGAATCAAATCATCAAAATTAGAAGCGAAAAAGGAGAAGTTACAACAGAAAATGCAGAAATACAGAGGATTATAAGAGACTATTATGAACAACTATATAGCCATACAATGGATAACCTGGAAGAAATGGATAGATTCTTAGATAAGTTTAGTCTCCCAAGACTGAACTAGGAAGAAAGAGAAATTATGAATAACCCAATTACAAGCACTAAAATGGAAGCTGTGATCAAAAATCTCCCAAAAAACAAAAGCCTAGGATCAGATGGTTTCACAGGAGAATTCTATCAAATATTTAAAGAACAGATAATGCCTATCCTTCTAAAACTCTTTCAGAAAATTGTAGAGGAAGGAACACTGCCAAACTTGTTCTACAAGGCCACCATCACGTTGATACCAAAACCAAACAACACAAAAGCAAACTATAGGCCAATATCACTGATGAACATAGATGAAAAAATCCTCAACAAAATTTTAGCAAACAGGGTTAAGCAATACATCAAGAAGCTCATACACAATGGTCAAGTTGGGTTCATTCCAGGAATGCAAGGATTCTTCAATAAATGCAAATTAATCAATGTGATACACTATATTAAACAATTGAAAGGTAAAAACCATGCGATAATCTCAATAGATGCAGAAAAAGCATTTGGTATAATTCAGCACCCATTTATGATTAAAACTCTTCAAAAAATGGGCATAGAAGGAACCTACCTCAACATAGTAAAGGTCGTATATGATCAGCTTACAACAAACATTATTATCAGTGGTGAAAAACTGAAAGTATTTCCCCTAAGATCAGGAACAAGACAAGGATGTCCACTTTCACCGCTATTATTTAACATAGTTTTGGAAGTCCTAGCTATAGTAATCAGAGAAGAAGAAGAAGAAAAAAAAAAAAAAGGAATTCAGACCAGAAAAGAAGAAGTAAAGCCTCTCATTGTTTGTAGATGACTTGATACTGTACATAGAAAATCCTAAAGATAGTATCAGAAAATTACTCGAGCTAACCAGTGAATTTAGCAAAATTGCAGGATACAAAGGAGAAGGCGATGGCACCCCAGTCCAGTACTCTTGCCTGGAAAATCCCATGGACGGAGGAGCCTGGTAGGCTCCAGTCCATGGGGTCGCGAAGAGTCAGACATGACTGAGCGACTTCACTTTCACTTTTCACTTTCATGCATTGGAGAAGGAAATGGCAACCCACTCCAGTGTTCTTGCCTGGAGAATCCCAGGGACAGGGGAGCCTAGTGGGCTGCCATCTATGGGGTCGCACAGTGTTGGACATGACTGAAGCGACTTAGCAGCAGCAGCAGGAGGATACAAAATCAATACACAAAAATCACTTGCATTTCTATATACTAACAATCAAAAATCAGAAAGAGAAATTAAGGAATCAATCCCATTCACCATTGGAACAAAAAGAATTAAATATCTAGGAATAAACTTACCTAAGGAGAAAAAAGAACTGTACACAGAAAAGTATAAGACACTAATGAAAGAAATCAAAGATATTTCTCCAAAGAAGACATACAGTTGGATAACAAACAGATGAAAAGATGCTCAACACTGCTCATTATTAGAGAAATGCAAATCAAGACCACAATGAGCTATCACTTCAAACCAGTCAGAATGGCCATCATCAAAATGTCTACAAATAATAAATGGTGGAGGGGGTGTGCAGAAAAGGGAACACTTGCACTGATGATGGGAATGTTAATTGATATAGCCACTATGGAAGATGGTATGGAGATTCCTTTAAAAATCTAGGAATAAAACCACTATATGTCCCAGCTATCTCACTTCTAGGCATATAACCTGAGGAAACAGAAATTGAAAGAGACACATGCATCCCATTGTTCATTGCAGCACTATTTACAATAGCTAGAACATGGAAGCAACCTAGATGTCCCTCGACAGATGAATGGATAAAGAAGTTGAGGTACATATACACAATGGAATGTTACTCAGCCATAAAAGGAACACACTTGAGTCAGTTCTGATGAAGTTGATGAACCTAGAGCCTATTATAGAGAGTGCAGTGAGTCAGAAAGATAAATATTGTATTCTAATGCACATATATGGAATCTAGAAAAATTCTACTGAAGAATTTCTTTACAGGGCATCAATGGAGAAACAGACATAGATAATAGACTTATGGACATGGGGAGAGGGGAGGAGAAAGTGAGATGTATGGAAAAAGTAACATGGAAACTTATATTACCATATGTAAAATAGATAGCCAATGGAATTTTCTGTATGGCTGAGGAAACTCAAACAGGGGCTCTGTATTAACCTGGAGGGGTAAGATGGAGAGGGAAATGGGAGGGAGTTTAAAATGGAGGGGATATTATTGATACCCAAGGCTGATTCATGCTGTGGTTTGACAGAAAACAACAAAATTCTGTAAAGCATTTATCCTCAATGAAAAATAAATTAAAAGAAAAAATAGCTTTTCCTTAACAGTTATCAAGTATTTACAGAAGAGACAAATTAATGGAAAAATTCAATGAGGCTTTGGGAATGTTGATTTGGAACAATGTTGTAATAGTCCCTTTGGTATGAACAAAGTGTGTAAACAATTACACATCAGTCACTTTGATATTGGAAATCTGGACCTCATGTTCATTATCTTTCTTTTGAAATACACATAATTACTGTATGTGTCCCTTCATTGGTGATTGAATAAACATAATTTGGCTATTTCCATATTTATTAATTGTACTATGTAGGGTGTTAAATGGTGTGTCTTTTTCAGCTATGAGACTGCTTACCAAAATAAATGCTTGACTTAAAAATATTTTAAAAAATAAATAAAGAAAGAATCTTCCCGCCAAGCAAGAGACGTGGGTTTGATCCCTGGGTCAAGTCAGGAACAGCCTCTGGAGGAGGAAATGGCAACTCACTTCAATAACAATATATGTTGTTGAACCCATTCCCTTCTCCAGTTCTCTTCTTTTTATTATAGGTTATTACAAGATATTGAGCATAAATCCCTGTGCATATAGTAAATCATTGTTGTTTTTCTATTTTATATATGGTAGTGTGTATCTGTTGATTACTTCTAATTTATCCCTTCCCACCCTTTCCCCTTTGGTAAAGGTAAGTTTGTTGTCTATTTTTTTGTTATTGTTCAGTCTCTAAGTTATTTCTAAATCTTTGTGACCCCATAAACAGCAGCACACCAGGCATACCTGTCCTTCACTATCTCCCAGAGTGGGCTCAAACTCATGTCCATTGAATCAGTGATGCCATCTAACTGTCTCATCCTCTGTCGCCCCCTTCTCCTTCTGCTCTCAATCTTTCCTAGCATCAGGGTCTTGTTCAGTGAGTTGGCTCTTCACAAAAGTGGCCAAAGTTTTGGAGCTTCAGCTTCAGTATCAGTCCTTCTAGTAAATATTCAAGGCTGATTTCCTTTAAGATTGTTTGTTTACAATGTGTAAATAAATTCATTTGTATATTTTGTAAATTCATATATAAGATATATAAATTCATATATAAGATTATAGTATATAATATTTGACTTTCTCTGTCTGACTTACTTCACTTAGTATGACATTCTATAGGTCCATCAATGTTGCTACAAATGGCAATATTTCATTATTGTTTAAGGCTGAGTAGTATTCCATTGTGTGTGTGTGTGTGTGTGTGTATATATATATATATATATACACATACACCATACCTTCTTTATTCATTCATCTCTTGATGAAAATTAGAGTTGCTTCCATTTCATTTTTATCATAAATAATGTTGCTATGAACATTGGGGTGTGTGTATCTTTTAAAATCAGAGTTTCATCTTTTCTACATATATGCCCAGAAGTAGAACTGATTAATCATATCATATTATATCAGATCAGATCTGTCGCTCAGTCATGTCCGACTCTTTGCGACCCCATGAATTGCAGCATGCCAGGCCTCCCTGTCCATCACCAACTCCTGGAATTAACTCAGACTCACGTCCATCGAGTCAGTGATGCCATCCAGCCATCTCATCCTCTGTTTTTCCCTTCTCCTCCTGCCCCCAATACCTCCCAGCATCAGAGTCTTTTCCAATGAGTCAACTCTTCGCATGAGGTGGCCAAAGAACTAGACTTTCAGCTTTAGCATCATTCCTTCCAAAGAAATCCCAGGGCTCATCTCCTTCAGAAAGGACTGGTTGGATCTCCTTGCAGTCCAAGGGACTCTCAAGAGTCTTCTCCAACACCACAGTTCAAAAGCATCAATTCTTCGGCACTCAGCCTTCTTCATAGTCCAACTCTCACATCCATACATGACCACAGGAAAAACCATAGCCTTGACTAGACGAACCTTTGTTGGCAAAGTAATGTCTCTGCTTTTGAATATGCTATCTAGGTTGGTCATAACTTTCCTTCCAGGGAGTAAGCGTCTTTTAATTTCATGGCTGCAGTCACCATCTGTAGTGATTTTGGAGCCCAGAAAAATAAAGTCTGATACTGTTTCCCCATCTATTTCCCATGAAGTGGTGGGACCGTATGCCATAATCTTCGTTTTCTGAATGTTGAGCTTTAAGCCACTTTTTCACTCTCCACTTTCACTTTCATCATAAGGTAGCCTTATTTTTAGCTTTTTTAAAACCTCAATACTGTTTTCCATAGTTGCTGCACTAATTTATATTCTCACCAACAGTGTACAAGAGCTCCCTTTTCTCCACACTCTCTCCGGTCTCTTTATTATTTGTAGACTTTTTGACAATAGCCATTCTAACTGATGTCAAGTCATACCTAATTGTAGTTTTGATTTTTATTTCTTTAATAATTAGCAGCATTGAGCATCTTTCCTTGTGTCTTTTGGCCATTTCTATGTCTTCTTTGAAGAGGAAGATGTCTTATTTGGTCTTCTGCCCATTTTCTATTGGGTTATTGTTTTATATTGAGTTGTACAAACCATTTGTTTATTTTAGATATTTAAGTTACTTGTCATTTCTTTTGCCAACACTTTCTCCCAATCTATAGGCTGCCTCTATACTTTGTTTATAGCTTCCTTTGCTTTGCAAAAGCTTTTAGGTTTGATTAGGTCCCATTTGTTTATTTTTGCTTTTATTTCTTTGGCCTTGGGAGACTGATCTAAAAAACATATTGCTAACATTTATATAAGATAATGTTTTGGTTATGTTCTTTTTTAAGACTTTCATAATGTCATGTTTCATATTTAGATCTTTAAACTTTTTGGGTTTCTTTTTATATATGGTGTGAGGGAGTGTTCTGATTTCATTGATTTACATGTGGCTGTCCAGCTGTCCCAAAAGCACTTCTTGAAGAGACTGTTTTCTCCATTGTATATTCTTGCATCATCTGTCTAAGATTAATTCACTGTAAGTTGATGGATTTATAAGCTTTTTATTTTTTCCATTGAGCTATATGTCTGTATTTGAGACAATGCCATGCTGTTTCAATTACTGTGACAATGAAAGTGAAGGTCTCTCAGTCGTGTCTGACTCTTTGCGACCCCATGGACTATACAGTCCATGGAATTCTCCAGGCCAGAATACTGGAGTGGGTAGCCTTTCCCTTCTCCAGGGGATCTTCCCAACCCAAGGATAAAGCCCAGGCCTCCTGCATTGCAGGCAGATTCTTTACCAGCTGAAGCACCAGGGAAACCCAAGAACACTGGAGTGGGTAGCCTATCCCTCCTCCATCAGGTCTTCCTGACCCAGGAATCAAACTGGGATCTCCTGCATTGCAGGTGGATTCTTTACCAAATGAGCTTCAGGGAAGTCTGCATTAAAGTCTGGGAGGTGTATGCCTCTAGCTTTCTTTTTTGGTCCTCAAGATGACTTTGGCAATTCTAGGCCTTTTGTAATCATAGTAATAGTTGTAAAAGTCGCTCAGCTGTGTCTGACTCTTTGCGACCCCATGGATGACTGTAACCTACCAGGCTCCTCTGTCTATGGAATTCTCCAGGCAAGAATACAGAAGTGGATTGCCATTCCCTTCTCCAGGGCATCTTCCCAACCCAGGGATAGAACCTGGGTTTCCTGAATTGCAGGCAGATTCTTTATCATCTGTGTCGCCAGGGAAGCCTTTGAGCCACCAGAGAAGCCAGGGTCTTTTGTGAGTCCTAAATATAATATTTAGGATCATTTGTTCTAGTTCTGTGAAAAATGTCATAGGGATTGCATTTAATTTGCCAATTTCTTTGTGTAGACCATTTTAACAATATTTTTTCTTCTCATCCCAGGGATATGGGATATCTTTCCATTTCTTTGAATCATCCCCAATTCCTTTATCAACATTTTATAGTTCTCAGGGCATACTTTTTTCAATCCTTGGTTTGGTTTATTCCTGGCTATTTTATTTTTTGACATAATATTACATGGGAATGCTTTTTATTCTCTTTCTGATATTTCATTGTTAGTGTAAAGAATGCAACAGATTTCTGTAAATTAATCTTGTATCCTACTGCCTTGCTGAAGTCATTTATTACTTCTAACAGTTTTTGTGTGGGGTTGCTAGGGTTTTCTATATACAGTATTATGTCATCTGCATATAATGACTATTTTACATCTTCCCTTATGATTTAGATATATTTTATTTATTTTTCTTATTTAATTGATATTGCCAGTACTTCTAATACTATGTTGAAAGAAATGGTGAGAGTGAATGCACATTCTTGTCTTGTTCCAGAATTTAGCAGTAAGACTGAGCTTTTCACAGGTGAGTAGGATATTGGCTGTGGGCTTGTCATAAATGACTTTTATTGTGTTGAGCTATGTTTCCTCTATACTCACGTTGGTGAGAATTTTTATCATGAATGAATGTTGAATTTCATCAAAAGTTTTTTCTGCATCTATTGAGATGGTCATATGACTTTTGTCTTTTCTTTTGTTAATGCAAAATATCACATTGTTTCATTTGCACATAGTGAATGTTCTTCATGACCCTGAAATTAATGCAACCTGATCATGGTATATGACCTTCTTATGTATTGCTAGAATTGTATTGAGAATTTTTGCATCTGTATTTTGTCCTGTAATTTTCATTTCTTTAGTTATTTTTTTTTTTTTCGTGGTGTCTGGTTTTGTTATCAAGATGATGGTGGTATCATAGAATTATTTTAGGAGAGTTTTCTCCTCTTCAATATTTTCAAACACTTTGAGAAGAATAGGACTTCCCTGGTGACTCAGATGATAAAGAATCTGCCTGTAATGAAGGAGACCCAGGTTCGACCTCAGGATCAGGAAGATTCCCTGGAGAAGGGGATGACTATCCACTCCAGTATTCTTGTTTGGAGAGTTCTATGGACAGAGGAGCCTGGCAGCCTACAGTCCATGGAATCACAAAGAGTCAAACATGACTGAGCAACTAACCTTTCACTTTCACTTTGAGAAAAATAGATATAAGTTCTTCACTGTATGCTTGGTATAATTCCTCAGAGAAGTCATCTGGTCCTGGACTTTTTTTTGTAAGGAATTTTTTAATTATAGATTTTATTTTGCTTCTAGTGATCAATGTGTTCAAACTTCTTTTTTTTTTTCTTTTCTTTTTAAATTTATTTTTAATTGAAGGATAATTGTTTTACAGAAATTTGTTGTTTTCTGTCAAACCTCAACATGAATCAGCCATATGTACATATATGGCCCCTCCTTCCAGAAGCTCCCTCCTTTTTCCCACCCCATCTCACCCCTCTAGATTGATATAGAGCCCCTGTTTGAGTTTCCTAAGACATATGGGAAATTCCCATTGGCTACCTATTTTACATATGGTAATATAACTTTCCATGTTACTCTCTACATACATCTCACCATCTCCTCCCTTCTCCCATGTCCATAAGTCTGTTTATGTCTGTTTCTCCACTGCTGCCTTGCATATAATTTCATCAGTTCCATATTTCTAGATTTCATATATATGCATTAGTATATGAGGTGTATTTTTCTCTTTCTGACTGACTCCATTCTGTATAATAGCCTCTAGGTGCATCTACCTCAAATGCATTCCTTTTTTGGCCTCTTTTTTTTAAATAATTTTTTAATTGAAGGATTATTGCTTTACAGAATTTAAATATGTTCCTTTTTATGGCTGAGTAATATTCCATTGATGACAGGTGTGCTGTGGATTTTGCCAATGTCAGTAAGAGACTTTGCCCTTAAGGAAAGTGGTAGCTGATTTAATAGAGACACATTATCTGTGTTTCCAGAATGTGCTCTAGACTGTCAGAGATGCAGCAAATAAAAGGTGTCAAAGGATCATTTAATACGTCTCGATTATTCTGATGGCTACTTTCAAATACTAGAATTATTTCACCTTTTTGAGAAAAAGAAATTTCAGCATAATATTTCTCTGAGATGTCTTGGCCTAATAAATGGATAGTGTCAGAGGAACTAAGGCAAAAAAGAGCACAAGTCTTCCCTGCTGGTCCAGTGGTTAAGAATCCACCTTGCAATGCAGGGGACATAGGTTAGATCCCTGGTCCAGGAAGATCCCACATGCTAAGAAGCCTGTAGTAGCCACAATTAATGAAGCCTGTGCACCCTAGAGACGGTATTCTGCAACAAGAGAAGCTACTGCAATGAGAATCCTTGAAACCACAACTAGAGAGTAACCCCCCCCTCCACAAGTAGGAAAAGCTCATGTGCGGCAACAAAATTCACCACAGCCAAACACTAAAATAGACACATAAATCTTTTTTTTTTTTTTTTTTAAGTGTGTATCTAAGGGCCTGAATGAAGAGGAATAGGTTCAGAGACAAAAACCTCTTGAGGTTCATTAAAGATCCATACTGTTTGAATTGTTTTAGTACTTTGAGGCAGGGGCTATTTTATGGTAGTTTGGTTGAGCCCCAAGGGTTTTGTTCAGTATCAGTTAGGACTGGAAGAAATCCATCTCCTATCTGGAATTATTTTCTGAACTGATTAAGAGATAGGATTGGGATGAGCTCCTAAGGTTCCTTGGAGACTCATTATTGAGAAGTAGGAGGACTTTGGAAAGCTTGTAACAGTGATGAGGGCACCCAAAGTACTTGCATTTGTGACAATCAGTTTTCCAATAATAGCAGAAACTATTAACAGGAAGGTTTTAGTTTTGTTTAGCTTTCATTTGCTAAAGTTGAAGATTAAGTTGAGGATTAAGAATTTTGGCAGCCTTCCTTGGAAGTGACTCATCTAGAATACAAGACAGCTGGATTACTAGATTAACTAAGTCTGGAATGGATATAGTTTCCCATTCTATACTGGTCTTTTTATACTAGAAAGGAAAGTGAAGTGAAAATTTCTCAGTTGTGTCTGACTGACTCTTTGTGACCTCACGGACTAAACAGCCCATTGAATTCTCTAAGCCAGAATACTGGAGTGGGTAGCCATTCCCTTCTCCAGGGATCCTTCCAAACCAGGGATTGAACCCAAGTCTCCCACATTGCAGGTGGATTCTTTACCAACTAAACTGTCAGGGAAGCTCCCTGTTCAATCCGTTTATAGACTTAAAAGCTTCTCAAGTAGAATCAGCATCTGAAGGAAGACCAGAATTTTCTTTAAAAGCAATCTGAAGACTCCCGACTGGTAAACACTAGTTTGTTCTCTGTATCTGTGAGTCTTCTTTTTTGTTGTTATATTAACTAGTTGTATTTTATAGATTCTACATATAAGTGATATCATATAGTATTTGTCTTTCTCTGACTTATTTCCCTTTTTATAAGGCAATATATGGATGAGCATTTGGGAGGTACAAAATATTAGGTGTAAGATAGGCTACAAGGCTGTATGGTACAACACAAGAAATATGGCTAATATTTTGTAACAACTGTAAGTGGAGTGTAACTTTTAAAATTGTATAAAGCATTTTTAAAAGGAAATTGTCAAAAAGTCAAAAAAATAAAATTAAAACAATCTGAAGTCAATCATAAAATTCATAACCAGGTTTGTCATATTTTTGTGTTCAAACTTGAATTTTGTACCATTCTAGAGTCTTTGGAAAAGCCTTTGGAATTGCTTAATAAAATCACTGAGTGAGCCTGACCATATAAATTAGTAGGCTGGTCTCCCAGTTCTAATTCCAGAGTCCTTTCAAGACTTTCTCAATTAACGATTTTCATCCAACGCTGGGCCTGACACTTGCCAACAAGCTTATGAACCATCTGATATAAGTCAGAGAAACCAGGTTGAATAAGTCTATTAAATTTCTCAGGAGATATGTTAGAATCTATGGTTACTTTGGGAAAATCTTTGATTATGGCTAGAATTCAGTCCAGGGAGTATCAGAAATGAAGCATTTAGCTTCCAGATCCTCTGAAGGTTTAATTTTAAAGGGGCAGGTTTTGACAAGGTCAGAAGAAAAGGAAGTAGAGAGTTTCAGAGAAAAGTGGAAGTTTGGTGGGAAAATTAGTATGAGCAATTTGAAGGTATAGTGGAGGGATAGGCAATGTAGAAGGAAAGGAGGAATATGGTGCTGGAGGTGGAACCTAGTCAGAAAGAGCTGAGGGAAAGAGACAAGTTGAGCTGGAGGCAGAGCCTGGGACAAAGAAGCTAAGGGAGAAGAACCATAAACTTTGGGATCCATTTTATCTTTCTTTAATCATTTGCTTCCTTAGGTAATCTTAAAACTTACTTTGCATACAAGCAGTTTTAGATTCCTAATAATATTGGGAAGCCTCAAAATGCCAATCAAAATAAATATTCCCCTCAGTTGTGGAAATTTTTCAGCCATTCTACTCCAATTCAATTTTGAGAAAATTAAATTTGGGTGTTTTGAAAGTTTCCCATAAAAGTTATTAATACTCTAAACTGCTTTTGTACAAGTAAGTCCATTTAATTAGACATAGATATAAGAAAGGATCTAAGTTTTTAAACATAAAATCAGTCTGGAGTCTCTGAAAAAGGGGTACCCTCAAGACACTGACAATTCAAGGGGTGGCTCAGAGGGTAAAGACTCTTCTTGCAACAAAGGAGGCCTGAGTTTGATCCCTGGGTCAGAAGGCTACCCTGGATAAGAGAATGGCTACCCATTGCTTGGGATTGGAATGAAAACTGACCTTTTCCAGTCCTGTGGCCACTGCTGAGCTTTCCAAATTTGCTGGCATATTGAGTACAGCACTTTCACAGCATCATCTTTCAGGATTTGAAATAGCTCCACTGGATTCCATAACCTCCACTAGCTTTGTTCGTAGTGATGCTTTCTAAGGCCCACTTGACTTCACATTCCAGGATGTCTGGCTCTAGGTGAGTGATCACACCATCGTGATTATCTGGGTCATGAAGATCTTTTTCGTACAGTTCTTCTGTGTGTTCTTGCCACCTCTTCTTATATCTTCTGCTTCTGTTAGATCCATACCATTTCTGTCCTTTATTGAGCCCATCGTTGCATGAAATGTTCCCTTGTTATCTCTAATTTTCTTGAAGAGATCTCTAGTCTTTCCCATTCTGTTGTGTTCCTCTATTTCTTTGCATTGATCCCTGAGGAAGGCTTTCTTATCTCTCCTTGATATTCTTTGGAACTCTGCATTCAGATGCTTATATCTTTCCTTTTCTCCTTTGCTGTTCACTTCTCTTCTTTTCACAGCTATTTATAAGGCCTCTTATGACAGCCATTTTGCTTTTTTGCATTTCTTTTCCATGGGTATGGTCTTGATCCCTGTCTCCTGTACAATGGCACAAACCTCATTCCATAGTTCATCAGGCACTCTATCAGATCTAGGCCCTTAAATATATTTCACACTTCCACTGTATAATCATAAGTGATTTTATTTAGATCATACCTGAATGGTCTAGTGGTTTTCGCTATTTTCTTCAATTTAAGTCTGAATTTGGTAATAAGGAGTTCATGATCTGAGGCACAGTCAGCTCCTGGTCTTGTTTTTGTTGACTCTATAGAGCTTCTCCATCTTTGGCTGCAAAGAATATAATCAATTTGATTTGGTGTTGACCATCTGGTGATGTCAATGTGTAGAGTCTTCTCTTGTGTTGTTGGAAGAGGGTTGCTATGACCAGTGCATTTTCTTCACAAAACTCTATTAGTCTTTGCCCTGCTTCATTCTGTATTCTAAGGCCAAGTTTCATTCAAATCTCAAAGAAAGGCAATGCCAAAGAATGCTCAAACTACCGCACAATTGCACTTATCTCACATGCTAGTAAAGTAATGCTCAAAAAATCTCCGAGCCAGGCTTCAGCAATACATGAACCATGAACTTCCTGATGTTCAAGCTGGTTTTAGAAAAGGCAGAGGAATGAGAGATCAAATTGCCAACATCCGCTGGATCATGGAAAAAGCAAGAGAGTTCCAGAAAAACATCTATTTCTGCTTTATAGACTATGCCAAAGCCTTTGACTGTGTGGATCACAATAAACTGTGGAAAATTCTGAAAGAGATGGGAATACCAGAACACATGACTTGCCTCTCGAGAAATCTATATGCAGGTCAGGAAACAACAGTTAGAACTGGACGTGGAATAACAGATTGGTTCCAAATAGGAAAAGGAGTACGTCAAGGCTGTGTATTGTCACCCTGCTTATTTAACTTATATGCAGAGTACATCATGAGAAACGCTGGACTGGAAGAAGCACAAGTTGGAATCAAGATTGCCAGGAGACATATCAATAACCTTGGATATGCAGATGACACCACCATTATGGCAGAAAGTGAAGAGGAACTTAAAAACCTCTTGATGAGAGTAAAAGTGGAGAGTGAAAAAGTTGGCTTAAAGCTCAATATTCAGAAAACCAAGATCATGACATCCAGTCCCATCACGTCATGGGAAATAGATGGGGAAACAGTGGAAACAGTGTCAGACTTTATTTTTGGGGGCTCCAAAATCACTGCAGATGGTGACTGCAGCCATGAAATTAAAAGACGCTTACTCCTTGGAAGGAAAGTTATGACCAACCTAGATAGCATATTCAAAAGCAGAGACATTACTTTGCCAACAAAGGTCCGTCTAGTCAAGGCTATGGTTTTTCCAGTAATCATGTATGGATGTGAGAGTTGAACTGTGGAGGAAGCTGAGTGCAGAAGAATTGATGCTTTTGAACTGTGATGTTGGAGAAGACTCCTGAGAGTCCCTTGGACTGTAAGGAGATCCTACAAATCCTTTCTGAAGGAGATCAGACCTGGGATTTCTTTGGAAGGAATGATGCTGAAGCTGAAACTCCAGTACTTTGGCCACCTCATGCAAAGAGTTGACTCACTGGAAAAGATTCTGATGCTGGGATGGATTGGGGGCAGTAGGAGAAGGGGACGACAGAGGATGAGATGGCTGGATGGCATCACTGACTCGATGGACATGAGTCTGAGTGAACTCTGGGAGTTGGTGATGGACATGGAGGCCTGGCGTGCTGCGACTCATGGGGTCGCAAAGAGTCGGGCACGACTGAGCAACTGAACTAACTGAACTGACCCATTGCTTGGAGAATTCCATGGACAGAAGAGCCTGGTGGGCTACAGTCTATGGGCTCACAAAGAGTCAGACACAATTGAATGACTAACACTTTCACTTACACTTTTCAAGATAGTTAAAGTGATCCCACTTCCTAGAGGTTTTCCCTCTAAGAATTTATTTTCAAACAACTTAAACAGCTTATAGCACAAATGGCTTGATTCACACTACTTTCAAGCCAGTCCCATCCAGTTTTAGGCAGTAGCTTGGTCCCAGAAGAACAAGGAAGAAGGGTTGTTTTTTGTTGTTGTTGTTTGTTTTAAGCCAGTGTCCAGAGAATCACATTTCCCAATGAATAGGCTAAAGGCTGAAAATGTCAACACCATTTCTGAGAGATAACCCCAGTTCTTAAACAAATGAGTAGAAGGATAGCCAGCTTCAGGAGAAGCAGCCCTTGTTCCAAAGTGAATAGTGTGAAGACTAGCCAGTTTCAGTGAAATAGTCTAAACTCAGATCAGACCCAAGTGCCAAATGAATACTTACATACAGAAAACAAGGCGTTGATCAGAAAGACAAAGCATTCTAATAGATCCCAAATAAGGCCTGGACAATTTCAATACAAAAAGGTCATTAACTCACATTCAGGAAAAAGACACAGATTTCAATTCCTTAATACAAAGGAAAAGACTAAGCACCTGGTGGCTCAGATGGAAAAGAACCTGCCTGCAATGCAGGAAACTCAGGTTTGATCCCTGGGTTGGGAAGATCCTCTGGAGAAAGGAATGGCTACCCACACCAGTATTCTTTCCTGGAGAATTCCACACACAGAGGAGCCTGACAGGCTACATTCCATGGAGTTGCAGAGTCAGACACGACTGAGAGATTAGCACAAACAAACAACAACGAGGTCACCTGTTTGCTCACCAGCCCAAGAGCTCTCAGGAGTCATCTCTGGTTTCTGTATCAGCCACAAAAATGTTAACCTGAAGCGTACTGCCAGGTATTTCCTAAGTATCTAGGATCAGCAGAGAATTGCAATTTGGGAGTCTGCAGCCATGATGAGCCACACAAAAGTCTGTGCATGCAAAGGAAAGAAGAACACCTTTGTAGAGAGGTAAAAATGTTGGGAGTGCTCTAGTAAACAAAAAGTCTGTGGCTTTTCATTGTCTGAGAACTTGTGAAGAAAGAAAAAGTTTTTTCTTCTTCCTGTTCAGTTCAGTTCAGTCACTCAGTCGTGTCCTACTCTTTGCGACCCCATGAACCACAGCACCAGGCTTCCCCGTCCATCACCAAATCCCGGAGTCTACCCAAACCCATGTCCATCGAGTCGGTGATGCCATCCAGTCATCTCATCCTCTGCCTTCCCCTTCTCCTCCTGCCCTCAATCTTTTCCAGCATCATGGTCTTTTCAAATGAGTCAGCTCTTCGCATCAGGTGGCCAAAGTATCGGAGCTTCAGCTTCAAAATCAGTCCTTCCAATGGACAACCAGGACTGATCTCCCCCCTAGAATGGACTGGTTGGATCTCCTTGCAATCCAAGGGACTCTCAAGAATCTTCCCCAACACCACAGTTCAAAAGCATCAATTCTTCAACACTCAACTTTCTTTATAGTCCAACTCTCACATCCATATATGACCACTGGGAAAACCATAGCCTTGACTAGACGAACCTTTGCTGGCAAAGTCATGTCTCTGCTTTTTAATATGCTGTCCAGGCTGGTCATAACTTTCCTTCCAAGGAGTAAGCGTCTTTTAATTTCATGGCTGCAATCACCATCTGCAGCAATCTTGGAGCCCAGAAAGATAAAGTCAGTCACTATTTCCAATGTTTCCCCATCTATTTGTCATAAAGTGATGGGACCGGATGACATGATCTTATTTTTCTGAATGTTGAGCTTTAAGCCAACTTTTTCACTCTCCTCTTTAGGGCACTATTATTTTTCAGGGTATGAGAGCTCCCCTTTCTGGTCTCCCAACTCTATTGTTTTTGTTTATTAAATTTAAATATGTATTTATATTTAGTTTATATCAAATATATAATTTATATCAATATATATTTATTTAGTGTTTCTATTTATTATTTTCCTTTATCTATTAATTCATCACATACACTGAGATCATTTGTATGTCTTGACTATCACAAATAATAATGCAGTGAATTCAGGATTGTATATAGCTCCAAGATAGGTTTTACTTCCTTTGGATCTATACACAAGTGGAATTGCTGAATCACAAGGCAATTCTATTTTCAACTTTTGATGAAAATCCATACTCTTTTTCCATAATGTCTGCACCAATTTGCATTCTCACTAAAAATATATGAGCATTATTTTTCCACATCCTTGCTAAAGCTTATATATTCTCTTTTTGAGGATAACCATTCTATTAATTATGAGTGAAAATATATTATTAGAATTTTGATTTGCATTTCCCTGACAATTAGTGATGCTGAGCACCTTTTCATATACTTGGTAGCCATTTGTAGATTTTCTATGAAAAAAAAAAGTTTATTCAAGCCTTCTGTCTAGTTTTTAACCTAGTTTTTAATTTGTTGGCTATTGAGTTACATGATTTCCTTACACATTTTGAATATAAACTCCTTATCAGATAGGTAGATTGCAAATATTTTCTCCCGTTCTGTAGGTTGCCTTTTCATTTTGTTGATTGTTTCTTTTGCTGTGCAAGAGCTTTTCAATTTGATGTAGACCCACTTGTTTAGCTTTTCTTTTCTTGCTTTTGCTGTCATATTCATAAAGTCATTGCTAAGAGCAATGTAAGGAAGCTTTTTCTGTAAATTTAATGGTTTCTGGTTTTACATTTAACACTTTGATCCATTTCAAGTTAGAGTGTTGTAATGTCCAGCTTCATTCTTTTACATGGCCAGTTTTCCCAGCACCATTTATTGAAGCAACTATTTTTATGCCATTGAGTATTCTTGACAAATATTAGTTCTCAAATATTGGTTTTCAAATATGGATTTATTTCTAGACTCCACTACTTTATCCTCCACTTTCTAGCTTCACCAGCACCCTAGTCTAAGCTACTATTATTTTTTGCCTGGTCTCTTTGCTTCTACTTTTGGCCCCATCCAAAATATTCTTCACACTTCTGCCGGAATAATCTTTGCATAGTACAAAAAAGGTCATGTCACTCCCCTGCTAAAATCTCTTCAATGCTTTCCCATTGTTAATCTGGAGACAGAAAATACTATTGCTTAGGACTGGAACAATGTTTCTTCATTGAAAATAATTCTATTCTACCTTTGGAACTCAATATTTCCTTCATAACTTTTTTAAGGTCAAATAAAGTTTAAAAGCCAGATGGAATTGAAGATATTAACCAGCTGACCTTGAAGTGGCAAGATTATCCTAGATAATCTAAGTGAGTCCAATGTAATCACAAAGGCTTTTATCAGTGGAAGATAGAGGCAGAAAAAGGAAAACCAGAGAGTTGGTAGTGTGAGAAGGACTTGGCCTGATAGTGCTGGCTCTGAAAATGGAGAGTGTCATGAGCCAAGGAATGTGGGTGGCTTCTAGAATATGTAAAAGTCAAGGAAACAGATTTTCTCCTAGATACTGCAGAAAGAAACTTAACCCTGTCAACATCTAGGTTTTAGCTTTGATGCTATAGATGCTCAAACACTCAGTCATGTCCAAATCTCTGTGATCCTATGGACCGTGGTCCACCAGTCTCCTCTGTCTGTGGAATTCTTCAGGCAAGAATACTGGAGTGGGTTGCCATTTCCTTCTCCAGTGGATCTTCCCTGCCCAGGGATTGAACCTGGGTCTCTTGCATTGAAGGTGGAGTCTGTACCAACTAAGCCACCAATTTAGCTTGGTAAAACTCAGTTCAGACTTCTGACATCCACAGCATATTACATTTGTATTGTTTTAAACAAACAATTTGTGACAATTTGTTACAGCAGCAACAGGAAACTCACACAAGTGGAAATACAAATAGTAATATAAATTTACAACTAAATATAATGACTTGGAAAAGATTCTGATGCTGGGAAAGATTGAAGGCAAATGGAGAAAGGGGTGGCAGAGGGTGCAATTCAATGGACATAAATTTGAGCAAACTCCATGAGATAATGGAGGACAGAAAAGCCTGGTGTGCTACAACCCATGAGATGCAAAGAGTCAGACAGGACTTAGTGACTGAATAACACAATCATAATTACTTGAGTGTGAATAATAAGCATGACTAAATATAGGCAGAACACTCTAACATAAAACGAGGCAATATCTTTTTCAATCAGTCTCCCAGAATAATGGAAATGAAAACAAAAATTGAAAACTGGAATCTAATTAAACTGAAAAGATTTTGCACAGCAAAGGAAACAATAAACAAAAAGAAAAGACAACAAACAGATTCAGTTGATTTCAGTTCAGTCGCTCAATACTGTCCTAATATTTGTGACCCCATGTACTGCAGCACGCCATGCTCCCCTGTCCATCACCAATTCCCAGAGCTTGCTGAAACTCATCTCCATAGAGTTGGTGGTGCCATCCAGCCATCTCATCTTCTGTCATCCATTCTCCTCCTGCCTTCAATCTCTCCCAGCATGAGAATCTTTTCCAATGAATCAGTTCTTCCCATCAGGTGGCCAAAGTATTGGAGTTTCAACTTCAGCATCAATCCTTCCAATGAATATTCAGGACTCCTTTCCTTTAGGATGGACTGGTTGGATCTCCTTGCAGTCCAAGAGACTCTCAATAGCCTTCTCCAATACCACAGTTCAAAAGCATCAATTCATTTTAGTCCGATTCTCACATCCATAGATGGCTACCAGAAAAACCATAGCACTGACTAGATGGAACTTTGTTGGCAAAGTAATGTATCTGTTTTTTAATATGTTGTAAAAGTTGGTCATAGCCTTTCTTCCAAGGAGAAAGTGTCTTTTAATATCATGGCTGCAGTCACCATCTGCAGTGATTTTGGAGCCCAAGAAAGTAAAGTCTGTCGCTGTTTCCATTGTTTCCCCATCTATTTGCCATGAACTGATGGGAATGGATGCCATGATCTTAGTTTTTTGAATGTTGAGTTTTAGACCAGCTTTTCCACTCTCCTCTTTCACTTTCATCAAGAGGCTCTTCAGTTCCTCTTCACTTTCTGCCATAAAGGTGGTGTTATCTGCGTTTCTGAGATTCTTGTATTTCTCCTGGCAATCTTGATTCCAGCTTGTGCTTCATCCAACCCAGAATTTTGTATGATGTACTCTGAATATAAGTTAAATAAGCAAGGTGGCAATATACATCCCTAATGTACTCCTTTCCCAATTTGGAACCAGTCTGTTGTTCCATCTCTGGTTCTAACTGTTGATTCTTGACCTACATACAGATTTCTCAGGAGGCAGGTATGGTGGTCTGGTACTCCCATCTCTTGAAAAATATTCCACAATTTGTTGTGATCTACACAGTCAAAGGCTGTGGCATAATCAATAAAGCAGAAGTAGATGTTTTTCTGGAATTCTCTTGCTTTTTCAATGATCCAACAGATGTTGAATTATAGAAAAACAGATTGGGAGAAAATACTTGCAAATGTGAATGACAAAGGATTAATCTCTGAAATTTGTAAACAGCTCATGAAGCTTAACTGCAAAAAAAAAAAAAAGAAAGAAAGAAAGAAAAGAAATGGACAGACTAAATAGACATTTCTAAAAAGAAGATGTATTACAGATGGCCAAGAGGCACATGAAAAGATGTTCAACATTGCTAATTATTAGAGAAATGCAAATCAAAACTACAATGATATATCACCTCACACAAGCCAGAATTACTGTCATCAAAAATCCACAAACAATTAATGCTATAGAGGGTATGGAGAGAAGGAAATCCTTCAACACTGTTCGTGAGAATGTAAATTGGTACAGCCACCATGGAGAACAATATGGATGCTCTTTAAAAAATTGAAAATAGAGTTACCATATGACTCTGCAGTCCCACTCCTGGGCATGTATCCAGAGAAAAACATGATCCAAAAGGATACATGCACCTCAATGTTCCTTTCAACATTGTTTACAATAGCCAAGACATGGAACCAATCTAAATGTCCATCAATAGAAGAAAAGATAAAGAAGACATTATATATTTATACAATGGAATATTACTCAGTCATTAAAAAGAATGAATTAATGCCATTTGCAGCAACATAGGTGGACCTAGACATTATCATACTGAGTGAAGTAAGTCAAGGCAGAGGAGGAGAAATATAATATGATATTCCTCATATGTGGAATCTAAAAAGAAATTACAAATGAACTTACAAAACAGAAAAAGAGAGTCACAGACTTAGAGAACCAATTTGGTTCCCTATGCACACTGCTATAATTAAAATGGATAACTAATAAAGACCTATTCTATGTATGTATGTATATATACATAGCTGAGTCCCTTTACTGTTCACTTGAAACTATCACAACTTTGTTAATTGGCTATACCCCAAAACAAAATTGAAAGTTGAAAAATCAACCTAAAACTGAAAACTGTACTGTTGGAAGAAGTGAATATATTCCTACCACTCAAGCAGTTGTAAAATAAAATTTTGACCAGAAAGCAATATGGATATTCAAAAATTGAATTTCATTTAACTGTTAATACACTCTTTCTCACATCTCAGAGTGCTGTTATACACTGTTGGTGGGAATGCAAACTAGTACAGCCACTATGGAGAACAGTGTGGAGATTCCTTAAAAAACTGGAAATAGAACTGCCATACGACCCAGCAGTCACACTGCTGGGCATACACACCGAGGAAACCAGAATTGAAAGAGACACGTGTACCCCAATGTTCGTCACAGCATTGTTTATAATAGCCAGGACATGGAAGCAACCTAGATGTCCATCAGCAGATGAATGGATAAGAAAGCTGTGGTACATATACACAATGGAGTATTACTCAGCCATTAAAAAGAATACATTTGAATCAGTTCTAATGAGGTGGATGAAACTGGAGACTATTATACAGAGTGAAGTAAGCCAGAAAGAGAAGCACCAATACAGTATACTAACACATAATATATGGAATTTAGAAAGATGGTAATGACAACCCTGTATGCGAGACAGCAAAAGAGAAACAGATGTAAAAACAGTGTTTTGGACTCTATGGGAGAGGGAGGGGGAGATGATTTGGGATAATGGCATTAAAACATGTATGCTGCTGCTGCTGCTAAGTCGCTTCAGTCATGTCCGACTCTGTGTGACCCCATAGATGGCAGCCCACCAGGCTCAGCCATCCCTGGGATTCTCCAGGCAAGAACACCAGAGTGGGTTGCCATTTCCTTCTCCAATGCATGAAAGTGAAAGGTGAAAATGAAGTCGCTCAGTCGTGTCTGACTCTTAGCGACCCCATGGACTGCAGCCTACCAGGCTCCTCTGTCCATAGGATTTTCCAGGCAAGAATACTGGAGTGGGGTGCCACTGCCTTCTCCTAAAACATGGATAATATCATATAAAAAATGAATCGCCAGTCCAGGTTTGATGCAGGATACAGGAAGCTTGGGGCTGGTGCACCAGGATGACCCAGAGGGATGGTATGGGGAGGGAGGTGGGAGGGGGCTTCAGGATGGGGAACATGTGTACACCTGTGGCAGATGCATGATGATGTATGGCAAAACCAATACAATATTGTAAAGTAAAAATAATAATAATAATAATAATAATAATTAAAAAAAAAACTTTGTCAAGCGGTGGCATGAAGCCATATAAGATTTTGCACAATTTTCAAATAAAACACAAGAGTTTCCCTAGTAAGCCAATCACATATTCCCCAAATAAGTGCAAAACAGCACCTTGAAGTATTTTTTTTCCTGTAAATTTAGAGATCAAAAGTAAAAGGACACTATTCAAAGATGTAATATACATGAGTAATAGATTATACTATTACCAAGGAGCAACCAGCTGCAATGTTAACATAAACTGTCTCAAAGAGAAAGCAGAATGAGTTATTGGCAAACTCTCTTTAAAATTTGGTCAGTGGCATGTGATGTGGAAGATCACTTACTGTCTTCTATGTGCTTTTGCATTCTTTTTTCAAAATTAACTTTTAATTGAAGTATAATTGCTTAACAATAATGTGCTGGTTTCTGCCATACAACAACATGAATCAGCCATAAGTATACATATGTCCCCTCCCTCTTGAAACTCCATTACACTCCCCACTACCAACACTCCACTACGTTGTCACAGAGTACCAGGTTGAGCTCCCTCTGTTATAAGGCAACTTTCAACTATCTATTTTACATATGGTAATGTAGAGGTTTCAATGCTACTCTCTCAATTCTTCCCACTCTTTCTTTCCATCGCTGTGTCCATAAGTCTGTTCTCTATGTTTATGTTTCTATTCCTACACCGTGATTAGGTTGATCACAAATATTTTTCTAGATTTCATATATATGTGTTAATATACATTTTTTCTATTCTTTCTGACTTCCTTCACTCCATATAACAGGCTCTATGATCATCCACTTCACTAACACTTACTCAATTTGTTACTTTTTATGGCTGACTGTGGCTCAGATCATGAACACCTTATTGCCAAATTCAGAATTAAATTGAAGAAAGTAGGGAAAACCACTAGACCATTCAGGTATGACCTAAATCAAATCCCTTATGATTATGCAGTGGAAGTGGGAAATAGATTTAAGGGACTAGATCTGATAGACAGAGTGCCTGGTGAACTATGGATGGAGGTTCGTGACATTGTACAAGAGACAGGAATCAAGACCATCCCCAAGAAAAATAAGTGCAAAAAAGCAAAATGGCTGTCAGAGGAGGCCTTACAAATAGCTGTTAAAAGAAGAGAAGCAAAAAGCAAAGTAGAAAAGGAAAGATATACTCATTTGAATGCAGAGTTGCAAAGAATAGCAAGGAGAGATAAGAAAGCCTTCCTCAGTGGTCAATGCAAAGAAGTAGAGGAAAACAGTAGAATGGGAAAGACTAGAGATCTGTTCAAGAAAATTAGAGATACCAAGGGAACATTTCATGCATAGATGGGCACAATTAAGGGCAGAAATGATATGGACCTAACAGAAGCAGAAGATATTAAGAAGAGGTGGCAAGAATACACAGAAGAACTCTACAAAAAATATCTTAATGACCTAGATAACCACGATGGTGTGTTCACTCACCTAGAGCCAGACATCCTGGAATGTGAAGTCAAATGGGCCTTAGGGAGCATCACTACGAACAAAGTTAGTGGAGGTGATGTAATTCCAGTTGATCTATTTCAAATCCTAAATTATGATGCTGTGAAAGTGATGCAATCAATATGTCGGCAAATTTTGAAAACTCAGCAGTGGCCATAGGATTGGAAAAGGTCAGTTTTCCTTCCAATCCCAAAGAAAAGCAGTGCCAAAGAATGCTCAAAGTCCTCCACAATTGCACTCATCTCACACCCTAGTAAAGCAATGCTTAAAAATCTCCAAGCCAGGCTTCAGCAATACGTGAACCGTGAACTTCCAGATGTGCAAGCTGGTTTTAGAAAAGGCAGAGGAACCAGAGACCAAATTGCCAGCATCCACTGGATCATCACAAAAGCATGCATTGGAGAAGGAAATGACAACCTACTCTTGTATTCTTGCCTGGAGAATCCCAGGGACAGGGGAGCCTGATTGGGCTGCCGTCTATGGGGTCACACAGAGTCAGACATGAGTGAAGCGACTTAGCAGCAGCACCAGCATGTACGGACGTGAGAGTTGGACTATAAGGAAAGCTGAGCACTGAAGAATTGATGCTTTTGAACTGTGGTGTTGAAGAATACTCTTGAGAGTCCCTTGGACTGCAAGGAGATTCAGCCCGTCCATCCTAAAGGAGATCAGTCCTGGGTGTTCATTGGAAGGACTGATGTTGAAGCTGAAACTCCAATACTTTGACCACCTGATGCAAAGAGCTGACTCATTTGAAAAGACCCTGATGTTGGGAAAGATTGAGGGCAGGAGGAGAAGGGGATGACGGAGGATAAGATGGTTGGATGGCATCACCAACTCAATGGACGTGAGTTTGGGTAAACTCCAAACTTTACTTTTGGAGTTGGTGATGGACGGAGGCTTGGCGTGCTATGGTTCATGGGATCACAAAGAGTCAGACACGACTGAGTGACTGGACTGAACTGATGGCTCAGTAACAGTCTTTTTATATATGCATCAAATCTTATTTAACCATTCATCTATAGATGGATGTCTAGGTTGGTTCCATGTCTTGGCTACTGTAAATAGTCCTTCAATGAATATTGGGGTACATGTGTTTTTTTAATTATGATTTTCTCAGGGTATATTTCTAATAATGGTATTGTTGGGTCATATGGTAGTTTTATTCCTAGTGTTTTTAAGGAATCTTCATACTTTTCTCCATAGTGGCTGTATCAATTTACATTTCCACCAACAGTGCAAGAGGGTTCCCTTTTCTTCACATCCTCTCCAGGATTTACTGTTTGTAGATTTTTAAACATTATATCCATTCTGACAGGTGTGAGGTGATGCCTCATTGTAATTTTGATTTACATGTTTTTAATAATGTCAAGCATTATTTCATGTGTTTATTGGCCATCTGTATGTTTATTAGCCATCTATATGTGTTTATTGGCCATCGGTATTACACCACCTTTATGGCAGAAAGTGAAGGGAACTAAAGAATCTCTTGATGAAGGTGAAAGAGGAGAGTGAAAAAGTTGTCTTAAAACTGAACATTCAAGAGACTAAGATTGTGGCATCTGGTACCATCACTTCATGGCACATAGATGGGAAAACAATGGAAACAGTGACAGACTTTATTTTGGGGGGCTCCTAAATCACTGCAGATGGTGACTGTAGCCATGAAATTAAAAAGACGTGTGCTCCTTGAGGAAAAGCTATGACCAACCTAGACAGCATATTAAAAAAGAGACATTACTTTGCCGACAAAGGTCTGTATAGTCAAAGGTATGGTTTTCCTAGTAGACATATATGGATGTGAGGGTTGTACCATAATTTCATCCAAAAAATAAAATACTTAGGAATAAACTTGACAAGGACATGAAAGAATTATATGCTGATAAATATAAAATATTAATAAAGGAAACTGAAGATAATTTAAAGAAATTGAAAGTTATCTCATGTTTTTGGATTGGAGGAGTTAACATTGTTAAAATGGCCATACTACCCAAAGAAATCTACTAATTCAGTGCTATCCTTATCAAATTACCCATGACATTTTTCACAGAACTAGAACAAATAATCCTAAAATTTATATGGAACCATAAAAGATTCAGAATTCCCAAAGCAATCCTGAGACAAGATAACAATGCAGGAGACATAACCCTCCTAGATTTCAAAACGTACTACAAAGCTACAGCAATCAAAACAGCTTGGTATTGGCACAAGATAGACATATGGATCAATGGAATAGAATAGAGAGTCCTAGAATAATTCCATATACCTACAGTCAACTAATCTTTGACAAAGGAGGCAAAAATATGCAATGGAAAAAAAGTCCCTTCACGAATTGGCATTGGGAAAATTAGAACCAGTTGTTCTAAATCAGTGAGGTTAGAACACACTTTCATACCACACAGAAAAATAAACTTAAAATGGCTTAAAGACTTAAATATAGGACAAGACACCACACAACTCCTAGAAGAGAACATGCATAAGATATTCTCAGACATATATTGTACCAGTGTTTTCTTAGGTTAGTCTTCCAAGGCAATAGAAATTAAAGCAAACATAAACATATGGGGTCTGATCAACCTTACACACTTTTACACAACAAAGGAAACCATAAACAAAACAAAGAGACAGCATACAGAATGGGAGAAAATATTTGTAAGTGATGTCATTGTTGTTGTTGTTCATCATCCAGTCATGTCCAATTCTTTGCAACCCCATGGACTGCAACACACCAGGGTTCCCTGTCCATCACCATCTCCCTGAGATTGCCCAAGTTCATGATCATTGCATCAGTGATGCTGTCCAGCCATCTCATTCTAGGATGCTCTCTTCTTCTTCCTTCAATCTTTCTCAGCATCAGAGACTTTTTCAATGTGTCGGCTGTTTGCATCAGATGACCAAAATACCAGAGCTTCAGGTTCAGCATTAGTCCTTCTAGTGGATATTCAGGTTTTATCTCCCTTAAGATTGACTGGTTTAATCTCCTTGCTGTCCAACGGTCTTTTAGTAGTCCTCTCCAGCATCACAGTTTGAAGGCATCAGTGCTTTGGCATTCTGTCTTCTTTACACTCCAGATCTCACAACCATATGTGACCACTGGGAAGACCATAATCTTGATTATATAAACCTTTCTCGATAAAGTAATGTCTGCTTTTCAGCACACTGTCTAGGTTTGTCATCACTTTCCTGCCAAGAAGTAATGTTCTTCTGATTTCATGACTGCAGTCACTGTCCACCGTGGTTTTGGAGCCCAAGAAGAGGAAATTTGTCACTACTTCCACCAATTCTCCTGCTATTTGCCATGTAGTAATGGGGTCAGTTGCCATTATCTTAGTTTTTGTTAATACTTAGCCTTAAGCTGGATCTTTAACTCTCCTCCTTCACCCTCATCAAGAAGCTCTTTAGTACCTCTATGTTTTCTCCCATTAGAGTAATATCATCCACATCTCTGAGGTTGTTGATATTTCTCTGCCTATCTTGATTCCAGCTTGTAACTCATCCAGCCTGGCGTTTCTCATTATGTGCTCAGCAAACAGGTTAAACAAACATAGTGACAGCAGACAGCCCTGTCATACTCCTTTCTCGATCTTGAACCAATCAGTTATCCCATACAGGGTTCTAACTGTTGCTTCTTGACTCGCATACAGGTTTCTCAAGAGACAGATAAGAACATCTGGTATTTCCATCTCTCTAAGAGCTTTCTACTGTTTGTCATGATCCACACAGTCAAAGGCTTTAACATAGTTAATGAAGCAGAGGTAGATGATTTTTCTGAAATTCCCTTGCTTTCTCTATAATCGGGAGAATGTTGGCAATTTGATCTCTAATTCCTCTTCCTTTTCTAAACCCAGCTTGGACATCTGGAAGTTCTTGGTTCACATAATGTTGACACCTAGCATGCACGATTTTGAACATAACCTTATTAACATGGGAGATAAGTGCAATTGTCTGATGGTTAGCACATTCATTGGTACTATCCTTCTTGGGAATTGGGATGAAGATTGAACTTTTCCAGCCCTGTGGCCACTTCTGGGTCTTCCAGATTTGCTGACATAATGAATGCAAAACCTTGATGGCATCATCCTTTAGGGATTTGAATAGTTCTTCTGTAATTTCATTGCATTAACTAGCTTTATTAACAGCAGTTCTTCTTAATGACCACTTGACTTCACATTCCAGAATGTCTGGCTCTGGGTGTCTAACCATACCATTGTAGTAATCTGGCTCATTAAGATCTTTTTTAGACAGTTCTTCCATGCATTCTTTCCATGTCTTCTTGATCTCTTCAGCACCTACTAGGTCCCTACCATTTTCATCATTTATTGTGTCCATATTTGAGTGGAATGCTCCCTTGATGTTTCCAATTTTCCTGAAGAGATCTCTAGGCTTTCCCCTTCTGTTGTTTTCTTATATTATTATGCATTGTTCATTGAAGAAGGCATTTTTGTCTCTTTTAGCTATTTTTTGGGACTCTACATTTAATTTGATGTACCTTTCCCTCTCTACCCGCTGTTAACTTCTCTTCATTCTCCCACTATTTGTAAGGCCTCCTCAGGTAACCACTTTGCCTTCTTGCCTTTCTTTTTCTTTGGGATGGTTTTGTTCACTGCTTCCTGTACAATATTTTGGACCTCTGACCATAGTTATTCAGGCACACTGTTAACTAGATCTGGTCCCTTGAATATATTTGTTACCTCTGCTGTGAATTCATACAGGATTTGGTTTAAGTCATACCTGGCTGGTCTATAATTTTTATCAATTTTCTTTAGTTTAAGCCTAAATTTTGCTATGAGAAACTGATGATCTGAGCCACAGTCAGCTCCAGGTATTGTTTTTTTTGAGTTTATACAGCTTCTCCAGCTATGGCCACAAATAATGTAATCAGTTTGATATCAAGCCTTGTGACTGACAAGGGCTTAATTTCCAAAGTATTCATGTAGCTCATACAACTCAACAACAACAGAATAAGCAAACAACTGAATCTAAAAAAGTGGGTTAATAACTAAATAGACATTTCTCCAAGGAAGACATACACATGGCCAATGAGCACGTGAACAGAGGCTCAACATCATTATTTTTGGGGAATCTTTTTTCATTTTTGGAGGTTCCTCAAAAACTAAAAATAGATTTTCCATAATATCCAGTGATATCACTTCTCAGCATATATCTGGACAAACTACAATTGAAAAAGATATATGCATGCCTATGTTTATAGTAGCACTATTCAATTAGCCAAGGCATGGAAACAATCTATGTGTCCATTGACAGATGAATGGATAAAGCAGATGTGGTATATATATACACTAGAATATTACTGAGCCATGAACAACAATGAAATAATCCCATTTACAGTAATGTGCATGAACCTAGAGATTATCATACTAAGTGAATTAAGTCAGAAGTATAATGACAAATACCATATGGTATGACTTATATGTGGAATCTAAAATATCTAAAACAGATGACCTTATCTATAAAATAGAAAGAGACTCACAGACATAGAGAACAGACTTGTGTTTGCCAAAAGGGAGTGGAGGGGAATGAGGGAGCAATGAAATGGGCGTTTGGTGTTAGTTGATGCAAACCATTATATATAGAATGGATAAACAATAAGGTCCTACTGTATAACAGAGGATTTATATTTAATATCTTGTGATAAACCATAATCCAAAAGAATTTTACAGAGAATGTATATGTATGAATAACTTAGTTTGCTGTACAGCATAAATTAACAGAACATTGCAAATCAATAATACTTCATTGAAAAAAGACCACAAATAGCAAACATTGACAAGGATGTGCAGAAAAGAGAACACTGATACACTTTGGGACTTCCCCAGTGGTTCAGTGGTAAAGAATCCACATGCCAATGCAGAAGCTGCAGGAGACATTGGTTCAATCCCTGGGTTGGGGAGATCCCCTGGAGGAGGAAATGGCAACCCACTCCAGTATTCTTGCATGGAGAATCCCATGGATAGAGAAGCCTGGTGGGCTTCAGTCCTTGGGGTCACAAAGGGTCAGACATGACTGAGAAAGCACACAGGTATACAATTTGCAAGGAATGTACTTTGGTGCAGCCATCATAGAAAACAGTATGGAGGTTTGAAAACAACTAAAAATAGAACTACCATAAGACCCAGAAGTTCCACTCCTGGATATTTATTTGACAGAAAGAGAAACACTAATTAGAAAAGATGCACGCACCCCAATGTTCATAGTAACATTATTTACAATTGCCAAGATATGGAAGCAACCTAAATGTTCATCAAGAAATGAATGGATAAAGAAAATGTGAGATATAATTCTATATAAAAATGAAATTTTGCTACTTGCAGTATCATGGATGGACTTGTAGAGTATTATTCTAAGTGAAATAAGTCAGGCATGGAAAGACAAATACTGTACACTATTAATTATTTATGGAATCTGAAAAATGAAACAGCCAAATGTAACAAAAAAGACTCACAGATATAGAGAACAAACTAATGATTACCAGTGGGGAAGAAGGGGAGGAGCAAGCTAAGGGTAGGGGAATAAGAGGTATAAACTACTGCATATAAAATAAATAAACTAAAAAAATATATTTTACAACATGGACAATAGCCAATATTTTATAATAAATATAAAATGGAATGTAACCTTTAAAAATTGTCAATCACTATGTTATATACCTGAAACATATAATACTGAACATCAACTATATCAATAAAAACACATCTACATGCATAAATGGATTTCATTATAATCCCATTTAAAGCATTTTTAGTTTTTAATTTTTTAAACTTTTAATTTCATATTGGAGTATGTAGCCAATTAACAATGTTGTGATCGTTTCAGATGGACAGCAAAGGGACTCAGCCATACATATACCGTTATCCAAATAGAAATGTAAACATTCAGGTGTGCTTTGTGCACAATATCAAGGGAAATGATGAGGAAATATGTTAGCAACCAACTATAGGGAGCCGAATTGAGGGTATATAAGCTGGTAAGAGACTTATCATACTTGAAAAAATGAAGTACTAAGCCAACAGAAGAGGGGAGTCCTGAAACAGAATAGTTCACACTACCAAACTTCCCAATGGTTAAGGAATTGAAGAAACCACTGCCTCAAGAAGTGAATGAGGGTAAAGATGAAAATGGAATTAAGAAAGAGTTCTACCCTGTGATCTTCCCTCACTTCATGGAGCCAGGTGATTTCTCTCATAGCAGCAGAAATCAAATGGTTTGTTTTCCCTCAAGGATAACATATAATATTTCTTCACTAAGAAACATTTGGGTCAGTTTGGAATTGATGAACTATTAGTTTTTGCTTTTCTAATTTCTTTGTCTCCACTTCAAATCTAAATGACAATCTTGTTGTACAGTGTCCTAGGTAATTTTTTTTTCTTTTCATCACTTTCCATGAACAAAGGAATGAATAAAGAACATGTGAAAAGTTATACAATGGAATAGTACTCAGATATAAAAAAGAATGAAATTCTGTCATTTGCATGGAAGCAATCTAGAGATTAATATGTTTAATGGAATAAGTCAACTAACTACTCCAAGCTATCACATGTGGTATCTAAAATATATAACATATATGCATATAACAAAACAAAATGGACTCACAGGTATAGAGAACAAGCTAGTGGTACTTACTAGGGAGATGGAAATAGGTGGAATGAGATATGGGCCTAAGAATCAGAAAATACTATATATAAAGTAGATAAGCAACAAAGATATATAGCACAGAGAAGTAAAGACATTATTATTATAACTTTAATTGAATATAGTCTACAAAATATTGAATAAATATGTTGTATATGTGAAACTAATACAGTATTACAGATCAACTATACTTCAGTAGGGCTTCCCTAGTGGATAAGATGATAAAGAATCTGCCGGCAATGCAGGACACATGGGTTTGATTCTTGGGTCAGGAAGATACCCTTGAGAAGGGAATGGCTATACACTCTAGTATTCTTGGTTGGAGAATTCCATGGACAGAAGAGCCTGGTGGGTTATGTCCATGGGGTCGCAAATAACTGGACACAACTGAGCGGCTAACACTTTCACTTTTCATACTTCAAAAAAAAAGCAAATTATGCTTTAGATATAGTGAAAAACGAGAAGCAAAGACATCAACTAAAAATTTAAAAACTGAATGTTGAGCCTCCAACTGACTCCAAAGACTAATAACTAAACTTAGACATCTTAAGGAGAGAAGATATTTACCTTGGGAATGTGACTGAATTAAGAGAAAATATCTGAAGATATCAGCATCAAATCTTTCCCAATGAAGCCTACATTATCCTGTGAAGCCCAGATTTGAAAATTTCCACACACTCATAGAACTTCTAAAGTCTCAGTTAACCATTTTTTCCCTATTTTTAGTTTTTTTAAGTATTTATTTTAATTGAAGGATAATTGTTTTACAATGTTGCATTGGTTTCTGCCATACATCAATATGAATTAGCTATAGGTACAAATATGTCCCCTTTCTTGAACCTCCCTCCCACCGCTTCCCACCCCTTTATGTTGCTACAGAGCCCTGGTTTGAGTTCCCTGAGTCATACAGCAAATTTCCATTGGCTATCTATTTTACATATGGTAGTCTATATGCTTTGGAGAAGGCAATGGCACCCCACTCCAGTACTCTTGCCTGGAAAATCCCATGGACAGAGGAGCCTGGTAGGCTGCAGTCCATGGGGTCGCTAGGAGTTGGACACGACTGAGCGACTTCACTTTTCACTTTTATGCATTGTAGAAGGAAATGGCAACCCACTCCAGTGTTCTTGCCTGGAGAATCCCAGGGACGGGGGAGCCTAGTGGGCTCCCGTCTCTGGGGTCGCACAGAGTTGGACACGACTGAAGCGACTTATCAGTAGCAGCAGCAGCAGCAGTGTATATGCTTACATGCTATTCTCTACATTTGTCCCACCCTCTCTTTCCTACCCCTGCCCATGTCCATAAGTCTGTTCTCTATGTTTGAGTCTCCATGGCTGCCCTGCCAATAGGTTCATCAGTACCATCATTTCAGATTCCATATAGATGCATTAATATATGATTTTTTTTCTCTTTCTGACTTACTTCACTCTGTATTACAGGCTATAGGTTCATCTACCTCATTAGAACTGACTCAAATGAATTCCTTTTTATGGCCAAATAATATTCCATGTTATATATGTACCACAGTTTCTTTATCCATTTACCTGTCAATGGGCATCTAGGTTGCTTTCATGTTCTAGCTATTGTAAATAGTGCTGCAATGACATTGAGGTACATGTGTCTTTTTAAATTTTGGTTTCTTTAGGGTATATGACTAGTAGTGGGATTACTGGCTTCCCACATGGCACTAGTGGTAGAAAACCTACTTGCCAATGCAAGAGATATAAGATATGCAGAATCAATCCCTGGGTCACGAAGATCTCCTGAAGGAAGGCATACAAATCCACTCCAGTATTGTTGCCTGGAGAATCCCATGGACAGAGGAGTCCAATAGACCATGGTCTATAGGGTCACAAAGAGCTGGAAATGACTGAAGTGATGCAGCAGCAGCATGGTAGTTTTATTCCTAGTTTTTAAAGCAAACTCCATACTGTCTTCCATAGTGGATGTATCAATTTACATTCCCACCAACAATGCAAAAGGTTTGGTTCCCTCTTCCCTACACCCTCTCCAACATTTATTGTAGATTTTTTGATAATGGCCATTCTGACCAGTGTGAGGTGATACCTCCTTGTAGTTTCGATTTTCATTTCTCATGTGTTTATTAGCCATTTGTATGCCTTATTTGAAGAAATGTCTCTTTAGGTATTCTGCTTACTTTTTGATTGGGTTGTTTATGTGTTATTGAGTTGCATAAACCACTAGCATATTTAGGAAATTAATAATTTATCAGTTGTTTCATTTGATATTATTTTTTCCCATTTTGAGGGCTGTCTTTTCACCTTGTTTAGATGTTCATTTGCTGTGCAAAAGATTTTAAGTGTAATTAGGTCCGAACTGTTTTCTTTTGCTTTTATTTCCATTACTCTAGAAGGTGAATCATGGAAGACCATGCTGTGATTTATGTCATACAATGTTCTGCCTCTGTTTTCCTCTAAATATTTTACTTTCTGGTCTCATATTTAGGTTTTAATCCATTTTGAGCTTATCTTTGTATATGGTGTTAGGAAACGTTCTAATTTCATTTTTTACACCTAGTTGTCCAGTTCTACCATAACCACATACTGAAGAAATGATATTTTCCACATTGAATATTCTTGCCTCCTTTGTCAAAGACAAGGTACCCATAGGTGTGTGTGTGTTTATCTCTGGACTTTCTGTCTTGTTCCATTGGTCTATATATCTGCTTTTGTTCCAGTAACATACTGTCTTGATAACTGTAGCTTTGTAGTATAGTCTGAAGTCAGGAGGGTTGATTCCTCTAGCTCCATTCTTCTTTCTCAAGATTGCTTTGGCTATTCATGGTCATTTGTGTTTCCATGTAAGTTGCGAAATTTTTTTCTAGTTCTTTGAAAAATGCCATTGATAATTTGATAGTGATCACATTGAATCTGTAGATTATATTTGGTAGTGTAGTCATTTTCACAACATTGATTCTTCCAACCCAGGAGCATAGAATATCTCTCCATCTGCTCATGTTGTCTTTGATTTCTTTCATCAGTGTCTCATAGTTTTCTGTATATAACTCTTTTGTCTTTTTAGGTAGATTTATTCCTAGATATTTTATTCTTTTTGTTGCAATGGTAAATTGGATTGATTCCTTAATTTCTGTTTCTTATTTTTCATTGTTAGTATATAGGGAGGCAAGGGATTTCTGTGCATTGACTTTGTATATCACAACTTTACTAAATTCACTGATTAGCTCTAGCAATTTTGTGATAGTATCTTTAAGATTTTCTATTTATAGTATCCTGTCATCTGCAAATAGTGAGTGTTTTACTTCTTCTTTTCAAATCTGGATTTCTTTTATTTCTATTTCTTCTGATTGTCATAGCTAGGACTTCCAAATCTATGTTGAATAATAGTGATAAGAATGGACAAACTTTTCTTTTTCCTAATCTTACAGGGAATGCTTTAATTTTTTCACCATTGAGAATAATATTTCCTGTGGGTTTGTTGTTTATGGCCTTTATAATGTTCCTTCTATGCTTATTTTCTGAAAAGTTTTTTTTTATCATAAATGAGCATTAATTTTTGTTGAAAGTTTTTCTGCATCTATTGAGATTATCATATGTTTTTTTAAATATAAATTTATTTATTTTAATTGGAGATTAATTACTTTACAATATTGTATTGGTTTTGCCATACATCAACATGAATCTGCCACAGGTATACACGTGTTCCCCATCCCAAACCCCCCTCCCTCCTCCCTCCCTGTACCATCCCTCTGGGTCGTCTTAGTGCACCAGCCCCAAGCAACCAGTATCATGCATCGAACTTGGACTGGTGATTCATTTCATATATGATATTATACATGTTTCAATGCCATTCTCCCAAATCATCCCACCCTCTCTCTCTCCCACAGAGTCCAAAAGACTGTTCTATACATCTGTGTCTCTTTTGCTGTCTTTTATCTTTTAATTTGCTAATATGGTGTGTCACATTGGCAGATTGGCATATACTGAAGAATCCATGCATCCCTGGAATAAACCTGACTTGGTCATGGTGTGTGATCTTTCTAACATGTTGAATTTTGTTTGCTAGAATTTTGTTGAGAATATTTGCATCTATGTTCATCAGTGATATTGACTTGCAATTTCATTTTTTGTGATGTCTTTGTCTTGTTTTTGCATCAGGTGGCCTTGTAGATTGAGTTTGGAAGTGCTCCTTCTTCTGCAATTTTTTGCAAAATTCTCTAGAGGTTTGATAGAATTTATTTGTAAAGCCATCTGGCCCTGGGATTTTGTTTTTAGGGAGTTTTTTTTTTTTTTTTAATCACAGTTGTGATTTCAGTGTTTGTAACTGGCTTGTTCGTAATTTATATTTCTTACTTGTTCAATCTTAGAAGGTTGAACTTTTCTAAGAATCTATTTCCTCTAAGTTGTTCATTTTACTGACAGTTTATCATAATAGACTCTTTTGTTTTGCTTTGTTTTGTTTTTTGAAATTTTAATAATTTATTATTATTATTATTATTTACTTTACAATATTGTATTGGTTTTTCCATACATCAACATTCATCCATCACAGGTGTACACGTGTTCCCCATCCTGAACCCCCCTCCCACCTCCCTCCCCATACCATCCCTCTGGGTCATCCCAGTGCACCAGCCCCAAGCTTCCTGTATCCTGCATTGAAATCCACAAAACATAATAGACTCTTATGATCTTTTGACTTTCTGCATTGTCCGTTGTAACCCCTCCTTTTGCATTCCTAATTTTGTTTATTTGATTTTAACCACTTTTAAATATAAACATTTTGATATTTGGCAAAACTAATACAATTATGTAAAGTTTAAAAATAAAATAAATAAATAAATATAAACAGACAAACAAGTTTACTACACATTTGAGAAAACCTCCAACATAACAGGCGAATACAGAAACAAACAAAAATAAGAAACATGAATAACTTTGTTGTTTTTGCAAAATGAAAAATTTAAGCTCAGAGAACAAGATGGTAGAGGAGTAGGTGGTTGTGGAGTACATCTCTCTCCATATATATATCAGGAATATACCTTCAGACACAAAAGTGCTTGCATAACACCAGCTGAGAGCATGCAGAAGTACCTGACCACTGGAAAATAATATATAGAACCACACAAAACTCCATAAGATGAAGGAAATGGGGGGAGGGGAAGAGGAGAGTTAGTAGGACTTGACCTGCCTTTGTTGGGTTGAGGAAACGAAGCAGGGGCCAGATCCCCACATCAGGGCAATTGTTTGGAACAGAGGAGAAACATTTGAGGCTGAACACCAGAGTAGGGCCCCAGCAAGGGGGGCGGGTCCCTTTATGTGCCTGATGTGCTGAGCAACAGAGAAAGATGAGTCAAAGAGGCCTTCTGATCACCAGCTTCCAGAAGCTAGAAAAAGACTCTGATAGGGCCATAGCTCCTGTGGCTGAGGCAGCCCATGTCCTTGAACACTTGGCACCATCAGAGTCCCCTCGACCTAAAAAGCTGCACCACCTTCACTCTCAATCTTCATTGGGGCAGAGCTTCCACAGGCTAGAAAAAACCCTAATAGCACCATATCTCCCATGAAAATAGCCACCAGCACTCCTGCATAGCCAGCATTGCAGGGTCCCTGTGATCTAAGCAACTGTGCCACCTCCATGCATGATCCCCACAGGGACAAAACTGTCAGAGGCTAGAAAAAGTCCTGCATCTTGCATGCAGGGTCGCTTCAGTCATGTCCAACCCTTTGCAACCCTCTGGAATATGGCCTGCCAGGCTTCTCTGTCTGGGAGATTCTCCATGCAAGAATACTGGAGTGAATTGTCATGCCATTCTAGAGCACCGCATTTCCTGTTGTCCTAGTCACTGATTCCCCCGAGTACCTGGTGCTTCCAGGGCCCCTGTGAAACCCAAGCAGTTGTGCCATCTTCACACCTGGCCCTCACTGAGGCAGACCCAGGTCCTCCAGGGAAGCCTCAGGAGCAAACCCCTGTGGATGAGCACAGGCAAAGGTGGAGATAAAACCACAACTGAAATCCAGGAGCACTGTGGCTAAGGAAGAGGACTCAAAACCTTCCCACCAGATTAAATTCACATGATCAACTAGGCAGACTCTGTGTCTATGCAATATGTAAAAGGACAATGAGAGTTCGCACAAAATAAAATGCACTACTTCTGACAGATGTGGGCATTGTAGGCAATAACTCAGAGGAGTAGGGCCAGATTAGTGTCTGAGTTGCCCCCACAGCAGGTACAGAGATCAGCCTAGTGCTGGAGAGCATATTGGGGAGGTGAGATGGACTGTGACTCCCAGCGAGGGAAAGGACTCTGATAGCAGAGACTCAATAAAAAACATTTATGATTTTTATATTTTGACTTGTTCTGTAGCTGCTTCTGAATTTTTTTTCTTTATTTTCTTCCCCTCTCTGTTGTTGTTGTAGTTATCAATCTTATGAGTAATATTTAATCTATTTAATCTTTTAGAATTTTTTAAATCATAATTTTCATTTCTGTTATATACTTCTGCCACTATGTTGGTCTTCTGTGGCTCTATGGGGTTTTCATTTCTATTTCTTTTCTCTCTCTTTTTTTCTTAATTTTAATTTTTAAATGTTTAAAATTTATTATTCTGTTTTTACACTTATTCCTTTGTTTGCTTTTCCTGCTGTTCTTTTCCCACTGAAGTTAATCTTGAATATATATACACCTTCTTTATCTATCTCTATTTATCTTTGAATTTCTGTTCTTTCTTTTCTTTCCTTTTCTCACCATATTTGTTAGTTTGCTTTGTTTTCATTGCTTTATTCCCCAGTTGGCACCTTGCTTTAGTTTTGTTTTCAGTTTGTGCTTTTAGTTAGTTTTGTTCTTAAGTGGTGGGTTTTTGGATTCCTTTGTTCAACAGGTTAATCTATTGTACTTTATTTATTTATTAATTTTTAGATTAATGTTTTGGTTTTGCTTATGAGTATATATGCATGTGTATATTCCATTATTTTAGTTGTTCTTTGCCTGATTTTGTAACTGACATTTGTCTGTGGTGCACCTTTTTTTCTTGTTTTTGTGTACTTGTTTTAATCCCATTTAATGCCATAACAAACCACATATGGAATCTCCATTCTCAGCCAGAGATCAAGCCTTGAGCTTTGGAATGGGTGCACTTACACCAAAAACTAGACTGCCAGAGAACTTCTAATACTAGGGAGTATCAAACAGTGAGAACTCCCACAAAGGCGACCACTTCTATATAAGACCTGGTATCATCCAACTGCCAGTAGCACCCTATGCAGGACGCCTCATTCAAACCATAAAAAGAGAAAAATACAAACCCAATCATAAGTAGACAGGATTGCCACCTCATTCAGCCATGCCCATGAGAGGAAAAGAAAACAAAAAGATCTCACCTCCTCACACCAGATCCAAAGCATAAGCAACACCCTACACAAAGCTTACACAAATCACTGGACCAACCTTATGAGGGCCGAAACCAAAAGACTAGGAAAAGGAGACCTCAAACCCAATAAGTTAAACAAAATAATGAAAAGGCAGAGAAATACTGTTCAAATGACAGAACAACCTAGAAACACACAAGTCCAAATAAATGAAGAGGAAATAGGCAAACTATCTGAAAAAGAATTCAAAATAATGATAGTAAACATGATCCAAAACCACTAAAACAGAATGGAGAAAATGCAAGAATCAATAAACAAAGACCTAGAAGAAATAAAGAAGAAACATACAGAGTCAAACAACACAATTACTGAAATTAAAAAAAAAAAATACACTAGAAGGAATCGATAGCAGAATATCTGAGGCAGAAGAATGGATAACAGAGCTGGAAGATAGAATGGTAGAAATAACCATAGAAGAGCAGAATAAAGTAAAAAGAATGAAAAGAACTGAAGATAGTCTCAGAGACCACTGGGACAATATCAAACACACTAACATTCAATCTATGGGGGTCCCAGAAGAGAAAGAGAAAAAGAAATGGTTAAAGAAAAGCCTTGAAGATTTTATAGTTGAAAATTTCCCCAACATGGGAAAGGAAATAGTCAATCAAGTCCAAAAAATGCAAAAAGTCCTATACAGGATAAACCCAAGGAGAAACACATGAAGACACATACTAATCAAACTAAAAAAGACTAAACACAAAGAAAGAATATTAAATGCAGCAAGGGAAAAGCTACAAGTAACCTACAAGGGAAACCCCATATGCTTAACAATTGATCTTTCAGCAGAAACTCTTCAGGCTAGAAGGGAATGGCAGGATATATTTAAACTACTGAAAGGGAAAAATCTACAACCAAGATTACTCTACCCAGCAAGGATTTCATTCAAACTTGATGGAGAAATCAAAAGATTTACACATAAGCAAAAATTAAGAGAATTAAGTACCACCAAACCAGCTTTACAACAAATGGTAAAGGGACTTATATAATAAGGAAATATAAGAGAAGAAAAAGATCTACAAAAACAAACCCCAAACAATTAAGAAAAAAGAGGTATATATATATATATATATATATATATATATATATATATATATATATTCACCTTAAATGTAAATGGGATAAATGCTCCTACCAAAAGATAAAGACTATTTGAATGGATATCAAAACAAGACCCATATATATTCTATCTACAAGAAACCCACTTCAGACCTAAAGACACATATAGACTGAAAGTGAAATGATAGAAAGATATATTCCATGCAAATGGAAATCCAAAGAAAGCTGGAGTAGTAATCCTGATATCAGATAAAGGGAAAGTCACTCAGTCATGTCTGACTGTGACCAAATAGACTGTCCAGTCCATAGAATTCTCCAGGCTAGAATACTAGAGTGGGTAGCCATTTCTTTCTCAAGGGGATATTACTAACCCAGGGATCAATAATCCACCCAAGTCTCCCATACTGCGGGTGGATTCTTTACCAGCTAAGCCAGCAGGGAAGGCCAAGTATACAGGAATGGGTAGACTATCCCTTCCCCAGCAGACCTTTCTGACTCAGAAATTGAACCAGGTTTCCTGCATTACAGGCTGATTCTTTACCAGCTGAGCTACCAGGGACCTTAAAACAGAGAACATTGCAAGAGACAAGGATGGGCACTACGTAATGATCAAGGGATCAATCTAAGAGGAAGACATAACAATTGTAAATATCTATTCACCCAACATAGGAGCACTTCAATACCTAAGACAAACACTAACAAACATATAAAGAGAAATTGACAGTAACACAATAATAGTAGGAGACTTTAACACTCCACTTACATCAATGGACAGATCATCAAAAGAGAAAATTAATAAGGAAACACAAGCCTTAATGACACATTAGACCAGATGAATCTCATTGATGTCTTCAGGATATTCCATCCAAATGCATAAGAATAAACTTTCTTCTCAAGTGCACAGGGAAATTCTCCAGGATAGACCACATCTTGTGTCACAAATCAAACCTAAGTAAATTTAAGAAAATTGAAATCATATCAAACATCTTTTCTTATGACAATGTTACGAGGCTAGATATCAATTACAAGAAAAAAAAACTGTAAAAGCACAAACACATGCAGATTAAACAATACGTTTCTAAATAATGAACAGGTAACTGAAGAAAACAGAAGGGAAATAAAAAATTTTCCAGAATAAATGACATTAAAAACAAGATGATTCAAAGCCTATTTGTTGTTACTGTTTAGTCTCTCAATCGTGTCTGACTAAAGCCTATTTGTTGTTACTGTTTAGTCTCTCAATCGTGTCTGACTCTTTGCGACTCCATGGATTGCAGCATGGCAGCCTTTGCTGTCATGCACCATCTCCAAGATCTCGTTCAAATTCGTGCCCATGGAGTCACTGATGCCATCCAATCATCTCGTCCTCTGTTGTCCCCTTCTCCTCCTGCCTTTAATAATTCCCAGAATCAGGGTTTTTTCTCATGTGTCGGCTCTTTGCATCAGGTGGCCAAAGCATTGGAGCTTCAGCATCAGACAGTCTAATGAATATTCAGCATTGGTTTATTTAGGATTGACTTCTTTGATCTCCTTGCAGTCCAAGGGACTCTCAAGAGTCTTTTCCAGCACCACAGTTCAAAAGGATCAATTCCTCAGTGCTCAGCTTTCTTTATAATCCAACTCTCACATCCGTATATGAATACTGGAAAAACCATAGCTTTAAATAGATGGACCTGTGTCAGTAATGTTATGTCTATGCTTTTCAGTATGCTGACTAGGTTTGTCATAGCTTTTCTTCCAAGAAGCAAACATCTTTTAATTTCCTGGAGGCAGTCACCATCTTCAGTGACTTTGGAGACCAAGAAAATAAAGTCTGTCACTGTTTCCATTACTTTCCCTTCTATTTGCCATGAACTGATGGGACCGGATGCCATGATCTTAGTTTTTGAATGTTGAGTTTTAAGACAACATTTTCACTCTCCTCTTTCACGTTCATCAAGTGGCTCTTTAGTTCCCCTTTGCTTTCTGCCATAAAGGTGGCATCTGCTTATCTGAGGTTATTGATATTTCTCCTGGCAATCTTGATTCCATCTTGTGCTTCATCAAGCTCAGTATTTCTCATGATGTAATCTGCATATACCCATCAGAGGGCAGAGAGAATGAAAACCACAATCACAGAAAATTAACCAAATTGACCACATGGACTACAGCCTAACTCATTGAGCCTGTCTAACTCAATGAAACTATGAGCCATGCTGTGCAGGGCCACCCAAGAAGAATGGGATATGGTGGAGAGTTCTGACAAAACATGGTCCACTGGAGAAGGGGATAGAAAACCATTTAAGTATTCATGCTTTTAGAAACCCATGAACAATATGGAAAGCAAAAAAGATAGGACACTGAAAGATGAGCTCCCCAAGTCAGTAAGTGCCCAGTATGCTACTGGAGATCAGTGGGGAAATAACTGTAGAAAGAATGAAGAGACAGAGCCAAAGCAAAAACAATACCCAGTTGTGGATGTGACTGGTGATGGAAATAAAGTCCAATGTTGTAAAGAGCAATATTGCATAGGAACCTAGAATGTTATATCCATGAATCAAGGCAAATTGGAAGTGGTCAAACAGGAGATGGCAAGAGTGAACATCAACATTTTAGGAATCAGGAAACTAAAATGGACTGGAACGGGTGAATTTAATTCAGATGACCATTATATCTACTATTGTGGGAAAGAATCCTTTAGGAGAAACGTAGAAGCCATCATAGTCAACAAAAGAGTCTGAAATGCAGTACTTGGATGCAATCTCAAAAACGACAGAATGATCTCTGTTCATTTCCAAGGCAAGCCATTCAGCATCACAGTAATCCAAGTCTATGCTCAACCAGTAATGCTGAGAAAGCTGACGTTGAATGGTACTATGAAGACCTACAAGACTTTGTAGAACTAACACTCAAAAAAGATGTTCTTTTCATTATAGGGGACTGGAATGCAAAACTAAGAAGTCAAGAGATACCTGGAGTAATGGGCAAATTTTGCCTTCAAGTATTAAATGAAGCAGGGCAAATGCTAACAGAGTTTTGCCAAGAGAATGCACTGGTCATAGCAAACACTACAGACATCACCAGATACTCAATACCGAAATCAGATTGATTAAATTCTTTGCAGCCAAAGACAGACAATATCTATATAGTTAGTGAAAACAAGACTGGGAGCTGACTGTGTTTCAGATCGTGGACTCCTTATTACCAAATTCCAACTTATTTTGAGGAAAGTAAGGAAAATCACTAGACAATTCAGGTATGACCTAAACTCTCTTTAGATTATACAATAGAAATGACACATAGATTCAAGGGATTAGCTCTGATAGATAGAGTGCCTGAAGAACTATGAACAGAGGTTCGTGACATTGTACAGGAGACAGTGATCAAGATCATACCCAAGAAAAAGAAATGCAAAAAGGAAAAATGGTTGTCTGAGGAGGCGTTACAAATAGCTGAGAAAAGAAGAGAAGCTGAAGGCAAAGGAGAAAAGGAAAGATATACCCATTTGAATGCAGAGTTCCAAATAGCAGGGAAAGATAAGAAAGCCTTCCTCAGTGGCCAATGCAAAGAAATAGAGGGAAAAAAATAGAATGGGAAAGACTAGAGATCTCTTCAAGAACATTAGAGATACCAAGGAAAGATGGGCAAAAGTTGGGCAAAGATGGGAATCATGCAAAGATGGGCACAATAAAGGACAAAATGGTATGGGCCCAACAGAAGCAGAAGATATTAAGAAAAGGTGGCAAAAATATACAGAAGAACTCTACAAAAAAGATCACAATGACTCAGATAATCACAATGCTGTGATCACTCACCTTGAGCCAGACTTCTTGGAGCATGAAGTCAAGTGGGCCTTAGGAAGCATCACTACAAACAAAGCTAGTGGAGGTGATGGAATTTCAGTTGAACTTTTTCAAATACTAAAAGATGATGTGAAAGTGATGCAATCAATATGTCAGCAAATTTGGAAAACTCAGCAGTGTCCACAGGACTGGAAAAGGTCAGTTTTCATTTCAATCCCAAGGAAAGGCGATGCCAAAAATGTTCAAACTACTGCACAATTGCACTAATTTGAACAAAGTAATGTTCAAAATTCTCTGAGCCATGCTTCAACAGTACTTGAACCATGAACTTCCAGATGTTCAAGCTGATTTTAGAAAAGGCAGAGGAACCAGAGATCAAATTGCCAACATCTGTTGGATCATAGAAGAAGCGAGAGAATTCCAGAAAAACATCTGCTTTATCGACTCTGCCAATGCCTTTGACTGTGTGGATAACAAGAAACTGGAAAATTCTTAAAGAGATAGGAATATCAGACCTCCTGATCTGCCTCCTGAGAAATCTGTATGCAGGTCACGAAGCAGCAGTTAGAACTGGAGATGGAACAGCAGACTGGTTCCACATCGGGAAAGGAGTGCACCAAGGTTGTGTATGGTCACTTTGCTTATTTAACTTATATGCAGAGTACACCATGCAAAATGCTGGGCTGAATGAAGCACAAGCTGGACTCAAGAGTTCTGGGAGAAATATCATTAACTTCAGATATGCAGATGACTCCACCCTTATGGTAGAAAGTGAACAAAATCTAAAGAGCCTCTTGATGAAAGTGAAAGTAGAAAGTGAAAAACTTGGCTTAAAACTCAACATTCAAAAAACTAAGATCACGGCACCCAGTCCTGTTACTTCATGGCAAGAGAATGGTATAACAGTGGAAATAGAGTGAGACTTTACTTTTTTTTTTTTTTTTTTTTTGCGGGGGTGGGCTCCAAAATCACTTCATATGGTGACTGAAGCCCTGAAATTAAAAGATGCTTTCTACTTAGAAGAAAATCTATGACCAATTTAGAGAGCATATTAAAAAGTAGAGACATTATTTTGCCAACAAAGTTCTGTCTAATAAAAGCTATGGTTTTCCCAGTAGTCATGTACGGATGTGAGAGTTGGACTATAAAGAAAGCTGAGTGCCGAAGAATTGATGCTTTTGAACTGTGGTATTGGAGAAGACTCTTGAGAGTCCCTTGGACTGCACAGAGATCCAACCAATCCATCCTAAAGGAAATCAGTCCTGAATAGTCATTCCAATGACTGATGCTGAAGCTGAAACTCCAATAAGTTGGCCACATAAGGCGAAGAACTGACTCATTTGAAAAAACCCTGATGCTAGGAAAGATAGAAGGCATGAGAAGGAGATGACAGAGAATGAGATGTTTGGATGGCATCACCAACTTGATGGGCATGAATTTGAGTAAGCTCTGGGAGTTGGCGATGGACAGGGAAGCCTGGCATGCTGCAGTCCATGGGGTTGCAAAGAGTCAGGAAATGTTCTGAACTGAACTGAAAAGAACTGAATCTGCATAGAAGTTAAATAAGCAGAATGAAAATATACAGCTTGACGTAGTCCTACCCAACTTAGAACCAGTCCCTTGTTCCATGTCCGGTTCTAACTGTTGCTTCTTGACCTGCATACAGTTTTGTGAGGAGGCAGGTCAGGTGGTCTGGTATTCCCATCTTTTTAAGGATTTTCGACAGTTTGTTGTGATACACATAGTCAAAGGCTTTAGCATAGTCAATGAAGTAGAATTAGATGTTTTTTGTTTTTTTTTTTTTTTTTCTGGAATTCTCTTGCTTTTTCTATGATCCAAGAGATGTTGGCAGTCTGATCTCTGGTTCCTCTGCCTTTTCTAAGTTTAGCTTGAACATTTGGAAGTTCATGTTTCACGTACTGTTGAAGCCTACCTTGGAGAATTTTGATCATTACTTTGCTGACATGTGAAGTGATTTCAATTGTGCCATAGTCTGAACATTCTTTGGCATTACCCCTCTTGAGATGGGAATGGAAACTAACCTTTTCCAGTCCTGTGGCCACTGTTGAGTTTTCCAAATTTGCTAGCATATTTAATGTTACACTTGCACAGCATCATCTTTCAGGATTTAAAATAGCTCAACTGGAATTCCATCACCTCCACTAGCTTTGTTCATAGTGACGCTTCCAAAGACCCACTTGACTTCACACTCCAGGATGTCTGGCTCTATGTGAGTGATCTCATCATAATGGTTATCTAGGTCATGAAGATCTTTTTTATGTATTGTTCTTCTGTGTATTCTTGCCTCCTCTTCTTAATATTCTCTGCTTCTGGTATGTCCATACTGTTTCTTTCCTTACCGTGCCCATCTTTAGATGAAATATACCCTTGGTATCTCTAATTTTCTTGAAGAGATCTCTAGTCGTTCCCATTCTATTGTTTTCCTCTTTTTTTTTTTTTTTTTGCATTGATAATTTAGAAAGGCTTTCTTACCTCTATTTGCTATTCTTTGGAACTCTACATTCAGATGAATGTATCTTTCCTTTTCTCCTTTGCCTTTTTCTTTTCTTTTTTTCAGCTCTTTGTTAGTCCTCCTAGACAACCATTTTGCTTTTTTGCATTTATTTTCTTTAGGATTGTTTTGGTCACTGCTTCCTTGCAATGTTATGAACCTCTGTCCATAGTTCTTTAGGCACTCTCTCTATCAGATCTAATCCCTTGAATCTATTTTTCACTTCCAATCTATAATCATAAGGGATTTAACTTAGGTCGTGCCTGAATGGTCTATTGGCTTTCCCTACTTTCTTCAATTTAAATGTGTATTTGGTAATATGGAGTTCATGATCTGAGCCACAGTCAGCTACCAGTCTTGATTTTTCTCACTGTATAGACTGTAAAATTGATAGCCAATGAGAATTTGCTGTATGACTCATGTAACTTATAAAGGGTTCTGTAACCACCTAGAGTGGTGGGATGAGGAGGGACATGGGAGGGAGGTTCAAGAGGGAGGGAATATATGTTTACCTATATCTGATTCATGTTGATATTTGGCAGAAAACAAAAAAATCCCTTAAAGCAATTATCCTTCAGTTAAATAAAAATAGGTAAAGTCAAATTTAAAAAATTAATTTACAGGGAGGAAAAAACTTAAAAATGCGAGAAGAGATCTTGGAAACTAGAAATTCATTAGTAATTATATATTTAAATTATCCATAAATTATTTATTTAAATGAAAGTTGTAAAACATATTTGAGAAAGTCTTCAAGAATATAGGGGAAAAGTCAGAAATGAAAAATAGTAGTGAAAAATTAAAATTAGATAAATATATCAGGATGCCCAACATTCAGTTCTTAGCAGTTCTAGGAAAAGAGATGAGACAAAGCATGGTGGGGTGAGTGCCAAATAAGTATTTCAAATTAACATAATAACTTGGATAGTATGGTATTCCTTATTTAAAGTGTCCATTTATTACTCAATACAATAGTGTATTTTATAGTAAAAAACATTGGTTACATGTGAAAATTGGAAATCAGAATTGGTTTGATAACACTAAGGTCTGAAAAGCAATGGATAAATGGTTTCAGAATTATTAATTAAACATTTTTTACAATTGAACCAAACTATAACAAGTGTGCAGGTTGTTTTAGATATTTTCAGACAATCAAAAGCCCTTAAGAAATTCCCATCACATTCCTGCTTTCGTAGGACATATCTAGGAAATTAGAAGACTAACACTACAGACAAATAAAGACAATTTCTAGGAAGATGGTGATGGAAACCTAAGTTTGTATCGTGCATCAGCAGAGAAAGAAAGTATTCTGGGTTAAAGATGATGATGATAGTCCAGGCAACAATAGAAAGTATAAGAATATCTGAAGTATTGAGATATATTTTACACAGATTTTGATTAATCTTGGTATAATTAGTTGCAAAAGTAAGTAAAGAAGAAAATTTTGAAAATGTTGCTGTCAAGCGGGGAAAATTAGGGCAAGAAAGAAAAATTAGTCTTTGCAAACAATATAATTCATTTCAATAACATTTACATAGTAATAAACATGTAAAGCATAATTATTGATCTAGCAAATTTATTGTATAACTATATTTAGAATATGATGAAACTGTTGGTGTATCCATATGTAGTGTGGAGCAGGGAAGTGACAAAGACCAACATATTCACTACGTTAATGGAAGTCAGTATGCCTAAAACTATCAAATGAAGAAGTGGTCAAATAAGGATCTTGTTAGAGATTTGTAGAGGCAAATACCAAAAGTAAAAGCTAACAGAGTTGGAAGTGATTGTCTTTTCAAGTAAGAAATGTGGCTTAAGTTTTATAGATTTTTTTTGACTTTTTAACATGTCTGTAAACTACTGAGAATAACTGCATGAACAATAAAATGAAAAGGGCCAAGAGAGTTTATGCTAACAAAAATATAGGTAAATTCATGACATAAGAATAAGTTAGAGTATTTCTACAAGACACTGGACAGCTGGGACAATGGGCAATATTCCTATTGCCATGATAAGCAGAATATTTTGACAGAGCTACCCAAAACAGTGTCCTCCACACCAATACAATTAGGATCACTTAAAAACTATTCAGATATGTAAATATTTTCAGCTTTTTTGAGGTATAATTGGCAAATAAAAATTTAAGATATTTAAAGAAGAGTTAATTGTGATAATTTGATGTATGTATTTTGTTGTTCAGTAGCTAAGTTGTGTTCTACTCTTTGAGACTTCATGGACTGCAGCATGCCAGGCCTCCCTGTACTTCACTATCTCTGAGTTTATTCAAACTCATGTCCATTGAGTTGGTGATGCCATCCAACAATCTCATCCTCTGTCAACCCCTTCTTCTCCTGCCCTCAATCTTTCCCAGCATAAGGGTCTTTTTCAGTGAGTCAGCACTTCACATCAAGTGGCCAGAGTACTGGAGCTTCAGCTTCAGCATCAGTCCTTCCAATGAATAGTCAGGACTGATTTCCTTTAAAATTTACTGGTTGGATCTCCTTGCTGTCCATCAGACTCTCAAGAGTCTTCTCCAGCACAATTTGAAAGCATCAATTCTTTGGACCTCAGCCTTCTTTATGGTCCAACTTTCTGATCTATATATATGATTAATGGAAAAACCATAGCTTTGACTGTACGGACCTTTGTTGGCAAAGTGATGTCTCTGCTTTTTAATATGCTGTCTAGGTTGGTCATAGCTTTTCTTCCAAGGAGGTAGCATCTTTTAATTCATGGCTGCAGTCACTGTCCACAGTGATTTAGGAGTCCACAAAAGCAGTCTGTCACTGGTTCCATGTTTTACCCATCTATTTGTCATGAAGTGGTGGGACTGGATGCCATGATGTTAGTTTCTTGAATGTTGAGCTTTGAGCCAGCTTTTTTCTCTCCTCTTTCACCTTCATTGAGAGACTTTTTAGTTTCTTTTTGTGTTCTTCCATCTGAGTGGCATCATTTGCATATCTGAAGTTATTGGTATTTCTCCTGGCAATCTTAATTCCAGTTAAAGATTCATTCAGTGTGGCATTCTGCATGTTGTAATTTGCATATAAATTAAATAAGCAGGGTGACAGTATATGGCCTTGATGTACTCCTTTCCCAATTTTGAACCAGTCCTTTGTTCCATGTCCGGTTCTAACTGTTACTTGTTGACCTGTATAAAGGTGTCTCAGGAGGCAGGTGAGGTGTTCTGATATACTCATTTTTTAGAATTTTCCACAGTTTGTAGTGATCCACACAGTGAAGGGCTTTAGCATAGTCAATGAAGCATAAGTAGATATTTTTCTAGAATTCTCTTCCTTTTTCTTTGATCCAAAGAATGTTGACAGTTTGATCCCTGGTTTCTCTACCTTTTCTAAATCCAGCTTGTACATCTGGAAGTTCTCAGTTCACGTAATGTTGAAGCCTAGCTTGAAGGATTTTGAGCATTACCTTGCAAGAATTTGAAAGGAGTGCAGTTTTTCGGTAGTTTGAACATTGTTTGGCATTGCCCTTCTTTGACATATGTATACATTACGCCAGTATTCCCACCACTTATTTAATTAACATTACCTCACACGTTTGTCTTTTTTTTTTTTATGAATTCACAATAAGGGATAACATGATCTGTCTGGCTTATTTCACTTAGCATAATGCCCTTGAGGGCCACCCATTTTGCAAATGGCAGAATTTTCTTCTTTACCATAGTTGAATAATATTCCATATTACATATATACCACATCTTCTTTATCCATTCATCTGTTGACAGATACTTAGGTTGTTTCTACACCTTGGTTGTTGTGAATGGTACTGCGATAAATATGGAAGTGCAGATTTATCTCTGATATACTTTAAAACATTTTAATATAAATCCAGAATTTTAAATGCTGGATCATATTGTAGTTCTATTTTCAATTTCTGGAGAAATCTCTATACTGTTTTCTCTAGTGGCTTCATGAATTTCCATTCTTAAAAACACTGCCCAAGTGTTCCCTTTTCTTCACATTTTTGTCAACACTTTTAATCTCTTTTTGATGATAGCCATTCTGACAAGTATGAAGTGACATCTGTTGTGGTTTTGGTTTGCATTTCTCTGATCATTAGTAATGTTGGGCGCCTTTGCATGTACCTGTTGGCTATCTTGACACTATTCTAAATATAATTGTTTTATTAATTTCATTTTTGAAACATTCATTGCTAGAGTCAGTTCAGTTCAGTCGCTCAGTTGTGTCCTACTCTTTGTGACCCCATGAATCACAGTACGCCAGGCCTCCCTGTCCATCACCAACTCCCAGAGTTCACCCAGACTCATGTCCATTGAGTCAGTGATGCCATCCAGCCGTCTCATCCTCTGTCGTCCCCTTCTCCTCCTGCCCCCAACCCCTCCCAGCATCAGAGTCTTTTCCAATGAGTCAACTCTTCGCATGAGGTGGCCAAAGTACTGGAGTTTCAGCTTTAGCATCATTCCTTCCAAAGAAATCACAGGGCTGATCTCCTTCAGAATGGACTGGTTGGATCTCCTTGCAGTCCAATGGACTCTCAAGAGTTTTCTCCAACACCACAGCTCAAAAGCATCAATTCTTTGGCGCTCAGCTTTCTTCCCAGTCCAACTCTCACATCCATACATGACCATAGGAAAAACCATAGCCTTGACTAGATGGACCTTTGTTGGTAAAGTAATGTCTCTGCTTTTGAATATGCTATCTAGGATGGTCATAACTTTCCTTCCAAGGAGTGTCTTAATTTCCTGGCTGCAGTCACCATCTGCAGTGATTTTGGACCCCCAAAAAATAAAGTTAGAGTAGAGAAATACACTTGACTTTTATATTTTAATAATGTATCTTGCAAATTAGCTGAATTCATTTATTGTTACTAACAAATTATTAGTGTTGTGTTTTTAGGATTTTTCTCTATACAGTATTATATCTTCTATAGGTAGAGATAGTTTTACTTCTTCCACACTGGAAAGTTTTTTTCTCAATTTTTCTTTCTTGCCTAATTATCTTGTCTATAGAAAATAGCACAGTGCTAAATAAATTTGGGGAAAATGAATACCCTGTCTTGTTCCTATACTGGGAGGAAAAGTATTTTGTTTTCTTTTTTAGTATTAACTATAAGTTATATTTGGATTACTTCCATTTTTTTAAGTTTAATTAAGTCCCATTTGTTTATTTTGTTTTTATTTCCCTTACTCTTGTAGACAAATGCAAAAAGATACTTCTGTAATTTATGTCAAAAATGTCCTGTCTATGCTTTCCTTTAGGAGTTTTATAGCATACTGTCTTACATTTAGGTATTTAACATATTTGAATTTGTTTTTGTATATTATATTAGAGAATGCACTAGTTTCATTCTTTAACAGGTAACTGTCCAGTATTCCCAGTGCCATTTATTGAAGAGACTGTCTTTTCTCCATTATATATTCTTATATCTTTTGGCATAGATTAATTGACCATAGGTAGATGGGTTTATTTCTGGACTTTCTACATGCTGCATTTTTGCTACAGAAGAGAAGCAAAAAGCAAAAAAGAATGGGAAAGGTACATTCAAGTGAATGCAAAGTTGCAAAGAATAGCATGGAGAGACAAGAAGGCCTTCTTCAATGAACAGTGCTTAAAGCTAGAAGAAAACAACAGAAGGGGAAAGACTAGAGATCTCTTCAGGAAGATTGGGGATATCAAGGGAACATTTCACCCAAAGATGGACACAATAAAGGACAGAAAAGGTAGAGACTTAGTAGATGCTGAAGAGATCAAGAGGGGATGGAAAGAATACATGGAAGAACTGTACTAAAAAGATCTTAATGAATCATATAACTACAATGGTGTGTTCAGTCACCCAGAGCCAGACATTTTGGAGAGCAAAGTCAAGTGGGCCTTGGGAAGCACTGTTATTAATAAGGATAGTGGATGTGATAGAATTCCAGTAGAACTATTCAAAACTCTAAAGAATGATGCCATCAGGTTGTCACATTCAATATGTCAGCAAATACGGAAAACCCAGCAGTAGCCACAGGACTGGAAAAGGTCAATCCTTATCCCAATTTCTAATAATGTGCTTACCATCTGGCAATTAGAATCATCTCCCATTTTAGTAAGTGAAGTGAAAGTTGCTCAGTCATGTCTGACTATTTGCGACCCCATGGACTGTGGCCTGCCAGGCTTGAAGTCCGTGAAATTCTCCAGACAAGAATACTGGAGTGTGTATTCATTCCCTTCTACAGGGGATCTTCCCAACCTATGGATCAAATCCAGGTATCCCACATTGCAAGTGGATTATTTACCATCTGAGCCACCAGGCAGCTCATGAATACTGGAGTGGATATCCTATCCATTCTCCAGGGGCTCTTCCTGTCCCAGGAGTCAAACTGAGATCTCCTGCATTGCAGGAAGATTCTTTACCAGCTAAGCTATCAGAGACATGCTAGTAAGGTCATGCTTAAAATCTTGCATGATAAGCTTCAGCATTATGTGAGCCAACAACTTCCAGATGTCCAAGCTTGGTTCAGAAAAGTAAGAGAAACCAGAGTTCAAATTTCCAACATTCACTGGATCATAAAGAAGGCAAGGGAATTCCAAAGGCTAAAGCTTTTGACTGTGTGTATCATAACAAACTGTGACAAGTTCTTAAAGAGATGGGAATACCAGATCATCTTAGCTGTCTCCTGAGAAACCTGCATGTGGTTCAAGAAGCAACAGTTAGAACCCTGTATGGAATAAGTGATTGCTTTAAGATCTAGAAAGGAGAACAACAGAGTTGTCTGCTGTCGTGCTGTTTGTTTAAACTATATGCTGAGCACATAATGAGAAATGCCAGCTAGATGAGTTTTAAGATAGAATCAAGAGAGGCAGGAGAAATATCAACAACCTCAGGTATGTGGATGATACCAATTTAATGGCAGGAAGTGAAGAGGAACTAAAGAGCCTCTTGATGAGGATGAAGGAGGAGCATGAAAGAACTGGCTTAGAACTAAAAAAAGAAAAAAAAAAAAAAAAAAAAAAAAACTAGAATCATGGCATCTGACCCCATTCCTTCACGGAAAATAGAAGGGGGAAAGGTGACAGTCGTGACAGATTTCCTCTTCTTGGGCTCTAAAATCACTGAGGATGGTGACTTACAGCCATGAAATCAGAAGATGATTGCTTCCTGGTAGGAAAGTGATGAAAAACTTATACAGGGTGTTGAAAAGCAGAGACATTACTCTATCAACAAAGCTCTGTATATTCAAGACTATGATCTTCCCAGTGGTCATGTACAGTTGTGAGAGCTGGACCATAAAAAAGGCACAAGACCAAAGAATTGATGCCTTCAAACTTTGGTTCTGGAGAAGACTCCTAAAAGTCCCTTGGATAGCAAGGAGATAACACTAGTCAATCTCAAGGGAAATCAACCCCGAATACTCATTGGAAGGACTGATGTTGAAGCTTAAACTCCAACATTTTGTTAATCTAATGCAAATAGCCGACTCACTGAAAAGTCTTTGATGCTGGGAAAGATTGAGGGCAGAAGGAGAAGAGGGTGTCAAAAGATGAGACAGCTGGATGGCATTACCCTTGAAATGGACATGAACTTGGGCAAATTTTGGGAGGTGGTGGGGGACAGGGAGGCCTGGTGTACTGCAGTCCATGGGGTCACAAAGAGTCAGACATGACTAGGCGACTGAACAAAAACAACTGACTGTAGATACATGGGTTTATTTCTGGGCTGTCTGTCATTCTACATTGGTAAGTCTGTTTTGTGCCATACTGTAGCTTTTTAATAGAATCTGAATTCAGGGATCCTGATTCTTCCAGCTCTGTTCTTTCTCAAGTTAGCATTGACTTCTTGTGACTTATTGTGGTTCCATGCAAATTTTACATTTTTTTCTTCTAGTTCTGTGAAAATAATGCCATAGTAATTTAATAGAGATTGCATTCAATCTGTAGGTTGCTTTGGGTAATATAGTTATTTTAGTGGTATTTATTCAAGGGTGTATATTGTCATCCTGCTTATTTAATTTATATGCAGAGTACATCATGAGAAATGCTGGGCTGGAAGAAGCACAAGCTAGAATCAAGATTGCCAGGAGAAATATCAATAACCTCATATATGCAGATGACACCACCCTTATGGCAGAAAGTGAAGAGGAACTAAAAAGCCTCTTGATGAGAGTGAAAGAGGAGAGTGAAAAAGTTGGCTTAAAGCTCAACATTCAGAAAACAAAGATCATGACATCCGGTCCCATCACTTCATGGGAAATAGTTGGGGAAACAATGGAAACAGTGTCAGACTTTATATTTTGGGGCTCCAAAATCACTGCAGATGGTGACTGCAGCCATGAAATTTAAAGACGCTTACTGCTTGGAAGGAAAGTTATGACCAACCTAGATAGCATATTCAAAAGCAGAAACACTACATTGTCAACAAAGGTCCGTCTAGTCAAGGCTATGGTTGGATGTGAGAGTTGGACTGTGAAGAAAGCTGAGCACCAAATAATTGATGCTTTTGAACTGTGGTGTTGGAGAAGACTCTTGAGAGTCCCTTGGATTGCAGAGATCCAACCAGTCCATTCTGAAGGAGATCAGCCCTTGGATTTATTTGGAAGGAATGATGCTAAAGCTGAAACTCCAGTACTTTGGCCACCTCATGCAAAGAGTTGACTCATTGGAAAAGACTCTGATGCTGGGAGGGGTTGGGGACAGGAGGAGAAGGGGACGACAGAGGATGAGATGGCTGGATGGCATCACTGACTCGATGAACGTGAGTCTCAGTGAACTGTGGGAGTTGGTGATGGACAGGGAGGCCTGGCGTGCTGCGATTCATGGGGTCGCAAAGAATCGGACATGACTGAGCAACTGAACTGACTGAACTGATTCCTCCAAACCAAGAACACAGTACATCTTTCAATTTGTTTGCATCATCTTAATTGTCTTTCACGAGCATCTTTTAGTTTTCATAGCATAGTCTTTTTGCCTCCCTAGTCAGGTTTATTCTTAGGTATTTTATTCTTTCATATGTACTGGTAAAAGGGACTCTTTCCTTAATTTCCTTTTCTGATATTTCATTGTTAATGTACAGAAATGCAACAGATTTCTGTATATTAATTTTGTATCTTACAATTTTACCAAATTTATTAATGAGTGCTAGATGTTTTTTTGTTAGCCTCTTCATGTTTTCTACCTATAGTATCATGCCATTTGCAAATAGTGAGTTTTGCTTCTTCTTTATCAATTTGGATTATTTATATTTATTTTCCTTCTCTGATTATTACAGCTAGAACTTCTAAAACTATGTTTAATAAAGGTGGAAAAAAACGGGCATCGTTGTTCTATCCCTGATTTTAGAGGAGATGTTTTCGCTTTTCACTATTGAGTATGATGTTAGCTATGGGTTTGTTATATATGGCCTTTACTACTTTGAGGTAGGTTCCCTCTATTCCTACTTTCTGGAGTTTTTTTCTTTACCATAAATGGATGGTGAAGTTTATTCAAAGATTTTTCTGCATCTATGTGATGATCATATGATTTCATTATTCTATTTGTTAATGTAGTATATCACATTGATCTGCAAATATGGAAAAAAATGCTTACGTCCTTGGGATAATTCCCACTTGATCATGGTGTATGACCTTTTAATGCATGTTAAATACATTATGCTAGTATTATGTTGATGACTTTTGTGTCTATGTTCATCAGGGATACTGGCCTGTAGATTTTTGAGGTATCTTTGTCTGGTTTTGGTATTAGCATGATTGTGGTCTCATAAAATAAGGTTAAGATTGTTCTTTTCTCTACAAATTTTTTGGAATTTTTTCAGAAGGATATGTGCAAATTCTTTTCTAACACTTTGTTACAATTTAGCTGTGAAGCCATCTGGTCTTGGACTTTTGTTTGTTAGATTTTAATCAGTTTCAATTTCAATACTTGTGATTGTTCTATTCATGTTTTCTATTTTTTTCTTTTTTTTTTCTGATTCAATCTTGGGAGATTGAACCTTTCTAAGAATTTGTCCATTTCTTCTGGATATCCATTGTTTTTTTTTTTTTTTTCTTTGTTTGTAATATAGTTGCTTGTAATAGTCTCTTATGGTCCTTTACGTTTCTGTGGTGTCATTTATAACAACTACCTTTTTATTTATAAACTTATTGATTTGGTTGGTCCCTATGCCTATTTCTTATATGAGTTTGGCTGAAGATCTATCCATTTAGTTTATCTTTTCTAAGAATAAGCTTTTAGTTTTATTGACCTTTTATATTGTTTTATGATTCTCTAATTTATTCCTGCTCTGATTTTTATCATTTATTTCCTTCTACTAGCTTCCAGTTTTGTTTATTCTTCTTTCTGTAGTTGCTTTAGATATAAGTTAAGTTGTTTATTTGATACTTTTCTTGATTGCTGAGTTAGGCTTGTATGGCTATAAACTTCCCTCTTAGATGTGATTTTACTGAGTCCAATAGGTTTTGGAGAGTCAAGTTTTTTCTTCTTTTCAATTGAGGTGTAATTACAGTGCTGTGTTGGTTTCTGCCACACATCAACATGAATTAGCCATACATATACACACATCCAATTCCTTTTGAACTTCTCTCCCACCACCCACACCATCCCACCCCTCTAGGTTGTCACAGAGCACATGTTGAGCTCTCTGCACTGTACAACAATTTCCCATGTGTTATTTTATACATGGTAATGCATATATTTCAGTGCTACTTTCTCAATTATCTCATCCTTTTCTTCCCCTTCTGTACCCATGTCTATTATCTATGTCTGAGTCTCTATTTCTGCCCTGGAAATAGGTTCATCTGTAACATTTTTATGGGTTCCATATATGCATTAACATATAACATTTGCTTTTCTCTTTCTGACTTACTCTATTCTGTATAACTTCACTACCACTGACTCGAGTTTGCCTGTATGTCTTGACTATTGTAAATAGTTCTGCAATGAACATTGGTGTGAATGTGTCTTTTTGAATTAGGGTTTTCTTAGGGTATACGCTCCCTAGTAGGATTGCTGGGCCATATGGTAGATTTGTTCCTAGTTTCTAAAGAAAGCTCCATACTGTTCTCCATAGTGGCTGTATCAACTTACATTCCTACCAACAGTGCAAGGGGGTTCCCTTTTCTTCACATCCTCTCCGTATTTACTGATTCTTCGATGATGGCCATTCAGACCAGTGTGAGGTGACACCTCATTGTAGTTTTGATTTGCATTTCTCTAATAATCAGAAAATCTGTATGCAGGTCAGGAAGCAACAGTTAGAATTGTACATGGAAAAACAAACTGTTTCCAAATCAGGAAAGGAGAACATCAAGGCTTTATGTTGTCACGCTGCATATTTCACTTATATGCAGAGTACGTCATGAGAAATGCTGGGTTGGATGAAGCACAAGCTGGAATCAAGATTTCCAGGAGAACTATCAATAACCTGAGATATGTAGATGACACCACCCTTATGGCAGAAAGCGAAGAAGAAATAAAGGGCCTCCTGATGAAAGTGAAAGAGGAGAGTGAAAAAGTTGGCTTAAAGCGCAACATTCAGAAAACTAAGATCATGGCATCTGGCCCCACGACTTCATGGTAAATAGAAGGGAAAAAGTGGAAGCAGTGACAAAGTTCACTTTATTGGGCTCCAAAATCATTGTGGATGGCGACTGCAGCCATGAAATTAAAAGATGCTTGCTCCTTGAAAGAAAACCTATGACAAACCAATAAAACATGTTAAAAAGCAGACACATCACTTTGCTGACAAAGATCCATATAGTCAAGCCTATGGTATTTACAATAGTCATGTACAGTTGTGAGAGTTGGACCATAAAGAATGGACCAAAGAATTGATGCTTTAGAATTGTGGTGCTAGAGAAGACTCTTGTGAGTCCCTTGGACTGCAAGGAGAACAAACCAGTCAATCCTAAATGAAATCAACCCTGAATATTCATTGAAAGGACTGATGCTGAAGCTGAATACTTTGGCCACCTGATTCCAAGAGCTGACTCATTGGAAAAGACCCTGATGCTGGAAATGTTTGAAGCCAAAAAGAGAAGGGGGCAGCAGAGGATGAGATGGTTAGATAGAATCCCCAATTCAATGGACATGAATTTGAGCAAACTACAATAGATAGTAAAGGATAGAGGAACCTGGCTTGTTGCACTCCATGGTGCCACAAAGAGTCAAATACCACTTAGTAACTGAACAGCTACAACAGAGCTATGTGCTTGTGCTTCCCTTTACCAATGAGTTTTCCCATTTCATAATCTTAATGTTTTTTTTTTTTTCATGACCTTGACTTTTTTGCCTAGAGAAGTGCCTTTAGTATTTGTCATAAAATTGTTTTTTGGTGGTACTGAATTTGTTTAGCTTTTGTTTTCTGTAAAACTTTTGTTTTTCCTCATTGAATTTGAATGAGATTCTTTGTAGGTAGAGTAGTCTTGGTTGTAAGTTTTTCCTTTCATAAATTTAAATATATTGTGAAACTCCCTTCAGGTTTGCAGAGTTTGTAACCCTTACCCTAACCCTAACCCTAACCCTAACTGATACACATATTGTGATTTTCTTCTATGTTATTTGTTGCTTTTGTCTTGTTTTTAATATTTTTTCTTAGTCTTTAATTTTTGTCATGTTGATTATTGTGTGTTTTAGTGAATTCCTCCTTTGATTAATCCTGTATTAGATTCTGTGTGCTTCCTGGACTTGTTTTTCTGTTTCTTTTCCCACAGTAGAGTAGTTTTCATCTATTATGTCTTCAGTATGTTCTCAGGTCATTTTTTCTCTTTCTGGGACACCTAATTTGCAAATGCTGGTGCATTTGACATTGTCCCAGAAGTTTCTTAAACTGTCCACATTTATTTTCATACTCTTTTCTTTATTCTGTTCTGCAGCAGTAATTTCCATCACTTTTTCTTACAACTCACTGATCTTTTCTTCTTCATCAATTATTCTGTATTTATTCCTTCTAGTTTATTTTTCATTTCTGTTATTTTAGTCTTCAACTCTGTTTTGTTGTTCTTTATATTTTCTAATTCTTGCTAAAATTTTCTTATAGCCTGTCTTTCTGTAAATACATCCATTTCCTGAGTTCTTAGGTCACACAATCATTACTCTAAAATCTTTCTCAGATAGATTATCTTTCTCCACATTACTTACTTATTCTTATGAGGTGTTATCTTTTCTCTTCTTCTGGATCATGTTTTTTGCTATCTCATTTTGTTCAAATATATATTGCATTTTTTTGCATGTAGTAGCTTATTTATATTTTTAACTTTGGAGAAGTGACTATGTATTGCAGTTGTTCACTTCCATCTTCTCACCTAAGATCCAGGGACCATTTTGTCCCAGGTTGGGTTCTGACATTTGTTTGCAGATTCAGATCTGTAGAATGAAAGATTATAGTTTTCTCCTTTTTGGTGTCTGCCCCCTAATGTGTTAGGTTGCTCTAGAGATTTGTGCTAGCATCCTGGTTGAAGGGGCTGGGTCCTGTTCCCTGGTGTTTGGAGCTGTGTTTTGGCCTTTTGGTGGGCAGAGCCATGTCAAGGAATATGTGTAGAAGTTTGTTCAGAAAAAGTTAAGGTAGCTTGTCTGCTGATGGGTGGGGCTATGTTCTCACCATTTCATTTATTTGGCCTGATGTGTCCCAGCATTGGAACCTAAAGATTGTGACATGAGGCTGGTCAAGGTGGTAATGATGAAGCAATATATCTGCTAACAGGAAGAATTCACAGAGATGAATACTCCTTGATACATCTGCCACCAGCTTTTATGACCCTGAGAGAGCTAGAGCTGCCCCCTGAGTCACCAGAAATTCCATCAAGACTATCAGGTAAGTCTGGCCGAGGCTCCTGTGAAGTCACTGCTTTTGCTCTGAGTCCTGGTATACATGAAACCTTTTGTGTACCCTCAAAGAGCAGAGAACATGGTATCCAGTCCCATCCCTTCATGGCAAACAGATGAGGTAAAAATGGAAACTGGCAGATTTTAATTTCTTGGGTTTCAAAATCACTGCAGATGGTGACTACAACTGTGAAATTAAAAGATGCTTGCTCCTTGGAAGAAAAACTATGAGAAACCTATATAGCATATTAAAAAGCAGAGATATTACTTTACTGACAAAGGTCAATATAGTCAAAGCTATGGTTTTTCCAGTCGTCATGTGTGGATGTAAAAGTTGAACCATAAAGAATGCTGAACACCGAAAAATTGATACTTTCTAACTGTGGTGCTGAAGATGACTCTTGAGAGTCCCTTGGACAGCAAATAGATGAAACCAGTCATTCCTAAAAGAAATCAACCCTGAATATTCATTGGAAGGACTGATGCTTAAGCTGAAGCTCCAATACTTCAGCTACCTGATGAGAAGTGCCAACTCACTGGAAAAGACTCTGATGCTGTGAAACGTTGAGGGCAGGAAAAGAAGGTGACAGAGAATGAGATGGTTGGATGGCATCACTGACTCAATGGACATGAACTTGAGCAAACTCTGGGAGATAGTGAAAGACAGGGAAGACTGTCCATGGGGTTACAAAAAGTCAGACACGACTTAGCAACTGAACAACAACAAAGAGTGGAGTCTGTTCTCCCCAGTCCTGTGGAGCACCTGTGATCAATCCTCAGTGCCCTTCAAAACATCATGCTTTGGGGGTTCCTCCTCCTGATGCCAGACTCCTAGGTTGTGATGCTGGGCTCAGAGCTCTCACTCCTTTGGCAAAACTTCTGCAATATAATTATTCTCTAGCATGTTCATTGTCCACACAAGGTTATGGGACTTAACTATATTCCAAGTGCACCTCTCCTATCATCTTTGGACTTAGAACATCGTTTTTGATAAGTTCCAATATTTTTTTTATAGATGGTTGTTCGGTAATTAGTTTTGATTTCGGTATAGTCATATGAGGTGGTGAGCTCAAGGTCCTTATACTCCACCATCTTGTTTCCCTATATTTGATCTACTTTTTGTGTTGTTTTTGACATTTGATTCACATGCTACACAAGTCACCCATTTGAAGCAGGTGGGTTAAAATATATTCACAGAGATGTGCAATTATCACCACATAAAACATTTTGGTCACTTAAAAAAAAAAAAAAACTGGGATCCTTTAACTATAATCTATTTAGCACACTGAGTGCCCACATAACACACACAATGCAAACACATACACACACAAAAGCACAAATAGGTTACCAGCCACTAAACTAAATAATTTCTGTATCTACGGCATCCTTATTCTGGATATTTTACATAAATGGAAGCACAATTTATTCTCTTTTGTTACTGGCTTCCTTCACTTAGGAGATGTTTTAAACTTTCATCTGTGGTGCAGCATGTATCAGTACTTTATTTCCTTTTTATGGATAAATAATAATAATAATATTCCATTGCATGCTTACACTGCTGTCATTCATTGATAACTATTTTTTCTACCTTTTGATGATTATTGATAATTTGTCCATGCTAATTCATATATAATTGTTTATGTGAACATAATTTTTTAGTATTTTGGAAGTATATACTTAGAAATAGAATTACTAGACCATATACTAACTTTATGTTTGTTTAACAAACAATCAGACTATGTTACAAAATGACTACATTATGCTTATTCCCACCAGCAATACATGAGATTTTAGATTTTTCCACTTCCTCATCAACACTTACTATTGTTATTTTTTATAATATCCATTCTGTAGCCATTCTAGGGTGGTGTGATTTGGTATTATATTGTGATTTTGAGTTGCATTTCCCTGATGACTGATGATATCAAATATCATTTTATGTACTTGTTAAGCTGTCTGTATACCTTACCTGGAGAAGTGTCTATTCAGATCCTTTGCCAAGTTTTAAACAGATTGTCTTTTCAACAAGTTATAAGCATTCCTTATATATGCTGGATACAAGTCCTTTATACAATTTATGATTTGCAATTATTTTCTTCTATTACATGGGTCGTCTTCTTACTTTGTTAATGGTAAAATAAACATTTTAATAAAGTCCAATTTATCTACTTCTTTCTTTTATTCATATGTTTTGTTCTGCTTTTTTTTGTTAAAAGCATTCCTAGGTATGAAGGCTTTGAGATTTTGAAAAATTGAAGTATACTTAATTTACAATGATGTCTTAAATTCAAGTGTATAGGAAAATAAATTCAGTCTATATGTATGTATATTCTTTTTCACATTCTTTTGCATTTTAGCTTATTAAAAATATTGAATATAGTTCCTTGTGCTTAACAGTAAGTCCTCTTTTTTAATTTATTTTATATATAGTAGTGTATATAAGTTAATTCCATCTTTCTAATTTATTTATCCCTCAAAACCTCTTTGGAACCATAATTTCCTTTCTATGGTTGTGAGTATATTTCATTTTTGTAAGTTCATTTGTATCACTTTTATAGATTACACATGTACATGATATCATATGACATTTGTATTTGTCTGCCTTACTTCACTTAGTATGATAATCAGTAAGATCATCCACACTACTGAAAATTACATTATTTCATTCATTCAATGGATGAGCAATATTCATATACATATATATATGTATACATATATATACATATATATGTATATGTATATATATACATATATATGTATATGTATATATATGTGTGTGTATATATATATGTATATATATGTGTGTATATATACATATATACATATATATGTATATGTATATATATGTGTGTGTATATATATATATGTATATATATGTGTGTGTATATATATATATATATATAGCTTCAGTCATGTCCGACTCTTTGCAATGCTCTGGACTGTATCCCACCAGGCTCCTCTGTCCATGGGATTCTCCAGGCAAGAATACTGGAATGGATTGCCATGCCCTTCTCCAGGGGGTCTTCCAGGAACCAATATCTCCTACATTGCAGGCAGATATGTTACTGCTGAGCCACTGAGGAAATAATTTTTATATATAAATAATTATATATATATAAATAAAACTACAAATAATAAATGAGGAAGCTGTGGAGAAAAAGGAATCATTTACTGATGGTGAGAATGTGAATTTTGTTCAGCTACTATGGAGAACAGTACGGAGATTGCTTAAAAACTCAAAAGAGAGTTACTATATGATACTGCAAGCCCACTTCTTGGCATATATCCAGAGAAAGTTATAATTCAAAAGGACACATAACACTCAGTATTCATAGCAGCACTATCTACAGGAGTGATTTGGAAGCAGTCTAAATATACATCAATAGATGAATGGATAAAGACGATTATATATATATATATCCCAGCAAATCTGATTGAAGCAATTGCCTTTTCTCCATTGTATAGTTTTGCTTCTTTTGTTGTATATTAATTGAAGACAAGTGCATATGTTTTGAGGGGAAGTTTTTGTTCTGTTCCAATATCATACTCTTTTGATGACTGTAGCTTTGTAGTATAGACTGAGGACAATAAAGTTGATTCCCCCATCTCCATTCTTTCTCAAGATTGTTTTGTCTAATCATGGTCTTTTGAGTTTTCATACAAATTATGAATTTTTTTGTTCTTGTGCTATGAAAAATATCACTGGTAGTTTGATAGGAATTGCATTCAATCTGTAGATTGCTTTGAGTAGTATGGTTATTTTCACAATATTGATTCTTCCAATCCAGGAACATAATATATCTCTCCATTTGTTTGTGCCAACTTTGGCTTCTTTCATAGGTGTCCCATAATTTTCTGCATATAAGTCTTTTGTCTCTTGAGGTAGACTTATTCCTAGGTATTTTACTTTTTGAATGGGGTTGTTTCCTTAATTTCTCTTTCTTTTTATTTTCAATGTATAAGACTGCAAGGGATTTATGTGTATGAATTTTATATTCTGTGACTTTACTATATTCATTGATTTTTTTTGTTATTCAGTCACTCAGTAGTGCCCAACTCTTTGTGACCTTATATACTTCAGCACACCAGGCTTTCCTGTCCTTCACAGTCTCCTCAGTTCAGTTCAGTTCAGTTCAGTCACTCAGTCGTGTCTGACTCTGCAATCCCATGAATCGCAGCATGCCAGGCCTCCCTGTCCATCACCAACTCCCGGATTTCACCCAGATTCACGTCCGTTGAGTCAGTGATGCCATCCAGCCATCTCATCCTCTGTCGTCCCCTTCTCCTCCTGCTCCCAATCCCTCCCAGCATCAGAGACTTTCCCAATGAGTCAACTCTTCACATGAGGTGGCCAAAGTACTGGAGTTTCAGCTTTAGCATCATTCCTTCCAAAGATGTCCATTGAGTCAGAGACGCCATGCAACCATTTCATCCTCTGTCGTCCCCTTGTCTTCCTGCTTTCAATCTTTCCCAGCATCAGGGTTTATTCCCATGAGTCAGCTCTTTGCATCAGCTAATGAAATTCACTGATTATCTCTAGTAATTTTCTGTGGCATCTTTAGGGTTTTCCATGTATAATATCATGTCATCTGCAAACAGTGAGAATTTTGCTTCTTATTTTTTAACGTGGATCCCTTTTCTTTCTTTTTCTTCTCTGATTACCATGGCTAGGACTCAAAAAATTATGCTGAATAATAGTGGGGAGAGTGAGCACAATCTTTGTCCTGTTTCTGATCTTAGAGGAAGTGCTTTTAGTTTTTCACCATTGAGAATAATGTTTGCTGTGTTTGTCATATATGGCCTTTATTATGTTGAGACAATCTCCTTCTATGCCTACTTTCTAGAGAGTTTTTTTATCATAAGTATGTGCTGATTTTTGTCAAAAGTTTTCTCTGTATCAGTTTATATGATCATATGATTTTTATCTTTCAATTTATTAATATGGTGTATGACTGATTTGCATATATTGATGAATCCTTACATCTCTGGGATAAATCCCACTTGATTATGATGCATGATCCTTTTAATGTGTTGCTGGATTCTGTTTGCTAAAATTTTGTTGAGGATTTTTGCATCTATGTTCTTCAGTGATATTGGCCTGTAATTTACTTTTTTTGTGGCTTCTTTATCTGATTTTCGTATCAGGGATTATACGGCCTTATATAATGTGTTTGGGAGCTTTTTTTCCCTGAAATTTTCTGGAAGAGTTTGAGCAAGATAGATGTTAACTTTTTTCTAAACTTTTGGTAGAATTTGCCTATTAAGCCATCTGACACTGGGCTTCTGTTTTTGGGAGATTAGTTTATCACAGTTTTGATTTCTGTGCTTGTGATTGATCTGTGCATATTTTCTATTTCTTCCAGGTTCAGTTTTGGAAGATTATACTTTTCTAAGATTTTTCCCTTTCTTCCAGGTTATCCGTTTTGTTGGCACATAGTTCTTTATAGTAGTCTCTTATGATCCTCTGTATTTCTGTGTTTTCTGTTTTAACTTCTCCTTTTTTATTTATGATTTTATTAACTTGGGTCTCCTCTCTATTTTTCTTGATTTGTCTGGCTAATGGTCTTTAGAGACTAGGAAAAATCTACTAGCACCATGTTCCCTCTACCCATGACTGCTGACTCCCCTCCATACCTTGGGCTGCCAGGGTTCCCTTGATCCAAGCAGCCACACCACCTCCATTCCTGGTCTTCACTGGAGCAGATACAAATTATCCAGGGAAGCCTCAGGAGCAAACTCCTGTGGATGACCCACATTCAAAGGTAGAGATAAAACCACAATTGATCTCCAGGGGCAAAGTGGCTAAAGAAGAGGATCTAAAACTTTTCTGTTAGCTATGCAAGCTGCAGATTAAATCCACACAATCAACTAGGTAGACACTGTGTTTATGGAATATATAAAAGTATAATGAGTATTCACATAAAAGAAAAACCCCTAATTCTGGCAACCTCCAAAGCAAGTACAAGCAGGAGTAGGCCTGGATTAGAATCTGAGCTGCCCACATAGCTGATCCAGAGAGCAGTCCAGTATTGGAGGGCCCCCTTGGGAGATGGAGGTAATGCTACCACTCATATATATTGTTCTCCTTTCCTCCCCCTTCCCCCCTTATTTTCTTTCCTTTTTCATATTGCTATCATGTTCCTTATTTATTATTCCTTTAATTTTTATTTTTATACCTATTTTTCCCATTTTTTAAATGTCTTATTTTTTTAATAATTTAATTTTTTTCTATTTTTAGAGTCTTAATTGCCCATTATCTTTTTGCTCCTGTTTTTGTCTTTTATTTTTTCTCTTTTATCTATCTTTCTTTCTCTTGGAATGTGTGTAAGTATCTTTGGGTGATCTTAGCTATTGAGTGTTGCTATCACCATTAGACTTGGAGTTTTGTCTTCTGTCCTGTGAGGTCTGTGAAGTCTTGGTGCTACAGTAGGGTGTCAGGTCTGAAACCGCAAGATAAGAGACCCAAGTAGCACTTTGGACCACCAGAGGAATTTTGACCTCATGGAACATTAATTGATGAGAGCTCTCCCAAAGGCATCCATCTCAACACTAACACCAAGCCCCTACCAAAGGCCAGAAAGCTCCAGTGCTGGATGCCTCATGACAAACCACTTACAAAACAGAAACACAGTCCTGCCCATTGGCAAAAAGCCTGCCCAAAGCCATACAAAGCCCATAGACACTCCAAAACAGACTACTTGTTGATGTCACTGCCCTTCAGAGAGACAAGATCCAGCGCCATCCACCAGAGCATAGACAAGTCCTCCAAGCCAGGAAACCTTCACAGGGCACTGGTCCAAACTGACTCACAGGTGCCATACTCCATAAATAAGAGGGACTATGACTCTCCAGCCTACAGAAAGGAGATCCCAAACACAGTAAAGTAAACAAAGTGAAGAGACAGAGAAACATGCAGCAGGGGAAGGAACACGGTAAAAACCGACAAGACCAAACAAATGAAGAGGAAATAAGCAGCATACCTGAAAAAGAACTCAGAATAATTATGGTAGAGATGAATCAAAATCTTGGGGAAAAAATGGAGGTATAGATAAAGTGACAAGAAGTATATATCAGGAATACACAAGAAATGTTTAACAAGGACATAGAATAATTAAATAATAGGCAATCAGCAATGAACAGCACAATAACTGAGATTAAAAATATCCTAGAGGGAAACAATAGCATACTAATTGAAGCAAAAGAATAGATAAGTGAGCTGAAAGATAGAATAGTGGAAATAACTTAAGTAGAGCAGAATTAAAAATAAAGAGAAATAAGAATAGTCTCTGAGATCTCTAGGATAACATTAAGGATAACAACATTAGAATTATAGGGGTCCAAGAAGTAGAAGACAAAAAGAAAGGGTATGCGAAAAGATCTGAGGAGATTATACTTGAAAACTTCCCTAACAAGGGAAAGGAAATAGCCACTCAAATCCAGTAAGCCCAGAGTCTCCCATACAGGAAAAACACAAGGAAAAATACAAGACACATATTAATCAAACTAATGAAAATTAAACACAAAGAATAAATATTAAAAGCATCAAGGAGACAGCCTCTTCAATAAATGGCTCTACATTTAAAAGAATGAAATTAGAACACTTCCTAACCATACACAGATAAGCTTAAAAGGGATTAAAGACCTAAATTTAAGACCAGAAACTATAAAACTCCCAGAGGAAAACATAGGTAGAACACTCAATGACATAAAGCAAGACCCTCTATGACCCACCTTCTAGAGTAATGGAAATTAAAAAAAAAAAAAGTAAATAAGCTGGACCTGATTAATCTTAAAAGCTTTTGCACAGCAAAGGAAACTATAAGCAAGGTGAAAAGACAACCCTCAGAATGAGAGAAAGCAATAACCAATGAAACAACTGACAAAGGATTAATTTTCAAAATAAGCAGCTCATACAACTCAATACCAGGGGGGCGGGGGGAAACCAGTCAAAAAGTGGACAGAAGACCTAAACAGACATTTCTCCAAAGAAGACATACAGATGACTAACAAACACATAAAAAGATGCTCAACATTGCTCATTATTAGAGAAATGCAAATCAAAACTACAATGAGATATCACCTCATACAGGTCAGAATGGGCATAATTAAAAAGTCTACAAACAGTAAATGCTGGAGAGGGTGTGGAGAAAAGGTAACGCTCTTGCACTATTGGTGGGAATGTAAATTGATACAGCCACTATGGGAGGCAGTATGGAGATTCCTTAAAATACTAGGAATAAAAGCACTATATCACCCAGTGATCCCATGCCTAGGCATATACCCTAAGGAAATAAAAATTGAAAGAGACACATGTATCCCATTGTTCACTGCAGCACTATTTACAACAGCTAGAAAATGGAAGCAACCTAGATGTCTATCGACAGATGAATAGATAAAGAAGTTGTGATACATATACACAATAGAATATTACTCAGCCATTAAAAAGAAACACATTTGAGTCAGTTCTAATGAGGTGAATGAACCTAGAGAATACAGAGGGAAATAATCAGAAAGAGAAAGATAAATATCATATACTAATGCATATATATGGAATCTAAAAAATGGTACTGAAGAATTTATTTACAGCCCAGAAATGGAGAAACAGATGTAGAGAATAGACTTACGGACATGGGGAGACAGGAGGAGACGATGAGATGTATGGAGAGAGCAACATGGAAAAGTACATTACCATATATAAAAGAGATAGTCATCGGAAATTTGCCATATGTCTCAGGAAACACAAACAGGGGCTCTGTATCAGCCTAGAGGGGTTGGAAGGGGAGGAATATTTAAAAAGGAGGGGATAAATGTATACCTATGGCTGATTCATGTTGAGGTTTGACAGAAAACAACAAAATTCTTTGAAACAACTATCCTTCAATTAAAACATATTTTTTTAAAGCAATGAAAAGCAAAAAAGAGCATACAAAGAGATTCCCCATAAGGCTAACAGATGATGTTTCAACAGAAACACTGCAGGCTAGGAGGGAGTGGCAAGATACACTTAGAGTGATGAAAGTAAAAAGCCTACAACCAAGATTAATTTTCAGTTCAGTTTAGTCGCTCAATCATGTCTGCCTCTTTGTGACCCCATGAATCCCAGCACGCCAGACCTCTCTGTGCATCACCAACTCCCGGAGTTCACTCAGACTCACGTCCATCGAGTCAGTGATGCCATCCAGCCATCTCATCCTCTGTCGTCCCCAACTCTTCCTGCCCCCAATCCCTGCCAGCAGCAGAGTCTTTTCCAATGAGTCAACTCTTTGCATGAGTTGGCCAAAGTACTGGAGTTTCAGCTTTAGCATCATTCCTTACAAAGAAATCCCAGGGCTGAACTCCTTCAGAATGGACTGGTTGGATCTCCTTGCTGTCCAAAGGACTCTCAAGAGTCTTCTTCAACACCACAGTTCAGAAGCATCAATCCTTCTTCACAGCCCAACTCTCATATCTGTACACGACGATAGGAAAAACCATAGCCTTGACTAGATGGACCTTTGTTGGCAAAGAAATTTCTCTGCTTTTGAATATGCTATCTAGGTTGGTCATAACTTTCCTTCCAAGGAGTAAGCGTCTTTTAATTTCATGGCTGTAGTAACCATCTGCAGTGATTTTGGAGCCCAGAAAAATAAACTCTGACACTGTTTCCACTGTTTCCCCATCTATTTCTCATGAAGTGATGGGACCAGATGCCATGATCTTCGTTTTTTGAATGTTGAGCTTTAAGAAAACTTTTTCACTCTCCTCTTTCACTTTAATCAAGAGGCTTTTTAGTTCCTCTTCAATTTTTGCCATAAGGATGGTGTCATCTGCATATCTGAGGTTATTGATATTTCTTCCAGCAATCTTGATTCCAGCTTGTGCTTCTTCCAGCCCAGCGTTTCCATGATGCACTCTGCATATAAGTTAAATAAGCAGGATGACAATATACAGCCTTGATGTACTCCTTTTCCTATTTGGAACCAGTCTGTTGTTCCATGTCCAGTTAACTGTTGCTTCCTGACCTGCATATAGGTTTCTCAAGAGGCAGGTCATGTGTTCTGGTATTCCCATCTCTTCAGAATTTTCCACAGTTTATTGTGATCCACACAGTCAAAGGCTTTGGCATAGTCAGTAAAGCAGAAATATATGTTTTTCTGGAATTCTCTTTCTTTTTTGATGATCCAGTGGATGTTGGCAATTTGATCTCTGGTTCCTCTGCCTTTTCTAAATCCATCTTGAACATCAGGAAGTTCACGGTTCGTGTATTGCTGAAGCCTGGCTTGGAGAATTTTGAGCATTACTTTACTAGCATGTTAGATGAGTGCAATTGTGCGGTAGTTTGAGCATTCTTTGGCATTGCCTTTATTTGGGATTGGAATGAAAACTGACCTTTTCCAGTCCTGTGGCCAATGCTGAGTTTTCCAAATTTGCTGGCATATTGAGTGCAGCACTTTCATAGCATCATCTTTCAGGATTTGAAATAGCTCCACTGGAATTCCATCACCCCCAGTAGCTTTGTTCATAGTGATGTTTTCTAAGGCCCACTTGACTTCACATTCCAGAATGTCTGGCTCTAGGAGAGTGATCATACCATCCTGATTATCTGGGTCATGAAGCTCTTTTTTGTACAGTTCTTCTGTGTATTCTTGCCACCTCTTCTTAATATCTTCTGCTTCTGTTAGGTCCATGCCATTTCTGTCCTTTATTGAGCCCATCTTTGCATGAAATGTTCCCTTGGTATCTAATTTTCTTGAAAAGATCTCTAGTCTTTTCCATTCTGTTGTTTTCCTCTATTTCTTTGCACTGATCGCTGAGGAAGGCTTTCTTATCTCTCGTTGCTATTCTTTGGAACTCTGCATTCAGATGCTTATATATTTCCTTTTCTCCTTTGCTTTTCCCTTCTCTTCTTTTCACAGCTATTTGTAAGGCCTCCTCAGACAGCTATTTTGCTTTTTTGCATTTCTTTTCCATGGGGATGGTCTTGATTCCTGTCTCCTGTACAATGTCACAAACCTCTGTCGATAGTTCTTCAGGCACTCTATCTATCAGATCTAGTCCCTAAATCGATTTCTCACTTCCACTGTATAATCAAAAGGGATTTGATTCAGGTCATACCTGAATGGTCTAGTGCTTTTCCCTACTTTCTTCAATTTAAGTCTGAATTTGGCAATAAGGAGTACATAATCTGAGCTACAGTCAGCTCCTGGTCTTGTTTTTGTTGACTGTATAGAGCTTCTCTATCTTTGGTGCAAAGAATGTAATGAATCTAATTTGGTGTTGACCATCTGGTGATGTCCATGTGTACAGTCTTCTCTTGTGTTGTTGGAAGAGGGTGTTTCCTATGACCTGTGCATTTTCTTGGCAAAACTGTATTAGTCTTTGCCCTGCTTCATTCTGCATTCCAAGGCCAAATTTGTCTGTTACTCCAGGTGTTTCTTGACTTCCTACTTTTGCATTCTAGTCCTCTATAATGAAAAGGACATCTTTTTTTGGGTGTTAGTTCTAAAAGGTTATGTAGGTCTTCATAGAACCATTCATCTTCAGCTTCTTCAGCGTTACTGGTTGGGGCATAGACTTGGATTACTGTGATATTGAATGGTTTGCCTTGGAAACGAACAGAGATCATTCTGTCGTTTTTGAGATTGCATCCGAGTACTGCATTTCAAACTCTTTTTTTGACCATGATGGCTACTTCATTTCTTCTAAGGGATTCCTGCCTGCGGTAGTAGATATAATGGTCATCTGAGTTAAATTCACCCATTCCAGTCCATTTTAGTTTGCTGATTCCTAGAATGTTGACGTTCACTCTTGCCATCTTCTGTTCGACCACTTCCAATTTGCCTTGATTCATGGACCAAGGACATAGGAACAATCCAGTTTCCTATCCAATGTTGCTCTTTACAGCATCAGACCTTGCTTCTATCACCAGTCACATCCACAACTGGGTGGTGTTTTTGCTTTGGCTCCATCCCTTCATCCTTTCTGGAGTTATTTCTCCACTGATCTCCAGTAGCATATTCAGCACCTGCTAACCTAGTGAGTTCCTCTTTCAGTATCTTATCATTTTGCCTTTTCATACTGTTCATAGAGTTCTCAAGGCAAGAATACTGAAGTGGTTTGCTATTCCCTTCTCCAGTAGACCACATTCTGTCAGACCTCTCCACCATGACCCACCCGTCTTGGGTGGCCCCTCAGGGCAAGGCTTAGTTTCACTGAGTTAGACAAGGTTGTGGTCCTAGTGTGATTAGATTGACTACTTTTCTGTGATTATGGTTTCAGTGTGTCTACCCTCTGATGCCATCTTGCAACACCTACCATCTTACTTGGGTTTCTCTTACCTTGGATGTGGGGTATCTCTTCACAGCTGCTCCAGCAAAGCACAGCCACTGCTCCTTACCTTGGATGAGGGCTATCTCCTCACTGCTGACCCTCCTGATCTTGAATGTGGAATAGCTCCTCTAGGCCCTCCTGCACCCGCACAGCCACCGCTCCTTGGACTGCAAGAATTTTATTCAGATTCAAAGGAGAAATAAAATGCTTTACAGACAAGCAAAATTTAAGAGGAATCCTCACCACCAAGCCAGGTTTACAACAAATGCTAAAGGAATTCTCTGGACAGGAAATATAATAGAAATGAAAGCAAAACAATAAAGTAAATGGTAGAAGGATTACACATATCAATAATTACTTAAATATAAATGGACTAAATGCTCCAACCAAGACATAGATTGACTGAATGGATATATAAAAAAAGATCCCTATATATGCTGTCTAAAAGAGACCCACCTCAGACCTAGGGACACACAAGACTGAAAGTGGGGGCTGGAAAAATATATTCCATGCAAAAAAAATCAAGAGAAAGTGGGAGTAGTAATACTGACATCAGATAAAACAGACATTAAAATAAAGGTCATTACAACAGACAAGGATGAACACTAACTACATGATGATCAAGAATTCAATCCAAGAAGAATATATAATTATAAATATATATGTACCCAACACAGGAGCATCTCAATGCATAAGACAAATCCTGACAACTATTAAAGGGAGATTTGACAGTAACACAGTAATAGTGGGGGACTTTAATACCTCACTCATACCAATGGATAGATCATCCAGACAGAAAATGAAATGAAAGCTTTTAAACTATCTGTTGGACCAGTTGGACCTAATCGATATCTACAATGCATTTCATCAAAAACAGTAGATTTAACTTTTTTTCTCAAGCACACATGTAAATTTCTCCAGGATAGAAACCATCTTAGGCCACAAAGCCAGACCTGTCAAGTTTAAATTTAAAAAAAATTGAAGTAATTTCAAGTATCTTTTTTAACTACAATGCTATAATATTAGACATAAGTTATAGGGAAAAAGCAACAAAAAACACAACACGTGGAGGCTAAACAATATGCTTCTGAATAACCAACAGATCACTGAATAAATAATAAAATCAAAGTATACCTCAAAACAAATGACTATGAGAACATGATAACTCAGAACTTATCAGTTCAGTTCAGTCGCTCAGTCATGTCCGATTCTTGCAACCCCATGAACCACAGCACGCCAGGCCTCCCTGTCCATCACCAACTCCCAAATTCCACCCAAACCCATATCCATTGAGTTGGTGATGACAACCAACCATCTTGTCCTCTGCCGTCCCCTTCTCCTCCTGCCCTCAATCTTTCCCATCATCAGTGTCTCTTCATATGAGTCAGCTCTTTGCATCAGGTGGCCAAAGTATTGGAGCTTCAACTTCAACATCAGTCCTTCCAATGAACACCCAGAACTGATCTCCTTTAGGATGGACTGGTTGGACCTCCTTGCAGTCCAAGGGACCCTCAAGAGTCTTCTCTCAGAACTTATAGGATGCACTAAAAGCAGTCCTAAGAGGAATTTTATAGCAATGCAAGCCTACCTCAAGAATCAAGAAAAACATTGAATATCTTAACCTTATACCTAAAGCAACTGGAAAAAGAACAAAACCCCCAAAGTTTGTAGAAGGAAATAAATAACAAAAATCAGAGCAGAAGTAAATGAAAACAAATTAAGGAGGCAATAGTAAAGATGAATAAAACTAAAAGCTGGCTCTTTGAGAAGATTAAAAAATGTACAAACCATTAGCTTTGGTGTTTTTGATAGAATTGTTCACATCATTTTATTTCAAATGGCTCATTGCAAGTCTGTAGAAATATAATTTATTTTTTAATGTTGATCTTGTAACCTGTAATTTTTCTAATTTCATTTATTACTTTTTAATTTTGGTTTATACTTTTCTACCACAGAATTTTTATTTAAAACTTTTAATTTCTTCCCTTCTACTATATTTCTGAGACGTTATCATTATATCTTACTTCAATTCTTACACATAGTTTTCTATAGCTCATTAAAGATATTTTTTAGAGCTGCTTTGAAGTCTTTGTATTGTTTGCCATAAAATATTTTCTGTTGCCTACTTTTTTCCTTTGTTTATGAGGCACTCTAATCTTATTCATTCCTAGGTCATTTTTGTTGTTGTTTAATCTTGAGTGTTTTAGATAATATATGTAACCAATTCTGAATACTGATACCTCACCCCCATAGCCCAGCCAAATTGTTGTTTTTGTTTATTTGTTTATCGACTAAGTTGAATTAATCCTGCATATACCATTTTTTCCTGGAGCATATTGCCTCTGATATCTCTGCTCAGAATTTTCCCTCTTTTAAATTTTTTAGTCAGGTTACATCAATCAGTTCAGTTCAGTCTCTCAGTTGTGTCCGACTCTTTGCGACCTCATGAATTGCAGCACGCCAGGCCTCCCTGTCCATCACCAACCCCCGGAGTTCATTCAGACTCACGTCCATAGAGTCAGTGATGCCATCCAGCCATCTCATCCTCTGTCATCTCCTTTTCCTTCTGCCCCCAATCCCTTTGAGCATCAGAGTCTTTTCCAATGAGTCAACTCTTCGCATGATGTGGCCAAAGTACTGGAGTTTCAGCTTTAGCATCATTCCTTCCAAAGAACACCCAGGGCTGATCTCCTTTAGAATGGACTGGTTGGATCTCCTTGCAGTCCAAGGGATTCTCAAGAGTCTTCTCCAACACCACAGTTCAAAAGCATCAATTCTTCAGTGTTCAGGTTTCTTCACAGTCCAACTGTCGCATCCGTACATGACCACTGGAAAAACCATAGCCTTGACTAGATGGACCTTTGTTGGCAAAGAAATGTCGCTGCTTTTCAATATGCTATCTAGGTTGGTCATAACTTTTCTTCCAAGGAGTAAGCATCTTTTAATTTCATGCCTGCAATCACCATCTACATAGGTTTTGTCAAAGTTACCAATGCAGCCTGTTACCTTGTCAGTTAAATTTCTATCCTTTATTATTTGATATGTGTGTATGTTGCCTGGAGGCTTTTATCATAGTTCAGAGAATTTACTTTTTTGTTCCAAATTCAGCCATGGAACTGTAGTTTGGGAGTTCACTCCCTTATTATCCCAGAGGGGACACAGGTACAGCCTTGGGTTGTACACAACCTTCCAGACTGTCAGGGATGAGTGTAATAGTATTTTTAGACCTGACTTTCTAGGAGTAACTCTTGAGTCAGAGAATCTTATTGTTCGTTCATTCAGTGTTTAATTAAAGGCTGTATTTAAACCCCAGTGAAGCTTCTTCACTGTCTTAATGGGTCTGTGTGTGGCTGGGGAATGCTTTCAAGTGGGCCTCCTGTCTCTTTCTGATTGCTTCTGTGTGGGTTACAGCTTAGAGGATACACACAACCATTCAATAGCCAGAGTTAATTGTGCTCCCATCAGGATTTTCCTTATTTGTCTCTTTTTCTGATTTTCAGTATTAAATTTCTGACTACCCTGCTCTTTTTCTTTTAATCAAGGAACTACCAGTCTCCTCTTAATTGCTTTTCACCAAGATCTCCATTGTTTTTGAATATATTCATAAGCAGGGAGTTCTCTCTTCTCTGTTTTAAATAAAGTCAGTCCCCTAAGGCAGAGCTGGTAAACCCCTTGCTCTTATGACTTGCCTTTATCCGTAGGCAAAAATTATATGCTGTTGTTCTATGGCTGGGGGTGGACACCCATATTTCCCAGAGTGAAACCTCTGGCCTTTAAATAGGCATTTATATGAGAAGGGATAGTGACCCCTGATTTTCTCACCCTGTCTCTCTCCGTATGACACCTTCATTCTATGGGCAAAGTGGGGAAAGAGGGATTATCAGGGCCCCAGTAGCCTCTACCTGTGATAGATCTCCCATCTTATGAGTGAAGAATGTGTGGGGAAAGAGACACTGAATCTTGTCATGCCTGTTTGAAACAGTGCTTCAGTGACTTAGGTCAGAGGTCTGAGAAATGCCACTGATAACCTACCCCTGCCATGGTAAAACTATAGCCTCAGTCTGGGAACTAGAAAGAGAAGAAACTCCCACCTTCTTGGTAGTACATGACCAGCATAGAGTATGTAGGTTAAGGCTTCTGTAAAATGGAGCTAGAGGATTAAACTAGAGGGTAAGAGACAGTCATGGTTCAAATACCAGACTCTCATTCTTATCAAAATTTTGTAGATTTCTGTGAATAAGTTTCTCTATTTTACTGTACATTCTTAGAACTATATTCAGAGACTTCTATTATCAATTTAAAAAATCGTTTTCACCAGTTAAATTGTTGTTTTGCTGAAAACGTCTACCAAATTCTTTACTCTGTCATTCTAGAAGTCCTCATAAACAATATATGATCACACTTCTTAAAAATAAAATAAAATTTTAAAAAATAAATAAATAAATAAAAATATCATTAAACACACACAAAAATAAAAAATAAAAAGACTGTTAATTTAAAAATTATAATTTTTTAATAAATTACATATATTAATAGTTACAAAAATATTAATCAACATGGTAATTTTAAAAAATATTATTCACTATTATGCAAATATTCAAATTTTGTATTATGTTAGAAATGCTCTTTAGAGAGGTTCTTTATAAATTTTAAATAAATACGTTGTGTTGTGTTAAAAAATTATAGAAAGTTTATTTAATGAATATGCTTTTCTAACTCAACATGTTTGTCACTATGGTTTATTCACATTGTACATAACTAGTACATTTATTTTCACAGTTGTTTGTGTGAATATTAAAAAAACAATTCTCTAATAGTATTATCTGACTTTAAAATTTTCCCAGTTGAAGGTGTACAAGATGGTATTCCTTTGTAATTTTGGTTTAATGGACAGGTTTATTTTTGGTTTTATGGCCACATGGACGAAATAACTTCTGGAGAAGTTGAGAACAAGAGTAAGGAATTTACTACATAATTTCTAATTTTCAATGCCACATGAGCTGGTTTCCACATCACGATATTCTCCCTATTTCTAAAATGTCTATACTCTACTACCACTACTTCAGAAAACCATCCCCATGAGGGCTTGACATTGCGTACCTCTTTCCTTCTTTTGGGAAGTGTCATAATAGTGCTTCCTCTCTGCTTCCTAACTATCTCCAATAGGAGCGAGGACTCTGAAAAGTGGTCAGACACCATATTAGACTGGGTTTTCTAGCACATCCCAGCGTTTCTGCAGCCCTTTATCCAGCTCACCAACACTGCTTTTTATTGATATTTTATGTGTTAATTTCTAATTTTAATATTTCAGTTTATAAAAATATAAGTGCACATATTAATTTTAAAAAGCTAAAATCTTTATATAAATTAAATTTGAATATGTACCCCACAATATATTAATGTTTAAATGTGCATCACATCCTTCAAGTTAAGCCAACAGCAGCAAGTACCATCAAGGTAGTTCTAAGCCATGAATGGGAATGTCTTCTATGGACTGTTTCATATAAGGTTTTCCTCTAAACTCAATATATGCTGTATTTCTGTCTTATTTTTCAAGCACTGCTTTTACTTTTAATATTTCAATCAGCAAGTCTCCAAATTGAGTACACATTTGAATTACTTAAAGAACTTTTTAAAATGCAAATATCCAGGACCTACTTCCAAAGATTCAGATTCAGTAGATCTGGAGGAGCTGGGAATCTGCATTTTAACAAGCACTCTAGGGAATTATATACATTCACATTTCAGAACCATAGCTCTTAAGGAAGAAATTCACAATACAAAAAAACAACCTTTCTAACACAGTTGAGATTCTTCTATACTGGTCATAAGGCACCTATCCCACTCCAGTACTCTTGCCTGCAAAAATCCCATGGATGGAGGAGCCTGGTAGGCTGCAGTCCATAGGGTCGCTAAGACACGACTGAGCGACTTCACTTTCACTTTTCACTTTCATGCATTGGAAAAGGAAATGGCAACCCACTCCAGTATTCTTGCCTGGAGAATCCCAGGGACAGGGGAGCCTGTTGGGCTGCAGTCTATGGGGTCACACAGAGTCAGACATGACTGAAGTGACTTAGCAGCAGCAGCAGCAGCAATTTCAGATTTGATGCAAGGCATTGCTAAGTCCAGTCGTAGTTACTAAACTAGTCTTCTCTCACTATGCCCACTGCTATTCAGCCTCTAATCTCGAACACTTCCTGTCAGCTTCACCGCCTCCCCCCCCCCCCCGCCAGTTTCCCAGGTAGCAGAAACTCAAAGATATAGAGTTTTCTCATTTATATCATATAAATAAATTACAGTATGAAAGTATTTATTCCAGAAAGTTCAACTGTGTCTGACAGTAATATTTTTGGTTGCATGAGAGTTGACTTAACTAGTTTGAGAATCTTCTTTTAATGTTTTATTTTTAAATTTTATTTATTTTAATTGAAAGCTAGTTACTTTACAATATTGTGGTGGTTTTTGCAATACACTGATGTGAATGAGCAATGGGTATACATGTGTCTTGCTATCTTGAAACCCCCTCCCACCTCCCTCCTCGCTCTATCCCTCTGGGTTGTCCTAGAGCACTAGCTTTGGGTGCCCTGCTTCATGCATCAAACTTGCACTGGTCATCTATTTTACATATGATGATATACAGGTTTCAATGCTATTCTCTCATCTCATCTCACCCTCACCTTCTCCCACCAAAGTCCAAAAGTCTGTTATTTACATCTGTGTCTCTTTTGCTGTCTTGCATATAGGGTCATCATTACCGTCTTTCTAAATTCCATATATACGCGTTAATATACTCTATTGGTGTTTCTCTTTCTGCCTTACTTCACTCTGTATAATAGACTTCATCCACCTCATAGTTTCATCCACTTCATTAGAACCGACTCAAATGTATTCTTTTTTATAGCTGAATAATATTCCATTGGGTATATGTACCACAACTTCTTTATCCACTCATCTGTCAATGGACATCTAAGTTGCTTCCATGTCCCAGCTATTGTAAACAGTGCTGCAATGAGCACTGGGGTACACGTGTCTCTTACAATTCTGGTTTCCTCAGTGTGTGTGCCCAGAAGTAAGGTTTCTGGGTCATATGGCAGTTCTATTTCTATTTAAGGAATCTCCACACTGTTCTCCATAATGGCTGTACTAGTTTGTATTCCCACCAACAGTGTAAGAGGGTTCCCTTTCCTCCACACACTCTCCAGCATTTATTATTTGTAGACTTTTTGATGGCAGCCATTGTGACCAGCGTGAGATGGTACCTCACTGTGGTTTTGATTTGCATTTCTCTGATAATGAGTGATGTTAAGCATCTTTTCATGTGTTTGTTAGCCATCTGTATGCCTTTTTTGGAGAAATGTCTGTTTAGTTCTTTAGCCCATTTTTTTATTGGGCCGTTTTTTTTTTGTTTTGTTTTTTTCTTTTTTCATATTGAGCTGCATGAGCTGCTTGTATATTTTGGAAATTAATTCTTTATCAGTTGCTTTGTTTGCTATTATTTTGTCCCATTCTGAAGGCTGCCTTTTCACCTTGCTTATAGTTTTCTTTGTTGTTCCTGTCAGCTTTTGAAGAGGGGTAAGCCAGAGCTACTTTCAATCCATCCCTGCAAGGAAAACCTATAAAATCCTAAGTTTCAGGCTTCCTATTCCATACCTGTTTCATTCTGTTGACATGCTTCACTACACTAGTCACAGCCTCCACATAACTCTGGTACTCACAGCTTCCAACTAAAAATTAGCAGAATGGGAACAGAAAATAAGGAAGAACAAAAAGCTATTTCTTTGAAGTTTGCTGATTTTTTTTTTAAACTTGGGCAATTTGGGTACTAGCTTTTTTATTCCCTTGGTTAACAACCTACGCCTAGCTTGGCTGAGTTTCTGGTGGGGAAAAATTAGTGAAGAGGAATATTTAAAAGGGATACATTGAATTTTCTGTACCTGGAGAAATTGGATGTTAAGAAAAGATAAATCACAATTTGGAGGTATTCTCATACTGTTGCTTCAGAACTTGGGGGCAAGAAGTGAGATTTTAGTTCATTCATGGAATGAACTAAATGGATATAGCTTATGCTACATCCATTCCAAACTGTGTGTCACTACCAGCTTCCTTATTCCAAGTGATGATGGGGTCATTCTCTCTGATACTACTCAATGATAGCTCTGATTGAGAGGAAAGTTATTCTTTGTGTTGAGGTGATAAAATCTATATTTCTTATGGCTTTCTAAAGTCTTCCTCTGAGAACACCCTGAAAATATTTGTCTCTTCTGCCTTTTGATAGCCTTTCAGAAATTTGCTGCCTAAGACTAAGTTCTCTTCAGTTCAGTTCAGTCACTCAGTCATGTCCGACTTTTTGCGACCCCATGAATCGCAGCACGCCAGGCCTCCCTGTCCATCACCAACTCCTGGAGTTCACTCAGACTCACGTCCATCGAGTCAGTGATGCCATCCAGCCATCTCATCCTCTGTCGTCCCCTTCTCCTCCTGCCCCCAATCCCTCCCAGCATCAGAGTCTTTTCCAATGAGTCAACTCTTTGCATGACATGGCCAAAGTACTGGAGTTTCAGCTTTAGCATCATTCCTTCCAGAGAAATCCCAGGGCTGATCTCCTTCAGAATGGACTGGTTGGATCTCCTTGCAGTCCAAGGGACTCTCAAGAGTCTTCTCCAACACCACAGTTTAAAAGCATCAATTCTTTGGCACTCAGCCTTCTTCACAGTCCAACTCTCACATCCATACATGACCACAGGAAAAACCATAGCCTTGACTAGACGAACCTTTGCTGGCAATGTAATGTCTCTGTTTTTGAATCTGCTATCTAGGTTGGTCATATCTTTCCTTCCAAGAACTTCTCTTAATTCTTCTCAAAAACAAATAACCCCGTAAACTTCAACTGTTCTTCATTAGATTTTCCTACTACTCCTGAATGTATCCCCTCAGACTTCAAATACTGAAGCCCCACTGTGGCTATATTAAGATTAAGAAAGCAATTAAAGTTTAAGTGTGAGGCCTTGAGAAAATAAGGTTAATATTATTTTAAGAGGTTTCTCTCTCTCTCTCTCTCTTTCCCTATCTCTCTCCCTCCCTCCATTCCCCCTCTTTCACTTTCTCTCCCTGTGTGTACATACTAAGAAATGGCCATATATGAACATTTACAATCTGGGAAGACAGGTCTCATCAGAAATCAAATTGATTTTGGACCCTGATCATGGACTTCTAGCTCCCAAAACTGTGCAAAAATAAATTTATGGTGTTTCAGCCATTCAGTTTGTGGTATTTTGTTATGGCAGACTAAACAGACTAATACACCTTACCAGACTTGTCTCACTGCTATTTGGACAGGACTCAGTTTGTTTGTGTCCCTTTTCATGTGTGGGGTCAAGAGCTATTATGCTGATATGAACCTGATCAGTAGAAAATAGATCCAAATTAACAATTTTTGTAATTAACTGCCTTTGGTATTTTGTTTTTACTTGATTCACAGTCATCTCTCTTAACACAATCCAGTCTGCCCTGTATGCCTCTCAGAGTGACCCCACCCTGACCCAAGGGCACTGATTCCTAAAGCAGTTAGGCTTTTCCCCTTTCTGCTCTACTACTGTATTAATTTATTCAATAAATATTTACTATACTGTATATTTTTGAGTTCATTTATTAAGAACAGTTTTATATTCACAGAAACAATGGTATGAAAGTACATAGATTTTTGATATATACCCTTCTTCCCCAACACACAAAGCCTCCTTCATTATAAGCAGATGTATCAGAGTGGTACATTTTTTTTTTTTTTTTTTTTTTTTTACAATCGATGAACTTCCATTGATACATCCTAATCACTGAATATTCATAGTTTACACTAGGGGTCACTCTCGTTGTTCTACTTCTATGGGTTTGGACAAATCTATAATGCCATAGTAAAAAAAAAAAAAAAAAACGTGTATTAAAAAGCAGAGACATAACTTTGCTTACAAAGGTCTGTATAGTCAAAGCTATGGTTTTCCAGTGGTGATGTATGGATGTGAGATTTGGACCATAAAGAAGGCTGAGTGCCGAAGAGTTGACACTTTCAAACTGTGGTGCTGGAGAAAACTATTGAGAGTCCCTTGAACAGCAAAATCAGACCAGTCAATTAAAGGAAACCAACCTTGAATATTCACTGGAAAGACTGATGCTGAAGCTGCAATAATTTGGCCACCTGATGAGAAAAAAATGAGTTCATTAGAGAAAAGTTTGATTCTGGGAACTATTGAGGGCAAGAGGAGAAGTGGGTGACAGAGGATGAGATAGTTGGATGGCATCATCAACTCAGTGCACATGAGTATGAGAAAACTTGGGGAGATAGTGAAGGACAGGGATGCCTGGCATGCTGCAGTCTGTGGGGTCATAAAGAGTTGGACATGACTGAGAAACTGAACAATAGCATAATGACATGTATCTATCATTACAGTACTTCATAGTGTTTCAGCTGCAGCAAAAGTCCTCTATGCTTCACCTACTCATCCCTTTCCCCACCCTAATCTCTGGTAAGCACTGATCTTTTTATTGACTTTGTTGTATTGTCTTTTCCAGAATGTCATATATTGGAATCATGCAGTATGTAGCCTTCTAAGATTTGTTTCTTTCACCAATCAATTTCATAAGATTGGAGCTTGTGAATTTAAAGTCCTGCCATGTATTTTCATGGCTTAATATCTCATTTATTTTTATTTATTTTTAATTGAATGATAATTGCTTTAGAATATTGTGTTGATTTCTGCCATACATCAACATGAATCAGCCATAAGTATGCATGTCATCTCATTTATTTTTAGTGCTGAATAATATTCCATTGTCTGAATGTATTTCAGTTTATACATCCATTAGCCTACTGAAGAATATCTTGCTTGTCTCTAAGTCTTGGCAATTATGAATAAAGCTGTTGTAAATATCTGTGTGCAGGTTTTGTATGGACATAAGTTTTCAACTCCTTTAGGTGAATACCAAGAAACACAATTTCTGGATTATATGATAAGAGTGTATTTAGCTTATTTTTTCAGTTTTATTTGAGATGTAATTGACACACAACATTATAAAAAATTCAAGGTATAAAGCATCATGATTTCGCTTACATATATTATAAAATATCATAAGTTTAGTTAACATTTATCATTGGATGTAGACATAAACTAACATGAAAAATGTTTTTTTCCCGACTGAAAGAATTCCTTAGACCTACTCTCTTAATAACTTTCAAAACAGCAGTGTTGTATGCTGTCCCCCAGGTCGGGGCTGGGTGCTGAGGATCAGGCTTTGGGGGTTAGACACCAGGACTGGGATTGACTGCAGTGAAGATACTCTGAATGTGCTAGTACAACACAACTCAGGGATTCTGGGAAAAAGTTTGGGCCTCCAACAGAGGCAAGAGATCATTGCTATGAAAAGGACTCCACCTTCATGAGTGCTAGAGGTGGAACGAGCTATGGCTGTGGACTGTGACACCAGAGGTAGATATGCCAAAGCCCACATGAGTACCAGAGAGGGACTGCCTGTGACTGAAGTTTGCAATCACAGAGGAGGAAACACATGCCAGTTGGCTGCCACCAGGGATGGTGTGGGTTCCAGAGGTGGGGGACAGGAGGTCCCTATAGTCCCAATTTCAGGGATCAAAGCTACTGCCAAGTTGTGAGTGGGCAAAGATCATTGCCCACACTTTCCTTCTGTACTGTGAAGCTTGCCTCTGCTGAGGGACCCAAGACCCAAAGCTTACTCCCTTGGGGAAACACAGAAAGTGCCTCAGACCATGGCGAATTCCCACAGGCCTCGACCACAGCTGGTACTCCATACACACCCCAACTGTCTATGCCTTACTCCTCCCTCTTGCCAGCCTGACTGAGCAAGTGAGCCCTGCTATGTCATTACTCTTGTCTGAGTAGGGAATAGAAACCAGAAGATGACCTACAAACAGAGGTGGAGCCAACATCAAAGCTGAGAACCAGGGGTTGTGTGATTAAAGAAGAGGAAGGGAATTCACTCCTGCAGCAGCAGGTGAAACAGATTAAATCCTCATAATTTTCCTAAGATTGTGGATTTTGGGGTGCAATTATGAACTTTGGAAGCAAGTACAAGCTTGAGTGAGGTCAGATCTGAGTCTGAGCTGACCTCACAGCACTCACAGCAGGTCCAGAGACCTTTGTAGAAATATTGGAGGACTTCCTGAGTAAGCAGACTAACTGGTGCTCACTTTGTCGCAAGGACAACAGAGGACACAGGAAGACATATTTCTCACTATGACTCTCTATGTACATATACTTTATTTGGCGGTGGGGGGGGGGTTCTTTTTCATATTGTGTTATTGCTGTTCTTTTTTAATTCTTTTAATTATTATTTTTAACATTTTTTTTCTTTTCTAAAAAGCTTCTATCTTTAAATAATTTTACTTTATTATTTTTTTTCCAAATTTGCAGTACTCTTTTGTTATATTCCATTTTCTCCATGTTTTCTATTTTGTGTTTTTGCTAGTCTAGTTCTTAGTATTCATTTTCACATATGGTTTATTTATTGTCTTGATTGCTGTTTTCTTTTTTAATTCCTATTTTTATTTTATTTTTTAGTTCTTTTTGCTCTCTTTTCTCTTTGTGAGTCTGAGTTTCCTTGGATGTTGCTTCCACCATTTGTCTTAGGGTTTTGTCTATCCATTCTATTTTGTGTGTATGTGTGTTTAGCTTCCATTTTTCTTTCTTTCTCTATCTCTTTCTATCGTGTGTGTGTGTGTGTGTGTGTGTGTGTGTGTGTGTGTGTGTGTTTGGCTCCCCCCCCCCTTTTTTTTGCCTATCTCTTTCTATCTTTTTATCTTCTGTGTTGTGTGGCTTGTGTAGTATTGGAGCTATTGTAAGTGGTTGAATCTAAACCTCTGAGATGGGAGATTTAAGTCTAAGATGTTGGGCCACAAGAGAACTAATACCTCATGGGATATTAACTGGTGAGAGCTCTGTCAAAGGCCTCTGTCTCAACATTCAGACCAACTTCACCCAAGGCTAGCAAGTTCCAGTGCTAGGCACCTCACACCAAATCATCAGTAAAGCAGGAACAGAATAACTATGACCTTGCACCTGCAGAAAGAAGACCCAAACACAGTAAATCAAACAAAATGAAAATACAGAAAAACTTGAAGTAGATGAAGTAATGTGGTAAAAACACAATATCAACTGAATGAAGAGGAAATAGGCAATCTACCTGAAAAAGAATTCAGAGTAATAATAGTAAAGATTATCTAAAATCTTAGAAATAGAGTGGAGGCACAGATAATTAACATAGAGGCATGGATGGAGAAGATACAGGCAATGTTTAACAAGATCCTAAAAAGAATACAGAATAGACAATCAACAATAAGCATCAAAATGGCCATGCCATGTCACTTCAGTAGTGTTCAACTCTTTGTGACCCTAGGGACCTTAGCCTGCAAGGAACCTTTGTCCATGGGATTCTACAGGCAAGAATAGTGGAGTGGGTAGCCATTCCCTTCTTCAGGGGATCTTCCAAATCCAATGATTGAACCCACATCTCTTACATCTCCTGCATTGACAGGAAGGTTCTTTACCACTAGCACAACCTGGGAAGCCCGAAGAGCACAATAACTGATATTAAAAGCACATTAGAGGAAACCAATAGAAAAATAACTGAGGCAGAAGAATGCATAAGTGAGCTGGAATATAAAACGTTGAAAATAAACATAGCAGAAAAAGAAAAGATCATGGAAATAAATGAAGACAGCCTCAGAGACCTCTGGGAAAACATTAAGTGTATCAGCATTAAAATGATAGGGGTACCAGAAGAAGAGAATAAGAAAGGGTATGAGGAAATATTTGAGGAGATTATAGTTGAAAAATTCCCTAACATGGGAAAGGAAATAGCAACCCAAGTCCAGAAAGCTTAGAGACTCCTATACAGGATTAAACCAGTGAGAAACATACCAAGACATATATTAATCAAACTAATGAAACTCAACCACAAATAAAAAGTATTAAAAGCAGCAAGAGAAAAGCAACAAATAACATACAATGGGATCCCCATAGGGTTAAAAGGTTATTTTTCAACAGAAACTCTGAAGGCCAAAGGGAGTGGTAGGATATACTTAAAGTGATGAAAGGAAAAATCCTACAACTAAGATTACTCTACCCAGCAAGGAACTCATGCAGATTTGATTGAGAATTCAAAAGCTTTACAGATAAGCAAAAGTTAAGAGAATTCAACACCACCAAGCCAGCTTTATAACAAATGTTAAAGAAACTTCCCTAGACAGGAAATACAAGAGAGAGAGAGAGAGAAAAAAAAAAAAAAAGACCTACAAAAACAAAGCAAAAACAATAAAGTAAATGGTAATAGGTTCATACATATCAATAAGTACCTTAAATGTAAATGGACTAAATATTCCAACCAAAAGTAATAGACTGGCTGAATGGATACAAAAACAAGACCCCTATATACACTGTCTAAAAGAGACCCATTTCAGACCTAGGGACACATACAGACTGAAAGTGAGGAGATGCCAAAAGGTATTTCATGCAAATTAAAATCCAAAGAAAGTTGCAGTAGCAATATTCACATGAGAAAAAAATAGACTTTAAAATGAAGACCATTACAAGAGACAAGGAAGGACACTACATAATGATCAAGGGATCAATTCAAGGAGATATAATAATTATAAATGTATAAACTCTGGACATATGAGGACCTCAATACATAAAGCAAATGCTAACAACTATATAAAGGGAAATCAATGGTACACAACAATAGTGGAGGACTTTAACACTCCACTCAAACCAATGGACAGATATTTCGGACAGAAAATTATGGAAAAACAAGACTTGAAGGACACACTGGGCCAGACGGATCTAATCAATATCTATAAACATTTCATTCAAAAAGGTAGATTTTACTTTTTTCTCAAGTGCACATGGAACTTCCACCAGATAGATAATATCTCCAGTCAGAAATCAATTCTGGAAAAATTTTAAAAATTGAAATTGTATCAAGAATTTTTTCTGACCAAAATGCTGTAAGATTAGATATAAACTAAAGAAATAAAATTGTAAAAACACAAATATAAGGAGCCTAAAAAATACACTTCTGAATAATAAAAGAGGTTGCTGAAAAAATTAAAGGGGAAATAAAAAAAATAACTAGAAGCAAATGACAATGAAAACATAACAATTCAAAACCTATGGCATGCAGTAAAAGCAGATTCAAAAATCCTCATCAAAATTCTAGCAAATGGAATCCAATAACACATTAAGAGGATTATATAACATGATTAAGTGGGCTTTATCTCAGGGATGCAAAGACTCTTCAAAATACTCAAATAGAAAATTTGTATGTGATACACCATATTAACAAACTGAAAAAACAAAGCAAATGATCTTCTCAATAGATGCAGTGAAAACCTTCAAAAAATTCAATATAGATTTATAATAAAAAATCTACAGAAGGCAGGCATAGAAGGAATTTACATCAACATAATAAAGGTCATATATGAGAAATCCATAACAAATATTAATCTCAATGATGAAAAATTTTAAGCATTTCTTCTAAGATTAGGAACAAGACAAGGGTGCCCACTATTACCACTATTATTCAACATGGTTTTGGAAGTCCCAGCCACGGCAATCAGAGAATAAAAATAAATAGATAAACAGAATCCAGATTGAAAAAGACATAAAACTATCATTGTTTGCTGTTGACATGATACTATACATAAAAAAACCCTAAAGATGCCACCAAAAAGTTACTAGAACTATTCAATGAATATAGTAAATTTTTAGGATATGAAATTAATAAACAGAAATCCTTTGCATTCCAATATATAAACAATAAAAATAAATCAGAAAGAGAAATTAAGAAAACAATCTTATTCACCATAAATTGCAACAAAAAGAATGAAATACCTAGAAATGAACCTACTTAGAGAGACAAAAGACTTGCATGCAGAAAAATAAAGACTCTGATGAAAGAAACCAAAAACAAACAGATGGGGAGATACACCATGTTCTTGGATTGGAAGAAGCAATATTGTGCAAATAACTATATTACTGAAAACAGTTTACAGATTCAATTCAATCCCTATCAAGCTACCAGTGGTATTTTTCACAGATAGAATAAAAAATTTCAAAATCTGTATAAAAAGGCTCCAAATAGCTAAAGCAACCTTAAGAAAGAAAAAACAGAGATCAAGGAATCAACCTGCCTGACTTAACCCTATCCTACAAAGCTACAGTCATTAAGACAGTATGGTACTGGCACCAAGACAGAAATACAGGCAAGCGAAACAAGATAGAAAGTCCACAGATAAACTCATACAACTACAGGCACCTTATTTTTTTACAAAGGAGGCAAGAGTATACAGTGAAGAAAAGACAGACTCTTCAATAAGTGGTGCTGGGAAACCTGGACAGCTACATGTGAAAAAAAAAAAAAAAAGAAGAAGCTAGAACACTGCCTAACATCATACATAAAAATAAACTCAAAATGGATTAATGACTTAAATGTAAGGCCAGAAATTATAAAGCTCTTAGGGGAAAACACAGGCAATACACTCTTTGACAGAAATCACAGCAAAATATTCTTTAACTGACCCCTTAAAGTAATGAAAATAAAAACAAAAGTAAACAAATTAGAAGGAAACAATAAACAAGATTAAAGTACAACCCTCAGAATGGGAAAAAATAAGTGCAAACAAAGCAGTCAACAAATGATTAGTCGCCAAAATATACAAGCAGAACACACAGCTCAATATCAGAAAAAGAAAGAGCCCAATAAAAAATGGACAGAAGACTTAGACATTTCTCCAAAGAAGACATACGACTGGCCAATAAACCCATGAAAAGATGCTCAACACTGCTCATTATTAGAGAAATTCAAGTCAAAACTACAATGAGTTATCATCTCACACCAGTCACAATAGCCATCATCAAAAACCTAAAAACATTAAATGCTGGAGAGGATGTAGAGAAAAAGGAACCCTCTTGCACTGTAGGTGGGAAGGCAAATTGATATAGCCATTAGGGAGAACAGTATAGAGACTCCTTTTAAAAAACTAAGAAAATAACTACTATACGACCCAGAAATCCCACTAATGGCCACAATTCTGAGAAAATCATAATTCTAAAAGATGCATGTACCCCAATGTCCATTGCAGCACTATTATAATTAGCCAAGACATGGAATCAACCTAAATGTCCATTGACAGATAAATGGATAAAGAAGATGTGGTACATACCTACTATGGGTTATTTAGAATATTACTCTGCCATAAAAAGGAATGAATTTGAGAGAGTTGTAGTGAGAAAGAGGAAAAAAAAACAAATATCATGTTAATGCATACACATGGAATTTAGAAAAAAATATTGATGAACCTATTTTAAAAGAATGGAGATGCAGATGTAGAGAACAGATTTGTACATCCAGTGGGGGAAGGAAAGGATGAGATGCATGGAAAAAGTAGCATTGACATATACACACTATCATGTGTAAAACAGATAGCTGGTGGGAAGTTCCTATAAAACACAGGAAGACCAATCTGGCACTCAATGAAGAACTAGAAAAGTGGAATGGGGGGATGAGAGGGGAGGCTCCATAGGGAGAGGATATACACATATTTACAGGTGATTCACATTGTTATATGGCAAAAACCAATAAAATATTGTAAAGGAATCTTCCTGCGTTTAAAAAATAAATTGACCCAGAGGGATGGTACGGGGAGGGAGGATGGAGAGGGATTTGGGATGGGGAACACGTGTATATCTGTGGCGGATTCATGTTGATGTATGGCAAAAACAATACAATATTTTAAAGTAATTAACCTCCAATTAAAATAAATAAATTTATTTTAAAAAATAGCTCTTTTAACCATAGTTACTGTACTGTATATAGCATCCCTAGTATTTATTTATTTTGTGACTTGAACTTTGTACACTTTGACAACTTTCATTATATTTCCCCTCCCCCTAATCTTGCCTCTTTGTTGTTTTTTAGCCACTTAGTACTGTCTAACTCTTTGCCACCCCATGAACTGCAGCACACCAGGCTTCCCTCTCCTTCACTATCTCCCAGAGTTTGTCCAAATTCATGTCCATCTAGTCACTGATGCCATCCAACCATCTCATTCTCTGGGCCCCCTTTCTCCTCCTGCCCTCTGTTTTTCCCAGCATCAGGGTCTTTTCCAATGAGTCAGTCCTTCGCATCAGGTGGCCAAAGTATTGGAGTTTCAGCTTCAGCATCAGTCCTTCCAATGAATATTCAGGATTGATCTCCTTTAGGATGGACTGGTTGGATGTCCTTGCAGTCCAAGGGACTCTCAAGAGTCTTCTCCAACACCACAGTTTAAAAGTATCAATTCTTCAGCTGCCAGCCTTATTTATGGTCCAACTTTCACATCCGTACATGTCTACTGGAAAAAATCATAGCTTTGACTAGATGGACCTTTGTCAGCAAAGTGATGCCTCTGCTTTTTAATATGCTAAGTTGGTCAATGCTATCTTTCAAAGAAGCAAGTATCCTTTCATTTCATGGCTGCAGTCAGCATCCACAGTGACTGGAACCCATGAAAATAGTCTGTCATTGTTTCCGTTTTTTCCCATCTATTGGTCATGAAGTGATGGGGCCAGATGCCATGATGGTGAGTTTTAAGCCAGCTTTTTCACTCACCTCTTTCACCTTCATCAAAAGGCTCTTCTTTAGTTTCTCTTCACTTTCTGCCATTAGGGTGATTTCATCTGCATATCTGAGGTTATTGATATTCTCCTGCAATCTTGATTCCAGCTTGTGCTTCATCCAGTGCAGAATTTAGAATGATGAACTCTGCATGTTAAATAAGCAGGGTGACAATATACAGCGTTAATGTACTCCTTTCCCAATTTTGAACCAGTCCATTATTCCATGTCTGGTTCTAACAGTTGCTACTTGACCTGCATACAGGTTTCTCAGGGTGCAGGTAAGGTGGCCTGGTATTCCCACCTCTAAGAATTTTCCACAGTTTGCTGTAATCCACACAGTCAAAGGCTTTAGCAGAGTGAAAGAAGCAGAAGTAGATGCTTTTCTGGAACTCCATTGCTTTTTCTATGATCCAATGGATCATTGGCAATGTGATCTCTGGTTCCTCTGCCATTTCTAAATCCAGCTTGTATGGATAGAAGTTCTTGGCTCATGTATTGTTGAAGCCTACCTTGAAGGATTTTGAGCATTACCTTGCTAGCATGTGAGATGAGTGCAATTGTGTGGTAAGTTGAACATTCTTTTGCATTGCCCTTCTTTGAGAATGGAGTGAGAACTGATCTTTCCTAGTTAGTCCTGTGGCCACTGCTGAGTTTTCCAAATGAGCTTGCATATTGAGTGCAGCACTTTATCAGCATCACATTTTAGGATTTGAAGTAGCTCAGCTGGAGTTCTATCACCTCCATCAGCTTTGTTCATAGTGATGCTTCAAGATCCACTTGACTTTGCACTCCAGGATGTCTGGTTCTAGGTGAGTGATCATACCATTTAGCACAGTAAGGTGGTTACATACCACATAACATTAGCATTGTGGTTATGTAGTCCATTAAGACCTTTTTTCTACAGTTCTTCTGTATATTCTTGCCACCTCATATTAATATATTCTGTTTCTGTTAGATCCATATCGTTTATGTCCTTCATTGTGCCCATCTTTGCATGAAATGTTCCTTTGATATCTCTAATTTTCTTGAAGAGATCTCTAGTCTTTCCCATTCTAACTTTCCCCTCTATTTCTTTACCCGGTTCACTTAAGAAGGGTTTCTTTTCTCTTCTTTCTATTCTTTGGAACTCTGCATTCGGATGGGTATATCTTTCTTTTCTCCTTTGCTTTCACTTTTCTTCTCAGCTATTTGTAAGGCCTCCTCAGACAACCATTTTGCCTTGCTGCATTTCTTTTCCCCTTTCCTCTGCTAAGCATAAATCTTATCTCTTTTTATATACTTTGTGTTTTGCTAAGTCGCTTCAGTCGTGTCCAACTCTGTGCAACCCCATAGACGGCAGCCCACCAGGCTTCCCCGTCCCTGGGATTCTCCAGGCAAGAACACTGGAGTGGCTTGCCATTTCCTTCTCCAATGCATGAAAGTGAAAAGTGAAAGTGAAGTCGCTCAGTCATGTCCGACTCTTCGCAACCCCATGGACTGCAGCCTACCAGGCTCTTCCGTCCATGGGATTTTCTAGGCAAAAGTACTGAAGTGGGGTGCCATTGCCTTCTCCATTTTGTGTTTTAGATTCTACAAATAACTGAGATCACGTAGTATTTGTCTTTCTCAATCAAGCTTACTTCACTTAGTATAGTGCACACCAAGGTTCACCCATATTGTGGCAGATCATAAGATTTTTTTTTTATGGTTGAATAATTTTGTTATTCAATGGCTAAGTAATGTCCGACTCTGTGACCCTATGGATTGCAGCATGCCAGACTCCTTTATCTTTCACTATCTTCTGGAGTTTGCTCAAATTCGTGTCCATTGAGTCAGTGATGCTATCTAACCATCTCATCCTCTACCACCCATTTCTCCTTTTTCCTTTAATCTTTCCCATCATCAAGGTCTTTTCCAATGCATTAGCTCTTCCCAAAAGGTGGCCAAAGTATTAGAGCTTCAGTCATCATCAGTCCCTCCAATTTAGATTTGATGTCCTTTAGGATTGACTGGTTGATCACTTTGCAGTCCAAGGGACTTTCAAGAGTCTTCTCCATCACCACAATTAGAAAGCATCAATTTTTCAGTGCTCAGCCTTCTTTATGAACCAACTCTCACATTTGCACATGACTACTGGAAAAACCACATGGTTGAATAAGTTTCCATTGTATACTCCACAAGTTATTTGTTCATTCCTCCATCAGTAGACACATAGACTATTTCCATGTCCCTGCTGTTGTAGCTAATGCTGCTGTGATCATGAGTGGAGATATCTTTTCAACATAGGTTTTGTTTCCCTTGAATATATTCCAGAAGTGAAATTGTTAAATCATATGGTTATTCTATTTTTAATTATTGAGAAACCTCCATATTCTTTTACCTGGTGAGTGTATCAATTTTCAATCCCAACAGTGTAAAAGTGTTCCCTTCTCTTCACATCCTCACTAACTTTTGTTATACGCCCTCTTTTTTAAAATTATAGCCATTCTAACAGATCTTAGGTGATATTGTGGTTTTGATGTATATTTACCTTATGATTAGTGATGCTGAGCAACATTCCACGTTCTTGTAAATCCATTTTATGACTTCTTTGAAAAAATGGCTATTAACATACTTTAATCATTTTTTGAAATTAGATTGTTTGATTTTGCTCTTGATTACTGTGAGATCTTTATATATTTTTTGTATTAACCCTTTAGGAGATATGGTTTGCAAGTAATTTCCCATTCTGTAGGTTGTCTTTTTGTTTTGTTGATCATTTCATTTTGTTGGGCAGGAACTTTAGCTTCCAATTAAAAAAAAAAAAAAAAACATTTTTTTTTTTTTTTTTGTACTTTAGGCATTATCCAAAAATCATGGCCAAGACCCACATCAAAGAATTTCTTTTCTATGTTTTCTTTAGGGGTTTTGTTTTCCAGTTCACTTTTACAGCTTTAAACCATTTTGAATTAAAAAAATAATAATTGTGTAAGATGAGTCTAGTTTCATTTTCTTAAATGACAATATCCAATTTTCCCAAGTTCATTTATTGAAGAGACTGTAATTTCTCCATTGAGTGGCCTTGGCTCCATTGTCAGTTGTCTGTTGGCTGTATAGTACATGGAATTGTTTCTGGCCTCTCAATATTATCGTATTTGTGTGTGTGTGTGTGTGTGTGTGTGTGTGTGTGTGTGCTTATGGCAGTAGCATTCAGGTTTGGTTACTGTAGCTTAATATGACTTGAAATCAGAAACTGTAATGTCTCCTCTCATTTCATTCTTATTTTTCAGGATTGCTTTTACTATTTGGGATCTTTTGTGGTTCCATATAAATTTTAGGATTTTTTTTCTCATGTAAAGGTGGCCATTGGACTCTTGATAGGGATTGTATTGAATCTATTCATGGCTTTGGGCTGTATGGAACTATTAACAATATTAATTTTCCAGTACTTGAGCATGGAATATTATTTCATTTATTTTGAGTTGCCTTCAATTTATTTTATCAATGTCTTATGACGTTTCAGTGTACAAAAATTTTTCATCACCTCAGTAAAATTTATTTCTAAGTATTTTATTCTTTTTGATGGTATCATAGATGGGATTTTTTCAGCTTCAGATAATTCATTGTCGAGTTACAGATATGTCAGTAATTTTGTATGTTAATTTTCTATCCTGCAACTTTACTGAATTTGTTGATTAAATCTGAAAAGATTTTGGGAGGGAATCTTTAGGATATTCAATAAATAAAATTATTTCATCTGCTAATAGAGCCAACTTTAAAATTTCCTTTACAGTTCTGATGGCTTTTATCACTATTTCTATTTCTTCCCTGATTCCTTTGTCTAGGACCTGCAGTACTATTAACAGGTTGAGTAGGAATTATGAGAGCAAGCACTCTTGTCTTTTTCCTTATCTTGGAGGAATATCCTGCAAACTTTCACCACTGACTATGATGTTGGCTGTGAACTCAACATATATGGTCAATATTATGTTGAAGCAAATTCCTTTTATAAAATATTTGTTAAGGGTTTTTATCATGACCTCATGACAAATGTTTTTCAGATAATTTAATTTCATTTATTGAGATTATCTTTTGATTTTTTTTCTTTTATTCTATAGATGGGATCAGTTCAGTTCAGTCCAGTCAGTCAGTCAGGACCGACTCGTTGCAAACCCATGGACTGTAGCACGCCAGTCTTCCCTGTCCATCAGCAAATCCCAGAGCTTGCTCAAACTCATGTCCATTAACTTGTTGATGGCATTCAACCATCTCATCCTCTGTCATCCCTTTCTCCTCCTGCCTTCAATCGTTCCCAGGGTCTTTTCCAATGAGTCAGTTCTTCCCATAAGGTGGCCAAAATATTGGAGTTTCAGCTTCAGCATCTGTCCTTCCAATAAATATTCAGGACTGATCTCCTTTAGGATGGACTGGTTTGATCTCCACGCAGTCCAAGGGACTCTCAAGAGTCTTATCCAACAACACAGTTCAAAAGCATCAATTTTTTGGTGCTCAGCTTTCTTTATAGCCCAACTCTCACATCCATACATGCCTACTGGAAAAACCATAGCTTTGAATAGAAGGACCTTTGTCAGCAAAGTAATGTTTCTAGTTTTTAATAGGCTGTCTAGGTTGGTCATGCTGTCTTTGCCAACAAAGGTCCATCTAGTCAGGGCTATGGTTTTCCAGTGGTCCTGTATGGATATGAGAGTTGGATTATAAAGAAAGCTGAGCACCGAAGAATTGATGCTTTTGAACTGTGGTGTTGGAGAAGACTCTTGAGAGTCCCTTGGACTGCAAGGAGATCAAACCAGTCCATCCTAAAGGAGATCAGTCCTGGGTGTTCATTGGAAGGACTGATGTTGAAGCTGTAACTCCAATACTTTGGCCACCTGATACAAAGAGCTGACTCATTTGAAAAGTCCCTAGTGCTGGGAAAGATTGAGGGCAGGAGAAGGGGATGACAGAAGATGAGATGTTTGGATGGCATCACTGACTCGATGGACATGGGTTTGGGTGAACTCTGGGAGTTGGTAATGGGCAGGGAGGCCTGGCATTCTGTGGTTCATGGGGTTGCAAAGAGGTGGACACAACTGAATGACTGAATTGAACTAGGTTGGTCATAACTTTTCTTCCAAGGAGCAAGCATCTTTTAATTTCATGGCTGCAGTCACCATCTGCAGTGATTTTGGAGCCCAAGAAAATTAAATCTGTGTTTCAATTGTTTCCCCATTTATTTACCATAAAATCATGGGACAGGATGCCATGATCTTAGTTTTTTGAACATTGAGTTTTAAGCCAGCTTTTTCACTCTCCTCTTTCACTTTCATCAAGAGGCTCTTTACTTCCTCTTCACTTTCTGCCATAAGGGTGGTTTCTTCTGCATATCTGAGGTTATTGATATTTCTCCTGGAAATCTTGATTCAAATTTGTGCTTCATCCAGCCCAGAATTTCACATGACTTACTCTGCATAGAAGCTAAATAAGCGAGGTGACAATACATAGCCTTGACATACTCCTTTCCCAATTTCAAACCAGTCTGCTGTTCCATGTCCAGTTCTAACTGTTGCTTCATGACCTGCATACAGATTTCTCAGGAGGCAGGCCAGGTGGTCTGGTATTCCCATCTCTCGAAGAATTTTCCACACTTTGTTGTGACCCACACAGTCAAAGGCTTTGTCATAGTCAATGAAGCTGAAGTAGATGTTTTTCTGGAATTCTCTTGCTTTTTCTATGATCCAACATATGTTGACAATTTGATTTCTGGTTCCTCTGCCTTTTCTAAATACAGCTTAAACATCTGAAAGTTTACGGTTCATGTATTGTTGAAGCACAGCTTGGAAAATTTTGAGCATTACTTTGCTAGCAGGTGAGATGAGTGCAATTGTGCAGTAGCTTGAATATTTTTGGCGTTGCCTTTCCTTGGGACTGGAATGAAAACTGACCTTTCCAGCCCTGTGGCCACTGCTGAGCTTTCCAACTTTGCTGGCATACTGAGTGCAGGACTTTCACAGCATCATTTTTTTAGGGTTTGAAATAGCACAGCTGGAATTCAATCACCTCAACTAGCTATGTTTGTAGTGATGCTTCCTAAGGCCCTCTTGACTTCACATTCCAGGATGTCTGGCTCTAGGTGAGTGATCACACCATCATAGTTATCTGTGTCATTAAGATATTTTTTGTAGAGTTCTTCTGTATATTCTTGTCACCTCCTCTTAATATCTTCTGCTTCTGTTAGGTCTATAACATTTCTGCCTTTTATTTTGTCCATCTATGCATGAAATGTTCCCTTGGTATCTGTAATTTTCTTGAAGAGATCTCTAGTCTTTACCATTCTATTGTTTTCCTCTATTTTTTTGCACTGATCACTGAGGAAGGCTTTCTTATCTCACACTGCTATTCTTTGGAACTCTGCATTCAAATGGGTATATCTTTCCCTTTCTCCTTTGCCTTTCATTTCTCTTCTTTTCTCAGCTATTTGTAAGGGCTTCTCAGACAACCATCTTGCCTTTTTTGCATTTATTTTTCTTGGCAATGGTCTTTATCACTACCTCCTGTATAATGTGTTGAACCTCCAGCCATAGTTCTTCAGGCACTCTATCAAATCTAATCCCTTGACTCTATTTGTCACTTTCACTGTACAATCATAACGGCTTTGATTTAGGTGATACCAGAATGGTCTAGTGGTTTTCCCTACTTTGTTCAATTTAAGTCTGAATTTGGCAATAAGCAGTTCATTATTTGAGCCACAACAGCTCTCCATCTTGTTTTTGCTGTCTATATAGAGCTTCTCCATCTTTGATTGCAAAGAATATAATCAAGCTGATTTTGTTATTGACCATCTGGTGATGTCCATGTGTAGAGTATTCTCTTGTGTTTTTGAAAGAGGGTGTTTGCTATGACCAGTGTGTTCTCTTGTTAAAACCCTGTTAGCTTCATTTTGTACTCCATGGCTGAATTTGCCTGTTATTCCAGGTATCTCTTGACTTCCTACTTTTGCACTCCAGTTCCCTATGGTGAACAGGACATCTTTTTTGTGTGTTAGTTCTACAAGGTCTTGTAGGTCTTCATAGAACCATTCAACTTTGGGTTCTTCAGCATTACTGGTTGGGACATAGAGTTGGATTACTGTGATATTGAATGATTTGATTGGAAATTAACAGAGACCATTCTGTCATGTTTGAGATTGCACCCAGGTACTTTATTTCAGACTCTTTTGTTAACTATTAAGGTTACTCAATTTCTTCTAAGGGATTCTTGCCCACAGTAGTAGATGTATCATAGTAGTAGATGTAACAGTAGTGGTATTGATGGGATATATCACATTTACTGATTTTCATATGTTGAAGCTTTTTTGCATCTCACAAATATATCTCATGTCATCATGGTGAATGATCCTTTTAATGAGCTGCTGAATTTGGTTTGATAGAACTTAAATGAGAATTTTGCATCATATTCATCAGGGATATTGCCCTGTATTTTTATTTTCTTGTAATGTACTTTTCTGGTTTTGATATCAGGATAAGGCTAGCCCCATGAAGTGAGTTTGGGAGTGTTCCTTCCTTTTTTATTTTTTGAAGGCGTTTCAGAAGGATTAATGTTGCTGCTTTAAATATTTGGTAAAATTTACCAATGAAGCCACCTGGTTCTATGCTTCTATTTATTGAGAAACATTTGATTGTTGATTCAGTCTTTTTACTGGTAATTTGTTTTTCAGAATTTTTAGGTCTTTCTGGGTTAATTCTGGTATGTTTCTAAAATTTTTTCCTAGGTTGTCTTAATTTTTTGCACATAGTTATAGATGATTCTTTTTATGTCAGTGTTGTGAGATGTAATACACCTTTTCACATTTTAGGTTGCTTATTTGGGCTTTCTCTCTTTTTTCTGAACTTAGTGTAGCTAAAATTTGTCAATTTTGATTATCATTGCTGAGAAATATGTTAGCTTTGTTAGTATTTTCTATTATTTTCCTGTTTTCTATTCCATTTATGTCTGCTTGATCTTTATTATTTTCTTGTTTCTGTTAAATTTGAGTTCCATTTGTTTTTTCTTTTCTTAGTTTATTAAGGCCTGTGTGTGCATGCTAAGTTCCTTCTGTCATGTCCAACTCTTTGTGACCCTATGAACTGTAGCCCACCAGGCTCCTCTGCCCATCGGATTCTCCAGACATGAATACTGGAGTGATTTTCCATGCCCTCATCCAGGTGATCTTCCTGGCCCAGGCATCCAACCTTCATCTCTCACATTTCCTGCACTGGCAGGTGGGCTCTTTACCACTAGTGCCAACTGGGAAGACCTCATTAAGGCTTAGAGTTAGATTATTTGAAATCTTTTTTTTTTTTTTTTTAATATAGGCATTTATTACTATTAGCTTCTTCCTTACAACTGCTTTTGCTGCATCCCAACAACCTGGTGGGCTACAGTCTATGGGGTCAGAGAAGAATTAGACATTACTTAGCAACTAAACAATAACAACTAGTCTTGGCATTGTGTTTCCATTTTTAATTTGAATATGCTATTAATATTTCACCATCGTTTTGATTTCTTCCTTGATCCATTGGTTGTTAAGGAGAGTTGTTTTATTTTCATGCATTGTAATTGCTCCAATTTTTTCTCCTGCTATTAATTTCTGGTTTCATACCATTGTGGTCACAGAAGATATTTGATATGATTGCAATGTTCTTGAATTTGTTAATAATTGTTTTGTGCCCTAACAAATCATCTGTGCTACAAAATGTTCCATGTGTCCTTGAGAAGAATGTGTATTCTGCTTTTGTTGGATTGAATGTTATATATATGTCTCTTAATTCCTTTTTATCTATAGCATTGTTCAAATCCTCTATTCCCTTATTGATTTTTTCTCTGGATGATATATATTCATTATTGAGAGTAGGTTGTTAAATTCTGAAACTATTCTCACATTGTCATTTATTTCTCTTTTTGGCTCTGTTTATTTTTGCTTTATATATTTAAGTGTTTCAATGTTGAGTGCACAAATATTTGCAATTGTATCTTCTTGAGAGAGTGACACCTTTAATCATTATATAATGACCTTCTTTGACTCATTTTACTATTTCTAGTTTAAAGTCCAGTTTTCCTGATATAAGAAAACTACCCCTGTTTTTTTCTGTGTGAGAAATATTTACTTGAAATATCTTTTGCATACTTTGACTCTTGAGCAGTATGTGTCTTTAAGGATAATGTGAGTCTCCTGTAGGCAGAATACTTTTAGATCTTTTTTATTGAAATTCATTCAGTCATTTAATATTATTTGACTGCATAAATTGATCCATTTATAAATTGTTTATAGGTTTCTGCCCATTTTTAATTGGGTTGTTTGGGTTTTTTGATGTTGAGTTGTATGAGCTGATTATATATTTTGGAAATTAACCCTTTACTGGTCATATCATTTGCAAATACTTTTTTCCTTATTCAATAGATTGTCTTTTCATTTTGTTGATGATTTCTTTTGCTCTGCAAAATATTTTATGCTTAATTAGATACAATTTATTTATTTTTGCTTTTATTTTCTTTCCTTTAAAAGATAGGTTAAAAAATATTACTACAATTTATGTCAAAGCGTGTTCATGTATGTTTTCCTTTAGGAGTTATAATCCCTTCCCAAGTTCCCTGAACAAATTGTGTCACTATGTTATGCAAATGACCAGCTCTACCTGCTGTGTTCTCTTTGAATGTTGCTGAAGGTACACATCTTCCATCTGTGCTAACCCTGCAGGGTCAGGAACTATGCTTAGCAGTAAGCAAGTCTAACTCAGCTTCCTTGTCCTGGCAAGGGAAGACCAGTGTCAAGAAGGCTCTAAGTTTGGGGACATCAATCAAGCAGACCTGCACCATGCCAAATTTCCTGTTCACACTGTACCACTGTCTTTGATCTGCAGATGAGCAAAGCTGCAGTCTGGGACTGCTACTTGGACACTGCAGGTAAAAACTTGGTCTGCCAAGATCCAAGTGCTGGTTGTTAAAAGTCATTTCTCTGTCACAATCAAATGTCCAGAGGTCAAGTCCCACAGATTATTATGCAATTTCCATAGGCTGAAACTGGGGCTTGCAAAACCGACAATACTAAGAGAGTTGGATATTTCATCTTGGGTTCTCCTTCCTTAATGGAAAATCTATAACCTCAAAAGAGACCTCTTAATGTGGTGCTGCACTGGCCTTGGGAGGTGGGGGAGAGTTCATTTGGCATACAGCTACTTTTCTTATCCTTCTAATGCAGTGGATTGGACTCTATTGCTCTAGGGAGTGCTTCCACCTCAGCCCTGTGTTCTAGGGTTTTTTTCAGTGCTGGTTTGGTCATGAATAGTTGTTAGTTGTTCTTGTGGAGGCAGTGAAGTCAGGAATTCCCTATTTGCCATCTCTCTTGAGTATGTTTAGTTTTGTAAGAGCTCATTGAACTGTCTTACAAGCGGTTTGTACCACTTTGCATTCTTATCATGAATAAATGAGAGCTCCTGCTGCTCCACATCCTTGTCAGTATTTGTTGTGGTCAGTGTTTTGGATTTTGATCATTCTAGTAAGTGTGTAGTGATTTCATTGTTCTTTTACTTTACATTCCTCTTGTTCCATATGGTATGCAGTATATTTTCATATGCTTAATTTGTTATCAATATATCTTCTTTAGTGAGGTGTCTTTTAAGGCCTTTGTCTCATTTTATCTGTTGGATCTTTATTTTTATACCGTGAGTTATAAATATTTTTGGTATAGTTTGGATAATAGTCCTTTATTAGATATGCCTTTTTCAAACTTTTTTCCAAGTCTATGACTTAACTTATTATTCTCTTGTTAGTGCCTTCTGCAAATAACAAGAGTTAGCTTTGATAATGTCCAGCTTATCATTTTTTTCACAGACTATGCCTTTAATTGTTGTATCTAAAAAGTCACTTATACACCTACAGTCATCTAGATTTTTTTCTGTTATAGAAATAACATAATTTTGCATTTTACGTTTAGGCCTATGGTCTATTCTTAGTTAATTCTTGTGAAGAATGTAAGGTATAGATATACTTTTAAAAAGAGAAAATAATAGCAAATGAAGCAACTGACAAACAACTAATCTCAAAAATATACAAGCAACTCCTACAGCTCAACTCCAGAAAAATAAATGACCCAATCAAAAAATGGGCCAAAGAACTAAATAGACATTTCTCCAAAGAAGACATACAGATGGCTAACAAACACATGAAAAGATGCTCAACATCACTCATTATCAGAGAAATGCAAATCAAGACCACTATGAGGTACCATTTCACACCAGTCAGAATGGCTGCGATCCAAAAGTCTACAAATAATAAATGCTGGAGAGGGTGTGGAGAAAAGGGAACCCTCTTACACTGTTGGTGGGAAGGCAAACTAGTACAGCCACTATGGAGAACAGTGGGAGATTCCTTCAAAAACTGGAAATAGAACTGCCTTATGATCCAGCAATCCCACTGCTGGGCATACAGACTGAGGAAACCAGAAGGGAAAGAGACACGTGTACCCCAATGTTCATCACAGCACTGTTTATAATAACCAGGGCATGGAAGCAACCTAGATGTCCATCAGCAGATGAATGGATAAGAAAGCTGTGGTACATATACACAATGGAGTATTACTCAGCCATTAAAAAGAATACATTTGAATCAGTCCTAATGAGGTGGATGAAACTGGAGCCTATTATACAGAGTGAAGTAAGCCAGAAGGAAAAACACCAATACAGTATACTAACGCATATATATGGAATTTAGAAAGATGGTAACAATAACCCTGTGTACGAGACAGCAAAAGAGACACTGATGTATCGAACAGTCTTATGGACTCTGTGGGAGAGGGAGAGGGTGGGAAGATTTGGGAGAATGGCATTGAAACATGTAAAATATCATGTATGAAACGAGATGCCAGTCCAGGTTCGATGCACGATACTGGATGCTTGGGAATAGTGCACTGGGACGACCCAGAGGGATGGTATGGGGAGGGAGGAGGGAGGAGGGTTCAGGATGGGGAACACATGTATACCTGTGGCGGATTCATTTTGATATTTGGCAAAACTAATACAATTATGTAAAGTTTAAAAATAAAAATAAAAAATAATAAAAACAACAAAAAAAAATAATAATATCCAGTTGCATACTTTTTGATGTCCAAATTTTCCAGCATCATTTGCTGAAAAAACTATCTTTACCGCATTATATTATCTTTGTTCAGTTGTAGAAAATGAATTGACTGCAATCATATACATCTCTTTCTGGCCTCTCCATTTTGTTCCACTTATCTATATGTCTTTTATTTCAACAATATCACACTGTCTTGATTACTGTAGCTTTATATTAATATTAAGTTTTGACACTGTTACTAATATTAATTAATAGTGTCAGTCATATAACTTGCTTTCCATATTGTGTAGACTCTTCTGAGTCTACTTCCTCTCCATATAAACTTTATAATCAATTTGTCTATATCCAAAAAATAAGTTGCTCGAATTTTTATTGGGATTGCATTGAATCTATAGATTAGATGGGGAAAAAATTACATCTTGACCATATTGAGTCTTTCTAGCCATGAACATGAAATAACTCAATCTATTTAGCTTTTGTGTTTATGTTCATCAGTGTTGTCATTTTCCTCATATAGATCTTATACATATTTGGCTAGATTTATACCTAAGTATTTCATTTTTTGTGCTAAGTCACTTCAGCCATATCCAACTCTTTGCAACCCCATGGACCATAGCCTGCCAGTCTCCTCTGTCCTTAGGATTCTCTAGGCAAGACTAATGGAATGGGTTGTCATGCCCTCCTCCAGGGAGTATTTCACTTTAAGGGGTGCTAATGTGGATGGTATTTTTTTTTCTTAATTTCAAATTCTCCTCGTCTATGGTTGGTATATAAAGCAATTAATTTTTGTATATAAACTTTGTATCCTATCACCCTGCTACAATCAATCATTAGTTCCAGGAATATTTTGTCTATTGAATTTTCATGTAATCTGTGAACAAAGATAGTTTTCTTTATTTCTTCTGAATTTGTATACCTTTTATTTCCTCTTCTTTTCTTATTACATTAACAAGTATGTCCAGTATGGTTTTAAAAAGGAGTGATCAGAGAGGGCATCTTTATCTGTCTTCTATTAATACTGGGAAAGTGTCTGGTATCTCATCATTAAAAATGATGTTAATTGTAGATATTTTGTAGATACTCCTTATCAAATTGACAAAGTACTTTTTTATTCCAAATATACTGAGAGGATTTTTAAAATCATAAATAAGTGCTTGATTGTGTCATATGCTTTTCCTGAATCTATCAATATGATTATGTGAGTTTTCTTTTACTATCTTGTTGATTTGATAGATTGTGTAAAATGATTTTCAAAAGTTGAACCAGTCTTGCATACCAAGCATATGTCCCTTCTGGTCCTGGTGTACAATTATTGTGTGTGTGTGTGTGTGTGTGTGTGTGTGTAATTTGATTTGATTTGTTAATATTTTTTAGGATTTTTGCATCATATTCATGAGAGATATGTTTTTAGTTTTATTTTCTCGTGTGTCTTTGTTGATTTTGGTATCAGAGTCATACTTGCCTCATAGAATGAGTTAAAAAGTATTCTCTCTACTTCTGTCCTCTGAAAGATTAAGAGTATTGGTGTAATTTCTCCCTTAAAGAGTTCAGTGAACACATCTGGACATGGTGCTTTCTGTTCTGGAAGGTTATTACTTAGTGATTCAAGTTCTTTAATAAATGTAGGTTTATTCAGATTCCCTTTTTCCTTTGTGGATTTTCAGGAAATTGTGTCTTTCAAGTAATTGATCGATTTCATCTAGGTTATCAATTGGGTGAACACAGAGTTGTTCAGAGTATTCCTTTATTATACATTTAAAGCTGATAGTATTTGGCACATGTTCTATCTTACATTTCTAATATTAATAATTTGTGTCCACTTTATTTTTCTCTTGATTAGTCTGACTAGATGCTTATCATTTTTTTCAAATAACCAGACATTGATTTTATTGACATTTTTCTATTGAGTTTGGTTTCAATTTCATTGATTTATGCTCTAATTTCTTACTATGTTTTTCTGCTTACTTTGAATTTAATTTTCTCTTCCTAGTTTATGAAGTTGGGAGCCTAGATTATTGATTGTAGCTCTTTCTTCTTTTCTAATATATGCATTTACTACTATAAATTTCCCTATAAGCACTGCTTTTGTTAGACCCCACAAATTTTGTAAAGTTTTGTATTAATGTTCATATAGCTTAAATTTTCTATTGAGATTCCTTCTTTGTATTATTTAAAAGTGTTGTTTTAAAATATTTTTCAATTGTCCAGTTATCTGTAATTGGTTTCTATTTAATTCCACTGTGGTCTTAAAACAGATATTGTATGATTCATATTATTTTATATATGTTAAGGTGTGTCTTATGGCCAGAATATGATCTGCCTTTGTGAATATATCATATGAACTTGAAAAGAATTTATATTCTGCCATTCTTCGATGAAAGAGCCATTACCTTTTCCAGGAGAGCTTCCAAACCCAGGGATCACACCTGCGTTTCCTGCATTGCAGTCAGATTCTTTTCTATATGAGCCACCAGGGAGGCCCAAAATAGCCTAAATATATCAATTACATACTGTTACTTGTTGGTTTTGTTGAGTTAAACTATGTCCTTTATGGTGAGTCTGTCCACTTCTGACAGAGGGATATTGAAGTCTCCAACGATAGTGGCTTCATCTGTATTTTTTTTTTTTTTTCCTGAAGATATACCAGTTTTTCCCTCATATAGTTTGGTGCTCTGTTATTTGGCATTAGGCACATATATATTAAGAACTGTTATACCTTCTTGGAGAATTGACCCCTTTATCATAATGTAATACTTTTCTATATTCCTGGTAATTTTCCTTGCTTTTAAGTTCACTATGTCTGAAATTAATAAAATTACTCCAGTACACTTTTTTTTAGAAAAATGAAGTATAGTAAGTTTACAATATTATATTAGTTTCAGGTGTACAAACAGTGATTTAATCATACACACTTAAACTATTGACTGTATTCCTTGTGCTGTACAAGTGCATCTTATTTATTTTATACATAGTAGTTTGTACCTCTTAATCCCCTACCCCTGTCTTATCTCTAACCTTTCACTTTCCACACTGGTAACCACTAGTTTGTTAGTTTGTTCTTCATATCTATATTTCTGTTTCTATTTTTTATATTTTATTAATTAATTTTATTTTTTAGATTCCACAGATAAGTGATAGCATACAGCATTTATGTTTTTCTGTATGACTTATTTCACTAAGTATAGTACCCTTCAGGTCCATCCATTTTGTTCCAAATCCTGTATCTTTTTGATTAGTGTAAGCATAGTATATTTTTCTCTTTAAATTTTCCTTTTACCTACATGTGTCCTTATATTTATCATGGGTTTCTTATACACAACATATAGTTGAGTCTTCTAATATACTCTGACTACCTCTGTCTTTAATTGACACAGTAAGACTATTGATACTCAAAGTGATTATTGATATAACAGGATTAATATCTAAAATATTTGTTACTGTTTTGTTTTCCATTGTCTTGTTCCTTGTTCTCATTTTTGCCTAAATATTTTGCCTTTGTGATTTAAATTAATCATTTTATATAATTTAATTTCCTCTCCATTTTTACCAGATGATATTTAAAATATTTTAGTGGATACCCTAGACTTTGAAATATATATTGACAACTAATCCAAGTCCACTTTCAAATAACACCATGCCACTTAATGTGTAGTGTAACATATAATAATGAAATAACTCTAACTCGTTTCTCTTTCATGCCTTGCATCATTACAGTAATTCAATTTAATAATGTGATGATACTGTGTGAGGCTAGAGGCATTCTATAGACCTATGAGTAGATCAAAGTCTTTTTATGAGATAATGCCTCTAAAGTAAGTATCTCAGTTTTTCTCCCTTATGTTATAGAGGGTGGCTAGAGTTGACTGGAGTTGCTTATTTCCCTTTCCCCTGGTCAGTTAGACTCTGGCAATACCCCAGTAGGTTAGGATGTGGTTAAATAGGTGTTTCTGAAGGCAGGTCTTGTCAAGAAGAATAAAGTGCTCTGATATATAAATATTTTTTTAATTTCTATTTTTTAATATAAATTTATTTATTTTAATTGGAGGTTAATTACTTTACAATATTGTATTGGTTTTGCCATACATCAACATGAATCCGCCACAGGTATACACGTGTTCCCCATCCCGAACCCTCCTCCCTCCCCCATCCCCGTACCATCCCTCTGGGTCGTCTCAGTGCACGAGCCCCAAACATCCAGTATCATGCATCAAACCTGGACTGGCGACTCGTTTCATATATGATATTATACATGTTTCAATGCCATTCTCCCAAATCATCCCACCCTCTCTCTCTCCCACAGAGTCCAAAAGACTGTTCTATACATCAGTGTCTCTTTTGCTGTCTCGCATACAGAGTTATCATTACCATCTTTCTAAATTCCATATATATGCGTTAGTATACTGTATTGGTGTTTTTCTTTCTGGCTTACTTCACTCTGTATAATAGGCTCCAGTTTCATCCACCTCATTAGAACTGATTCAAATGTATTCTTTTTAATGGCAGAGTAATACTCCATTGTGTATATGTACCACAGCTTTCTTATCCATTCATCTGCTGATGGACATCTAGGTTGCTTCCGTGTCCTGGTTATTATAAACAGTGCTGTGATGAACATTGGGGTACACGTGTCTCTTTCAATTCTGGTTTCCTCAGTGTGTATGCCCAACAGTGGGACTGCTGGATCATAAGGCAGTTCTATTTCCAGTTTTTTAAGGAATCGCCACACTGTTCTCCATAGTGGCTGTACTAGTTTGCATTTCCACCAACAGTGTAAGAGGTTTCCCTTTTCTCCACACTCTCTCCAGTGTTTATTGCTTGTAGACTTTTGGATAGCAGCCATTCTGAATGGTGTGAAATGGTACCTCATTGTTGTTTTGGTTTGCATTTCTCTGATAATGAGTGATGTTGAGCATCTTTTCATGTGTTTGTTAGCCATCTGTATGTCTTCTTTGGAGAAATGTCTATTTAGTTCTTTGGCCCATTTTTTGATTGGGTCATTTATTTTTCTAGAATTGAGCTGCAGGAGTTGCTTGTATATTTTTGAGATTAGTTGTTTGTCAGTTGCTTCATGCTTCAAAAAATCTACTAAAAAGAAATTGGAATTTTAAATAATGTACAAAATATTACCTATTTTAGGTATTTCCCAAATTTGAAGGCTTGTATGATTTTGTTTAATATACCCATTATTATGTGTATTTTTAAAAACTTTATGTTATGTGAAAGGTTGTTGTTGAATCACGCGAATACACCGGGATTCTTGGCCCCCAGAGGAGAAGAATTCAATCCGGGGCCAGAGACGAGGCTTGATCGCTCAGAGCTTTTGTGTAATAAAGTTTTATTAAAGTATAAAGGAGATAGAGAAAGCTTCTGACATAGGCATCAGAAGGGGGCAGAAAGAGTACCCCCCTGCTAGTGTTTAGCTGGATGTTATATAGTCACTAGCAGTCTGTTAATGAAAGAAAGGAATGTCTTAAAATTCAGAATGGCACCAGGCCCCTCACCCATAAGATGCATTTTGGGATAAATGGTTTATCCTGGGCCATAAAATGATTAACTTGAATCTTGAAGAAGGGCAGACCACCATACAAATAGTTTCATTTACATAGATTAGGGGAACAATATCCATACTGGTTTGTCAAGTAGGTTCTGGGCCAAGAGGCGGAACCGACTTGGAGACAGAGTTTGGGGTAAAGGCATAGTACATTAGCATAGCTTAAGACAAACATTTCCATAAGAAAAAGGCATTGGTTATCTCTAGACTCGAGAATAGCTAACTTCAGGCGAAACCGGGTGTCATTATGGCAACACAATATTTTAAGAGAAACCTCCCTTTAAATTTGTATAGAGAAGGAAAAAATATTGCTAGTTTGTTTCCTCCTGCCGCTTAAGAGAGATAAAAATGTCTGACACTTGCAGGCTATTTCCTCTATTTGGAGACCCCTGGCCTTCCTGCCTGTTACCCTCTCATTCCCCCCTTTTCTTTTAGGAGAATTATGTTGCCTAGGGAAAAGGGGCGTCATTCTCATTCCATAACTACTTCCGAGCTGACAAGGGGCGTTGTCCCTAAATTGGTGAGGCAACATATTCTCCTAATCCTCATATTGAGGATATCTGATCCAGGGGCCCCAAATAATAGCTGGAGGAAGCTACAGTAGTAGCAGGAGTTTGAGCAACCATTTGTAACTTAAAAGCTTTTATGCGGCTAGAAACAAATCCAGTTATACAATTACAGATGCAGGGAGCAAACAGCAAGAACAAAACAACCAGAATTATTGTAATTAAGATAGTTGTCCACCATGGGGAATTAGTTAACGTTTTCCAAAGTGAAGCAATTGAGGCTTCAGGAGTGTCCATGGCCCTAATCATCTTGTTCATGTGGTTAGTAAAATGAGTAACATTCGTGCTCATATCAGGTATATATGTACAGCATTGGGTATGAATAATGGCACAAGTTCCTCCTTGTGCAGCTGTCAGAATGTCTAGAGCCAATCTGTTTTGTAAAACCACCTTTCTAATTTGTGCTTGTTCAGCATTAAGAGCTGAAATAGCCTTTTGAGAATCTTGTAATGCCTGTTGAGTAAAATTAGTCAAAGCATCCACTCTTAACATAACATCTGTAGTTCCCAAAGAGGGAACAAACGCTGCAGCCAAATAATCATACCAATAAAATACAGACCTTGCCCACCGAGTTCTAAGGTGGGGTAAATTAGCAGGCTTTTCTGGAAGCTCTGAAAATATAAAGCCATGAGTAAAGGCTAGACCCAGGGTGCATCTCCCTATCCAACCAGGGGGAAGCCATGCCCATAGGTAAGAGCCACATATCCAATAAGTCCCGTTTGGAGCAAGCCAGCGTGACTGAGATATCCAGTCCCAGTTTGTGCCTGGCCAGACAAAGGGAGAACCTGAACTGGGATTGGAAAATACGGGAATGATTACATTGCATGTTTCCTGAGACAAATATCCCATTTGTTTCCAATCATTGTAATTAAGTTGTTGGCTAACTTTTGGGGACGGCTCTGTTTGTTCCCAGCATATAGAGGCAGTAGATATTAAACGTCCTTTTTCAGGAGTTAGCCATGTAACCTCATCCCATATTTGATAAACGTCAGGTAAAAAGCCATTAGATCTAGACCTATTTACCTTATATGTAGCAAAATAGTCATTGAACCGAGACAATGTATAATCAAAATTAAAAGTCACATTATGTCCATAGTTAGAGTACAAAGTGTTGCACCAGTCCATTTTAGGGTTGGTAGATGTCATCAGATGACGAAGAGGCATCGCATGTGATTGTTGTCAAAGGTATTCACAGACTTGGAGAAAGTCTTTTCCTTGAAGTGGGGATGTCCACCACGGGAAGCCTTCCACTGACGAAGAGGGGAGCGCTCCGCAGACCCAGCAGTTAGACCGATTGTGGAATGCAGCATAGGAGTGAGCCCAGGACAGGAAGACATTGTCTTGAGGATCCAACGGCAGACTCAGGATATTTGGAGTCAGCAGAAGTAAGCTCACATAGGTTATCAGGCCCATCTAAAAGGTACAAAGTCAGAGCATAGAAAGTAAAGACATAAAATGAAGTCACTTAATTTTGGTCAGGGTGCCACCTCTTAACTCGAGTATGATGTACCCACGAATCAATTCCTGGCACTTTGACAGCTGTGGGAGAGGAAAGAATAACCTGGTAAGGACCTTCCCAGAGAGGCTCGAGGGATGGCCCCCCAGATCCCACTGTTTTTATGAGGACCTCGGTTCCTGGCTCAAATAGAGGCCTGCTTGACTCGGAGGCTGGGTCAGGAGTCTTCTCCCGGAGTTCTGTTAATGTCTGTTGAAAAGCTGAGAGCTGAGTTACATAATTAGTTAATTCCAAGGCTTCAGGGTCTATAACAATGTCTGTGCGTAAAAAAGGCCTTCCATAAATACATTCAAAGGGGGACAGTCCCTCTTTTTTGGGAGTAGTTCGAGCCCTCATTAAAGCTATGGGTAGGACTTTAATCCATTTGTCCTGCGTCTCTTGAGTTAATTTGCGCAGATGCCTTTTGATAATGTCATTAGCTTTTTCAACTTTTCCGGAGGATTGGGGTCTCCAGGAACAGTGTAAGTGATATTCTATTCCTAGAGCTTTAGATACCCTCTGAGTTACAGCAGCTTTAAAGGCGGAGCCATTGTCACTCTGAAGGCTCCGTGGCAGCCCAAACCTGGGGATAATTTCATGAATTAAAATCTTTATAACCTCCTTAGCCTGTTCACTACGACAGGGAAAAGCCTCAATCCATCCAGTAAAGGTATCTACCCAAACTTGTAAGCAAGAATATCCATTAGCTTTTGGCATATGAGTAAAATCAATTTCCCAATCCTCTCCAGGATACTTCCCACTTCATTGTAATCCAGATTTTGCTAGCTTTTCAGTCTTTGGGTTATTTTTTTGACAAATCTCACACCTTTTGATAATATTCTTTAAAGTTTTCATTACATTTTTACCTTCAAACAAACGAGAAACCATTTGGTAAGTACTCTCAGCACCCAAATGAAAACTCTGATGTAAACCCTTAAGAATTTTCCACTGAGCATTTTCAGGAATTATTAATCGTCCATCCTCGGACTGTAACCATCCTTTATCAGTAATCTTTGCTCCTCGTTTCTCATATCTTTCTAATTCTTCCTCAGTATATTGTGGTCTTTCCTGTTCCACAGGACCTGTCCAGATCAAAGGCGTCTGTAGTGAAGGGGTTTCGTAAAGTGCCGCTTTTCTGGCTTGACAGTCAGCCAGATGATTACCTTCGGCTATTTTACTCCCATCCCTGCTGTGCCCTTTGCAGTGCATAACAGCTACTTCTTTAGGACAATATATAGCAGTTAAAAGTCTCTCGATCTCTCTGAAATGCTTAATAGGTTCTCCTGTTGCTGTTTTAAAGTGTCTCTCTTTCCATATTGCAGCATGAGCATGTAAAGTCAAATAAGCATACTTAGAATCTGTATAGATATTTACCCGCTGCCCTTTGCTTAACTCTAGAGCTCGGGTCAGGGCCACAAGCTCCGCTAACTGAGCACTAGTTTCCTGGGGGAGAGATTTTGCTTCTAAAACCTGTTCAGCAGTCACCACGGCGTAACCTGCTTTACGCTTTCCATCCTGAACAAAAGAACTGCCATCTGTAAATATTTCCATGTCAGGATTGTCTAATGGGGTATCCTTTAGATCCTCCCGAGCTGCATAGTTTAAAGTTAGGAATTGAGAACAATCGTGATCAGGTGTTTCATTTTCCTTCTCAGGAAGGAAAGTGGCAGGATTTAAATTTCCACAAACTTTAAGCTTAGTTACTGGTCCTTCTAACAACAATGACTGATACTTAAGAAGCCTACTGTCTGTCATCCAAATATTAACTTTAGAATTTAAGATTCCACTCACATCATGAGAAGTCAGTACAGTAAGGTTTCGTCCATTAATTATTTTTAAAGCTTCAGGTGCTAATAAAGCCGCTGCCCCAATTACTCTTAGGCAGTGGGGCCACCCACATGAAACTACATCTAATTCTCTGCTTAGATAAGCAGTAGGTTGTTGGTGAGGCCCTCGGGGTTGTGTCAAAACTCTCAATGCCACACCTTTTCTTTCAGTGACAAACAAATTAAATTCTGACCCTGTGGGCAAGCTCAGAGCTGGAGCTTGCAGGAGAGCAGTCTGAAGAACCTTAAAAGCCTTTTGAGTTTCTGGAGACCAAACCAGTTTGTCGGTTTGGGCCTGCTGAGTTTCAGCTATAAGTTTATATAAAGGCCGGGCAAGTTCCCCATAACCCGGAATCCAAATGCGACAGTAACCTGTGATTCCCAAAAATCCTCTCAATTGTCTTAAAGTCATAGGTAGGGGGTGATTTAGTATAGGTTTAATTCTCTCAGGGCCTATGGCCCTAGTCCCTTCTGATATGATTAGGCCCAGATATCTAACTGATTGTTGACAAAGCTGAGCCTTTTCTCTTGATGCCTTGTAACCACAGCCTGCCAGAAAGTTTAAGAAATCTTCTGAGGCTCGCGAACAAGCTTCCTCTGTCTCAGCACAGAGCAAAATATCATCTACATATTGTAACACCACTGCTTCAGAGCTATTAAAGTTTTGTAAATCCCGTGACAAACTTTGTCCGAATAAGTGAGGACTGTCACGAAATCCCTGGGGCAAAACTGTCCAGGTTAACTGAGAAGCTGGCTGAGTAGGGTCTTCAAAGGCAAATAGGAATTGACTTTCTTCCGCCAAAGGCACTGAATAGAAGGCATCCTTTAAATCAATTACTGAGAAATATTTGGCCCGTTCAGGAATTTCAGACAATAGAGTATAAGGATTAGGCACCACGGGGTGTAAAGGAACTACAGCCTCATTTATTATTCGTAAATCTTGAACTAGTCTCCATTTACCATTTGATTTCTTTATACCCAAAATAGGAGTGTTGCAAGGACTGTTACAGGGAATTAATAGTCCCTGTTCCTTTAAATTTTCGATGATGGGTTTTAACCCTTCTTTAACTTCAGGTTTCAGTGGATACTGCTTCTTATGTGGAAATACGTGTGGGTCTTTGAGCTTAACAACTACAGGAATAGCATTTTGTGCTCGACCCACAGATTTTTCATCAGCCAATACTCTAGGATTTACATTTTGTTCAACTAAAGGGAGAGAAAGGGAGGGCTCCATATTCATGAAAACAGAGGCATGGACCTTGCTCAGTATATCCCTTCCCAAAAGGGGTGAGGGAGATTCTGGCACAATCAGAAACTCGTGTGAAAACAGCACAGAATCCCAGTTGCAAGATAAAGAATAACTGAAATAATACCTTTTGGCTCGTCCAGACAGTCCCATTACGGAAGCGGATTGGGAAGAAAGTGGGCCAGGGGCTTCAGTAAGCACAGAATAAGTTGCCCCAGTATCTAAAAGGAAATCGACGGATTGGCCCCCCACAACTATTAATACCCGGGGTTCCTCAGGTGTAATTAGGACGGGAGCTTGTGTGGGGACCCCCGGGCACCTTCAGTCCTGATTGTCTGGAGAGTCCGACCCGGGAGACCTACGCCTCTGGGGGCAGTCTCTCTTCCAGTGTGGTCCTTTGCAGACCGGACATGGAGCCGGGGGCGGCTTAGATGCCTGAGGGCAATCCCGCTTGAGGTGCCCCTCCTTTCCACAGCAGTAGCAAGCCCATCCCTTTTCACCTGGGCCCCTCTGGGCATTTTTCTCAGGCTGTTTAAGAACGTTTTTCATAGCCATGGCGAAGGCTTCCGCCTTTTCCTTTGTCTTTTTTTGCCTTTCTTTCTTTTCTTCATATTCCCTACCATAATAGACTGTCTGAGCCAGTTGTAACAGAGTATCTAAAGACTGATTTGGTCCATACGCCTGTTTTAATAGCTTACGGCGGATATCTGGAGCCGACTGAGTGAGAAATCTATCCTTTAAGATCACTTTTCCCTCTTCACTTTCGGGATCAATCTCAGTGAATCTGCGAAGGCCTTCTCTCAGTCTATCTAGGAATTTACCAGGAGCTTCTTTCTCTTCCTGTTCTATATCTGCCAATTTGCCATAGTTTAAAGGCTTAGAACGCGCCTGCCTAAGTCCTTCAAGAATACATCTAACAAAATGACTCTGATCCCATCTTCCTTTAGCTGTGTTGTAGTCCCAGTCTGGTTCTATAGTTGGGACCGCCTGATTCTCAGTGGGGAGGGCCGCTATCTCGTTCTCCCTCTTCCCTACTGATTCATTACCAAGCCACTCATCTCCATAAGCAACCGCTTTTCTCAAAACTCGAGTCTTTGACTCGGGAGTCAGCGTTTGTCCCAAGATATACATCACATCCTTCCAAGTGAGGTCATAAAGCAAAGTAACACCTTTAAAAGCTCTGATATATTTTTCTGGGTCCTCTAAATAGTCTCCCAGATCCTCCTTGATTTTTTGTATTTTTTGATAAGAAAAAGGCTTATTAACTCTCACAGACTATTTTTCCCGGTGGGTGTTTCATAAAGAGGCAACAGCTTGTGTGGCTGTTCTTCAGTCTCTCTGGCTGCTCTGTGCATATGATCCCAGGGATAGATTGGAGAAACCTGTTTTTCCTCTTCTCTTTGTCTCCTGTCCTCCATCTCATCGCTTACTTCGATGGTCTGAGTTTCTACTGAAACCAGAGTAGTCTGAGGTCGTACTGAGACAGGAGTTGTTTGGACCTCCATGTGGGCAGTTTGAATCCCAGTTTGGAGTCCCAGGTACGGGGGCAAAGTAAGAGGACAGGAGGGAGCTGAAGGTTTCACGCCCAAATCTATACCCTTAGGACATAAGTTTGGCATATTTCGCAGAGAGAAAAAGGGCAACACATATGCTACTTCTACCCATTTCCCTTGTTCCTTACAGAACCGGTCTAATTGTAGAACAGTATTATACTTAAGAGACCCTCCAACTGGCCACCATTCGCCGTCCTCCAATGGATACTGTGGCCATGCAGTATCACATAGGAAGACCAGGTGTGTCTTCTTTAAGCCTTGGGGATCAAATCTATCCCAGTTTTTCAGGATACAGTTCAAAGGAGTGAGGCTGGAATTGTTAGCTCCCATCTGTAAGAGAGAAAAAAAGCGACCAGCGCCATTTTTTCTACCGGAGGCGTCCCTCCCTGCTCTAGATGGGGGTGTAGACAGACGTTACACCAAAAGCTTTTCCTTCCTGGTCGGACTTAGTCTGTCCCTTACCGACACAGGGGCCGTACTCGTCCCTCCCGGTTCTACCACCGAGACGGGGTGGGGATGTACCAGGGGTAGACTTGATAGCATCCCTACTTGACGTCCAGCTCTTCACCCTTAACCTTGCTTGCCTCTGATGTCACCCGGGGTGAATCAGAGTAACCTTCCGGAATGCCTCCCAAGCTAAGACCATTGTGGGAAACATTCGTCACCTGAGTGCCTGTGCACGACCCTGAGTATTTCCTGACCACAATAAGACCGACGCGAACATAAAACTGAGATGTTCTTTCCAAGCATCACCACACCAGTATAACAGCCTCCTCTGATCCACTAAGAGCCGGCATTACCAAAGGAAAAAAAACCCATCGCAGTCCCAATCTGAGTAACCTTTAATCTCAGAGATGTTCTGGGAGCTAGAGCTCCATCTAGCTTCCGAACTTTCGATTCCTAGCGAGACTAGACACTTTCTTGACTACAAATCCAAGTTTGGGACCTAAGCCACAGTACAGTAACAGTATAGATCACAAGTCCCTTGAAAGTCTATGATCCGATAGATTAGGTTAGTACTTCTAATTCCCAAGGAGTTATGAAATGGTCAAAGAGACCGAAAAGTTTGACCGAGAAAGGAGAATTCGGTCCACACGCTTTGCCCATTTCTGGTCGGTTCCCGAAGGAGACATTGGGTGCCTCTTGGCATTGGCAGGTCGGTATAACGCCCCGACAGGTTTCTGCCATAAGCCCTATGAGATCACCGTGGAACCGCAGAGCAGGGCTCCTTACTTGTTTCACGCAGGGCATGCCATTCATTCACACAAGCACACGGTAGAGTTAGTAAAGCACAGCAGAAAACGTGTTCGCTAAGAGAACAAAGAACTAAAGCTCCAAGCATCCTTACCTTGTCCTGAAGGATCCCGGACGAGCCCCCAAGATGAAAGGTTGTTGTTGAATCACGCGAATACACCGGGATTCTTGGCCCCCGGAGGAGAAGAATTCAATCCGGGGCCAGAGACGAGGCTTGATCGCTCAGAGCTTTTGTGTAATAAAGTTTTATTAAAGTATAAAGGAGATAGAGAAAGCTTCTGACATAGGCATCAGAAGGGGGCAGAAAGAGTACCCCCCTGCTAGTGTTTAGCTGGATGTTATATAGTCACTAGCAGTCTGTTAATGAAAGAAAGGAATGTCTTAAAATTCAGAATGGCACCAGGCCCCTCACCCATAAGATGCATTTTGGGATAAATGGTTTATCCTGGGCCATAAAATGATTAACTTGAATCTTGAAGAAGGGCAGACCACCATACAAATAGTTTCATTTACATAGATTAGGGGAACAATATCCATACTGGTTTGTCAAGTAGGTTCTGGGCCAAGAGGCGGAACCGACTTGGAGACTTGGAGACAGAGTCTGGGGTAAAGGCATAGTACATTAGCATAGCTTAAGACAAACATTTCCATAAGAAAAAGGCATTGGTTATCTCTAGACTCGAGAATAGCTAACTTCAGGCGAAACCGGGTGTCATTATGGCAACACAATATTTTAAGAGAAACCTCCCTTTAAATTTGTATAGAGAAGGAAAAAATATTGCTAGTTTGTTTCCTCCTGCCGCTTAAGAGAGATAAAAATGTCTGACACTTGCAGGCTATTTCCTCTATTTGGAGACCCCTGGCCTTCCTGCCTGTTACCCTCTCATTATGTAGCAGTGTATAGCCAATTAACAATTTTGTGATATTTTCAGGTGAACAATGAAGAAACTTAGCCACACATATACATATTCATTCTCCCTTAAACAATGCCCCCACCCCATCTACACTACCACATAATTTTGGGCAGAATTCCATGTGCTATACAGTAGGTCCTTGTTGTTTATCCATTTTAAATATAGCAGTACATATATGTCCACAACAAACTCTCTAACTCCTTTCCTCCCATTCTTCCCCATGGGGCTCATAAGTTCATTTTCTAAGTCTGTGATTCTGTTTCTGTATTATAAGTAGATTCATTTGTATCATTTATTTTTAGGTTCTGCATATAAAATATGCCACATAATATTTCTCCTTCTCTGACTTAATTCAATTCACTCATTATGACAGTCTCTAGGTACATCTATATTGCTGCAAATGGCATTATTTCATTGTTTTTAATGGCTGAGTAATATTCCATTGCACATATGTATAACATCTTTATCCATTTCCCTGTTGATGGCCATTTAAATGGGTTCCCTGTCTTGGCTATTGTAAGCAGTGCTACAATGAACATAGAGGTGCATATATTCTTTTGGATCATGTTTTTCTCTGGATATATGCTCAGGAGTGGAATTGAAGAGTCATATGGTAGTTCTATTTTTAGATTTCTAAGGAACCTCCATGTTGCTCTTCATAGTAGCTGTACCAATTTACATTCCCACCAACAGCATAGGAGGATTCTCTTCTCTCAGTACCCTGTCCAGGATTTATTCTTTGTGGATGATTTGGTGATAGTCATTCTGACTGATGTGAAGTAATATATCATTGTAGTTTTGATGTGCATTTCTCTAATAATTAGTGATATTGAGCATCTTTGAATGTGCCTTTTGCCCATCTGTTTGTCTTTGGATAAATGTTGGTTTAGGTCTTCTTCTGCCCATTTTTAGTGGGTTGTTTGCTTTGATGCTGTTAAGAATCATGAGCTGCTTGTAAGTTTGAGAGACTAATCCTTTGTTGGTTACATCATTTGCAAATATTTCCCCCAATATGTGGGTTGTCTTTTTGTTTTGTTTATTGTTTCCTTTTACGTGCAAAAGCTTTTGAGTCTAAGTAGGTCCCATCTGCTTATTGTTGCTTTTATTTCCATTATTCTGAGAAACAGATCAAAAAAAGATATTGCTGCAATTTATGTCAGAAAGTGTTTGCTCTACATTTTCCTTTAGGAGTTTTATAGTTTTCGATCTCATATTTAGGTCTTTAATAATTTTGAGCTTATTTTTCTGTAAGACTTTAAAGGATGATCTAATTTAGTTTTTTTTTTTTTTTTTTTTTTTTTTTACATCTAGCTGTCCAATTTTTCCAGCACCATTTGTTGAAGAGTTTGTCTTTCCATCATTGTATAGTCTTATCTCTTTTGTCATAGATTAATTTACCATAGATGCATAGTTTTATTTCTGAGTTTTCTATCTTGTTTCATTAATCTATATATCTGTTTCTGTGCCAATACTATACTGTTTTGATGACTGTAGCTTTGCAGTATAGTCTGAGTCAGGGAGCCTGAATCCTCCAGTTTAATTTTTCTTTCTCAAGATAGCTTTGGCTACTTAGGGTCTTTTGTTTCTCCCTACAAATTTTAAGATTTTTGTTTGTTTGTTTGTTTGTTTTAGTTCTGTGAAAAATGCTATTGATAATTTGAGAGGGATTACATTGAGTTGGTCAGAGAGGGCAATGGCACCCCACTCCAGTACTCTTGCCTGGAAAATCCCATGGATGGAGGAGCCTGGTAGGCTGCAGTCCTTGGGGTCGCTAAGAGTCGGACACGACTGAAGTGACTTAGCACTTAGCACATTGAATCAGTAGATTTCCTTGAGTAGCAGAGTCATTTTGACAACATTGGTTCTTACGATCCACAAACATGGCATATCTTCTTATTTGTTTGTGTCTTCTTTGATTTCTTTCATCAACAGCTTAGAGTTTTTGGAGTATATATCTTTTTGTATATATACAAACAGGCAGCCTTGTTCCTCAGTATTTTACTCTCCTTGATGCAATAGTAAATGGAATTGTTTCTTGAATTTCTATTTATCTTTAGTTATTAGCATAAAGAAATGCAACAGATTTGTGTGTATAATTTTGAACCTGCAACTTTACCAAATTTATTGATGAGTTCTAGTAGTTTTCTGGTAGTATCTTTAAGATCTTCTATGTATAGTAACATGTTATCTGCAAATAGTGACAGTTTTACTTCTTTTCCAATTTGGACTCCCTTTACTTTGTCTCCTCTGATTGCTGCATCTAGGACTTTCAAAACTATGCTGAATAAAAGTGATGAGAGTGGACGTTTTTGTCTTGCTCCTCATCTTAGAGGAAATGTTTTCAGCTTTTCACCATTGAGTATGATGTTAGCTATAGGTTTGCCATATATGGCCTTTATTATGTTGAGGTATGTTCCCTATATGCCCACTTTCTGGGGAGCTTTTATCATAAATGAGTGCTGAATTTTGTCATAAGTTTTTTTCTGCATGTATTGAGATGTTGATATGGTCTTTATTCTTCATTTTGTTCATGTGGCTTATCACAGTGATTGATTTGTGGATATTAAAATCCTTGCATCTCAGGATGAATCCCATTTGATCATGGTGTATGATCTTTTAAATGTACTATTAGTTTCAGATTGATAGATTAATATTTTTGAGGATTTTTGCATTTATGTTCATCTATATTACTGACTGGTAGTTTTCTTCTTTTGTGGTATCTTTGTCTGGTTTTGGTAATATGGTGATGGTGCTCTCAGAATGAGTTTGGAAGTTTTCCTTCCTCTAGAATTCTTTTGAACAGTTTCAGAGGGATAAGTGTTAACTCTTCTCTAAATGTTTTATGAAATTTGCCTGTGAAGCCATCCATTCCTGGACTTTATTGGAAATTTTAAAGTCATAGTTTCATTTTCAGTGATTGTGAAATGCTTGTGATTGGCTTGCTCATATTCCCTATTTCTTCCTGGTTCATACTTTGGAGATCGTACCTTTCTAAGAATTTGTCCATTTCATCCAGGTTGTTCATTTTATTCACATACATTTTGCTCATAGTAGTCTTTTTGTAGTACTACTACAAAAGTAGTACTTTTGTGAGGTCAGTTATAAATTCTCCTTTTCCATTTTTAATTTTATTGATTTGAATCCTTTTCTATTTTTATAGATGAGCCTAGCTAAAGGTTTATACATTTTGTTTATATTTTCAAAGAAACAACTTTCAGTTTCACTGGTCTCTAAAATTTTCTTTGTCTCCAATTCATTTCTTCTGTTCAGATCTTTATGATTTATTTCTTTCTACTAACTTTAGGTTTTGCTTTTTCTTCTTTCTCTAGTTGTTTTAGGTGCAATGTTAGGATGTTTATTTGAGATTTTCTTGCTTCTTGAGGTAAGATTGGATTGCTATAAACTGTCTTAGAACTACATTCTGCATTCCATAGGTTTTGGACTGTTGTGCTTTCATTTTCATTTGTTTCTAGGTATTTTTTATTTCCCCTTTTATTTCTTCAATTAGCAATTGGTTTTTAATAGCATATTGTTTAGCCACCACATGCTTGTGTATTTTGCTTTTTTTCTTGAGGTTATTTCAAATCACATACCATTGTGATCAGAATAGATATAAATACTTTATATAATTTAAATTTTATTATATTTTCCAAGGCTCAACTTGTGGCCCAGCATGTAGTCAATCCTGGAGAATGTTCTGTGTGCACTTATGGAGAATGTGTATTCTGGCTCGGAGGTTTCTTAGTCAGTCTTCATTTGCTTTGAATGGAGTGTCCTATGAATACAAATTAAGTCTATTTTATCTAAAGGGTCATTTAAGGCCTGTGTTTCCATATCAATTCTCTTTATGGATAATTTGTCCATTGATGAAAGTGAGGTGTTAAAATCTTCCACTCTTATTGTATTAATAGTACTGCTGATTTATCACTTTACAGTTTTAGTATATGCCTTACATATTGTGGTGCTCCTATGTTGGGTGTATATATATTTATAATTATTATGTCTTGTGGGAGTGAACCCTTGATCATTATGTAGTGTCCTTGGTTTCATCTTATAAATGTCTTTGTTTTAAAGTCTATTTTGTATGTTATGAGTATTCTTGCTCCTATTTCCTTTGATTTCCATTTGCATGGAATGCCTTCTCCCATCCTATTACTTTAAGATTGCAAATATCTATAGGTCTGAGGTCAGTCTCTTGTAGACAGAGCACATATAGGCCTTACTTTTGTATTTGTATTTATCCAGCCAGTCTATGTGGTTTGGTTGGTGCATTTAATCCATTTACATATAAGGTACTTATTGATATGTATGATCCTATTACCATTTTCTTAGTTGTTTGGTGTTTATTTTTGTTGGTCCTTTCCTTCTCTGTGTTTATTGTCTAGAGAAGTTCCTTTAACATGTGTTGCAAAGTTGGTTTGGTGGTGCTGAATGGTTTTAACTTTTGCTTGATTGAAAAACTTTTCTTCATCAAATCTGAATGAGAGTCATGCTGAGTAGAGTATTTTTGGTTGCAGATTCTTCGCTTTCATCACCTAAAATGTATCATGTCATTCCCTTCTTGCTTGTAGAGTTTCTGTTAAGAAATCACTGGATAACCTTATGGGAGTTCTCCTGTATGCTATTTGTCACTTTTCACTTGCTACATTTAATATTTATCTGTTTTTAATTTTAGTCAGTTTGATTACTATATGTCTCAGTGTGTTCCTCAATGGATTATCCTGCTTGGGTCTCTATGTTCTTCCTGGACTTGGTTGAATCTTCCCTTTCCCATGTTAGGGAATTTTTCAGCTATTATCTCTTCAGGTATTGTCTTGAGGCCTCTCTCTCTCTCTTCTCCTTCTGAGACATGTATAATGTGAATGTTGGTGCATTTACTGTTGTCTCAGAGGTTTCTTAGGCTGTCTTTGTTTTCATTCTTTCTTCTATATTCTGCTCTGCCAGTGATTTCCATCATCTTGCCTTAACCATTTTTATGCCCCAGTTATCCTGCTCTTGATTCCTATTGTATTCTTCATGTCTATTTGTTTGTTTTTTTAGTTCTTCTAGGTCTTTGGTAAACATTTCTTGAAACTTCTTCATTCTTTCTCCAAGAACCTGGATCATCTTCATTATCATTATTCAGAGTTCTTTTTTTCTGGAAGGTTGCCTATCTTCACTTCATTTAGTTGTTTTTTTCTGGAGTTTTGTCTTGCTCCTTCTTCTGGTACATACTCCTCTGCCTTTTCATTTGATTAACTTTTGTGACTGTGTTTTCTTTTCCTGGTTGTTGTTGTTGCTTAGTCTCTAAGTCATGTCTGAGTCTTTTATGAACCCATGGACTGTAGCCTGCCAGACTCCTCTGTCTGTGGGATTTCCCAGGAAAGAATACTGAAATGAGTTGCCATTTCCTTCTCCAGGGGATTTTCCTGACTCAGAGATTGAACTCGCATCACGTTCATTGGCAGGCTGATCCTTTACCACTGAGCCACCAGGGAAGCACTGGTTCTGGAGTCTCTGGAATTGAAGTTCTCGCTTCTTTTGTCTTCTCTCTGGTTGATGAGGCTAAGAGGCTTGTGCAATCTTCCTAATGGGAGGACCAGCAGTGGGAAAAACTGAGTCTTGTTCTGATGTTCAAGGCTGTGTTCAGTAAAACTTTAATCCAGTTTTCTGTGTGAGTCTGTGCTCTCTTCCTGTTATTTTTTTGGCCTGAGGAAACCAAACCCTGGAGTCTGCAGTTTCAATGGTAGGGCTAATGGTGATGTTTAAAAAGACTCCTGCCAAGGGGCACCTTCCTGGACTGCTTCTGCCAGTGCTACCATCCCTGAAGTGAGCCACTGCTGACCCAGGTGTCTGCAGGAGACCCTCCAAAAATTGCAGGCATGTTTGTTTCATTCTCCTGTGGGATCATTGTGATACTCCTTTTCCCTGGGTCCTTTTTCACATAAGATTTTGTTTGTGCTCTCTAAGAATGGAGTCTCTCTTTCCCCCAGTCCTGTGAAAGTCCTACAATCAAATCCCAACACGCTTCAAAGTTAGATTCACTTGGGATTCCTAGTCCCTTTGCCAGATTCCTAGGCTGGGAAGCCTGTTGTGGGGTTCAGAAACTTCACAACAGTGAGAGAACTTCTTTGGTATTATCATTCTCCAATTTGTAGATCATCCAGCTGTTAGGTATATTATTTAAGTTTATCGTGATTATGTCCCTCCTACCATCTCTTTGCAGCTTCTCCTTTGGCTTTAGTTATGGAGTACCTTTTTTCTTTTGGTGGGTTCTGGCATCCTCCTGTCAATGGTTGTTCAATAGCTAGTTGATATTTCAGTGCTTTCACAGGAAGAATTGGGTTCATGTTTTTTATTCTTCCATCTTGAACCAATATCTCTGGTATATTTTTAAATAATTCATTTTCCCCTTTATTGCTGATAATAGGAGGGGATTGTTTTTTCTAGATTTACTGAATTATAATTGACATATAACATTGCAAATTGAGGATGCACACTGTGATAATTTGATTGTTGTTATTTAGTCTCCAAGTCAAGTCTGACTCTTTGGGACACCATGGACTGCAGCATGCCCAGCCTTCCTGTCCTTCACCATCTCCTGGAATCTGCCCAAGTTCACGTCCATTGAATCAGTGATGCTATCCAATCAACTCATCCTCGGGAATCCCTTTCTCTTCCTGCCCTCAATCTTTTCCAGAATCAGGGTCTTTTCCAATGAGTTGGCTCTTCACATCAGGTGGCCAAAGTATTGAAGCTTCAGCATCAGTCCTTCCAATGAGTATACAGGACTGATTTCCTTTAGAATTGACTGGTTTGATCTCCTTGCTGTCCAAGGTACTCTCAAGAATCTTCTCCAGAATCACAGTTTGAAAGTATCAATTCTTTGGTGTTCTGCCTTCTTTATGGTCCAATTCTCACATCCATACATGACTATTGGATAGACCATAGCCTTGACTATATGGACCTTTTTCAGCAAAGTGATGTCTTTGCTTTTTAATACACTGTCTAAATTTGTCATAGCTTTCCTGCCAGCAAGCACTTGTCTTCTAATTTCATGGTTTCAGTCACCATCTACAGTGATTTCTATCACTGCTTCCACCTTTTCCCCTTCTACTTGACACAAAGTGATGGGACCAGATACCATGATCTTAAATTTTTAATATTGAGTTTTAAGCTAGCTTTTTCACTCTCCTTTTTCACCCTCATCAAGAGGCTCTTTAGTTCCTTCCCTAACACATAACATTCCAAGTTAAAGGGGTTGTAGGTGGTGATTTAGTCACTAAGCCGTGTCCAACTCTTGAAACCCTGCCAGGCTCCTCCATCCATGGAACTCTCCAGGCAAGAATACTGGAGTGGGCTTCCATTTCCTTCTCCAGAGTAAAGGTGTACATTGTGATTATATATATATATATATATATCTATATATATATATATATATATATAGAGAGAGAGAGAGAGAGAGAGAGAAAGGTTAAGACATTCTTTATTACAGATAATTACCATTATTGGTATGATGCGTGATGAGAAGATTAAAGATCCACTCTCATAAAACTATAATTGTATAATGTAGTATTATTAATTATAGTCACCATGATATATATTAGATTCCCTAGAACTTATTAATCTTATAACTAAATTTTCTACACTTTGATCAGCATCTCCCTATTTTCCACATGCCTCAAGTTCTGGTAATCACCATTTTACTCTCTGTGAGTTTGATGTTTTTAGATATCACATGTATGTGAGATCATTATTTGTCCTCTTCTGTGTGACTTATTTCATTTAGCATAAGGCTATTGAAGACCATTCATATTGTCACAAAAGGAAGGATTTCATTCTTTCTGTAGTTAAATAATATTCCATGCGTACACACATACACATATTTTATTTCTCCATTTATTTGTTAATGGACACAAGTCATTTCATGTCTTGGCTATTGTGAATAATGCTGCAATAAACAAAGAAGTGAAGATAGCTCTTCGAGATAGTGATTTCATCCTCTTCAGATTTACACCCAGAAGTGAGATTGTCAGATCATATGACAATTCTATTTTTAATTTTTTAAGAAATCTCTTCAATTCACATTCCAAACAACAGCGAGTTCACAAATGTTCCCTTTTTTTCCATATCTTTACTAGAACTTATTATCTTTTCTTTTTGATAATATCCTTTTTAACAGTTATTAGATAGTATATCATTTGTGATTTTGATTTGCATTCTTCTGATTAGTGATATTGAGCTCTTTTTCATGTACTTGTTGACAATTTGTATGTCTTCTTTGGAAAAATGTCTGTTCAAGTCTTCTGCCCTTTTAGAAACTCAAGTTGTTTGCTATTGAATTGTATGAGTTGCTTATTAAGTTTTAATAGAAACAGCTTATAAGACATATGATTTGCAATTTTTTTTCTTTCATTCCATAGGTTGCCTTTTCATTTTGTTGACTGTGTCTTTTCTAATTTATTCATTTTTTATTCTTTTATTATTATTTTATTTTTTAATTTACTTTACAATCTTGTATTGGTTTAGCCATACATCAACATGCATCTGCCACAGGTATACACATGTTCTCCATCCTGAACCTCTCTCCCACCTCCCTCCCCATACCATCCCTCTAGGTTATCCAATTGCACCAGCCCCAAGCTTCCTGTATCCTGCATTATACAGAGTGAAGTAAGCTAGAAAGAAAAACACCAATACAGTATACTAAAGCATATATATGGAATTTGGAAAGATGGTAACGACAACCCTGTATGCGAGACAGCAAAAGAGACACAGTTGTATAGAATAATCTTTTGGACTCTGTGGGAGAGGGAGGAGGGATGATTTGGGAGAATGGCATTAAAACGTGTATAATATCATATAAGAAATGAATTGCCAGTCCAGGTTCGATGCAGGACTGTGTCTTTTCTTGAACAAAAATTTAGTTTGATGTAGTCCTACTTGTTAATTTTTGCTTTTATGTTATGATTTTGGTATCATATCCAAGAAAGCATTGCTAAAATGAATGTTAAGAACTTTCCTCCATTTTTTTCTTCTAGAAATTTTAAAGGTTTAAATCTTATGCTAAGTCCTTAATCCAAGTCAAATTTTTTGTGAGTGGTGTAAGATTGGGCCAAATTTCATCCTTTTGCAAGTAGATATTCAGTTTTCCCAATGCCATTTATTTATTGAAGAGATTATAATTTTCCATTGAGTATTTTTGGCTCTTTCTTGTCAAATCTCAGTTTACCATATATGTGTGGGTTTATTCCTAGGATTTCAATTCTGTTTGGTTAGGAAAATTTTCTCCATTATTTACTGTGAGAACCTGGTTAACTAAATTTCACAAAATCATGTACCCCTCTTCCCAAGTCCTTCTGAAGTGTTTAATTGCAAAAGTTGTCCACACCGAGCTTTCAGCAAATTGTCAATAACAGTTCCAGTTTTCTTATGTTGGCAATGATTCCTGTCAGTTGTGCTGTGAACCTCTGCTTTAGTAAGCTATGATTCTCTATATTTGCCTTTCTCTCCTGTTGTGCTGGCGACAGTTTTCTCTGTGTCCTCCCCTCTTACAGATTCAAGAAGAGATGCTTTTTCAGTGTGTTCAGCTTTTTACTCATTAGGACAGAGTGGAGACTTCTAAGGTCCTTACATGCAAAAATAGATCTAATATATGTTCTAATATTCATACGGTAAATGTTGCTATTATCCGCCAACTAGTGCTCTGAAAACTGAATATAGAGCCCTAAATAAGGCAGATGCTTTTCTTCTCTACTTATATTCTAGTGGGAAGAAGCTGATAATAAAATGCTGTTTTCATGCCTTCTGGCAAGAAAATAATAGTGGTCAGCCAGAGTCTCAAAGAGATGCTTGTAATACTTCTGCCTCAGAACTCAGACTTAACAGAGTTCTTCTCATGCTTAAGGGAGCCAAGATTTCTCCTGATCCTCAAATGGGTCTATGGAATTTCAGCTGGACTGCAAACTAAGGGCTGGTAGCCTGGGTCCTGTGATAGTCTCAAAAACTTCCTTGGATCCTAGGAGCTGGAGGAACCCATACTAAAGAAAAGGAACATAAGTACTTATACAGGTTTCTCTTAAGGGCTTTAAGCCTTCCAGGATGAAAGTCCCACAGCAATATATTGCTATGGTTATCAATAATAACTATTACAACATTATGAATATTATTACAATATTATTAATTAATAATGAACAGACACCTCAGGCCATCTCTGGTGTTTGCAGAGCATCCCAACTTATTTTTCCACATGCTTGGGGTTCAATGTTAGTCCTTCTATTTTGCCCTAAGTCCTTTACTCTGAGGTTGAGGGGAGGGAAATACATGCCTGTGTACTTTAAGGCAATTGCAGCCTGTATGTTGTTCAATTAATCTTCATTTAAATAATTTGAGATGGTCTCTTATAAGAATGTCCTTGAACCCAGGAAGGATTTGAATCTTTCAAATAAGTTTTCTGGGTTATTTTCCCCCTTTCCTTATAAATAGTAAATTATCTTCAATTGGGGCACATACTGAGGTTAGGTGAGGGAGAGTGTGGAAACATACTATATTCTGAAGTTTCATTCTGAAGATCTCTTCTTACAACTATTATCTTTCAAGGTGTCTAATTTTTTTTAACTATGGTCTTATTTTTCAATGTAGCTGAATCTTGAATAAGTCCAATATGAACCTTGCAGGTACCCTTTCAGGATATAATAATGAGATAGCAGGGAGACAGAAATCATTGGGTCAGTAGTTTATAAAAAATACCCCAATCCAGATGGTGGCAACAACAAGAAAGGAAGTTACTGCCACTTCAGGCTCCAAGACTGATCAGTTTCCAAATTGATATATACTCCTCTGCCACAATCTTAAATTTTTACATTTATTTTCATCTACTATAATGTACTATAGTGATGCAATGAAACTGTGCTTTGGAACTAAGCAGATCTGGGTTCAAATCACAGCCTCATCTTCTGTGTCATACAGCTTGTGGCCTTAGGCAAGTTAGTGAACACTCTGAATCCTGCTGTCATTGCCTATTACATGGGTTGCTGTCAGCAGGTAATGGAGACATGCCTTCAATGGGCTCAACTTCTTTGATCTTCTTCAGCAATTTCATTTTTGTTTAAAGTTCACATCTATTGCCTTTTACATCTATTGCCACAGGAAGTCACATCTCTTACCAGAGTTTCCTCCCCAGGTTATTTCTGGCTTTTACTTAGGAAAGAGCACATATTATACAGGTATATTCTGGTATTTTTCTTCTGATAGCCTCAGCCAACATTCTCACTCCAGACCACTACTCTACTCAAAGTTGGTCTTTTCTTGCTCTCTCTACTGCTTTCTCCAGTCTCCTGATAGTCCTTGTGGTGCTTTCAAGTTCTACTTCCCATCACACCCTCAAAGATGTATTTAAGCCTACTGAATATTTTGTGTAGATTTCAAAGGTTCCAGAGACAATTTAGGAGGTGATAAAGGTCAGAGAACCTGAGATTCCTATTTTCTGAGGAGTCTTTATGACACAAAAGTTCTTAAGCCTATGGCCTAAGCCTGTGGGTTCAAGGCTGATATAGGAGGAAAGAAAAGCTTCCTCTGTCTGTCAAAACAAATCTCAAGGAATGTGACTATTTTTGTTCTGGTTCTAGATGAAACATATCTGGCATATCTTTGCTGGCACTAGGGCAGGCATGGAGAAAGAGAAGAAGGGAGACATCCAGAGAGAAGTAATACATATTCCCTAACATAGAATTTTGTAGGGGAGGAAAACATATTTACAAGTGAAATATGCATTTGAAAGATTACCTTTGCATTGAAAACCTGAGTTACATTGTAGATAGAAAGGGTATCAAGTTCTTCCATTTGCCCTCTGTGGAAATAACCCTGATTAGACTTTTGACCGGCAAACTTGCTGATATCACCCACGCTTTTTAAAGAATATTGGCCTGCAGGTGTCTTCTTGTGTCTGAAGATCTCCAATTTGCTAAGATCTTTTGCATGTCTCCTCTAGATTACTATTTTGACTCAAGGAGAAGGATATTCCAATCTCAGGACCCCAAAGGTCCTGAACAACATTATCAGTACATAAGCTGTGTTTCTGAAAAACCTTTAGCTTTAAGCTTTCCCATAATATTTTCCTGAAATGATGGCCTTTACGAGATACTGTTATGCCACTGCACCTTTCCTGGTAGAACCATTAGGCCAAGCATGAAAGATATCGTCTGAACAGAGCATTTCTGTTCTTTTTGTTTCTATATAATAAAGTACCACAAACCTAAAGAACTAAAACCACATCCATTTATTAGCTCACCATTCTTTAGCTAAGAAGTATGGTAATTCTACAGCAGGGTTCTCTGCTCAGAGTATCATGAAACTAGAAGTGGCAGCTGGGCTAAGTTCTCATCTGGAGGCTCTAGGGAAAGATTCCCTTCCAAGTTCATTCTCATATTTAGAAGAATTCAATTTCTTATCATCATAAGACTATTGAAGGACTGTTTTATTCCCTGCTGTTAACCAGGGGCCAGTCTCAGCTTCGTCCATTTTATGTCAGCAAGAGCACATCAAATAAATCTTGACTTTAAAATTTTGCTTTCTCTTCTACCACTAGTGAAGAAAATTCTGCTTTCAAAGATTCATATCATGTCTGCCTGGATAATCTCCCTACCTTAATGTAAACTAATTTAGGACAGCAACTAACAATAAAATTCCTTCTCAGTATGACCTAAGTTAGTGTTTTATTGAATAACTGTACACCAAAAGGATTTTAAATAGCTCAGCTGGAATTCTATTACCTCTACTAGCTTTGTTCATAGTAACACTTCTTAAGGCCCACTTGATCCACACTTCAGGATATCTGGCTCTAGGTGAGTGACTGCACCATCGTGGTTATTTGGGTCATTAAGACCTTTTCTTGTACAGTTCTTCTGTGTATTCTTGCCACCTCTTCTTAATCTCTTCTGCTTCTGTTAAGTCCTTACCATTTCTATCCCTTTTTTAAAATATAAATTTATTTATTTTAATTGGATGCTAATTACTTTACAGTATTGTATTGGTTTTGCCATACATCAACATGAATTCACCACAGGTGTGTGCGTGTTCCCCATCCTGAACCCCCCTCCCACCTCCCTCCCCATACCATCCCTCTAGTGCCCATCTTTGCATGAACTATTCCCTTGGTATCTCCAATTTTCTTGAAGAGATCTCTTGTTTTTCCCATACTACTGTTTTTCTTTGCATTTTCACTTAGGAAAGCTTTCTTATCCCTCCTTGCTTTTCTTTTGAACTCTGCATTCAGTTGAGCATATCTTTCCATTTTACCTTTGCTTTTCACTTCTGTTCTTTACTCACCTATTTGTAAGGTTTCCAGACAACAACTTTGCCTTCTTGCATTTCTTTTTTTGGGAGGGGGGATGCACAGCCTCCTATACAATGTTACAAACCTCTCTCCATAGTTTTTCAGGCACTCTCTCTACCATATCTAATCCCTTGAATCTATTCATTATCTGTATAATCATAAAGGATTTGATTTAGGTCATATCTATACAGATGTGAGGGGTGAACCATAAAGAAAGCTGAGCCTTGAAGAATTGATGCTTTTGAACTGTGGTGTTGGAGAAGACTCTTGAGAGTCCATTGGACAGCAAGGAGATCTAACCAGACCATCCTAAAGGAAAATACTCCTGAATATTCTTTGGAAGGACTGACGCTGAGGCTGAAGCTCCAATGCTGAGGCTGAAGCTCCAGTACTTTGGCTACCTGATGCAAAAAAACTGACTCATTGGAAAAGATCCTGATGCTGGGAAAGATTGGAATGGGAGGAGAAGGGGAAGACAGAGCATGAGGTGATTAGTGGCATCACTGACTCAATGGACATGAGTTTGAGCAAGCTCCAGGAGTTGGTGATGGACAGGGATGCATGGCATGCTACAGTCCATGGGGTCGCAAATAGTCAGACATAACTGAGAGACTGAACTGAACTGAACTGAATGGCCTAGTGGTTTTCCCTACTTTCTTTAATTTAAGGGTGAATTATTCAATAAGGAGCTAATGATCTGAACCACAGTCAGATCCAGCTCTTGTTTTTGCTGACTGTATAGAGCTTCTCCATCTTCAGCTGCAAAGAATAAATTCAATCTGATTTCAATATTGACCATCCAGTGATGTCCTTATATACAGTCGTCTCTTCTATTGTTTGAAGAGGGTCTTTGCTATGACCTCCTGCTGTGTTCTCTTGACAAAGCTCTGTTAACCTTTACCCTGCTTCATTTTGTCCTCCAAGGCCAAACTTGCCTGGTACTCCAGTTATCTCTAGGCTTCCTATTTTGCATTCCAATCCCCTATGATGAAAAGGATATCTTTCTTTGGTGTTAGTTCTAGAAGGTGTTGTTCTGTGTTTGTTCTAGAAGATCTTCATAAAACTTCAGCTTCTTGAGTATCAGTTGGGGCATAGACATGGACTACTGTCGTGTTGAATGGTTTGCCTTGGAAATGAGCTGAGATCATTCTGTTGTTTTTGAGATTGCACCTAAGTACTACATTCAGGACTCTTGTTGACAGATTTTATTTTCTTGGGCTCCAAAATCACTGTGGATGGTGACTTTAAATGAAATTAAAAGATGCTTTCTCCTTCAAAGAAAAGCTATGACAAATCTAGACAGTGTACTAAGAAGCAGGGACATCACTTTGCCAACAAAGGTCTGCATACTCAAAGCTATGTTTTGTTTTATTTTGTTTTTTTTTCCCAAAAGTCATGTACAGATATGAAAGTTGAACCATAAAGAAGGCTGGGTGCTAAGGAATTGATGCTTTTAAACTATGGTGTTGGAGAAGACTCTTGAGAGTCCCTTGGACTGCAAGGAGATCCAACCAGTCTATCCTAAAAGAGATCAGTCCTGAGTATTCATTGGAAAGACTTTTGTTGAAGCTGAAACTCCAATCATTTGGCCACCTGATGCAAAGAACTGACTCATTTGAAAAGACCCTGATGTTGGGAAAGATTGAGGGCAGGAGGAGAAGGGGACAACAGAAGATGAGATGATTGGATAGCATCACCAACTCAATGGACATGAATTTGAGCAAACTCTGGGAGATACTGAAAGACAGGGAAGCCTGACATGCTACAGTTCATGGGGTCAGAAAAAGTCAGACATGGTTTAGCAACTGAACAGCACCACCACCAAAAGACAGTAATCTTTGTAGGCCATTTTGGAATTTTCTCTACCACAAATATCAATTTTATTAGGCATTTCAACATTGGGACTGCCACATTGAACAACATACCCAAAAATCATGACTTTCAAGGACTTTGTATCCTAGCACAATGGGATAGACAGTATGGAAGTGAATAAGAAATATGTATCCCAGATGGTGATAAATAGTATAGAAAAAATAATGCAGAAGAGAAGAATTGGGAATGCCTGGCAAAAATATCATTTCTATTATAAATAGGATGATCAAGAAAGTTCTCACTTAAAAACATGAAATTTAAGCAAAGATCTTAAGGAACTGAAGAGCGAAGCCTGAAAATATCTAGGGGAAGAACATTCCAGGCTGAAAGAACAGCCAGTCCAAAGGCTGTTTGCAGGAAAACAAAATTCTTATTCTGTCCTCATCCCTGGCTCCTGTCTCCCTCTCCAGATTCATCTCAGTCTGATAACTCCTCATTTTCTGAGCTTCAGTATATTTCCTCTCTTTCTTTTAATACTTTTCTCCAGGTTCTTACTTGGCTGGCTTTTATTTCAGACATTGGCTCATGGGATTACTTGGTGGTCCAGTGGTTAGAACTCTGTGCTTCCACTATAGGAGGCACAAATTCGATACCTGGTCAGGGAACTGATATCCTGCAATCATTCAGCACAGCAAAACAAACAAGCAAGCAAACAAACATAAAACAAGAAAAATGCAGATATTGGCTCATGTAATTTCCCTGTTCCATCGTCTTGCTTTGGTTTTTAAACATTTGGACACATGCCTTCTCCATGCCTTCTCTACTGGATGGTAAATTTCATTTGTATATGGGCCATATCTGCTTTGTGTTCCACTATATTCCCTGTCGGAGAAGGCAATGGCACCCCACTCCAGTACTCTTGCCTGGAAAATCCCAGGGATGGGGGAGCCTGGTAGGCTGCCGTCTATGGGGTCGCACAGAGTCAGACACGACTGAAGTGACTTAGCAGCAGCATATTCCCTGTATCTAGTAGGGTGCCTGTCACATAAGTTGTGCTCCACTGGATAAGGTAAACAAAACACATTGCAGGGATACATTGGTTATGTGGTTTAATATACAACTGATATCAGCAAATCCTGATTTAAAATGCTTCTGATCATCCAGAAAATCCATGACTTAATTATTGAATTTGTATGTAAACACCACACTTTCATCTATAAGAATGTATTAAATCAATGACTCCCCTGGTGTCTCAGACAGTAAAGAAATTGCCTGCAATGAACGAGACCTATATCATTCATTTTTTATACAGTTATTTTTTGGTAAACTTTGAATAAAGACATATATTTTACAAAAAAAATGTTTCAAAACACTGATTTTACCCAACCACTTAATTATACAAGATGGGAAACAGACCACAGAGGGAAAGAAAAGATTTGTTCAGAGTTATATGGTGAGTCAGTAGCAGTATTAACCTCCTGAATTAGGTTCTCTAATTCCTTGTCTTGTTATCTCCCTTATTTATCCTCTGAGTACATTCAGGTGAAATGTGACATAGTAGGAGATATGAAGGATAGGGTTTAAGATGACAGCTGAGCTCCTCTGACCATCTTGACTCAGAAGGAGGCAGTGGGAAATATGGCTGAAATCAAAATGGAGCCTGTAAATCCAGACTGGAACCCAGAGCAAAGTGTTCAAAGACTCCAGAAATGGGTTGCATAACTGCACCCTAGTCCCAAGAGTGTGTGTATTTTTCTATAACATGATTTGTTCACTTAACCATATATTTTAAAGCTCTTTTCAGGTCAGTGTGTACATAAAACTGCTTATTTTTAAAAGCTCTATAATAATCTCCAGAATTGCTGTTTTTTGACTCTTTATACCTTCCCTCTGGTGAAGTTTCAGAGCTCATTCTATTGTACAGAGCTACTCTTGGCTTTCTTACTTTCTTTGAAGTTCACTCAGCCCTTAGCTGCTATGAAATATTTTCTGTATTGCTAGAACTTTGAAAGCTAGTGGGCAGCTGTATAGAGGCTTGTGTCTAGAAAGGTAGTGAGATAAAAATCTTTGGAGTTGTTAAAAATTTTGGACAATCACTGAGCAAAGATAATATGTAAGAATGAACTACACATGACTCAGACTGACCTCTATCATAGTTCTTGTCACATTTCCTTTCTGTTTCTTTGTCTAATTACTAGATTGTGACTTCTTTGAGAGTAGTGACCCAGTGTTGTTCAACATTGAATCCCCAACACCCAACACGGTGTTGTTGGGTATAAGTCAAAGCTCCATCAATATTTATGAATTCATGATCTATATAATATTAAAATTTTGATTATCTTGTCTGCAAATATTCTGAAAAGAAGAACCCAGCTCTGCAGACACATTAGCATCCACCACACTCTTCAAGTACAATGAACATATGACTATACATTCAGAGAACTTCGATGATTTTCATTTCTCTAATAATTAATGTTGAGCTTCTTTCATACATATAAATTATCCAATAGGATGTCTTCTTCGGAAAAATGTCTGTTCAAGTCTTTTGCTTATTTTTATTGGAATTATTTGAGAGTTTTTGATATTGAATTATAGGAGTTCCTTATATAATTTGGAAATTAACCTCTTTTCAAATATATACTTTGCAAATATTTTTTCACATTCTGGAGATTGCCTTCTCATTCTGTTGATTTTTTTTTTTTTTTTTTTGCTGTGCAGGAACTTCTTAGTTTGATGTAGTCCCACTTCTCTATTTTTGAATTTGTTTCCTGTGTTTTGATATCATAAACAAGAAATCCTTGCTGAAATAAATAGCAAGAAAATTTCTCCCTTTGTTTACCTCTAGAAATTTTAGTTTCTAGTCTCATATTTCAATCTTTTATTAATTTTGAGTTGGTATTTTGTGTATGATGAAAAGTAGCAGGCCATTTTTTTTTTTTTGCACATTGTTATCCAGTTTTCCCAATACCATTTGTTGAAAAGGTTAACTTTTCCCCTTTGTGCATTCTTGAAACCCTTGTCAAAGATTGGTTAACTATTCATGTGTGAGATTGTTTCCAAGCTTTCTTTTTATTGGAATATAGCTGATTTACAATATTGTGTTCATTTCATGTTTACAGCAAGGTGATTCAGTTATTTCATTCATACTATATTCCATTACAGATTATTATAGGATAGTGAATATAATTCCCAGTGCTATACAGTAAATCTCTGTTTTTTATTTATTTCCTCAATAGTATTTTATATTTGTTAATCCCACACCCTTAATTTGTCCCTCTCTCCCTCTTCCTTATGGTTTTCATGTTTGCCTTCTAGGTCTGTGAGTCTGTTTCTTTTTTATATACAAATCAATTTGAATTATTCTTAGATTCCACATGTAAATGATATCATATAGTATTTTCTTTCTCTGATTTTCTTCACTAAGTGTAATATTATCTAGATCCATCCATGTTGCTACAATCAATAATGTTTCATTATTTTGTTATAGTTGGGCAATATCTGTATATTGCCCAATCATTTTCTTAAGCCAATCAATCATTTTTTGATAGACACTTGGGTTGCTTCCGTATCTTAGTTATGTTAAGTAGTGCCATTATGAAATTGGGATGCATGTCTCTTTTGAAAATAGTGTTTTCCATTTTTCTGAATATATACCCAGGAGTGGGATAGCTGGCTCATATGGTACCTCTATTTTTAGTTTACTAAGGAATCTCCTTTCTGTTTTCTATCATAGTATCTGCACTAATTTACATTCCCACCGAAGTGTACAAGGGTTCCCTTTTTCCACACCTTCTGTAGCATTTATAATTTGTAGATATTTTGATGATGAGCATTAGCACCAGTGTGAGGTAATACTTCAGAGTGGTTTTGATTTGTATGTCCTCTAATAATTAGAGATGTTGAACATTTTTCATGTGCCTGTTGGGCATCTGTATGTCTTCTATGGCAAAATGTCTGTTTAGGTCTTCTGCTGAGTTCTGATTTAATTATATGAGCTTATTGTATATTTGGGGTATTAACCCCTTGTTGGTTGCATTGTTTGTCAATATTTTCTCCTAGGCTGTACGTTGTCTTTTGTGTTGATGATGGTTTACTTAGCTGTGAAAAAGCCTTTAAGCTTCATTAGATCCCATTTATTTATTTTTTTTTTCTTTTGTTTCTTTTGCCTTGGGAGATTGACCTAAGAAAATACTGTTATTAATATGATTTACACCAGAAAATGTTTTGTCTATGTTCTCTTCTGGGAGTTTTATTATATCATGTCTTATATTTAGGTCTTTAAATGATTTTGAGTTTATTTTTGTCTAGGAAGGACATATGACATGATGTGAAGGAGTATTTTAATTTCATTGATTTACATGTAGCAGTCCATGGGACTTTCCTAGAGGCCTAGTGGTTAACTCTCCATTCTTATACTGCAGGGGGCAAGGCTTTGATCCCTGGCCTGGGAATTAAGGTCTCACATGCTGTGCTGTGCAACCATAACAAACAACAATAACAACAACAACAACAACAAAAAAAACATAAGGCTGTCCAGTTTCCCCAACACAATTTGTTGAAGAGACTTTTATCCATTGTATATTCTTGCTTCCTTTGTCTAAAATTAATTGGCCATAGGTGTGTGCATTTATTTATAGGCTCTATATTCTGTTCCATTAATTTATATATTTATTTTTATGAAAATACCATGTTGATTTGATTACTACAACTTTGTAGTAGAGTCTTAAGTCTGAAAGGGTTATGTCTACAGTTTTGCTCTTTTTTACCCAGGATGGCTTGGCAATTCTCGATTTTGGGTGCTTCCATATAAATTTTAGGATTAATTGTTTTGCTTCTGTGAAAAAAAAGTCATGGGTAATTTTTTAAGGATTATATTATATACATAGATTTTTTTGTGTAGTATGACCATTTTAACAATATTAATTCTTCCAATTCAAGAGCATTTTCATTTATTTGAATTATATTTAACTTTCCTATGAATGTGTAATAATTTTCAGCATATAGATCTTTCACCTTTTTGGTTAAGTTTATTCCTGGGTTTTTTTGATGTGATTTTAAATGAGATTTTTAAAAAATTTTGTCTGTTATTTCCTTATTAGTACAAAGAAATGCAACAGATTTTTGCAAATTAATCTTAAATTTGACCACTTTTTAAATTTTTAACAGTTTTTGTGTAGTGATTTTGTTGTTGTTGTTGCTGTCATTCAGTTGCTAAGTTGTGTCACTCTTTGCAACCCATAGACTACAGCGCATCAAGCTCATCTGTCCTCTGTCTCCCAGAGTTTGCTCAAATTCATATCCACTGAACTTGCGATGCTATCTAACCATCTCATTCTCTGCCATCCTTTTCCCTTTTTGCTTTCAGTCTTTCCCAGCACCAGGGTCTTTACCAATGAGTCAGTTCTTCATATCAGGAAGCCAAAGTATTGGAGCTTTAGGTTTAGCAACAGTTCTTCCAAATAATATTCAGAGTTGATTTCCTTTAGGATTGACTGGTTTGATCTCCTTGTTGTTTAAGGCAATCCTAAGAGTCTTCCCAGCACCACAATTCAAAAGCATAAAGAAGGTGCTAAGACTTCCCTATGGTCAAACTTTCACAACCATACATGACCTCTGAAAAAATCATAGCTGTGACTAAATGGACCATTGTCAGCAAGGTGTGTGTTTCTGCTTTTCAATACACTAAGTTTGTCATGGCTTTACTCCCAAATTTCATGGGTGTGGTACCATCCGCAGTGATATTGGAGCCCAAGAAAATGAAATCTGTGACTGCTTCCACTTTTTCCCCTTATATTTGCCATAAAGTGATGGAATCAGATGCCATGATCTTAGTTTTTTGAACATTGAGTTTCAAGCAAGCTTTTTCACTCTCCTTTTCCATCTTCATCAAGAGGCCCTTTAGTTCCTCTTCACTTTCTACCATTAGAGTGGTATCATCTGCATAATAGAGGTTTTTTTATTCCAACTGCAATTATTCCATCTTGTGATTCATCCAGCCAGGATTTCCCATAATGTTCCATTTAGTTGCTCAGTCGTGTCCGACTCTTTGCGACCCCATGGACTGCAGCAGGCCAGGTCTCCTAATCCATCATCAACTCCTGGAGCCTACTCAAACTCATGTACATTGCGTCTGTGATGCCATTCAAACATCTCATCCTCTATCGTCCCCTTCTCCTCCCACCTTCAGTCTTTCTCAGCATTAGGGTCTTTTCCAATGAGCCAATTCTTTGCATCAGGTGGACAAAGTATTGGGGTTTCAGCTTCAGCCTCAGTCCTTTCAATGAGCATTCAGGACTGATTTCCTTTAGGATTGACTGGATGGATCTCCTTGCAGTCCAAGGAACTCTCAAGAGTCTTCTCCAACACCACAGTTCAAAAACATTGATTCTTCGGCTCTCAGCTTTCTTTATAGTCCAATTCTCATGTCCATACATGAATACTGCAAAAACCATAGCTTGACTAGATGGACCTTTGTTGGTAAAGTAATGTCTCTGCTTTTTAATATGCTGTCTAGGTTGGTCATAGCTTTTCTTCCAAGGAGCAAACATCTTCAGATTTCATTGCTGTAGTCACCATCTGCAGTGATTTTGAAGCCCCAAAATAAATTATGTTACTGTTTCCATTGTTTCCCCATCTATTTCCCATGAAATGATGGGACCAGATGCCATGATCTTAGTTTTCTGAAAGTTGAGCTTTAAGCCAACTTTTTCACTGTCCTCTTGCACTTTCATCAAGTGTCTCTTTAGATCTTCTACTCTTTCTGCCACAAGGGTGGTGTCGTCTGTGTATCTGAGGTTACCGATATTTCTCCCAGCAATCTTGATTCCAGCTTACGCTTCATCCAGCCCAGCATTTTGCATGATGTACTCTGCATATAACTTAAATAAGCCAGGTGGCAATATACAGCCTTAATATATTCGTTTCCTGATTTGGAACCAGTCTGTTGTTCCATATCCAATTCTAACTGTTGCATCTTGACTTACACACAGATTTCTCAGGAGGCAGATCACGTGGTCTGATAATCCCATCTCTTTGAGAATTTTCCATAGAGTCAAAGGATTTGGCATAAACAATAAAGCAAAAGTAGATGTTTTTTCTGGAACTCTCTTGCTTTTACAATGATCCAGCTGATGTTGGCAAGTTGTGGATGTGATGGGTGATGGAAGTAAAGTCTGATGCAGTAAAGAACAATTTTGCATAGGAACCTGGAATGTTATATCCATGATTCAAGACAAATTGGAAGTAGTCAAACTGGAGATGACAAAAGTGAACATTGACATTTTAGGAATTTCTAAACTAAAATGGACTGGAATAGATGAATTTAATTTAGATGACCATTATATCTACTACTGTGGGCAAATCCCTTAGAAGAAATGGAGTAGCCATCATGGTCAGCAAAAGAGCCCCAAAAGTGGTACTTGGATGCAATCTCTAAAACGACAGAATGATCCCTATTCATTTTCAAGGCAAACCATTCAATATCACAGTAATCCAAATCTATGCCTCAACCAGTAATGCTGAAGAAGCTGAAGTTGAATGGTTCTTTGAAGACCTACAAGACTTTCTAGAAGTAACACCCAAAAAAGATGTCCTCTTTATTATAGGGGAGTGGAATGCAAAAGTAGAAAGTCAAGAGATAACTGGAGTAACAGGCAAATTTAGCCTTGGAGTACAAAATTAATTGGGGGCAAAGGCTAACAGAGTTTTTCCAAGAGAACACACTGGTCATAGCAAACACCTTCTACCAAAAACACAAGAGAAGACTCAACACATGGACATCACCAGATGGTTAATACTGAAATCAGATTGATTATGTTCTTCACAGCCAGAGATGGAGAAGCTCTATATAGTCAGCAAAAACAGGATCAGGTGCTGACTGTGGCTCAGATCATGAACTCCTTATTGCAAAATTAAGACTTAAATTTAAGGAAGTAGGGAAAACCTCTAGACCATTAAGGTATGAAATAAATCAAGTCCCTTACAATTATAGAGTGGAAGTGACACGTAGATTCAAAGGATTAGACCTGATAGACAGGGTGCCTGAATAACTATGGACAAAGGTTCATTACATTGTACAGGAGTCAGGGATCAAGACCATCCCCAAGAAAAAGAAATGCAAAAAGGCAAAGTGGTTGTCTGAGGAGGGCTTACAAATAGCTGAGGAAAGAAGAGAAGCTAAAGGCAAAGGAAAAAAAAAGGAAAGATATACCCATTTTAATGCAGAGTTCCAAAGAATAGCAAGGAAAGGTAAGAAAGCCTTCCGAAGTGAGCAATGTAAAGAAATAGAGGAAAAGAGTAGAATGGGAAAGACTAGAGATCTCTTCAAGAAAATTAGAGATACCAAGGGAACACTTCCTGCAAAGATGAGCACAATAAAGGACAGAAATGATATGGACCTAATGGAAGCAGAATATATTAAGAAGAGGTGGCAAGGAGACAGAAAAAAGCTATACAAAAAACATCTTAATGACCTAGATAACCACGATGGTGTGATCACTCACCTAGAGCCATACATCCTAGAATGTGAAGTCAAGTGGGCTTTAGGAAGCATCACAAGAACAAAGCTAGTGGAGGTGATGGAATTCCAGCTGAGCTATTTCAAATCCTAAAAGATGATGCTGTGAAAGTGCTGCACTAAATATGCCAGGTAATCTAGAAAATGCATCAGTGGCCACAGGGCTGGAAAAGATCAGTTTTCATTCCAATCTTAAAGGCAATACCAAAGAATGTTCAAACTACCACAGAATTGCACTCATCTCACATGCTAGCAAAGTAATACTCAAAATTCTCCAATCCAGGCTTCAACAGTATGTGAACAATGAACTTCCAGATACTCAAGCTGGATTTAGAAATGGCAAGGAACCAGAGATGAAATTGCCAATATTTGCATGATGTACTCTGCATATAAGTTAAATAAGCAGAGTGACAATATATAGGCTTGAAGTACTCTTTTCCTTATTTTGAACCAGTCCATTGTTCCATATGCAGTTGTAATTGCTGCTTCTCACCCCACATACAAGTTTCTCAGGAGGCAGGTAAGGTGGTCTGTTACATTAATCTGTAAGTATTTTCCACAGTTTGTTATGATCCACGCAGTCAAAGGATTTAACATAGTCAATGAATCAGACGTAGATGTTTTTTCTGAAACTCCCTTGCTTTCTCTATGATCCAGCAAATGTTGACAATTTGATCTCTGGTTCCTCTGGCTCTATGAAGCCCAGTGTGTACATCTGAAATTTCTCAGTTTACTTACTGCTGAATCCTAACTTGACAGATTGTGAGCATAGCCTTGCTAGCATGTGAAATGAGTGCAATTTTATGACAGTTTGCATTTTTTGGCATTACCCTTCTTTAACATTGTAGTGAAAGTGACCTTTTCTAGTCCTGTGGCCACTGCTGATTTTTACCAATTTGCTGACATACTGAGTGCAAATTTTTTAAAACATCAACTATTAGGATTTGAAATAGCTCACTGGAATTCTGTCAACACCATTAGCTGTGTTCATAGTAATGCTTCCAAAGGCCCACTTGACTTCACACTCCAATATGTTGTGCTTTATTTATTTGTGGTTTCTCTCTTTCTTCCTTGGTGTGCCTGACTAGAGGTTTTTCAATTTTTTAAATCGTTTTAATAAAATAGCTCTTAGTTTTACCGATCGTTTCTCTTTCTTATTTTATGTATTTCTTCTCTTATTTCTTATTACTTCCTTCCTTGTTTTGGATTTGGGTTTTATTCTTTCCTAGGTGTTGGCATAATTTGTTTATTTAAATTTTTCTTTCTATTTTGAGGAATGCTTTATTTTTCTGAACTTCTCCCTTAGAACTTCTTTAGTTGTCTCTCATAGATTTTGTGATCTGTGTGCTTTCATTTTTCTCAAGATATTTTCTGATTTCTTCTTTGATTTTATTGTTGATCCCTTTTATTTGTGATCAAAGTTTTCAGTGAGATTTTATTATAGAAAAGGAAATGATGAAAGTAAACTAAAGGGCTTCATTGAGGTTGTATTATACAAATGAAATTGTGAAACTGTACATAATACAAAATTATTGGTATATTTTTCATAGCATGTTGTTTAACCTCCATATGTTTGTTCTTTCCTCATTTTTTTCCTATGGAGAGTTTCTAGTCTTATAGTGTTGTAAGCAGAAAAGATGCTTGAGATCATTTCTATCCTCTTAAATTTTTTGAGAATTTCTTTGTAATCTAATATGTGGTCTACCTTAGGGAATGTTCACTGTATGCTTGAAAAGAATTTTTATTCTTCTTTTTTTTAAATTTAATTTAATTTTATTTAACTTTACAATGTTGTATTGGTTTTGCCATATATCAAAATGAATCTGCCGCAGGTATACATGTGTCCCCTATCCTGAACCCTCCTCCCTCCTCCCTCCCCATACCATCCCTCTGGGTCGTCGCAGTGCACCAGCCCCAAGCATCCAGTATCATGCATCGAACATGGACTGGCAACTTGTTTCTTACATGATATTTTACATATTTCAATTCCATTCTCCCAAATCATCCCACCCTCTCCCTCTCCCACAGAGTCCAAAAGACTGTTCTATACATCTTTGTCTCTTTTGCTGTCTCGCATACAGGGTTATTGTTACCATCTTTCTAACTTCCATATATATGCGTTAGTATACTGTATTGGTGTTTTTCTTTCTGGCTTACTTCACTCTGTATAATAGGCTCGTTTCATCCACCTCATAAGAACTGATTCAAATGTATTTTTTTTAATGGTGGAGTAATACTCCATTGTGTATATGTACCACAGCTTTCTTATCCATTCATCTGCTGATGGACATCTAGGTTGCTTCCATGTCCTGACTATTATAAACAGTGCTGCGATGAACATTGGGGTACACGTTTCTCTTTCAATTCTGGTTTCCTCAGTGTGTATGCCCAACAGTGGGACTGCTGGATCATAAGGCAGTTCTATTTCCAGTTTTTTAAGGAATCGCCACACTATTATCCATAGTGGCTGTACTAGTTTGCATTCCCACCAACAGTGTAAGAGGGTTCCCTTTTCTCCACAGCCTCTCCAGCATTTATTGCTTGTAGACTTTTGGATCGCAGCCATTCTGACTTGCGTGAAATGGTACCTCATAGTGGTTTTGATTTGCATTTCTCTGATAATGAGTGATGTTGAGCATCTTTTCAAGTGTTTGTTAGCCATATGTATGTCCTCTTTGGATAAATGTCTATTTAGTTCCTTGGCCCATTTATTGATTGGGTCATTTATTTTTATTGAAATTGAGCTGTAGGAGTTGCTAGTATATTTTTGAAATTAGTTGTTTGTCTTTTGCTTCATTTGCTATTATTTTCTCTCATTCTGAAGGCTGTCTTTTCACCTTGATTATAGTTTCCTTTGTTGTGCAGAAGCTTTTAACTTTAATTAGGTCCCATTTGTTTATTTTTGCTTTTATTTCCAATATTCTGGGAGGTGGGTCATAGAGGATCCTGCTGTGATGTATGTCAGAGAGTGTTTTGCCTATGTTCTCCTCTAGGAGTTTTATAGTTTTTGGTCTTACATTTAGATCTTTAATCCATTTTGAGTTTATTGTTGTGTATGGTGTTAGAAAGTGTTCTAGTTTCATTCTGTTACAAGTGGTTGACCAGTTTTCCCAGCACCACTTGTTAAAGAGATTGTCTTTAATCCATTGTATATTCTTGCCTCCTTTGTCAAAGTTAAGGTGTCCGTATGTGTGTGGACTTATCTCTGGGCTTTCTATTTTTTTCCACTGATGTATATTTCTGTCTTTGTGCCAGTACCATACTGTCTTGCTGACTGTGGCTTTGTAGTAGAGCCTGAAGTCAGGTAGGTTGATTCCTCCAGTTCCATTCTTCTTTCTCAAGATAGCTTTGGCTATTCAAGGTTTTTTGTATTTCCATACAAATGTTGAAATTATTTGTTCTAGCTCTGTGAAGAATACTGTTCGTAGCTTGATAGGGATTGCATTGAATCTATAGATTGCTTTGGGTAGTATACTCATTTTCGCTATATTGATTCTTCCAATCTATGAACATGGTATATTTCTCCATCTATTAGTGTCCACTTTGATTTCTTTCACCAGGGTTTTATAGTTTTCTATATATATAGGTCTTTAGTTTATTTAGGTAGATATATTCCTAAGTATTTTATTCTTTCCATCGCAATGGTGAATGGAATTGTTTCCTTAATTTCTCCTTCTATTTTCTCATTATTAGTGTATAGGAATGCAAGGGATTTCTGTGTGTTGATTTTACATCCTGCAACTTTACTATATTCATTGATTAGTTCCAGTAATTTTCTGGTGGAGTCTTTAGGGTTTTCTATGTAGAGGATCATGTCATCTGCAAACAGTGAAAGTTTTACTTCTTCTTTTCCAATTTGGATTCCATTTACTTGTTTTTCTGCTCTGATTGCTGTGGCCAAAACTTCCAAAACTATGTTGAATAGTAATGGTGAAAGTTGGCACCCTTGTCTTCTTCCTGACTTTAGAGGAAATGCTTTCAGTTTTTCACCATTGAGGATGATGTTTGCTGTGGGTTTGTCATATATAGCTTTTATTTTGTTGAGGTATGTTCCTTCTCTTCCTGCTTTCTGGAGAGTTTTTATCATAAATGGATGTTGAATTTTGTCAAAGGCTTTCCCTGTATCTATTGAGATAATCATACGGTTTTTATTTTTCAATTTGTTAATGTGGTGTATTACATTGATTGATTTGCGGATATTGAAGAATCCTTGCATCCCTGGGATAAAGCCCACTTGGTCATGGTGTATGATCTTTTTAATGTGTTGTTGGATTCTGTTTGCTAGAATTTTGTTAAGGATTTTTGCATCTATGTTCATCAGTGATATTGGTCTGTAATTTTCTTTTTTTGTGGCGTCTTTGTCAGGTTTTGGTATTAGGGTGATGGTGGCCTCATAGAATGAGTTTGGAAGTTTACCTTTCTCTGCAATCTTCTGGAAAAGTTTGAGTAGGTTAGGTGTTAGCTCTTCTCTAAATTTTTGGTAGAATTCAGCTGTGAAGCCGTCTGGGCCTGGGCTTTTGTTTGCTGGAAGATTTCTGATTACAGTTTCAATTTCTGTGCTTGTGATGGGTCTGTTAAGATTTTCTATTTCTTCCTGGTCGAGTTTTGGAAAGTTGTACTTTTCTAAGAATTTGTCCATTTCTTCCACGTTGTCCATTTTATTGGCATATAATTGTTGATAGTAGTCTCTTATGATCCTTTGTATTTCTGTGTTGTCTGTTGTGATCTCTCCATTTTCAGTTCTAATTTTACTGATTTGAGTTTTCTCTCTTTGTTTCTTGATGAGTCTGGCTAATGGTTTGTCAATTGTATTCATCCTTTCAAAGAACCAGCTTTTGGCCTTGTTGATTTTTCCTATGGTCTCTTTTGTTTCTTTTGCATTTATTTCTGCCCTAATTTTTAAGATTTCTTTCCTTCTACTAACCCTGGGGTTCTTCATTTCTTCCTTTCTAGTTGCTTTAGGTGTAGAGTTAGGTTATTTATAAAGAAATGTTTGTTTAGGTGTTTTTCCCACTTTTTGATTGGTTTATTTGTTTTTCTTGTATATTTTGGGAATTAATCCTTTGTCAGTTTGCTATTATTTTCTCCCATTCTGCAGATTGTCTTTTCAGCTGTTTTTACAGGCTCCTTTGCTGTATAAAAGCTTTTATGTTCAATTAGTTCCCACATGTTTATTTTGCTTTTATTTCCATTACTCTAGGAGGTGTGTCATAGAGGATCTTGATGTGATTTATTTCAAAGGATGTTCTACCAATGTTTTCCTCTAAGAGTTTTATACTTCCTGGTCTTAGATCTAGGTCTTTAATCTATTTTGAGTTTATCTTTGTGTATAGTTAAGGGCTTCCTATGTGTAGTATCATTTCTTCTGCAAATAGTGAGAGTTCTACTCCTTGTCCAATCTGGATTCATTTTATTTTTCTTTCTTCTTTGATTATATCAAGACATTTTCTAATTTACTTTTTTATTTCCTTTTTGACTCATTTGTATTTATAGTACAATGTAATTTACTTTTCATGAATTGTGTGGTGTTTATTTTCTCATTTTTCCCTATTATTAGCATATATTTTCATATTTTAGGCTAGAAAATATTTTTGATATGATTTCTACACTTTTAAGTTTATTGAGACTTGTTTTGTGGCCTAGCATGTGACCAATCCTGAAGAATGTTCCATGGGCACTTGAAATGATGTGCATTCTGCAGTTTGGGTATGGAATGCCCTGATTACATCTATTAAATTCAATTGATGTGATGTATCATTCACAGACACTTGATTGGAGATGTGACGAAGGCTTGAGGGCTTGGAGCTGCATTTCTATTGTGATTTCACTATTTCCCAAATGTGGGCACCTTGGATAGAGTCATGTTCAGGGTTTGGGGGTGTTGATGCCATACCACTGAGCTGCCCTCACCCCCTTCCAAGTGCACACAAGGATGCACACTCAACAATGGCATTCTCCAATCTGAAGTTAGCTTTGCTCCCACAAGAGCATGTTGCAGGGATGCAAGAGTTGGCACTGGAGGTTTCTGGCTTTTTAGAAGAAGAACTGGAGTCTGAGACAGCTCTGTTCTCTTCAAATGTGTGTACTCACATTTGTAATGGCAGCCTCTTAATTAAGATCTCCAGAGCAAGAGAAGCTGGAGAAGCAGCCTGGTATCAACTGGGAGGTGTGATGTTATGGTCCTAGAAAGCTGGCCAGAGTCCCAGGCTATTTTTCAGCATGTCTCTGTGCTATGATGGGGAATAAAATATCTGTGAGTGAGTACCTTACTTCACAGTTGTCGGAATGGCCATCATCAAAAATACATCCTGGAGAGGGTATGGAGAAAAAGAAAACCTCTTACACTATTACTGGGAATGTAATTTGGTGCAGCCACTATGGAGAAGAGTATGGAAGTTTCTTAAAAAAATAAAAATCGACCTACCATATTATCCTTAAACCCCACTCCTTGACATATTTCTGGAGAAAACTATAATTTGAAAAGATACATGCACCCCAGTGTTCATTACAGCACTGTTTACAATAGCCAAGATATGCAAGCAAGCTAAATGTCCATCAGATGAAAGGATAAAGAAGAAATGATGTGTGTGCATGCACGCACACACACACACACACACACACACAATGGGATATTACTTGGTCATAAAAAAAAGAATAAAATAATGTCATTTGCAGTAACATGGATGAGTCTAGAGATCATCATACTACGTTAAGTAAGTCAGACAAAGAAAGACAAATATTGTATGAAATTATAATCTAAAGGAAAAAAAAAAAGACATCTAAATTTATTTCCAAAACAAAAAGAGACTCACGACACAGAAATCAAATTTATGTTTACCAAAGGGGAAAGGGCAGTGGGGGGATGGATAAATTTAGAGGATGGAATTAACATACACACACTAGGATATATAACATATATCACCAACAAGGACCTACTATATACCACAAGGAATTATGCTCAGTATTACATGCTAACCTTATAAGGGAAAATAATCTGAAAAAAAAATTTACATGATATTGCAAATAAACTGTTTTTCAGCCGTCCAGTTGTCTTTGACTCTTTGTGACCCTATGGAATACAGAACACTGTCCCTCGCCATCTCCCAAAGTTTGCCCAAGTTCCTGTCCATTGTATCAGTGATGCCATCCAACCATCTCATCCTCTGATGCCCTCTTCTCCTTCTGCCCTTAATCTATCCCAGCATCAGGGACTTTTCCAATGACTCAGCTGTTTTTATCAGATGACCAAAATACTGGAGCTTAGGGTTCAGCATCAGTCCTTCCGATGAGTATTCAGGGTTGATTTTCCTTAAGATTGACTGATTTGATCTTGCTGTCCAAGAGACTCTCAGGAGTCTTCTCCAGCACCACAATTCGAAGGCATCAATTCTTTGGCACTCTGCCTTATTTACGGTCCAGCTTTCACAATTGTATGTGACCACTGGCAAGATCATAGCCTTGACTATATGGGCCTTTGTTGGCAGAGTAATGTCTCTGTCTTTTAACACACTGTCTAGGTTTTTTTTGTCTAGGTTTGTCATAGCTTTCCTGCCAATAAACAATCATCTTCTGATTTCATGCTTGCAGAATAAACTACAAATAATAAACTCTAAATATACTATAGAATACAGTATATTTTATAGAATAAACTATACTTTAATTTTAAAAAGCACAGTGTAGCAGTTTATTATATCCTCCCAGTAAGCCCCATTGATTTTCAAACCAGCTAGAAGATCTGGTACAGGTAGTGTTAGACTTATGGCTGGGATTCCCAATTATTTGACTGAAATCTCTTTAAGTTCAGTTCAGTCGCTCAGTCGTGTCTAACTCTTTGCGACCCAATGAATCGCAGCACACCAGGCCTCCCTTTCCATCACCAACTCCCGGAGTTCACTCAGACTCACGTCTATCGAGTCAGTGATGCCATCCAGCCATCTCATCCTCTGTCGTCCCCTTCTCCTCCTGCTTCCAATCCCTGCCAGCATCAGAGTCTTTTCCAATGAGTCAACTTCTCATGAGGTGGCCATAGTACTGGAGTTTCAGCTTTAGCATCATTTTTTCCAAAGAAATCCCAGGGCTGATCTCCTTTAGAATGGACTGGTTGGATCTCCTTGCAGTCCAAGGGACTCTCAAGAGTCTTCTCCAACACCACAGTTCAAAAGCATCAATTTTTGGCACTCAGCTTTCTTCACAGTCCAACTCTCACATCCATACATGACCACTGGAAAAACCATAGCCTTGACTAGACCAACCTTTGTTGGCAAAGTAATGTTTCTGCTTTTGAATATGCTATCTAGGTTGGTCATAACTTTCCTTCCAAGGAGTAAGCGTCTTTTAGTTTCGTTACCCAGTGACAATTCTCTTGCGTATGTTATCCCCCTCCTCTTCTATGTCTCCTGTTATTGGTGCATGCATGCCCTGGCCAGATCAATTCCCCTTTCCTACCAGACTCTGCAGATCTTTATTTATAGCCTTCATTATTAAAGAGATGCTCTGGTATCCCCAGGTATATTTCAGCAAGATTTGCTCTGTATGTAGTGGTAAAGTTTTATGTGTTTCTTAAACATCCTCCTACAACACCATCTTTCTCTTTCTGGTAGTTCTATTTGTTATTTTTGCAGAATCTCCATAGTTTATTCAAAACTGGCTGAATCAATTTACACCCCATCCAGCATTGCATGATGGTTCATTTTTCTCCACATCTTTACCTATAATTGTTATCATTTTGAATAGAGCTTAACACGTGTGAGGTGGCAATCTCATTGTGATTTTGAATTGCAGTTCCCTGATGGTTAGTGGTATTGAGCATATTTTCATGTATATAATGGGTGTATGTATGTTTTCTTTAGAAAAATGTGTATTAATGCCACTTGCCCATTTTGTGGTCATGTTTCTTGGTGTTGTATTGAAATATTTTTTTTTTTGTATATTTTGTATTCAATCCTTTATCAGATACTGTTTGCAAATATCTTCTTTTTTATTTATTTTTTTAATTTTATTTTATTTTTAAACTTTACATAATTGTATTAGTTTTGCCAAATATCAAAATGAATCCGCCACAGGTACTTCTATTTAGTTTGCTGTCTTTTGTTTTATTGATGGTTTCCTTAACTTCACAAAAGCCTTATAATTTTATGTAGTCCCATTTGCTTAAGTTTTCTTTCTTTTCTTCTTCTTTTTTTTTTTTTTTGCTCTTGCCTGAGGAAATAAAACACCCAAAATATTGTGAAGACAGATATCAAAGAGCGTATCTATGCCTCTGTTTTCTTTCAGATGTTATGATTTCAGATCTTTCATTTAAGTCTTTAATTAAACTGAGTTTCTTTTGCATTCACATATAGTTTCAGAAAGTGGCCCTGTTTCATTCTTTTATATATAGCATCCAGTTCTCCAAACATAATTTATTGAAGAGCCTGTCTTTTTCCTGATGCATCCTTGCTTCTTTTGCCAAAGATAAATTAATCATATGTGTGTGGGTTTATTTGGTTGCTCTCTATTTTGTTTTATATGTGTTTTCTTTTATTCCAGGATCATACTGTTTTGATTAATGTAGCTATATATTATAGTCTGAAGCTAGGGACCATGATACCTCCGGCTTTCTTCTTAACATCAAGATTACTTTTAATATTTCAGGACTTTTTGGTTTTGTACTAACTGAAGGATTTTTTTGTTCTAGTTCTGTGAAAAATAGGTATTTTGATAAGTATTGAATTAAAACTGTAGACAGCCTTGGAGATTGTGTTCATTATAACAATATTAATTCATCCTGTGATGGCAGTATATCTCTTCATTTCTTTGTGTTGTCTTCAATTTCTTTCATAAATGTCTTATAGTTTTCCAAGTAGAGTTTCTTGCATCTCCTTGGTTAGATTTATCCTTAGGTAATATATTATTTTTGATGCATTTTATATCAAATATTTATTTATTTTTTAATATAAATTTATTTATTTTAATTGGAGGCTAATTACTTTACAATATTGTATTGGTTTTGCCATAAATCAACATGAATCCGCCACAGGTATACACGTGATCCCCATCCTGAACCCACCTTCCACCTCCCTCCCCATAGCATCCCTCTGGGTCATCCAAGTGCATCAGCCCCTAGAATCCTGTATCCTGCATAGAACCTGAACTGGTGATTCATTCCACATATGAAGTTATACATGTTTCAATGCCATTCTCCCAAATCTCCCCACCCTCTCCCTCTCACACAGAGTCCAAAAGACTGTTCTATACATCTCCATCTCTTTTGCTGTCTCACACACAGGGCTATCATTACCATCTTTCTAAATTCCATATATATGTGTTAGTATACTGTATCAGTGTTTTTCTTTCTGGCTTACTTCATTCTGTATAATAGGCTCCAGTTTCATCCACCTCATTAGGACTGATTCAAATGTATTCTTTTTAATGGCTGAATAATACTCCATTGTGTATTTGTATCACAGATTTCTTATCCATTCATCTGCTGATGGACATCTAGGTTGCTTCCATGTCCTGGCTATTATAAACAGTGCTGCGATGAACACTGGGGTACACTGCGATGAACACTGGGGTACACGTGTCTCTTTCCCTTCTGGTTTCCTCAGTGTGTATGCCCAGCAGTGGGATTGCTGGATCATAAGGCAGTTCTATTTCCAGTTTTTGAAGGAATCGCCACACTGTTCTCCATAGTGGGTGTACTAGTTTGCATTCCCACCAACAGTGTAAGAGAGTTCCCTTTTCTCCACACCCTCTCCAGCATTTATTATTTGTAGACTTTTGGATCACAGCCATTCTGACTGGTGTGAAATGGTACCTCAGAGTGGTCTTGATTTGCATTTCTCTGATAATGAGTGATGTTGAGCATCTTTTCATGTGTTTGTTAGCCATCTGTATGTCTTCTTTGGAGAAATGTCTATTTAGTTCTTTGGCCCATTTTTTGATTGGGTCATTTATTTTTCTGGAGTTGAGCTGTAGGAGTTGCTTGTATATTTTTGAGATTAGTTGTTTGTCAGTTGCTTCATTTGCTATTATTTTCTCCCATTCTGAAGGCTGTCTTTTCACCTTGCTGACAGTTTCCTTTGATGTGCAGAAGCTTTTAAGGTTAATTAGGTCCCATTTGTTTATTTTTGCTTTTATTTCCAATATTCTGGGAGGTGGGTCATAGAGGATCCTGCTGTGATGTATGTCAGAGAGTGTTTTGCCTATGTTCTCCTCTAGGAGTTTTATAGTTTCTGGTCTTATGTTTAGATCTTTAATCCACTTTGAGTTTATTTTTGTGTATGGTGTTAGAAAGTGTTCTAGTTTCATTCTTTTACAAGTGGTTGACCAGATTTCCCAGCATCACTTGTTAAAGAGATTGTCTTTAATCCATTGTATATTCTTGCCTCCTTTGTCAAAGATAAGGTGTCCATATGTGCATGGATTTCTCTCTGGGCTTTCTATTTTTTTCCATTGATCTATATTTCTGTCTTTGTGCCAGTACCATACTGTCTTGATAACTGTGGCTTTGTAGTAGAGCTTGAAGTCAGGCAGGTTGATTCCTCCAGTTCCATTCTTCCTTCTCAGGATCGCTTTGGCTATTCGAGGTTTTTTGTATTTCCATACAAATTATGAAATTATTTGTTCTAGCTCTGTGAAGAATACTGTTCGTAGCTTGATAGGGATTGCATTGAATCTATAAATTGCTTTGGGTAGTATACTCATTTTCGCTATATTGATTCTTCCAATCTATGAACATGGAATATTTTTCCATCTATTAGTGTCCACTTTGATTTCTTTCACCAGTGTTTTATAGTTTTCTATATATAGGTCTTTAGTTTCTTTAAGTAGATATATTCCTAAGTAATTTATTCTTTCCGTTGCAATGGTGAATGGAATTGTTTCCTTAATTTCTTCTTCTGTTTTCTCATTATTAGTGTATAGGAATGCAAGGGATTTCTGTGTGTTGATTTTACATCCTGCAACTTTACTATATTCATTGATTAGTTCTAGTAATTTTCTGGTGGAGTCTTTAGGGTTTTCTATGTAGAGGATCATGTCATCTGCAAATAGTGAGAGTTTTACTTCTTCTTTTCCAATTTGGATTCCGTTTATTTCTTTTTCTGCTCTGATTGCTGTGGCCAAAACTTCCAAAACTATGTTGAATAGTAATGCTGAAAGTGGGCACCCTTGTCTTGTTCCTGACTTTAGAGGAAATGCTTTCAATTTTTCACCATTGAGGATAATGTTTGCTGTGGGTTTGTCATATATAGCTTTTATTATGTTCAGGTATGTTCCTTCTCTTCCTGCTTTCTGGAGAGTTTTTATCATAAATGGGTGTTGAATTTTGTCAAAGGCTTTCTCTGCATCTATTGAGATAATAATATGGTTTTTATTTTTCAATTTGTTAATGTGGTGTATTACATTGATTGATTTGTGGATACTGAAGAATCCTTGCATCCCTGGGATAAAGCCCACTTGGTCATGGTGTATGATCTTTTTAATGTGTTGTTGGATTCTGATTGCTAGAATTTTGTTAAGGATTTTTGCATCTATGTTCATCAGTGATATTGGCCTGTAGTTTTCTTTGTTTGTGGCGTCTTTGTCAGGTTTTGGTATTAGGGTGATGGTGGCTTCATAGAATGAGTTTGGAAGTTTTCCTTCCTCTGCAATTTTCTGGATGAGTTTGAGTAGGATAGGTGTTAGCTCTTCTCTAAATTTTTGGTAGAATTCAGCTGTGAAACCGTCTGGACCTGGGCTTTTGTTTGCTGGAAGATTTTTGATTACAGTTTCAATTTCCATGCTTGTGATGGGTCTGTTAGATTTTCTATTTCTTCCTGGTCGAGTTTTGGAAAGTTGTTCTTTTCTAAGAATTTGTCCATTTCTTCCACGTTGTCCATTTTATTGGCATATAATTGTTGATAGTAGTCTCTTATGATCCTTTGTATTTCTGTGTTGTCTGTTGTGATCTCTCCATTTTCATTTCTAATTTTATTGATTTGATTTTTCTCCCTTTGTTTCTTGATGAGTCTGGCTAATGGTTTGTCAATTGTATTCATCCTTTCAAAGAACCAGCTTTTGGCTTTGTTGATTTTTGCTATGGTTGTTTTTGTTTCTTTTTGCATTTATTTCTGCTCTAATTTTTAAGATTTGTTTCCTTCTACTAATCCTGGGGTTCTTCATTTCTTCCTTTTCTAGTTGCTTTAGGTGTAGAGTTAGGTTATTTATTTGACTTTTTTTTGTTTCTTGAGGTGTGCCTGTATTGCTATGAACTTTCCCTTTAGGACTGCTTTTACCGTGTCCCACAGGTTTTGGGTTGTTGTGTTTTCATTTTCATTCGTTTCTATGCAAATTTTGATTTCTTTTCTGATTTCTTCTGTGATTTGTTGGTTATTCAGCAGCGTGTTGTTCAGCCTCCATATGTTGGAATTTTTAATAGTTTTTCTCCTGTAATTGATATCTAATCTTACTGCATTGTGGTCAGAAAAGATGCTTGGAATGATTTCAATTTTTTTGAATTTACCAAGGCTAGCTTTATGGCCCAGGATGTGATCTATCCTGGAGAAGGTTCCATGTGCACTTGAGAAAAAGGTGAAATTCATTGTTTTGGGATGAAATGTCCTATAGATATCAATTAGGTCTAACTGGTCTATTGTATCATTTAAAGTTTGTGTTTCCTTGTTAATTTTCTGTTTAGTTGATCTATCCATAGGTGTGAGTGGGGTATCAAAGTCTCCCACTATTATTGTGTTATTGTTAATTTCTCCTTTCATACTTGTTAGCATTTGTCTTACATACTGCAGTGCTCCTGTGTTGGGTGCATATATATTTATAATTGTTATATCTTCTTCTTGGATTGATCCTTTGATCATTATGTAGTGACTTTCTTTGTCTCTTTTCACAGCCTTTGTTTTAAAGTCTATTTTATCTGATATATGACTATTGCTACTCCTACTTTCTTTTGGTCTCTATTTGCATGGAAAATCTTTTTCCAGCCCTTCACTTTCAGTCTGTTTGTGTCCCCCGTTTTGAGGTGGGTCTCTTGTAGACAACATATGTAGGGGTCTTGTTTTTGTATCCATTCAGCCAGTCTTTGTCTTTTGGTTGGGGCATTCAACCCATTTACGTTTAAGGTAATTACTGATAAGTATGATCCCGTTGCCATTTATTTTATTGTTTTGGGTTCGAATTTATACACCCTTTTTGTGTTTCCTGTCTAGAGAATATCCTTTAGTATTTGTTGGAGAGCTGGTTTGTTGGTGCAGAATTCTCTCAGCTTTTGCTTGTTCTGAAAAGCTTTTGATTTCTCCTTCATACTTGAATGAAATCCTTGCTGGGTACAATAATCTAGGCTGTAGGTTATTTTCTTTCATCACTTTAAGTATGTCCTGCCATTCCCTCCTGGCCTGAAGAGTTTCTATTGAAAGATCAGCTGTTATCCTTATGGGGATTCCCTTGTGTGTTATTTGTTGTTTTTCCCTTGCTGCTTTTAATATTTGTTCTTTGTGTTTGATCTTTGTTAATTTGATTAATATGTGTCTTGGGGTGTTTTGCCTTGGGTTTATCCTGTTTGGGACTCTCTGGGTTTCTTGGACTTGAGTCATTATTTCTTCCCCATTTTAGGGAAGTTTTCAACTATTATCTCCTCAAGTATTTTCTCACGGTCTTTCTTTTTGTCTTCTTCTTCTGGAACCCCTATGATTCGAATGTTGTAGCATTTAATATTATCCTGGAGGTCTCTGAGATTGTCCTCATTTCTTTTAATTCGTTTTTCTTTTATCCTCTCTGATTCATTTATTTCTACCATTCTATCTTCTAATTCACTAATCCTATCTTCTGCCTCTGTTATTCTACTATTTATTGCCTCCAGAGTGTTTTTAATTTCATTTATTGCATTATTCATTTTATATTGACTCTCTTTTATTTCTTCTAGGTCCTTGTTAAACCTTTCTTGCATCTTTTCAATCCTTGTCTCCAGGCTATTTATCTGTGATTCCATTTTAATTTCAAGATTTTTGATCAATTTCACTATCATTCGGAATTCTTTATCAGGTAGATTCCCTATCTCTTCCTCTTTTGTTTGGTTTGGTGGGCATTTATCCTGTTCCTTTATCTGCTGGGTATTCCTCTGTCTCTTCATCTTGTTTAAATTGCTGAGTTTGGGGTGTCCTTTCTGTATTCTGGCAGTTTGTGGAGTTCTCTTTATTGTGGCTTTTCCTTGCTCTGTGTGGGTTTGTACAGGTGGCTTGTCAAGGTTTCCTGGTTAGGGAAGCTTGTGTCGGTGTTCTGGTGGGTGGAGCTGTTTTTGTTCTCTCTGGAGTGCAATGAAATGTCCAGTAATGCGTTATGAGATGTCTATGGTTTTGGGGTGATGTTGGGCAGCTTGTATCTTGAAGCTCAGGGCTGTGTTCCTTTGTTGCTGGAGAATTTGCTTGGTATGTCTTGCCCTGGAACTTGTTGGCCCTTGTGTGGTGCTTGGTTTCAGTGTCAGTATGGAGGTGTTTGATGAGCTCCTGTCAATTAATGTTCCTTGGAGTCAGGAGTTCCCTGGAGTCAGGGTTTGGACTTAAGCCTCCTGCTTCCAGTTATTGGTCTTATTTTTACAGTAGTTTCAAAACTTCTCCTTCTATATAGCACCATTGATAAAACATCTACATTAAAGATGAAAAGTTTCTTTACTGTGAGGGTCACTCAGAGAGGTTCCCTGCATTACATGGAGAAGAGAAGAGGGAGGAGGGAGTTAGAGGTGACCCAAATGAGATGAGGTGGAATCAATAGTGTAGAGAGTGGGGTAGCCAGTAGTCACTTCCTTATGTGCACTCCACAACTGGACCACTCAGAGATGTTCACAGAGTTATACAGAGAAGAGAAGAAGGAGGAAGGAGACAGAGGTGGCCAGAAGAATAAAAGGGGGGAATGAAAAGGAGGGAGACAGATCCAGCCAGTAATCAGTTCCCTAAGTGTTCTCCACTGTCTGGAACACACAGAAACTCACAGAGTTGGGTAGAGTAGAGAGGGGTTAGGGAGGAGACACAGGCGACCTGGTGGAGAAGAAGGAGAGTCCAAAGGGAGAGAGAGCAGTCAAGCCAGTAATCTCGCTCCCTAGTGAAAAATGGGTCCTGAGGGTTGGGTTCTTAAAGGTACAAAATTGGTAACAAATACATAAAAGCAAAAATTAAAAATCTAGAGTAAAGTTTGGAATTTCAAAAATACGATGTTAAAGAAAAGAAGAAGGAAAAGAAAGAGAGAAAAAATGAACAAAGAAAAACAAACAAGGTTCCAAAAATTATAAAGAAAATACAGGTACAAAATTGATAACTAATACCAAAAAGCAAAAATTAAAAATCTAGAGTAGAGTTTGGAATTTCAAAAACACAATGTTAAAAAAAAGGAAGAAGAGACATAAAGAGAGAAAAAAACAAACAAAAACAAACAATGTCGCAAAAATTATAAAGAAAATACACGTACAAAATTAATGTCAAATACCAAAAAGCATAAATTAAAAATGTAGAGTAGAGTTTGGAATTTCAGATATACAATGTTATATAAAAGAAGAAGAGAAAGAAACAAACAACAAAAAAAGTCACAGAAATTATTAAAAAAAACTGTAGGTACAAAATTGATAACATATACCAAAAAGCTAAAATTAAAAAACTAGAGTAGAGTTTGGAATTTCAAAAATACAATGTTTAAGAAAAGAAGGGGGAAAAAAAGGTCAAAAAATTATAAAATATATATATATGAAGTTTGCTGAAGAAGAAAAAAAATAGGGTCTTTTTTTTTTTGCAAAGTAATAGGTTATAAAAGTGAAAATTAAAGGAACAATAGAGGACTTAAAAATTTTTTTTAATTAAAAAAGAAAGAAAGAAAGAATGATCATAAAAATAGTAAAAATATATCTAGGACTTTTTCTGGTTTTGTTGTGAGTATTGTGGGTTCAGTTCATTTTTGGCTAGTTCCTTAGTCCAACTTATATTTCTCAAGATCTATAGGCCCCTTCTTATGTAGTCCGTAGTAACCACGGGGTTTTAATCTATTGCCTGTAGCTTCCAAGGCGTTTCCCTCTGTTATAACTTCTTCTGTTTGCTGGTCTCTTCAGTGTCTGGTTACCGCCCTGACACAAAGGGGACCGTGGGGGAAACTTTTTTTTTTTTAGGCTCACTTGTTCAGTCGCGCTGTGGGGAGGGAGGGAGGGATGCTGCAAACAAATAACACTGGCGTGCGCTCGCAGTGCCTCAGCCACACTGGGTCTGCCCCCGCTCACGGCGCGTGTAGCCTCCCTGCCCACACTGCTCGGGCTCTAGGTTGTTCCGCCGGGAACAATCCGAGGCCGGCCCTGGGCTGCATGCACCTCCCAGGTCCAAGCCGCTCAGGTTCAGGCACTCGGGTAGTCCTCAGAGGCGCAGACTCGGTTGGGCCTGCGTTTTGTGCTCTTCCCAGGTCCGAGCAGCTCAGGTGATGAGGTGTTTGGCGAGCGCCATTGCTGCGACTTATCGCCTCCCCGCCACTCGGTTATCTGGGTGTAAAACCGGTGCACCTTCTCAGGCAGATGTTGACCGTCCAGACCCCCAAAAAGTTTCAGTTAGCAAAGAAGCCTGCTTACAGTTTTATAGATAATGTCTCTCTGGGGCTGCGATTGCCCCCTTCAGGCTCTGGCTACCTGTCACAGGAGGGGGAAGGTCTGCAGCCGGCTATCTCTGTTCAGTCCTTTGTTCCGTGTGCGGGCCTGGCGGTGTCTTAGGTTGGGGCTGGCTTTTTGCGTGGTAGATATCCCACAGTCTGGTTTGCTAGCCCAAATTATTTCGCTCAGATAGTGCTCAGGGTATTCAGGCCAGATTCTTACTCTGAGCGATGCAGCCCGGGCCGCGCCTCCCTGCCCAGCCCCCGCTTGCCAATGGCGTGTGCAGGCATCTGCGCTGCTTCTCCTCTGGGGGAGTTACCGTAGGGCTCACAATCTGCAAGTTTTAATTGTTTATTAATTTTTTCTCCCTGTTATGCTGCCCTCTGTGCTTCCAAAGCTCGACACAGATTCGTCACTGAGAAGGTTTTCTGGTGTTTGGAAACTTCTCTCTTTTTAAGACTCCCTTCCCGGGACGGAACTCCATCCCTCCCTCTTTTGTCTCTTTTTTTGTCCTTTATATTTTTTCCTACCTCCTTTCGAAGAATTGGGTTGCTTTTCTGGGTGCCTTATGTCCTCTGCCAGCATTCAGAAGTTGTTTTGTGGAATTTACTCGACGTTTAAATGCTCTTTTGATGAATTTGTGGGGGAGAAAGTGTTCTCCCCGTCCTACTCCTCCGCCATCTTGGCTCCTCCCCTTACTTTCTCCCATTCTGAAGGCTGTCTTTTCACCTTGCTTACAGTTTCCTTTGTTGTGCAGAAGCTTTTAATTTTAATTAGGTCCCATTTGTTTATTTTTGCTTTTATTTCCAATATTCTGGGAGGTGGGTCATAGAGGATCCTGCTGTGATTTATGTCGGAGAGTGTTTTGTCTGTATTCTCCTCTAGGAGTTTTATAGTTTCCAGTTTTACATTTAGATCTTTAATCCATTTTGAGTTTATTTTTGTGTATTGTGTTAGAAAGTGTTCTAATTTTATTCTTTTATAAGTGGTTGACCAGTTTTCGCAGCACCACTTGTTAAAGAGATTGTCTTATCTCCATTGTATATTCTTGCCTCCTTTGTCAAAGATAAGGGGTCCATAGGTGCATGGATTTCTCTCTGGGCTTTCTATTTTTTTCCATTGATCTATATTTCTGTCTTTGTGCCAGTACCAAACTGTCTTGATGACTGTGGCTTTGTAGTAGAGCCTGAAGTCAGGCAGGTTGATTCCTCCAGTTCCATTCTTCTTTCTCAAGATAGCTTTGGCTATTCGAGGTTTTTTGTATTTCCATACAAATTATGAAATTATTTGTTCTAGCTCTGTGAAGAATACTGTTGGTAGCTTGATAGGGATTGCATTGAATCTATAGATTGCTTTGGGTAGTATACTCATTTTCACTATATTGATTCTTCTGATCAATGAACACAGTGTATTTCTCCATGTATTTGTGTCCTCTTTGATTTCTTTCACCAGTGTTTCATTGTTTAGTTTCTTTTGATAGTTACATTCCTAAGTATTTTATTCTTTTTGTTGCAATGGTGAATGGAATTGTTTCCTTAATTTCTCTACTTTCTCATTATTAGTGTATAGGAATGCAAGGGATTTCTGTGTGTTGATTTTATATCCTGCAACTTTACTATATTCATTGATTAGTTCTAGTAATTTTCTGGTGGAGTCTTTAGGGTTTTCTATGTAGAGGATCATACAGTGACAGTTTTACTTGTTACTTTTCAATTTGGTTTGCTTTTATTTCTTTTTATTGCCTAATTACTATGGCTGGAATTTCCAATGAAAAAAAGAAGTGAAAATGTTAGTCGCTCAGTCATGTCTGACTCTTTGTGACCCCATGGACTATACGCTTCCAGGCTCCTCTGTTCATGAAATTCTACAGGCAAGCTTATTGGAGTGAGTAGCCATTCCCTTCTCCAGGGGATCTTCCTGACCTAGAGATTGAATCCAGGTTTCCTGTATTACAGGCAGATTCTTTACCATTTGTGCCATCAGAGAAATTCAAGATTTCCAATACTCTGTTGGAAAAAACTGTCAAGAATGGCACTCTTGCCTTTTTACTTATAGGTAAGATTTTCATCTTTTCATTGTTGAGTCTGATGTTGACTTTGGCTTTGTCATATATATATACATATATATTATTATTTTGAGTTATAATTCTTTTATACCAAATTTGTTGAGAGGTTTTTTTTTTAATATATCATAAATGGATGTTGAATTTTGCCAAAAGATTTTTCCATCTAGTGGGAACATCATATTTTTGTCTTCAATTTATTCATGTCATGTATCACATTGATTTGTGAACATTGACCATCCTTGCATCCCAGGGATAAACACCACTTACTCATGGTGCATGATTCTATGTGTCATTTAATTTGATTTCTTAAAGCTTTGTTCAGGATTTTTTTGTATCTATATTAATCAGAAATATTAACATGTAATGATTTTTGTGTGGTCTGATTTTGATATCAACATGATGCTAGCATCATAGAATGAGTTCAGAAGAGTTCATTTCTCTTCAAATTTTGAAAGTTTCAGAAGAAAAGGTAGTAATTCTTCTTTAAGTTTTTGGTAAGATTCACTTGTCAAGATATTTGTTACAGGACTTTTGTTTCTTGGGAGGCTTTTACTTAATTAACTGATTTAATTTTATTTCTGGTAATCAATCTTCATATTTTCTATTTCTTTCTGATTCAGTTTTGGAAGACTGTAGACTTCTATACATTTGTTCATTTCTTTGAGGTTGTCCAATTATTCAGATGGTCAATACTGAAAGCAGATTGATTATATTATTTGCAGCTAAAGATGGAGAAGCTCTATACAGTCAGCAAAAACAAGACTGGGAGCTGACTGTGGCTCAGATCAAGAACTCTTTATTGCAAAATTCAGACTTAAATTGAAGAAAGTGGAGAAAACCACTGCCATTCAGGTATGACCTAAATCAAATCCCTTATGATTATACAGTGGAAGGGACATATAGAGTCAAGGGATTAGACCTGATAGAGTGCCTGAAGAACTATGGACGGAGGTTCATGACATTGTACAGGAGGCAGTAATCAAGACCATCCCCAAAACAAAGAAAAGCAAAATGGTTGTCTGAGGAGGCCTTACAAATAGTTGAGAAAAGAAGAGCAGCTAAAGGCAAAGGAGAAAAGGAAAGACATACCCATTAGAATATGGAGTTCCAAAGAATAGCCAGGAGAGATAAGAAAGACTGCCTCAGTGATCAATGAAAATAAACAGAAGAAAAAATAGAATGGGAAAGACTAGAGATCTCTTCAAGAAAATCAGAGATGCCAAGCGAACTTTTCAACAATGAAGGGCACAATAAAGGACAGAAATGGTATGGATCTAACAGAAACAGAAGATATTAAGAAGAGGTGGTGAGAATACACAGAAAAACTGTACAAAAAATATCTTCATGATCCAGATAATCACGATGGTGGGATCACTCACTTAGAGCTAGATATCCTGGAATGTGAAGTCAAGTGGGCCTTAGGAAGCATCATTGTGAACAAAGCTAAGGGAGGTGATGGAATTCCAGTTGAGTTATTTCAAATCCTAAAAGAAGATGCTGTGAAAGTGCTGCACTAAATACACCAGAAAATTTAGAAAACTCAGCAGTGGCCACAGGATTGGAAAACATCAGTTCTCGTTCCAATCCCAAACAAGAGCAATGCCAAAGAATGTTCAAACTGTGGCACAATTGAACTCATTTCACATGCTATCAAAGTAATGCTCAAAATTTTCCAAGCCATTCTTCAAGAGTACATGAACCATGAAATTCCAGATATTCAAGCTGGATTTAGAAAAGGCAGAGGAACCAGAGATCAAATTGCCAATATCCATTGGATCGTCAAAAAAGCAAGAGAGTTCCAGAAAAACATCTGCTTCTGATTTATTCAGTTCAGTTCAGTTTAGTCACTCAGCCGTGTCCCACTCTTTGCAACCCCTTGAATTGCAGCACCTGATTTATTGGCTATGCCAAATCCTTTGACTGTGTGGATCACAACAATCTGTGGGACATTCTTAAAGAGATGGAATATCAGACTACCTAACCTGCCTCCTGAGAAATCTGTATCCAGGTCACGAAGCAACAGTTAGAACTGGATATGGAACAACACACTGGTTCCAAACCAGGAGAGGTGTACGTCAAAGCTATATGTTGTTACCCTGCTTATTTAACTTATATGTCTAGTACATCAGGAGAAATGATGGGCTGGATGAAGCACAAGCTGGAATCAAGATTGCCAGGAGAAATATCAATAACCTCAGACATGCAGATGACACCACCCTTATGGCAGAAAGCAAAGAAGAACTAAATATCCTCTTGATGAAAGTGAAAGAGGAGAGTGAAAATGTTGACTTAAAGCTCAACATTCAGAAAAGTAAGATCATGGCATCTGGTCCCATCACTTCATGGCAAATAGTTGGGGAAACAGTGGAAACAGTGTCAGACTTTATTTTGGGGGGCTGCAAAATCACTGCAGATGGTAACTGCAGCCATGAAATTAAAATACACTTACTTCTTGGAAGAAAAATTATGACCAAACTTGACAGCATATTCAAAAGCAGAGACATTACTCTGCCAACAAAGGTCTGTCTAGTCAAAAGTACAGTTTTTCCAGTAGTCATGTATGGATGTGAGAGTTGGACTATAAAGCAAGCTGAGCTCTGAATAATCGATGCTTTTGAACTGTGGTGTTGGAGAAGACTCTTGAAAGTCACTTGAACAGCAAAGTGATCCAACCAGTTCATCCTAAAGGAAATCAGCTCTGAATATTCATTGGAAAGACTGATGTTGAGCCTGGTACTCCAATACTTTGGCCACCTGATGCAAAGAACTGACTCCTTTGAAAAGATCCTAATGCTGGGAAAGATTGAAGGCAGGAGGAGAAAGGGACAACATAGGATAAGATGGTTGGATGGCATCACCGACTCAATGGAAATGAGTTTGAGTAAACTCAGAGAGTTGATGATGGAAAGGGAGGCCTGGTGGGCTGCTGTCCTTGGGGTCACAAAGAGTTAGACATGATTGAGCGACTGAACTGCACTGAACTGAATTTTTGAGTTGTAATTGTCCATAGTAGTGATTAACTCCAATACATGGGGAAAGTCTCTGATGCTGGGAAAGATTGTAGGCAGGAGGAGGAGACAACAGAGGATGAGATGGTTGGATGGTATCACTGACTTGATTGACATGTGTTTGAACAAGTTCTGGGAGTTAGTGATGTACAGGGAAGCCTGGTGTGCTGCATTCCTTGGAGTCGCAGAGTCAGACACAACTGAACAACTGAACTGAAAGTTTTGTTACCCTTTGTATTTCTGTGATGTCATAATTTATTTTCTTTCTTTTTTATTTTATTTACTTTGGCTCTTTTCCTTTTTTTTTCTCTTTATTACCCTCATTTAAAAGTTTATCAATTTTGTTTATCTTTTCAAAGAATCCATTCTTATTTTCATTTGTCTTTTCTATTGCTTTGTATCCATTAAAAAATTTCTACATTGATCTCCATTATTTCCTTCCTTCTTCTAACTTTGTTTTTTATTTTAGTTTTATTTATTTAAGTGTGAGTTTTGATTTTTTATTTTGACTTTTTTTTAAAGGAAGTAGACCTATATCACTATAAACTTCGCTCTGATTGCTGATTTTGCTGCATTCCATATATGTTGTATCACTGTGCTTCTATTTTCATTTGTCTCCAGGTATCTTTTTATTTTATTTTGTTTTATTTTTTATTTCATAAGTGACCCTCTGACTGCTTGATAGCACATTGTTTAGACTTCACATCTTTTGTGGATTTGTAGTTTCTATATAGTTGGTTTTTATTTTCATACTCCTGTAGTTGGAAAAATTCCTTGATATGATTTTAATCTTCTTAAATTTTTTGAATCATTTTTTGCAGTCTAGCATGAAGTCTATCCTGGAGAATGTACCATGTGCGGTTGAAATGAAAGTGTTTTCCAATTATTTTGGATGGAATGTTCTATAATATATATCTACCTATCTATCTATCTAAAATCCATCTACTCTAATGCATCATTCAAGGTCAATGATATTCTGTCCATTGATGTAAGATGTCCATATCTTCTTGATATTCTGTCCATTTATATAATGTGGTATTAAAGTCCCTTATTTTTGTTGCATTGTTATCAATTTCTTATTTTGTAATTGCTAATATTTGCTTTATATATTTAGATGGTCATCTACTAGGTAAAAATACATTTATAGTTGTCTTGGTTTCTTGTTTGATTACCCCCCCCCACCCCCTGTTTATCATCAGTTAATGCCTTTTATTTTTTATTGCTCTAATCATTTTTTAAAGTCTATTTTTTTCTGATTAAGTATTGCTACCAGAGTTGTTTTCTGATTTTTTTAAAAAAAGATTTCCATTTGCATGGAATATCTTTTCTACTCCGTCTCTTTCAATCTGTGTGTATTTTTAGTTCTGAAGTAAGTCTTTTGTAGGCAGCATAGACATTTTTTAAAAAATCACTTCATCTCTTTTAGGTCTTTTAACATGCAAAGTTAGTATGATTTACATTGTTTCAGAGGTCTGTTAAACTGTTCTCATTTTTAAAAATTATTTTTCCCCATTTTTTCTGTTTAAGTAATTCCCACTAATCTGTCTTCCAGATCACTGAACCATTTCTGTGTATCATATAATTTACTGTTGATTCTTTCTGGTGTATTTTTAATTTTGTTTATTATATTCTTCATCTCTGTTTTTTTTTTTTTTTTAATTTTCTAGCTATGTCAAAATATTCACTGTGTTCTACTCTTCTTATCTCAACTTAGTTAAGCTTGTTTTTGATCATTATTTTAATCTCTTTATCATGTAAATTGTTTTCATCCACTTTTTTTAGTCTTTTGCAGAGGTTTTGTATATTCTTTCATTTGAAACGTATTCCTCTGTCTCTTCATTTTGCTCAATTCTCTCTGTTCTTTTTTGTGTATTAGGTAGATTGGTTTCATCTCCTGATCTTAGAGAAGTAGCTTTTTCTAGGAGACACCTACATGCACGAGCAGCATGCTTCACTGTATTCACCAGAGATCTATGTTCTAAGAATGTGCTATAAATGGGCTGCATGCATCCTTCTGTTGTGGCAAGAATAATTACTGTGGATGTACTATAGGTGGAGCTGACCCTTAGTCAGGTAGGCTGAAGGCCTTATCTCATATGGTGGCTGTGGGCCTATTTGCCATTCAGACCAGGTCTCCATGTGACCATCCATGCAATCTAGTTGTGTGTCACTGCTTCAAGACAACTGGTGTGTTTTGGGGATGGTTAAGCCCCCGTTTCTAATAAGCTTCTAATAGGCAGTGGTACAAGTTTCTCATCATAGCTTCTGCCAGCATCCATATCTGCAGGGAGGAAATCAGTTGCCTCCTGCCTCTCTGGGAGGCTGTCCAAAATCAGCAAGTGGGTCTGACCCAGGCTCCTTTTAAGTTATTGCCTCTGTGCTGGAACTTAGTGTTGTGAGATTTGTGCATACTCTTTCAGAGTGGAAGCTGTTTCCAATTGCCCTCTGGCTCTCCTGAATATAACCTTCACTGATTTTCAAATCTGAATGTTCTGGGACTTATCTTCCAGCAACAGAATCCCAGAATGCGAACTCTGATGTGAGGCTTGGATGCCTTGCTCTTCAAGTAAGACAACTACACTTTTAATATCTCTAACATATTTGGAACTTTGGGGTATGGATCATGATTATACTGCATTTTTGCCACTCTACCTGTCTTGCTGTGGTTCCTTGTTTATATCTTTAGTTTTGGAAAATATTTCCTACTTGTCTTCATAGATAGTTGCTCTAGAATTAGTAATGGTGTTCAATTCACTCAGTAATGTCTGACTCTTTGCAACCTCATAGACTGCAGCATGCCGAGCTTCCTTGTCCTTCACTATCTCCCAGGGTTTGCTCAAACTCATGTCCATTGAGTCGATGATTCAATCCAACCATCTCATCCTCTTTGAAACATTGTGAGGTGTTTTATACTGATTTAATCTCCAGATTCATTATTAGTCTATTCAAATTTTCTATATCTTCATTATTCAGCCTTGGTAGTGAGAGGGTAACAGGCAGGAAGGCTAGGGTTCCCCAAGTGGAGGAAATAGACTGCAAGTGTCAGATTTTTTTTTTTTTTTTTCCTCTTCTCTATACAAAATTAAAAGGAGAAGGCAATGGCAGCCCACTCCAGTACTATTGCCTGGAAAATCCCAAGGATGAAGGAGCCTGGTAGGCTGTAGTCCATGAGGTCGCTAAGAGTTGGACAGGACTGAGTGACTTCCCTTTCACTTTTCACTTTCATGCATTGGAGAAGGAAATGGCAACCCACTCAAGTGTTCTTGCCTGGAGAATCCCAGGGATGGAGGAGCCTGGTGGGCTGCTGTCTATGGGGTTGCACAGAGTCGGACATGACTGAAGCAACTTAGCAGCAGATACAAAATTAAAAGGAGGTTTCTTTTAAAACTCTGTGTTGCCATGATGACACCTGGTTCCACCTGAAGTTAAGTTTTCTCAAACCTTGAGCTGACTAATGCATTCTTCTTATGGAAATGTTTTTCTTAAGCTATGTTAATGAAATATGTATTTACCTTAGAATTTGCCTTCCTTCAAGATTCATGTCAATTGTTTAATGGCCCTGATGACTCAGCTTGTGCCAACATAACCTCAAAATGCATGTTTGGGTGAGGGGCCTGGTGACACTCTGAGTTTTGAGACATTTCCTTTCTCTAATTAGCAGCTTGCTAATAGGTATACAACTTCTTGCTAAAAACTAGCAAGGGGACACTTTCTGCCCTCTTCTGGTGTGTATGTCAGAAGCTTTCTTTATCTTTTTTACACTTTAATAAGACTTTATTACACAAAAGCTCTGAGTGATCAAACCTCATCACTGGCCCCATATCGAATTTCTCTTCTCTAGAGGCCAAGAATCCCTGCATCATTTATGGCTCATAGCAACAACCTTTCATTTGATAATATAAATATAAAAATTTATCCATTTCTTCTAGTATATTTATTTTTATATGGCAAGTGTTGAATTAATCATATTTCTCAGTTTGTTACACTTATTACCATTGATCCATGAAAGATTCCTGTTTTGTTTTTATTTACTTATCTATTTATTCCTCTCTTTTATCCCCATTACCAACTCCCATATCTATTTTCCATATGGTAAGGGCTGTATTAGTCATATATCTCAGTTGGTTACAGTATTATCACTGGTCCATGAAATATTTGTATTTTGTTTTTGTTTATTTGCATGTCTATTTATTTCTCTCTTTTCTCCCCATTACCAACTCCCATTCCTTCTTCTAACCATCCCATCCAGCAAGTGCTTATTTTATTTCTGAATCTCCAATAATCTCTGCTCTAAAGTCATCTTTTAGAGAAGACTTTCCTAATTCCCCTCTCTGAAATATTAGCTCCCTGTCATTCTCCATCCTCTTACCCTGCTTATTTTCCCTTTACATAATGCAGCATCACCTAAATTTCAGTTATTTATTTCATTTAATCAAATGTAAGTTATTATTTTTTTTTTTTTCGCAAAGATACCCTTGCTAAATTCAGTCCTGGAAGAATGATATACTCAGTTCAGTTCAGTCGCTCAGTCGTGTCCGACTCTTTGCGACCCCATGAATCGCAGCACGCCAGGCCTCCCCGTCCATCACCATTTCCTGGAGTTCACTCAGACTCACGTCCATGGAGTCAGTGATGCCATCCAGCCATCTCATCCTCTGTCGTCCCCTTCTCCTCCTGCCCCCAATCCCTCCCAGCATCAGAGTCTTTTCCAATGAGTCAGCTCTTCGCATGAGGTGGCCAAAGTACTGGAGTTTCAGCTTCAGCATCATTCCCTCCAAAGAAATCCCAGTGCTGATATCCTTCAGAATGGACTGGTTGGATCTCCTTGCAATCCAAGGGACTCTCAAGAGTCTTCTCCAACACCACAGTTCAAAAGCATCAATTCTTCGGTGCTCAGCCTTCTTCACAGTCCAACTGTCACATCCATACATGACCACAGGAAAAACCACACTAGCAGAATTCAAATTGTACTTTAGAAGGTGTTTTGATTATGATGATCTGTAAACTTTCAAGAATATTTTAAAAGGCTCTTTTAAACTATAGACTCTGATTTGTTCGTTAGAAGAATTTTTGAAATGGCTCTTCACCTCTGCCTGTGTTATCTATGTTTAAAGGTGTCAGAACCCTGGGATTTCCAGGATCAGACTTACTGATCATTCTCTGCGTGAAATTCTCTCTTTTGTTGGTTATCCTGGTCTTTGTGGGATTCATCCACTTCCAGAGAACAAATGATTGCAGGTAGGAAATGAAAAGTGAAAATTGTAGATCCATTAGAAAAAAACATTATCAGAAGACTTTGAGTTTACAATGTCCCGGGGAAAGCCTGACCCATTTTTTTTTTTGGGGGGGGGGCACATTGTTTGTATCTTGGCTCATTCTTTGATATAAAAGCCTTGTTAACAGTTGAGAGCCCAGGCAGAAGTGCCTGCAGCACTAGGGCAAGACAATGAAAAACTACTACTTCACTGTGGTTTTTTCCTGAGAGAGACTTGCCTAGTCCATGCTTTGAGAATTCTGTGGGGGAAATGAAGTTTTACTGGCGCTCCTTCAGTGTTTGCTTCCCAGTTTCTATACTTCTGAAGGCTTATATTCATTTCTGCTTACTTAACAAATGTAAGTTCTTAAGGGTGAAAAGTCTTTATTCACACCACTGTATTCTTAGAGCCTTAGAATAGTGCTGCCTGTCAAAAACTGGATGCCCAAGCAATATTTGAAGGATGAATGTATGAGGGAATGAAAAAAGGAAACAAAGATCAGTGATAATAGGATGTTGAGAAGTCTCTGTAGATGACCCATAAATCTCTGAAGTGTTGTATGTGTTTATAATTAAACCCATGCATTATTTGTAGTTTTAATGATATGTTCTTTCAAAAAACACTACCTACTGTGCTATGCCCTGAAGAAACCAAGGCAAAGAAGAAAATTCTTTCTCAGGTGTTTTCAGTCTAACGTGTTAACAAATATGTAAATGGACACTTAATGTGGTGTAATAAGAGCATTAATACACATATGTATTATGCACCATTATTGCTCAGGGAAGAAAGCAATGCATTTCAGACAGGCCAGAGATGAATTAATGTACAAAATGACATTTAATTCATCCTTAAATAAATATCTATGGGACAATTACCATGCACCTACAGTATGCTAGGTTTCAGTGACATGGCATCAACTGTAACTGAGGCCCAAAATGAGAAATAGCTGAGCACCAAAAAAGAAACAATCAACTCCACAACAGATGAAATCGAAGTATAATTTAGGACTCATATTATTTCTGATGCAAGAGGTTCTTCTCATGCAGTTAAAAAGTTCAGCAAAAAGAACTTTTGACAATCACTTGTAAGGAGACATTCTCTGGAGAGAAAGAAAAACGGACAGAAATTTCAAGCAAAATGAAATAGACTCTGCTAAGTAATCCAACATTGCTCTAGTTCCCTGAAATGGAAAGGTGATCCTAAGAGTACACTCTGTCCTAATGGGTAGGTCATGTTGGAGCCAGCTTCTGGGATACCAAAGCCCAGAAGACTGAATTTGTGGAGTACATTTGAATTGCAGACAATTTAAAAAAAGTTAAAAACAGGGACTACACCATTTCAAAATGGTATATTAAATGGTGTAAATAACAAAGAGATATCACCTCACATCAGTCAGAATGGCCATCATCAAAAAACCTACAGATAAATACTGGAGAGGATGTGGAGAAAAGGGAACCCTCTTGTACTGTTGATGGGAATATGAGTTGATACAGCCAGTATGGAGAACAGTATGGAGAGCCGTTCAAAGCTAGGGATAAAACTACCATATGACCAAACAATGCCGCAACTGGGTATATACCCTGAGAAAACCACAATGCTAAAAGACACATGCACCCCAGTGTTTACTGCAGCAGTATTTTACAATAGCCAGGACATGGAAGCAGATATCCAACAATAGATAAATGGATGAAGAAGTTGTGATACATATATACAATGCAATATTACTCAGCCATAAAATGGAACAAATTTGAGTCATTTGAACTGAGGTGAAGGAAACTACAGCCTGTTATACGGAATGAAGTAAATCAGGAAGAGAAAAGCAAATATTGTATATTAATGCATATATATGGAATCTAGAAAAATGGTATGATGAACCTACTTGCAGGTCAGGAATAAACACAGACATAGAGAATGGACTTGTGGACACAGCAGGAGAAGGAGAGGGTGGGACGAATTGAGAGAGTAGCATTGAAATAATTACCACATTTAAAATAGATAGCTAGTGGGATTGTGCTATATAACACAGGGAGCTCAGCCCTGTGCTATTAATATTTGATGACTTAGAAGGGTGGGATGGGGGGAGTGAGTGGGAGGGAGATTCAAGAGGGAGGGAATATATATATATACTTATGGCTGATTCACATTGTTGTATGGCAGAAACCAATACAACATTATAAAGCAAATATCCTCCAATTAAAAATAAATTAAAAAAACATGAAAAACATGGTGTGAAAATAAGTCTCCCAGCTACCTTTGAATGACTTTACATGCTTTCAAAATCTATAATTCCTAGGAGCATTATTCTTTATGCCACAACCACCAGTATAAGTTACAATAGTAAATGCTCCAAAGGCAGGCATTACCTTGGCATGGAGCTACTTCTTGAACTGGGTAACCCTATATAACACTCTTTTCATTATAGGGGACTGGAATGCAAAAAGTAGGAAGTCAAGAAACACCTGGAGTAACAGGCAAATTTGGCCTTGGAATACGGAATGAAGCAGGGCAAAGACTAATAGAGTTTTGTCAAGAAAATGCACTGGTCATAACAAACACCCTCTTCCAACAACACAAGAGAAGACTCTACACATGGACATCACCAGATGGTCAACACCGAAATCAGATTATTATATTTTTTGCAGCCAAAGATGGAGAAGCTCTATACAGTGAGCAAAAACAAGACCAGGAGCTGACTGTGGCTCAGACCATGAACTCCTTATTGCCAAATTCAGACTTAAATTGAAGAAAGTAGGGAAAACCACTAGACCATTCAGGTATGACCTAAATCAAATCCCTTATGATTATATAGTGGAAGTGAGAAATAGATTTAAGGGCCTAGAATCTGATAGATAGAGTGCCTGATGAACTATGGAATGAGGTTCGTGACATTGTACAGGAGACAGGGATCAATACCATCCCCATGGAAAAGAAATGCAAAAAAGCAAAATGGCTGTCTGAGGAGGCCTTACAAATAGCTGTGAAAAGAAGAGACATGAAAAGCAAAGGAGAAAAGGAAAGATATAAACATCTGAATGCAGAGTTCCAAAGAATAGAAAGAAGAGATAAGAAAGCCTTCTTCAGCGATCAATGCAAAGAAATAGAGGAAAACGACAGAATGGGAAAGACTAGGGATCTCTTCAAGAAAATCAGAGATACCAAAGGAACATTTCATGCAAAGATGAGCTCGATAAAGGACAGAAATGGTATGGACCTAACAGAAGCAGAATATATTAAGAAGAGATATACACAGAAGAACTGTACAAAAAAGATCTTCATGACCCAGATAATCACGATGGTGTGATCACTCACCTAGAGCCAGACATCCTGGAATGTGAAGTCAAGTGGGCCTTAGAAAGCATCACTACGAACAAAGCTAGTGGAGGTGATGGAATTCCAGGTGAGCTATTCCAAATCCTGAAAGATGATGCTGTGAAAGTGCTGCACTGAATATGCCAGCAAATTTGGAAAACTCAGCAGTGGCCACAGGCCTGGAAAAGGTCAGTTTTCATTCCAATCCCAAAGAAAGGCAATGCCAAAGAATGCTCAAACTACTGCACAATTGCACTTATCTCACACGCTAGTAAAGTAATGCTCAAAATTCTCTAAGACAGGCTTCAGCAATATGTGAACCGTGAACTTTCTGATGTTCAAGCTGGTTTTAGAAAAGGCAGAGGAACCAGAGATCAAATTGGTAACATCTGCTGGATCACAGAAAAAGCAAGAGAGTTCCAGAAAAGCATCTATTTCTGCTTTATTGACTATGCCAAAGCTTTTGACTGTGTGGATCACAATAAACTGTGGAAAATTCTGAAAGAGATGGGAATACCAGACCACCTGACCTGCCTCTTGAGAAATCTGTATGCAGGTCAGGAAGCAACAGTTAGAACTGGACATGGAACAACAGACTGGTTCCAAATAGGAAAAGGAGTACATCAAGGCTGTATATTGTCACCCTGTTTATTTAATTTATATGCAGAGTACATCATGAGAAATGCTGGACTGGAAGAAACACAAGCTGGAATCAAGAGAAATATCAATAACCTCAGATATGCAGATGACACCACCTTTATGGCAGAAAGTGAAGAGGAACTCAAAAGCCTCTTGATGGAAGTGAAAGTGGAGAGTGAAAAAGTTGGCTTAAAGCTCAACATTCAGAAAACGAAGATCATGGCATCCGGTCCCACCACTTCATGGGAAATAGATGGGGAAACAGTGGAAACAGTGTCAGACTTTATTTTTCTGGGCTCCAAAATCAGTGCAGATGGTGACTGCAGCCATGAAATTAAAAGACGCTTACTCCTAGAAAGGAAAATCATGACCTACATAGATAGCATATTCAAAAGCAGAGACAGTACTTTGCCAACAGAGGTTCGTCTAGTCAAGGCTATGGTTTTTCCTGTGGTCATGTATGGATGTGGGAGTTGGACTGTGAAGAAGGCTGAGTGCCGAAGAATTGATGCTTTTGAACTGTGGTGTTGGAGAAGACTTTTGAGAGTCCCTTGGGCTGAAAGGAGATCCAACCAGTCCATTCTGAAGGAGATCAGCCCTGGGATTTCTTTGGAAGGAATGATTCTAAAGCTGAAACTCCAGTACTTTGGCCACCTCATGCGAAGACTTGATTCATTGGAAAAGACCCTGATGCTGGGAGGGATTGTGGGCAGGAGGATAAGGTGATGACAGAGGATGAGATGGCTGGATGGCATCACTGACTCGATGGACGCGAGTCTGAGTGAACTCCGGGAGTTGGTGATGGACACAGAGGCCTGGTGTGCTGTGATTCATGGGGTCGCAAAGAGTCGGACACGACTGAGAGACTGATCTTATCTGATCTGATATAGCAGTCTGTAGAGTGAGGAGCTTCAGATATTTATAGTAGAAAACCAGAGGTGGTTTATGAAGTATTTTGTTTCAAAGTTTAAAATTATCATGGTTTTTCATTAATTATAACAGATAAAATTAATAGTATTAATCCAATTAAACCAGACTGACCTTGTTGCTTAATCTCAGCCTCTTATTACACCCTCTCATAAACAAACTACAGCCATTCTTGTCTTCGAGACTTTGCTCCCCACCAGCTCTCTTGCCTAGAGTGCCATTTATCTCTTCTGTGCCTGTTTTTCTTGTTGTTCAGTTGCCCAGTCTTGTTGGACTCTTTGTGACCCATGGACTGCAGCACACCAGGCCTCTCTGTCCCTCACCATCTTCCAGAGTTTGCCAAAATTCATGTTCTATCCAGCCATCTCATTCTCTGACGCCTTTTCTTCTGCTGTTTTCATTTTTTCCCAGCATCAGGGACTTTCCCAATAATTCGTTTGTTTCAGATAACCAAAATACTGGAGTTTCAACATTAACCCTTCCAGTGAATATTCAACGTTGATCTCTTTTAAGATTGACTGGTTTGATTTCTTTGCTGTCCATCAGACTTTCAAGAGTCTTCTCCAGCACCACAGTTTGAAGGCATAAATTCTTTGGCATTCTGTCTTCTTTATGGTACAGCTCTCACAACTATATGTGACCACAGGGAAGACCTTGACTATACAGACCTTTGTTGGCAGAGTAATGTTTCTGCTTTTCAGCACACTGTCTAGGTTTTTCATCACTTTCCTGCCAAGAAACAATCATCTCCTGATATCATGGCTACAGTCACAGTCTGCAGTGATTTTGGAGCCCGAGAAGAGGAAATCTGTCACTGCTTCCACCATTTCTCCTTCTATTTGACATGAAGTAATGGGGAGGAATGTAAAAATTTTATTTTTTTTAAATTTTTTAAAATATTTAGTCCTCAGCCAGCTCTTTCACTCTCCTCCTTCACCCTCATCAAGAAGCTCTTTAGTTCCTCCTCACTTTCTGCCATTAGAGTGGTATCATCCACATAGCTGAGACTGTTGATATTTTTTCTGCCTATCTTGGTTCCAGCTTGTAATTCATTCAGGCCAGCATTTCTCATTATATGCTCAGAGTATAGGTTAAACAAAAATGGTGACAGCTGACAGCCTTGTAGTATGCCTTTCTTGATCTTGAATCAATCAGTTGTTCCATATCAGGTTCTAATTGTTGATTCTTGACTTGCCTACAGGTTTCTCAGGAAACAGGTAAGATGGTCTGGTACTCCCATCTCTCTAAGAGCTTTCCACAGTTTGTCATGATCCACACAGTCAAAGGCTTTAGCGTAGTCAATGAAAAATAGATGTCTTTCTGAAATTCCCTAGCTTTCTCTATAATCCAGCAGATGTTGGCAATTTGGTCTCTAGTTCCTTTTATAAACCAAGCTTGGACATCTGGAAGTTCATGGTTCATATAATGCTTAAGCCTAGCATGCAAGATTTTGAGCATGTCCTTGGTAGCATGGGAGATGAGTGCAATTGTCCAAGGGTTAGCAGATTCTTTGGTACTGCCTTTCTTGGGAATTGGCATGAAGATTGAACTTTTCTCATCCTGTGGCCACTGCTCTGTCTTCCAGATTTGCTGACATAATGAATGCAAAACCTTGATGGCATTATCCTTTAGGGATTTGAATAGTTCTACTGGAATTTCATTGCATCCACTAGCTTTATTAACAGCAGTGCTTCTTAAAGCCCACTTAACTTCACATTCCAGAATGTCTGGCTCTGGATTACTAACCACACCATGATAGTAATCTGGTTCATTAAGATATTTTCTATAGAGTTCTTTTGTCTATTTTTTCCATCTCTTTTTGATCTCTTCAGCATCTACTAGGTCTCTACCATTTTTATCATTCATTTTGTCCCTCTTTGGACAGAATGCTCCCTTGATGTTTCCAATTTTCCTGAAGAGTTCTCTAGGCTTTCCCCTTTTGTTGTTCTCTTCTTTTATTATGCATTCTTCATTGAAGAAGACCTTCTTTGGGACTCTGCATGTAAGTGGAAGTACCATTCCCTCCCTCCTTTGCTTTTCACTTCTCTTCATTATTCCTCTATTTGTGAAGCCTCCTTAGATAACCACTTTGCCTTCTTGCTTTTCTTTTTCTTTGGGATGGTTTTGATCACCACCTCCTGTACTTATGGACTTCTGTTCATAGTTCTTCAAGCACACTGTTAACTGGATCTAGTCGTTGAATACCCTCATTACTGTTACTGTGAATTTCATACAGTATTTGATTTAAGTAATACTTGGCTGGCAGAGTGATTTTCTGGGTTTTCTTTAGCTTAAGCCTGAAGTTTGTTATGAGAAGCTGATAATCTGAGCCACAGTAACCTCCAAGTCTTGTTTTTGTTGATTCTATACAGCTTCTCCACCTTTGGCTACAAATAATGTAATGAATTTGATTTCAATATTTACCATTTGGTGATTTCCAGATGTTCAAGCTAGTTTTAGAAAAGACAGAGGAATCAGAGATCAAATTGCCAACATCCAGTGGATCATTGAAAAAGCAAGAGAGCTCCAGAAAAAACATCTATTTCTGCTTTATTGACTATGCCAGAGCCTTTGACTGTGTGGATCACAATAAACTGTGGAAAATTCTGAAAGAAATGGGAGAACCAGACCACATGACCTGCCTCTTGAGAAACCTATATGCAGGTCAGGAAGCAACAGTTAGAACTGGATATGGAACAACAGACTGGTTCCAAATAGGAAAAGGAGTACATCAAGGCTGTATATTGTCACTCTGCTTATTTAATTGATATGCAGTGTGCATCATGAGAAACGCTGGGCTGGAAGAAGCACAAGCTGGAATCAAGATTGCCAGGAGAAATATCAATAACCTCGGATATGCAGATGACACCACCCTTATGGCAGAAAGTGAAGAGGAACTAAAAAGCCTCTTGATGAGAGTGAAAGAGGAGAGTGAAAAAGTTGGCTTACAGCTCAACATTCAGAAAACGAAGACCATGGCATCTGGTCCCATCACTTCATGGGAAATAGACGGGGAAACAGTGGAAACAGTGTCAGACTTTATTTTTCTGGGCTCCAAAATCACTTCACATGTTGACTGCAGCCATAAAACTAAAAGACACTTAATCCTTCGAAGGAGTGTTCTGACCAACCTAGATAGCATATTCAAAAGCAGAGACCTTACTTTGCCAACAAAGGTCCGTCTAGTTAAGGCTGTGGTTTTTCCTGTGGTCATGTATGGATGTGAGAGTTGGACTGTAAAGAAAGCTGAGCGCTGAAGAACTGATGCGTTTGAACTGTGGTATTGGAGAAGATTCTTGAGAGTCCCTTGGACTGCAAGGAGATCCAACCAGTCCATTCTAAAAGAGATCAGTCCTGGGATTTCTTTGGAAGGACTGATGCTAAAGCTGAAACTCCAGTACTTTGTCCACCTCATGCGAAGAGTTGACTCATTGGAAAAGACTCTGATGCTGGGAGGGATTGCGGGCAGGAGGAGAAGGGGACGACAGAGGATGAGATTTCTTTTTGGCATCACCGACTTGATGGACGTGAGTTTGAGTAAATTCCGGGAGTTGGTGATGGACAAGGAGGCCTGGTGTGCTGCGATTAATGGGGTCGCAAAGAGTCGGACATAACTGAGCGACTGAACTGAACTGAACTGATGTCCATGTATGAAGGTATATCTTGATTTCCTTCTTTTGCATTCCAATCCCTGAGGATGAATAAAACATCTTTTTTAGATGTTATATCTAGGAGATCTTCTAGGTCTTCATAGAATTCATCAACTTCAGCTTCTTTCTCATGGGTGGGGGGCATAGATTTGGATTACTGTGATGTTGAACATCTTGCCTTGGAAATGAACCAAGATCTTTCAGTCATTTTTGAGGTTGCACCTAAATACTGTATTTCAAACTCTTTTGTTTATTATGATAGCTACTCCATTTCTTCTATGGGATTCTTGCCCACAGTAGTAGATAAAATGGTGACCTGATTTAAATTTGCCCATTTCTATCCATTTTAGTTTGCTGATTCCTAAAATGTAAATGTTTATTCTTACCATCTCCTACTTGACCATGTACAATTTTCCTTGATTCATGGACCTAACATTCCAGGTTCCTATACAATGCTGTTCTTTGGAGCATCGGATTTCACTTTCATTACCAGATGCATCCACAGGTGAATGTCATATCTGCTTTGGCCCAGCTGCTTCATTCATTCTGCAACTATTGGTAATTCTCCTCTACTCTTCCCCAGTAGCATATTGGACATCTTCAGACCTGGGAAACTCATCTTCTAGTGTCATATTTCTTTGGACTTTTATACAGTTCATGAAGTTCTCATGGCAAGTATACTGAGCTGGTTTGCCATACCCTCCTCCAGTGGATGTGGTACTTGGTCGCAATCTCAAACATGAAAGACTGGTTTTTGTTTGCTTACAAGGCAAACCATTCAGTATCACAGTAATCCAAGCCTATGTGCCGACAAATAATTCCAAAGAAGCTGAAGTGGAACAGTTCTATGAGGACCTACAAGACCTTCTAGATCTGACTCTAAAAAAAAGATGTCCTTTTTACTATAGGGGAATGGAATGCAAAAGTAGGAAGTCAAGAGATAACCAGAACAACAGGCAAATTTGGCCTTGGAGTACAAAAGGAAGCAGGGAAAAGGCTAACAGAGTTTTGCCAAGAGAACACACTAGTCATTGCAAAAACACCCTCTTCCAACAACACAAGAGATGAGTCTACACATGGACAGCACCAGATGGTCATACTGAAATCAGATTGATTATATTCTTTGCAGCCATGATGGAGAAGCTCTATAGAGTCATCAAAAACAAGACCAGGAGCTGACTGTGGCTCAGATCATGAACTCCTTATTGCCAAATTCAGTCTTAAATTGAAGAAAGTAGGGAAAACCAGTAGGCCATTCAGGTATGACATAAATCAAATTCTTTACAATTATACAGTGGAAGTGACATATAGAGTCAAGGGATTAGACCTGATAGACAGAGTGCCTGAAGAACTACAGACAGAAGTTCATAACATTGCACAGAAGGCAATGATGAAAACGATCCCTAAGAAAAAGAAATGCAAAAAGGCAAAATGGTTATCTGAGCAGGTCTTACAAATAGCTGAGAAAAGAAGAGGAGTGAAAGGCAAAGGAGAAAAGCGAAGTTATATCCATCTAAATGCAGAGCTCCAAAGAATAGCAAGGAGAAATAACAAAGCCTTCCTCATTGATCAATGCAAAGAAATAGAGGAAAACCACAGAATGAGAAAGCCTAGAGATCTCTTCAAGAAAAGTAAGAGATATTAGGGGAACATTTCCTGAAATGATGGGCACAATAAAGGACAGAAACAGCATAGACCTAATAGAAGCAGAAGATATTGAGATGTGGCAGGAATGCACAGAAGAACTCTACAAAAAAAGATATTGATAACTCAGATAACCATGATGCTGTGATCACTCACCTAGAGCCAGACATCCTGGAATGTGAAGTCAAATGGGCCTTAGGAAGCATTGCTACGAACAAAGCTAATAGAGGTGAGAAAATTCCAGCTAAGCTATTTCAAATCCTAAAAGATGATGCTGTGAAAGTGCTGCCCTCAATATGCCATCTGCTGCTGCTGCTGCTAAGTCGCTTCAGCCGTGTCCAACCTATGCGACCCCATGGACAGCAGCCCACCAGGCTCCTCTGTCCCTGGGATTCTCCAGGCAAGAATAATGGAGTGGGTTGCCATTTCCTTCTCCACAATATGCCAGCAAGTTTGGGAAACACAGCAGTGACCAGAAGACTGGAAAAGGTCAGTTTTCATTAAAATCCCAAAGGAAGGCAGTGCCAAAGAATGTTCAAACTACTTCACTATTGCACTCATTTCACATGACAGCAAAGTAATGCTTAAAATTCTCCAAGCTAGGCTTCAATAGTATGTAACCAAGAACTTCCAGATGTTCAAGCTGGATTTAGAAAAGGCAGAGGAACCAGAGACTGAAATGTCAGCATCCATTGTATCATAGAAAAAGCAAGCAAATTCCAGAAAAGCATCTACTTCTTTTTCATTGACTGCGCTAATTGCCTTTGATTGTATGGATTACAACAAACTGGATAATTCTTAAATAGATGGGAATACGAGACCATCCATCTGCCTCCTGCAAAACCTGTAGGCAGGTCAAGAAGCAACAGTTAGAAATGGACGTGGAACAGCAGACTGTTGCCAAATTGGGAAAGAAATACATAAAAGCTGTATACTATCACCCTGCTTATGTAACATACGCAGAGTATTCATGTGAAACACCAGGCTGGATGAAACACAATCTGGAATCAAGATTGCTGGGAGAAATATCAATAACCTTAAATATTCGGATGACACCATCTTTATGGTAGAAAGCAAAGAGGAACTAAAAAGCCTCTTGATGAAGGTGAAAGAGGAGTGTGAATGACAGCAAAAGAGACACTGACGTATAGAACAGTCTTTTGGACTCTGTGGGAGACGGAGAGAGTGGGATGATTTGGGAGAATGGCATTGAAATATGTATAATATCATATATGAAATGAGTCGACAGTCCAGATTCGATGCACGATACTGGATGCTTGGGGCTGATGCACTGGGACGACCCAGAGGGATGGTATGGGGAGGGAGGAGGGAGGAGGGTTCAGGATGGGGAACACATGTATGCCTGTGGCGGATTCATTTTGATATATGGCAGAACCAATACAATATTGTAAAGTTTTAAAAATAAAATAAAATTTCAAAAAAAAAAAACAACTCAACATTCAAAAAACTAAGATCATGGTATCCAATATCATCATTTCATGGCAAATAGATGGGGAAACAATGGAAACAGTGACAGACTTTATTTTCTTGGGCTCCAAAATCATTGCAGATGGTGACTACAGCTATGAAATGAAAAGCCCCTACTCCTTGGAAGAAAAGCTATGGGCAATCTAGATAACATGTTAAAAAGCAGAGACATTACTTTGCCAACAAAGGTCCAAAGCTATGGTTTTTTCACTAGTCATTTTGGATATGCGAGTTGGACCATAAGGAAGGCTGAGCACCAAAGAATCGATGCTTTTGAACTGTTATGTTGTAGAAGACTCTTGAGAATCCCTTAGATTGCAGAGAGATCAAACCAGTCAATCCTAAAGGAAATCAACCCTGAATATTCATTGGAAGGACTGATGCTGAGCTGAAACCCCGATACTTTGGCCACCTGATTGGAAGAGCCGACTCATTAGAAAAGACCCTGATGCTGGGCAAGATTGAAGGCAGGAGGAGAAGGGGACAGCAGAGGATGAGATGGTTGGATCATATCACCGACTCAATGGAAATGCATTTAACAATTTCTGTGAGATGGTGAAATACAGGGAAGTCTGACATGCTGCATTCAACTTTGCGGTTGCAAAGTGTTGGACACGACTGGGCAACTGAACAACAACAACCACCTCCAGTGGATCACATTCTGTCAGAACTCTCTACTATAACCCTTCTGTCTTGGGTGACCCTGCACAGTGATCCATGAAGAGGATCTACAGGTCATCTGTGCTATTCAACTTTAATTCCAGTTTCAAGGCTCAACACAAGTGTCATGACTCCCTTGAAGCCATCTTTGACCATGCATTTCTAACTATTGACACTTATACATTTCTCTCCCTCCATTCTGATTTGATCATTATACCATGCCATATAGCTTAATACTTAAAGGACTTAATACTCTTGCTTAAAGTGAGGGTATCAAAGCTAAAAAAATACCTGAAAGTCTATTTGGTCTAAATTATCTACTGAGGCCAAGGCAGTCCATAAAACTCTGCATCAAAATTACTTGGCAAATATATTCTACATGCAGATTCTAATACCTTAAGGCTATCTCTGGAATCAGAATTTCATGGAATATTACTCAGCTATTAAAAAGAACACATTTGAATCAGTTCTACTGAGGTGGATGAAACTGGAGCCTATTATACAGAGTGAAGTCAGAAGGAAAAACACCAATACAGTGTATTAGCACATATATATGGAATTTAGAAAGATGGTAATGATGACTCTATATGCGAGACAGCAAAGGAGACACAGATATAAAGAACATATTTTTGTACTCTGTGGGAGAAGGCACGGGTGGGATGATTTGAGAGAGTAGCACTGAAACATGTAGATTGCCATATGTGAAATATATCACCAGTCCGAGTTTGAAGCATGAAACAGGGCACTCAAAGCTGATGCACTGGGACAACCCTGAGGGATAGGATGGGGAATGAGGTGGGAAGGGGGTTCAGGATGGGGGACACATGTACACCCATGGCTGATTCATGTTGATGCATGGCAAAACCAATACAATATTGTAAAGTAATTAGCCTCCTATTAAAACAAATAAATTTATACTAAAAAATTAAAAAAAAAAAAAAAAGAATTTCAGGGATGGGACCCAGGAAACTGCACTCATTAGTCTATAGGTAACTCATGCCCAAACAAGTTCAAGAAGAGTGAATCTAATTTGACCTTCCTTCCAACCCAGGGACTATTTCTTTCCTTGTTTTCCTGGGAAAAGTCCAGGGTCACTGTATTCATATGGTACTTATTTATTCTATTCTGGCACTGCCCAGCTGAGCAATGGGGAGTTTCCATTTTGAAGATTTGTGGACTCAGAAAACTTTACCACCAGGCAGAAACAAAACTGAGAAAGTGATGACATATTCCATTGCACTCCTCCAGGACTTTTTACCTGTTCATCCAGAATGGCCATGGTAATATCCAGCTACTGCTACATGACATAAAGTTCAAAAATACCAGTTTCATGATTACCAGAGCATAAGCTCATAATCCTAGCTTTATATTTACAGCACAGTAGGTCAACTGCTGCAAACCTGAGTTTCCTCATCTGCAATACAGGGGTACTAATGGTACTCACTTCACAGGGTTGGCATGAGAATTAAATAAGACAAGGAACAAGAAACTGGCTGTCATATAGGAGAGGCTCCATAAATTATAGCTGTTATTATCCGCATAGTCTTTCTGGTTCACAATGGTCTTCAACAATTATTTTATCACCTAGGCTCAGTAAGACAATTGTAAGGAACAAAGGATTCTTTCCTGGATTCTCTGAGTGTTGAATGTATTCAACCTTTGTACAGCCAATCTTCAGACAGCAACAAAATCTGATGACCCAAAGGAAGCTGGAGATAGGCTGGAGAAATGAGCAGAAATTGATCACTAGGTCTTTCGGTTTGTACTGCATGGGAAGCCATGTGAAGCAGTACAGTGATAGAACAGACTTGAGAGAAAATTTGGGAAAATTAAATCTAGATCAGGAGATTTGGGCAAGGCTTTCCAATGTCTTGTTTGAAGTTGTTTCCAGGCCCCAACCTGGCCCCAGCTCCACACAAGCTGTCTGAGACAGGGGAACACTGTGGACTAGAAGTTGGAGAATGAAACAGGCAGCAGCTCTAGGGAGACTACCAAAGAGGAGCAAAGGCATGATAGCTTGGCAAGTGGGAGATGAGAGAACCTTTCTCAGAGCTCCAGTGGGGCCACAGTGCTTGCTATAAATGCAGGATGGAGGGAGAAGGTAGAGATGCACGCAGATACCAGCTCAGAAACAGGTACAGGCACTCAAGCATGAAGAACACAGGACCCAAATTCCCTTGGCCATCAGAATCTTGGCATTGGAAAGACCCCAGAATAATAATTTTCAAATGTGCATCACAAAAAAATGTTCCTAAATTACTGTAATTAATCCATAGAGGGTCTTCTGGGGTTTGGGGTGGGACAAGACATTCCTCCACAAACACACACACAACCCAACGTTGTTCAGTATTTGCTTCAAATATTGGGGTTTTATGTAAGTTCGATATTTGGCAAAACCAATACAATATTGTAAAGTTTAAAAATAAAATTAAATTAAAAAAAATAAAAAATAAAATAAAAAGGAATCAGGAGAATATTTACCATAGTATAAAACTTGGGGCTCCAAACAGGAAGGGACCTGTAAAAAATTATATGTGGTATGAGGCAGGAAAAGAGCACAGCCTACCTGATTACCTGATTAGCCTACCTGATTACCTACCAGTCCCCTTCTCAGTGCTGGCATCAGCCAATCCTCAGTATGCTATTGCCTAAAGTGGGATTTGAGTAATTTAGGGACATTTGTTTGAGATGCACATTCTCAGGCCCCATATAAGACCTCCTGAATTGGAATCTGGTGTGAAAGAATCTGAATCTATACTAGCTTCCCAGGTGATACTAGTGGACCACACCCTCAAGTTTGAAAACCATCATTCTATTCAATATAGAAATCTGGTTTCACATTAATTTTAAAGTACCTTCTCTTTGCACAGCTCTATTGGCAAGAAATTTACTACTCCTTGAAGCATCTCACCATATACAAGGACATTATAGACTGGCTCAAAGTCCTTTTTTAATAATAATACGAAATTTATTCTTTCTCTGAAATGGACATCTGGGTTTCTCAGAATTGGTCTGCTCCTTCTGCCCTGAGAGAACCCTTTAAAAGTCTGAATCCTTGTCTTTCTAAATCTTTTCCAGGTAGAATATCCCTATGTCCTTCATCTGTCCCATATGGGACCTTGGTTCCAGGTCCCTCCACAATCTTTTCACTATCTCCTGAACACAGTTCTTGGCATATACACTAAGTGAGAGTCTGCCCAGTAGAGACACAGGGTCTGAATGCTATCTGACACTGAGATGCCCATCAAAGAATCCTCCTTAAAGTCTAGGTTATATAATCTATCTCACTCCTGTATGGTCAATCATATACAAGGATTTAATATTTTCTACTAAATGTCACTTTGCTCCAACCTGAAAAATATATGTACAGTTAATTAAAATCCTGATTAATTATCCCATTCAGCTTACTATCATCCATGAATATGAACAACCAATGTCTTCATTTAAGTTATTTATACAGTTGAAGATAAAACCCTGTGGCAATCTAATACAGACCTTCATATTAATTAGCCCCCATAGAGATCAGTTTTTCAGTCACAAACTTATCCAGCAATTCACAATGATGTTACAATTTCGAATGATTTGATTTCAGTAGGTGTTAATCAACATCTACCTCCATTCTATCAGTCTAGCAACTCTGTTGAGAGATAAAATGAGATTAATATTATATAACTTCAAGCAACTGTCATAGGAAACTTTATTCGTATTATTCGCATAGATTTCTGAAAATGGAAAATCTTGCCAGAGTTGCAATATTTTCCACAGTAAAATATTGAACTTTACCCTTTTAAAAATTTACTTTTGGAGAATATACAGTTCTGTGAGCTCCCAAACATGCATATAATTATCACTAAATCACTACACTACAAATCAGGATAAAGCAGTTTCAATGACCCCAAATTATGCCTTTGCACTGTTTCATCATAGTTATTCATTTTCCCACACCTAATTCCTGGCAACCACTGACTGTTCTGTTCTTTGTTCCTAGTTTTGCCTTTACTAGACTATTACATAAATTAAAACATACAGTACATTGTCTTTTGTATCTGGCTTTTTTTACTTACCACAATGTATTTGCAAATTCATCCATATTGCCATATGTATCAGAAGTTGGTTCTGTTTTAGTCCTGGGGAAGCCTGGTGGGCTGCTGTCTATGGAGTCACACAGAGTCAGACACCACTGAAGCGACTTAGCAGCAGCAGCAGCAGTGTCCCATGGTATGGGTGTATCAGAACTTGTCCATCCATTCAACTGTTGGTGAACATTTGAGTGGTTTCCAGTATTTGGAAATTTTTATTAGAAATTATATAAACATTTATGCACAGATTTAGGGGGTGAACTTAAGTTTTTAATTCTCTAGGTTAAATACCTAGTGGTGAGCCACATGTTAAGTGTATTTTAAACTTAAAAAAAAAAATAATGACTGGAAAATTGTTTTCCAAAGTGATTGTATCATTTCTACCACATCATTTGGTTTTGGAAAACCAGTACTGGGTTCCCATCTTTTCACAACTACTCATTAGAATTTGAGGGCTTCATCTCTATAATGCCTAACAGCACGTAGGTCAAAACAAGATATTAGGTTGGTGCAAACGTAATTGCAGTTTTGGATAGTGAATTTTGAATCATTATAACTAAGCTCAAACACATCTTTATTAATCAAAATAGGAACTATTACAATCAACACATTTTTGCCAATAAGCTTGTTTATTCCTATAGCATATAAATCTGGGCTTTGGGATTTGACAAACACTTGGAAAGCATTTTCTGCCTCCTTCTAGTTGAGGAAGCATTTTTCCTGAAAAAAATTGTTGAGATGCATGAAGAAATGGTAGTTGGTTGGCAAGAGGTCAGTAAATATAGTGGATGAGCCAAAACTTGGTAGTCCAATTTGTTTGACTGTTGTTGTTGTTGTTTTTTTCTTCTTATTATTTTTTTCTTTACAATATTGTATTGCAAGCATTGGTTGTACAACATGTGGTCAGGCATCATGAAAAAGAATTGGGCCATTTTTGTTGAGTAATGCCAGCTGCAGGCATTGCAGTTTTCAGTGCATCTCATTGATTTGCTGAGCATACTTCTCAATTGTAATGGTTTCATCAGGATTCAGAAAGTTATAGTGGATCAGATGGGCAGCAGACTACCAATTTGTGACCATGACCTTTGTTTGGTACAAGTGTAGCTTTGGGAAGTGCTTTGGAGCTTCTTTTTAGTCCAACCACTAAGCTGGTTATTGCCAGTTGTCATATAAAATCCACTTTTTTGTACATCACAATCCGATCAAGAAATGGTTCATTGTTGTTGTGTAAAATAAGAGAAGATGACACTTCAAAGCAATGATTTTTTTTGTCATCAGCTTATGAGGCACCCACTTATTGAGATATTTCACCTTTTCAGTTTGCTTCAAAAACTGAACAACCATAGAATGATGGATGTTGAGTTCTTCAGCAACTTCTCATGTAGTTGTAAGAGCATCAGCTTTGACAATGGGTCTCAATTGGTTGTTGCAAACTTCTGATGGCCGGCCACTACACTGCTCATCTTCTAGGTTCTCATCTCCTCTGTAAAACTTCTTGAACCACCACTGCACTGTATGTTCATTAGCAGTTCCTGGGCCAAATGCATTGTTGATTTTTCCAGTAGTCTCCACAGCTTTAAAGTCCATTTTGAACTCAAATAAGAAAATCACTTGAATTTGCTTGTTATCTAACATCATTTCCATAGTCTAAAATAAATATAAAAAGACAACAAATAATAAGTCATTAGAAAAAATAGAAAAATGTACATTAAAATGATGTGTAACATAACCATGTTTATTTAGGAATGTATTCTAATATAAAGCAGAAATTTCAATATTGCAAAACCACATTACTTTTGCACCAACCTAAATCTAAAGAAAGTAATTGTTGGATGCCATTTATGTGTTTTTCTTCCATCTTTTATACATGCCCTTTTAAATTTCATTCAGTTTAATCGATCACTTGTTACTTGTAGAATAAAAGCCAAAAGATTCAGAGTCTCATTCAGTCTTTCATTAGCTGATCCTTAAATTCAGTCCCCAGGTTTATCACCATACATCATCATAGCTTATACTCTACCAACACCAGAAAACTTCCATTTATTCCTTCTGCCTGGAATATCCCCCATTTTACACTAATATGACTAAAAATTATCAGATAAATTTACTGAGTATCCATTGCAGGCCAATTTATTGTTTCTTATGCACAATATTTTATATATACCTAAAAATTTAGAAATGATAGTACAGACAAATTAAGGAACTTGCCAATGTCACTCAGCTAGTGAGTTCTAGAGCTAGAAATCAAAGGACATCAATTCAAGATAGAGCTCCAAATCCTTATCCTGACATTCATGGTCCCTCATGAACTTCTTAAAGCAATTGTGTAAAAGTAATGTAATATAGAGGTTGTGAACATTGGTTCTGTTTGGGTACAAATTTCATGGGTTTGAATCTTAGTTCTACCACTAACTGGCCATGGGCTCTTGAACAAGTAACTTCCTTAGACCTCAGTTTCTGAACTGTCAAGTGGAGATGATAATAATAATATTAACTTATAAGGTTATTGTGAGGATTACATAAATTAATACATATTAAACTCTCAACACTGTGCCTGGCATATAGTAAAGTGAAAGTGAAAGTCACTCAATCCTGTCAGACTCTTTGCAAACTCAAGGACTATACAGCCCATGGAATTCTTCAGGCCAGAATACTGGTGTGGGCAAACCATTCCTTCTCCGGGGGATCTTCCCAACCCAGGGTTCAAACCCAGGTCTCCCACATTGCAGGCAGATTCTTTACCAGCTGAGCCACCAGAGAAGTCCAAGAATACTGGAGTAGATAGCCTATCCCTTCTCCAGGGGATCTTCCCAACCCAGGAATTGAACCAGGGTCTCCTGCATCACAGGGGGATTTTTCACAAGCTGAGCTCTCAGGGAAGCCCTAGTAAGTGATCCTCAAATATCAATTATTAACGTTATTTTTTATTCTCATCTTCTCTCACTTGCATCACTATACAACCTGTATTCTGTATTATCTTGACTCAAGATGATGACCCATGCTGATCCCTAAACTAATCTATTTGTATGGAAATCAAACTCTTTCTCCCCTACTCAAGTCAAAAACCATCTTCTCCATTTATTCTTTTTGGATTCCTCTAGCTAGAAGCCAACCCTCCCCATTCAGTGCTCACATAGTAACGTATTTGCACCTCTTTCATTATAGCACTTATCAATTTCTACCTTTGACTAACTTGTATAATGCCTGTCTCCTCTATGCCTCCTTATAATCAAGGATAGATACTTATTCCTTTATTTGTCACTCACAGTGTATAGTACAATACAGAACACAGGGACTTCAAGTTTAGCATTGTTATATAATGTAGCATTGAATTATATTCCTTTTTTTTTTTTAATTTCATTTCCAGCTGCAGCTTGAAAAAAGGTTATGGAAGTTTCACTCTGAAGTTAAGCCAATCATGGCTTTCATCTCCTTTTTGCAGTCATTTTTATTTTGTGTTAATACTTTCCACGTGGACATCTCTCAACCAAAGTCCTATAGGTGGGGGTGTTTAGAAGTAGGCCTGGCCCAGTCAAGCCACCTTATAGTTAGTATTTGTTATTAACTTTAGGTCTGCTTTCTTAGTGCATATGAGAGTAAGAGTGGAATTAGAAGGGCATCTCTAATTTTTTGACACTGATTCTGATGGCACCAGACATTCCCAAGCATTTACATAGAGCTGGGACTCTCCAGATTTGTAGCATCCAGGGTAGCTTTCTAGTTGGTTCTTTTTGGTTTACCCCAGGCCCAGACTGCATATTCCTAAATGTAAGTATTAGAAATGTTCAGTTTCCTACTTCCTGTGAAGATGAAAATAGGAGTTTCCCAGAATGACCAATCCTCTGATATGTGTTGGGATGGGTATAGAGAGCCAGTAGGGAGTATGGATAGGGATGACTAGAGATGAAAGGAAACATGGACTGGCAAGAGATAATCTGTAGGGCTTTATCCCTAAAATATTGGAGATGAGCTCAGCAGGAAAGCTATTTTATTGAGCTAGTACATTCATTTCCCCCTTCCATCTCTATGGGAAATAAACTAGATAAAAACAAACAAAACAAAAACAAAACTTCTCAGCTTGAGATTCATGTAATCTGAGTGTATTGACTTTAACCTCTTTTATTTGTTATCACTTCCTAACTTACTGATCAAGCTTCATTATTGTTTGCACACATTGGCACCTGATTCCCTGTCTTCTTCCCTGATATTGCCCTGAATAATTTCAGGGTTCTGAGAGATCACCCAGCTAACATCTGGGATTTCAGGTCCTTTGATTTTATCATATGCAGTATTTTTGTCCTCCATCTCCCCTCAGCCACCCTGGCTATTGCCATCACTCAGTGTTGCTCAATTATTAAAATATTAAATCCAAACATCTTGTTATTGCACACATCCTTCCAAGTTTTCTTTCAATGACTACCAAGCAACACTTCTACATGCTCCCTAGCTAAGCAGTTCCCTACTATCACACAATCTGGTTTATGACATCTCCAAAAGGCAAGATTTAAGTCCTTAGTCTCTCCCATCTTCCCTTTCCACCCTCCAAACTTAGCGTTCCAGTAGGAGTTCATTATACAGATGATTTTCTTCCTCGGCTTAGGAAAGTATGCCTAGACCAAACTACCAAGATTATGCTCTCTCAGCTTTTGCTTTCCGTAGGGTGGCTCAGTTTAAAAGTGGGTTAACTAGTATCTCAGTCTCTCAGCATTAGGGCTGGAATGTGTGAGTACATGAGTGGTCTTGCTAGAGTATTGTGTGCAGTAAGGTGCTTAATTATGAGTTGTTGGGGAGTCCTCTTTAGGGGCATTGGACCTCCAAGAAAATGCAATTTTTTAATGAAACTTCATCCCTTTGACCATTGGAATATACTTTTAATGATATAAAGCCTGCTGGCCTTACATGAAAAACTGACAAGAACACCTTGGTTATAATGTGGCAGTTTGATTGGGGAACAAATACTACATTTCAAATGTAGTAGTAGCTTTTAACAATGTAATTGAAAACTGCCAATAAATTAGTAGTGCCTAAGCAACATAGCCACCTAAATACTTGGCTGTTCTTGATAAAAGCTGTGACTATACCCAGGGCCTTCTATCAGTGGCAGCCTAATATTACAGAACACATCCTTGGTGTCAAATACTGTTGTCCCTGCAAGAACCTCCTGTTGGAATTGTTTTCTATAATCAAAGGAGACAGACTTGCTTTCCATTTTAATGCTCTGCCCAAGTGAAACAATCACTAATCTTTGTATTACCCGCTTGATCTAGACAAAAGGTGATGCTAAAACTTGCCTTTGTCTCAATCACTTCTGTGAGTCTGTGCTTTTTGTGTTAAGTCTCACTCATTTACAATGGGAAACTTGTACTTGTAGTTACATCATTGGAACTAAAAAATTGGTCATAGTCAGATAAGGATGGATATGCGAGGCAAGGTTGGGAGGAAAAATAGACCTGAGTCATACTAGCAGACACCTGCATCACCACTGCAGTGCATGTGATGAGTCTTGGGGCCCATTACACTGCCACAATCAGTATGTGCTGTGCTAAGTCACTTCAGTTGTGTCTGACTCTTTTGGCCCTATGGACTGTAGCCTGCCAGGTTCCTCTGTCCGTGGGATTCTCTAGGCAAGGATACTGGAGTGGGTTGTCATGCTCTCCTCCAGGGGATCTTCCCAACCCAGGGATTGATCCCTCATCTCTTACATCTCCTGCATTGCAGGTGGGTTCTTTATCATTAGTGCTACCTGGGAAGACCCCATAATCAGCATATCTCTCCAAAATACCATAATGTAGTGAGAAAAAGTTACTCTAGCATAATATCTGGGTTTCAAATTCTAACCATTTTCTAGTTGTGTGAACTTGAGAAAGACACTTCAGCTCTCTGAGTCTCAGGTTCTCTATCTATAAAATTGTGATGCTACTTGCTGCATAAGGTTACAGCGTGTCCTGAATAAAATGAGGGTATAGAAGCATTGGACTTAATCCAACTATAGCATCTGTAGAGAACTGGATAGGAAATTCTCCATGATTAACAAAGTATCCAGGGGCACGGGTATAACAAAAGCAACAGGTAGGATTATTGAGACACATGTGGCATTCTTTCCTTTGTCCTGATCCCCTAGGCCCAGATGAGGTACTATTTACATATGAAGCCACATGTGAGTACTCTGAATTTCCCAGGTGGACTAAATATTCTCTTTTCAGTAAAGAGCATGAACTTGGGAGTAAGATTGACTGGTTTCAAATCCTGCTCCATCATTTACTTTGCTATGTGACTTTGTGCAAATGATTTAATTCTCAAGCCTTAGTGTCTACAATTAGGATAACAGTAGGATAAATGTATTGCATGTAAAACACTTGGAACAATGCTTCACACAATATAAGTGCTACAAAATATTTTTAAATTGGTACTTGTTTACATATGGTACCTTTATTACCACAATGGCAGTGTTAGTCACAATGTATATCCTTATCTGTTAGTAGTTTGTGACACTTTTCCTGTTACTTGACTGGTAACATGTCAAATGCAAATAATTCATACTCATTATAAAAATTTCAAATCATGGTATGTGAGTAAAATAAAGGATGACCTTTTTTCTTTTCCCCAAAGGTAACCATAGTTTTGTTTTGTGAGTTTATATCTTTGAAAATATACATATGGGATCATAATATACATACTGTTTTATCACCTGTCCTTTCCACCTAAGAATGGTGTCAGTCTTCTCTTGCAGAGAGACAAATTTTCTCCTTTGTTAGTTTCAAAAATTCTGAGGTTACCCATAAGATTGTTTTTAATATTTTATCTGTAACTCTAAAAAAAATGTACTTTGTATTTGAGACATTATTTATTTAGCCTAGAGATGTACCTATGAATTAAAAGAGCCCTTGCCATAACTCCCCTGGAGAAGGGAAAGGCTACCCACTCCAATATTCTGGCCTGGAAAATTCCATGGACTGTATAGTCCATGGGGTCACAAAGAGTCAGACACGATTGAGCCACTTTCACTTTCACTTTAACATAACTTAGCATACCACAGAACCCAGGACAGTTTAGAAGCTTTTCCAGGAGTCCTTCTAGATATTATAGTCAATGGTTTTATGTAAGATGATAGACACTGGTGTATGCTGGTGGTTCCTCTTTTGCTAATCAATTTCTTGAGCTGGCCTCGAATGCCAGGTAAAGTTGACCTGTATTTTAGGAAGAAGCCCTCTGTGTGAACAAGATAGTTGGGAGGGAGAAAGGAAGTGAGAAAGGGAAGAATGAAACCACCTCAGAGTCCATCAGGAGCACCATGAAAGAAAGAGTAGTTTTTGAATAATTAGAGAAGGATAAATATTAATTCTTTTTTAAATGTTCAAGCATTTAGAATTCACCTGTGACACCATTTAACTTGATTTTTTGTTGTTGTTGTTGTTGTTGGGAGTACTCTGATTACTGACTCAATTACATTTACCTACAATTTGTCCATTCAGATATTCTATTTCTTCATTATTCAGCCTTGGCTGAGTGTATGTTACTAGGAATGTATCCATTACTTCCAACTCATTGGCATATAAAGATTTATAAAAGATGATATTGTTAAAGTGCTGCCCTCAATATGTCAACAAATTTGGAAAACTCTGCTATGGCCACAGGACTGGAAAAATTCAGTTTTCATTCCAATCCCAAAGAAGGGCAATGCCAAAGAATGTTCAAACAACCGCACTATTGCACTTATTTCACATGATATCAAAGTAATGCTCAAAATTTTCCAAGCTAGGCTTCAAAAGTATATGAACGAAGAACTCCTAGATATTCAGGCTGGACTTAAAAAAGGCAGAGGAACCAGAGATCAAATTGCCAACATCCGTTGGATCATAGAAAAGCAAGAGAATTTCAAACAAACACCTACTTCTGCTTCATTGACTACGCTAAAGCCTTTGACTGTGGGGATTACAATAAACTGGAAAATCCTTAAAGAGATGGGAATGCCAGCCCACCTTACCTGCTTCCTGCAAAAACTCTATGCATGTCAAGAAGCAACAGTTAGAACTGGACATATAAAAAGACTGGTTCAAAATTGGGAAAGGAGTACTTCAAGGCTATATATTGTCACCCTGCTTATTTAACTTTTATACAGAGTGCATCATGGAAAATGCCAAGTTGGATGAAGCACAAGCAGGAATCAAGATTTCTGGGAGAAATATCAATAACCTCAGATACGCAGATGACACCACCCTTATGGCAGAAAGCAAAGAGGTACTAAAGAGCCACTTGATGAAGGTGAAAGACAAAAGTGAAAAGGCTGTCTTAAAACTCAACATTCAAAAAATGAAGACCATGACGTCCGGTCCCCTCACTTCATGGCAGATAGAAGGGGAAACAATGGAAACATTGACTGACTTTAATTTTTTTTTCGGGTGGGGTCTCCAAAATTACTGCAGATGGTGATTGCAGCCATGAAATTAAAAGACTCTTGCTCAGTGGAAGAAAAGCTATGACAAACATAGTCAGTGTATTAAAAAGCAGAGACATTGCTTTGCTGACAAATGTCTGTATACTCAAAGCTATGGCTTTTACAACAGTCATATATGAATGTGAGAATTGGACCATAAAAAAGATTGAGTGCCAGAGAATTGATGTTTTTGAGCTGTGGTGTTGGAAAAGACTCTTGAGAGTCCCTTGGACTGCAAGGAGATCAAACCAGTCAACTCTAAAGAAATCAACCCTGAATATTCATTGGAAGGATTGATGCTGAAGCTGAAGCTACAATACTTTGACCACCTGATGCAAAGAGCTAACTCATTGGAAAAGACACTCATGCTGGGAAAGATTGAAGGCAGGAGGAGAAGAGGACGACAGGATGAGATGGTTGGATGACATGAGCTATCAATTGATGTAAGTGGTATTGCAGTCCCATACTATTATATATTTTTCTTTATTTCTATTAAAATTTTCTTTACATATTTAGGTGCTTCTATGTTGGGTGCAAAAATGTTTATAACTTTCTCATTATTTTATGAGGCCAGTATTACTCCAATATTAAACCAGACAAAGACACTACAAAAAAAAAAAAAAGAAAAGAAAGAAAGAAAAATAAAATTATAGGACATTGTACCTGATGAAAGAAAATGCAAAAACCCTCAACAAAATAACATTGAACATTAAAAATAATTTGATAACCTCAATATAAAAACTGAATTTGATGAAATTCAAAATTCAGTCGTGATTGAAAAAAAAAAAAAAAAACACTCTCAACAACATGGATATAGAGGGAACAAATCCAACAAAATAAAAGCCCTATAAAAATCAACAGCCACCATGATACTTAATTGTGAAAACTGAGTTTTCCCTCAAAGATCAGGAACAACATGAGGATGCTTACTCTAGCCATTCTTACTGTACATATATTATCAATACTAGAAAGAGCAATTATGCAAAAATTGCATCCAAATTGGAAAGAAATAAACAAAATTGTTGCTATTTGCAGATGTCATGATAATAGTACAGCATATGCTATTATAATATATAGAAAACATTAAAGGCCCCATCATAAATTATTAAAACTAGTAAATCAGTATCAGTTCAGTTGCTCAGTCGTCTCCAACTCCTTGCAACCCCATGGACTACAGCACACTAGGATTCCCTGTCCATCACCAACACCAACTCCCAGAGCTTGCTCAAACTCATGCCTATTGAGTTGGTAATGCCATCCAACCATCACATCTTCTGTTGTCCCCTTTTCTTTCTGCCTTCAATCTTTCTCAGTTATCAAAGTCTTATCCAGTGAGTCAGTTCTTCACATCAGGTGGCCAAAGTATTGGAGTTTCATCTTCAGCATCAGTCATTCCAATGCATATTCAGGACTGACTTCCTTTAGGATGGACTGGTTTGATCTCCTTGCAGTCCAAGGGATTCTCAAGCATCTACTAAAACACTGCAGGTCAAAAGCATCAATTCTTTGACACTCACCTTGCTTTAGAGCCCAACTCTCACATCCACACATGACTACTGGAAAGACCATAGCTTTGACTCTACAGACTTTGTCAGCAAAGTGATGTTTCTTCTTTTTAATATGCTGTCTATGCTGGTCATAACTTTTCTTCCAAGGAGCAAGGGTCTTTTAATTTCATGGCTGCAGTCACCATCTTCAGTGATTGTGGAGACCAAAACCAAAGTCTGTCACTGTTCCCATTGTTTCCCCTTCTATTTGCCATGAAGTGATGGGACAAGATGCCATGATCTTAATTTTTTGAATGTTAAGTTTTAAGTCAGCTTTTTCACTCTCCTCTTTTACAAAAATCAGGAGGCTCTCCAGTTCTTCTTTGGTTTCTGCCTTAAGGGTGGTGTTATCTGCATACCTGAGGTTATTGTTAATTCTCCCAGAAATCTTGATTCTAGCTTGTGCTTCATTCAGCCCAACATTTCTCATGATGCACTCTGTATATAAGTTAAATAAGAAGAGTGACAATATACAAACTTGACGTACTCCTTTCCCAATTTGGAATCAATCTATTGTTCCATGTATGGTTCTAACTGTTGCCTCTTGACTTGCATACAGATTTCTTAGAAGGCAGGTAAGGTGGTCTGGTATTTCCATCTCTTGAAGAATTTTCCACAATTTGTTGTGATCCACACAGTCAAAGGTGGTAGTTTTAGAAGGTCTTGTAGTTCTTCATAGAACCGTTCAACTTCAGCTTTTTCAGCATTACTGGTTGGGGCATAGACTTGGATTACTGTTATATTGAATGGTTTGTGTTGGAAATGAACAGAGATCATTCTGTCGTTTTTGAGACTGTAACCAAGCATTTTGGACTTTTGTTGACTAGGAGGGATACTCCATTTCTTCTAAAGGATTCTTGCCCACAGTAGTAGATATAATGGTCATCTGAATTAAATCCGCCCATTCCAGTCCATTTTAGTTCACTGATTCCTAGAATGTCAATGTTAACTCTTGCCATCTCCTGTTTGACCACTTCCAATTTGGCTTAATTCATGGACTTAACATTCCAGGTTCCTATGCAATATTGTTCTTCATAGCATCAGCTTTACCTCCATCACCAGTTGCATCCATAACTGGGCATTGTTTTTGCTTTTGCTCTGTCTCTTCATTCTTTCTGTAGTTATTTCTCCACTGTTCTCCAGTAACATTTTACACACCAACCGACCTGGGAGTTCATCTTTCAGTGTCCTATCTTTTTGCCTTTTCATACTGTTCATGGGGTTCTCAAGGCAAGAATACTGAAGTGGTTTGCCATTCCTTTCTCCACTGGACCACATTCTGTCAGACCTCTCCACCATGACCTGGGCATCTTGAGTGGCCCCACATGGCATGGCTTACTTTCACTGAGTTAGACAAGCCTGTGGTCTGTGTGGTCAGATTGGCTAGTTGTCTGTGATTGTAGTTTCATTCTGTATGCCCTTTGATCCCCTCTCTCAGTTCTTATTGTCTTACTTGGGTTTCTGTTACCTTGGACATGGGGTCTCTCCATGGCTGCTCCAGCAAACCACAGCCACTGCTCCTTACCTCTGTTGTGGGGTAGCTCCTCTAGGCCACTGCCCCTGCCCTTGGGCACTTGGTAGCTCTTCTCGGCCAGGCTCGTGCACCGTCGCAGCCACCGCGCTCAGCTAAATATGGAAAATTTGAAAATTTATGTCTTGCCCTCAAAGAGTATCAAGTCCAGACGGTAAAATTCGAAAACCTCTAAAGAAGAGATCATCTTGATGTTTAAACTTTCCCAGATAGAAAGGCTTTCAAGTATTTTTAACTCAATCATCATAACAAAGAAATCAAAATCTGGCATGCACAGCAATGGCAAAGAGACAAAAAAGAGAGACTGTGAATGACAGTGAAGTGCAGTTCACTTATGAATGAGGCAAACATGTAAATAAACTATTGCAAATGGAATGAAATAGTATGTTAAACAAACACAAAAATTGTTTTAACATTATGCAATCTATTATTACAAGTTATAATTAACTAGTCAAAGAGAAGAGTGTGATTATCTTAATGCCAAAGAAACATTTTGAAAATATCCAATATCCTTTTCAGATTTAAGGCTGATTGTTTTTCTTTTCACTAAATAGTGTAACATATAGATACTTGTCTAACAATAAACTTTTTTAGACTAAATGTCAGAATCTGCTTAAGGAAGAAACATAGTCATTTTTTATTAAAGTCAGTAATAATACAATGAGTCCAATTACAAAATAGTTCTTAAAATTGTTTTGTAAGTATTAGACTATTACATCCGACAAAAGGGAAAAAATACTAAAGATTGATTATTGAAAAGGATAAGTGAAAATTATGCTTATCTGTAAATAAAATGAGAATATACCTAGAAAATCCAGTAAGCTACTGTAAATAGTAAAGAAAAAAGAGAACTCATTAAGTTGTCCAGTTACAAGATTAATACATTAAATATTAACAGGTTTTACATTTTTTAAAAAATATAAAAATTCAGAAAATCAAATGGGAAAAAAACTATAAGAGCAAACAAAACTAAATACATATCTTGAAGCAATTTAAGGACAAATATGCAGGATAAATATAAAGCCTGCTTTAAAAATACTCTGAAAAATAAAAGGATAAAAATAAATGAAAGTAAATACATTGATTTTAGATAGGAAGATGATCATGTTAAAATGTCAACATTCAGAAATACAGCTGTATTTCAATGTGATCTCAATCAAAATGACTTTTGTTGGCAACATGACACAATTGTATTAAAGTTCAACTGGTAGAATAACTATATGAATGTAGCGAGAAAAGTTGTGAGAAGAAAACAATTTATGGAGATTATGTCAACCTGATATTTAAATATATTAAAAAAATAATTGAATTGCTTTGAAACTGCATAACATGCACAGACAGAAAAAAAAAATGAAACAAAATAAAACCCATAAGTGAACTCAAATACATTAAAAAATCTAGTGAAATGTAAAAGTCTTTTTTTCAAAGCAATCAAGCAAATGTTCTGTACACCAAATAGTATTGGTACAAACGTCTAGCTTTTTGGAAAAACTAAAACTGTAATGTCTCGTCATTTCTTATGCACACCCTTCAAAAAATCACTGATGAATTGTGCATAAACTATGAAAGCATGAACTTTATTTTGAAAAATAAAGATGAAATAATAGCTCAGGCTCTGTATAGAAAGTAAGCATCACACTCCTAAATCATCAATGTATAAAAGGCAAAATCACAAGAAAAGTTAGAAAGTATTTTGAGATTAATTAAAACAAAAATACAACATACCAAAACTTGAAGAATGCAAGGAAACTTGTGCATAACCACATACAATAAAAAAAAAGAACATTCTAAAATCACTAACTACCCAACTTAAGAAACTGGAAAAAGAGTAAAGCAAATCCGAAGCAAGCAGAAGGGAGAAAATAATCAATATAAAGGTGGAAATAAATGAAAAAGAGAAAAACAATATAAAATCAATGAAACCCAAAGCTGTTTCTTTGATGAGATCAACAAAACTGACACACTAAACAACAAAAACGATAAGACACAAATTACAAAAATAAGGAGTAAATGAGGGGACATCAGTAATGTCCATACAAAAATAAAAAAGAATTACGTGAGAATCCTATGAACAACTGTATGCTAATAAATCAGATAAATGCAATGGGATAGACAAATACCTAAAAATACTAAAAAGAAAAACTACTGAAATTGACAAAAGACTTGATTGAAAATTAAATAGATCTTGAATTAAAAATCAATAATCAAGTAAATCAACCATCACACTGATTCTTCATAAACTTTTCCAAAAGTAGAAAAAGAGGGACACACTTCAACTTATTCTATGAGGCCAGTAGTATAATGATGCCATATTCAGGGGGGGGGGGGGAAATCAGAAAAAGGAAAGCTACAGATGAATATTCCTTATGAATATAGATACAAATAATGCTCAACAAAATACTAGCAAACTGAATTTATCAGCATACTAAAAGATAACATACTATCAAGAATATTAATTTAATATGCAACAATCCCAGGGCAAGGACTGTTGTTTACTGCAGTGAGATGGCCTGAGAGTATGAGGGGGAGGAAAACCATGGCAAGGAATGACTTTGGAGGAAAGCTGGGCAGCCATAGAAGCATGGTGCTATTGCTGAGTCACACACAAGGGGTGGAACCATCATTGTAGGCTGTCTCTATCCACGTGCCAGTGCCAGGAGCTGAGGAATAGACAAAGACCCCAGGGAGGGTGGCCCTTTGAGTACCTGATGTGCCCAGCAATAGAGAAGGACCAGCCAGTGAGGCCCTTTGAGTGTCAGCTGCCTGAGGCTAGAAAAGAATCATAACAGAGTCATATCTTATGCACCTATGGCCACTAGCTTCCCTATACACCTGGTGCTGCCAAGATTCCTGTGATCCAAGCAATCATGCCACCTCCATGCCCAGTCCTCACTGGAGCAGGTCCAACTCCTCCAGGGCAGCCTCAGGAGTAAAACCCATGTGGATGACCCACGTGCTAAAGTGGGGATAAAACCACAATTGAACTCCAGGGGCAGAACAACTAAGGAAGAGAAGCAAAAACTTTTCCATCAGTTGTACAAGGTGCAGATTAAATCCACATGAACAACTAGGTAGACTCTGTCTGCAAGGAATATGTAAAAGGACAGTGAATGTTCCCACAAAAGAAAATGCTCTAGTTCTGGCAGCTGTGGACATTAGAGGCAAGCACAAGTGGAAGTAAGGCCAAATTAAAGTCTGAGGTGACCTCACAGCAGGTCTAGAGAACAGCCTTCCCCAGTACTAAAGGGCCTCCCAGAAAGGCAGAGACGTGCTGTGGCTCACAGCAGGGGCAAGCGTTTTGAGAGTTGAGACTCTAGGAACATATTTATTGTTATTTTTATGTTTTGATATATTATATTGTTAGTTCTGGATTTTTTTTTCTATTTTTTCTCCATTCTTTTTTCTCTGTTGTGGTTGTTGTATTATTATTATTATTCTATTTAGGCTTTGGGGAATATTTTAGTCACATTTTTGTTATATAGTTCTATTTTGATTTTATGCTATTCTGTGTTTTTGTTTGTTGTTTTATTTGGATTTTTTTGGTTCTTTATTGTTGCACTTTTTCTTTTATATATATATATATATATATATATATATATATATATATTTCTATATGCTTGTGTTTAACTTTGCTTTGCTATTTCTTTAAATCATTTTTGTTTTGTTTTCATTGCTTTATTCCTCAGGTGACACTCTGTTTGGATTTATGTTTTAGATAGCTTTGTTTTTAATTGGTGAGTATCATTTTGGTTTCTTTTGTTCATCAGATCACTGTTTTCTAATTTGTTTTCTTTGGTCTGCTTTGGCTCCTTGTGTGTGCATGTGTGTTCCCCTGCTTTTGATTCACTTTGTCTGATTTTGCTTTTACCATTGTCTGGATTTCAATTATTTTTCTTGTTTATTGGTGGGTTTTCTTTTGTTTATTTGTTTTAATACTCATTATTGCCATGACTAGGGCTTTCCTGGTAGCTAAGACGGTTAAGAATCTGTCTGCAATGCAGGAGACCCCGTTCAATCCCTGCACTGGGAATATCCCATGGAGAAAAAAATGACAACCCATTTCAGTATTCTTACCATCGACAGAGGAGCTTGGTGGGCTCCTCTATGGGATTTCAAGAGTCAACAGGACTGAGTGACTAATACTTTCACTCTCATTGCCATGATTAATGCTTGGTTCAAGTCAGATCAGATCAGTCGCTCAGTCGTGTCTGACTCTTTGCGACCCCATGAATTGCAGTACGCCAGGCCTCCCTGTCCATCACCAATTCCTGGAGTTCACTCAAACTCACGTCCATCAAGTAGCAGGGTCTAAACTGTGGAAAATTCTGAAAGACATAGGAATACCAGACCACCTGACCTGCCTCTTGGGAAACCTATATGCAGGTCAGGAAGCAACAGTTAGAACTGGACATGGAAAAACAGACTGGTTCCAAATAGGAAAAGGAGTACGTCAAGGCTGTGTATTGTCACCCTGCTCATTGAACTTATATGCAGAGTACATCATGAGAAACGCTGGGCTGGAAGAATCACAAGCTAGAATCAAGATTGCCAGGAGAAATAACAATAACCTCAGATATGCAGATGACACCACCCTTATGGCAGAAAGTGAAAAGAAACTAAAAAGTCTCGATGAAAGTGAAAGTGGAGAGTGAAAATGTTGGCTTAAAGCTCAACATTCAGAAAACGAAGATCATGGCATCTGGTCCCATCACTTCATGGGAAATAGTTGGGGAAACAGTGGAAATAGTGTCAGACTTTATTTTTTGGGCTCCAAAATCACTGCAGATGGTGACTGCAGCCATGAAATTAAAAGATGCTTACTCCTCGGAAGGAAAGTTATGACCAACCTAGATAGCATATTGAAAAGCAGAGACATTACTTTGCCGACAAAGGTCCGTCTAGTCAAGGCTATGGTTTTTCCAGTGGTCATGTATGGATGTGAGAGTTGGACCGTGAAGAAAGCTGAGCACCGAAGAATTGAAGTTCACAAACTTTGGTGTTGGAAAAGACTCTTGAGAGTACCTTGGACTGCAAGGAGATCCAACCAGTCTATTCTGAAGGAGATCAGCCCTGGGATTTCTTTGGAAGGAATGATGCTAAAGCTGAAACTCCAGTACTTTGGCCACCTCATGCAAAGAGTTGACTTATTGGAAAAAACTCTGATTCTGGGAGGGATTGGGGGCAGGAGGAGAAGGGGATGACAGAGGATGAGATGGCTAGATTGCATCACTGACTTGATGGACATGAGTTTGGGTGAACTCTAGGAATCAGTGATGGACAGGGAGGCCTGGCATGGTGCAATTCATGGATTTGCAAAAAGTCAGACACGACTGAGAGACTGAACTGAACTGAAGTGAAGCAGGGTCTTGGTTTCCTGATCAGAAGACAAACCTGAGCCTCAGGGGTGGATATGCTGAGTCTAGGATGCTAGACCCCCAGACAACTCCTGGCCACAGGGAGTGTTAAATCTACCACAAGTTCCTCTGCCTGAATTCAAGATCCAGAACCACCCAATGGCCTATACACCCAGCCCTGCCTGCCTCACTGAAACAACAAAAATCAGGACAGGAACACAAACCCAATCATTAGCAGCCAGGCTGCCCACAGACAACCCATAACACACTACTTCACACAGCCATGACCATCAGAGAAAGAAAACCCACCTCATCCTATGAGAATGCAGGCACAAATTCCTTTCAACAGGAAGCCAGCAGAAGCCATTGGATCAACCTCACAGACCAGAGGAAGAGACAAAAAGCAAGAACTATGACCCTACACCCTGAGGAAAGGGGACCTCAATCACAGTAAGTTAGACAAAATGAAGAGACAGAAATATCATGCAGATGAAGGAGCAAGATAAAAATACACAAGAACAAATAAACAAAGAGGAAATAGCCAAAATACATAAAATCAAATTCTTAATAATGATAGTAAAGATGTTCCAAAATCTAAAAATGAAATGGAGAAAATTCAAGAATCTTTTAATACATTTAACATGAGCCTAAAAGAAAGAAAGAATAAACAGTGATGAACAACACTGAGATTAAAAATATTTTAGAAGAAATCAGTAGCAGAAAAACTGAAGGAGAAGAATGGATAAGTGAGTTGGAATATAGAATGGTGGAAATCACTGCTGAAGATCAGAATAAAGAAAGAAATGAAAAGAACTGAGGACAGTCTTAGAGAACTCTGAGACAATATTAAATACACCAATGTTTGAATTATAGGGGTCCCAGAAAGAGGAGAAATTCTTTGAGAAATTATTAGAAGGGATTATAGTCAAACGTTCCTATCATGGGAAATAAAATAGTCAATCAAGTCCAAAAAGTGAAAACAGACTTAACAGGATTAACCCAAAGAAAAACACATTGAGACACATATTAATCAAACTAACAAGAATGAGGCACAAAGAAAAATATCAAAAGAAGCAAGGGAAAAGTAACATACAAAGTAATTATAAGGTAAATAGCTGATTTTTCAGCAGACTTCCTACTGTCCAGAAGAGAACAGAAGAATAAATTTAAAGTAATGAAAAGGAAAAAAACTGCAACCAAGATTATTTTAGCCAGCAAGGGTCTCATTCAGAATGAATGGAGAAATAAAAAAAGCTTTAAAGACAAGCAAAAGTTAAATAGAATTCAGCACCATCAAACCAGCAGTAAAACAAATGCTAAAGAGATTTTCCCAGATAAGACACATAAGAGAATAAAAAAGACCTACAAAAACAAACCTCCAAAATTAAAAATGCCAATGGAAAAAAAAAATATATATATATATATATATCAATGATTAATTTAGATGTAAATGAATTGAGTACTCCAAACAATAGGTATAGACTGGCTGAATGGATACAAAAACATGACACACATGTATGTTGTCTGCAAAAGACCCATTTCAAAATTAGAGACACATCAGACTGAAAGTGAGGAGATGTTTAAGATATTCCATGCAAATGGAAACAAAAAGAAAACCAGAAAAATAATTCTCATATCAGACAAAAGAGACTTTGAAATAAATAATATTACAAGAGGCAAGGAAGAAAACTATATAATGATCTAAGATTCAATTCAAGAAGACATAACAAATGTAAATATTTATGTACCCAACATAGGAGCACCTTAGTATATACGGAAAATGTTAACAGATGTTAAAGGGGAAATCAACAGGAGCACAACAACAGTAGAGGTCTTAAACACCCCACTTACATCAATGGATGGATCATCAAGACAGAAAATTAATAAGGAAACACAAGCCTTAAATGATACATTAAACCAGATAGATTTCATTGGTAACTACAGGACATTCCATCCAAAAGCATCAGAATGCACTTTTTTTCTCAAGTGTACTTAGAACAGTCCCCTGGACATATCACATCTTGGATCATAAATCAAGCCTGGGTAGATTTAAGAAAATTTCAATCATATCAAATATCTTTTCTGGCCAAAATGTTATATGAACTAAAAGAATAAAAACTGTAAAAAATAAAAACTGTAAAAAACACATGGAGGCTAAACAATATTTTTCTAAATAACCAAGAGTTCACTGAAGAAGGAAATTAAGAATTATCTAGAAACAAATGACCATGAAAGCATGATCATCCAAAACCTATGGGATGCAGCAAAAGCAGTGATAAGGGAAAAATTTATAGCAATACTAGTCTACCTCAAGAAACGAGGAATCCATCAAATAAACAACATAAGCTTATACCTAAAGCAACTAGTAAAAGGACAAGAATCCCAAAATTAGTAGAAGAAAAGGAATCATGAAGAGCAGAGCAGAAATAAATGAAAACAAAATGAACAAAACAATAGCAAAGATCAATAAAGCTAAAAGCAGGTTCTTTAAGAAGATAAACAAAATCTACAAACTATCAGCCAGACTCATTAATAAAAAAGGCAAAATAATCAAATCAATAAAATTAAAAATGAAAAAGAAGTTAAAATGGACAACAGAAATAAAAAGATCATAAGAGACTACTATGAACAACTATATGCCAATAAAATGGAGAACCTGGAAGAAATAGACAAATTCTTAGAATAGTATAACCTTCTAAGAGTGAACCATAAAGAAATAGAAATTATGAAAAGACCAATGAAAATCACTAAAATAAAAATTGTGATCAAAACGATCCCAAAAAGCAAATGACCAGGTTCAGATGGCTTCACAGGTGAGTTCTATCAAATGTGTAGCGAAGACATAACATCAATTCTTCTCAAACTCTTACAAAAAATTGCAGGGGGAGGAACACTCCCAAACTCATTCTATGAGGCCACCAACCTCCTGATACAAAAATCAGAAAAAGATATCACAGAAAAATAAAATTACAGGCCAATATCAATCATGAACACAGATGCCAAAATCTTCAACAAAACACTAGCAAACTGAATCCAATAACACTTTAAAAGTTTCCTATGTGGTGATCAAGTGGGATTTATCCCAGGGATGCAAAAATTCTTCAATATATGCAAATTAATTATTGTGATACACTATATTATCAAATTGAAAGATAAAATCTTATGGTTATCTCAGCAGATGCAGACAAACATCTGACAATATTTGACATCCATTTATTACAAAAATGCTTTAGAAAATGGGCATAGAAGAAACTTACCTCAACATAATACAGGCAATATATGACAAACCTACAGCAATGTCGTCAATGGTGAAAAACTGAAAGCAAAATTTCCTCTACCATCAGGAAAAAAGTCAAGGGTGCCCACTCTCACCATTATTCAACATAGTTTTGAAAGTCTTAGCCATGGCAATCAGAGAAGAAAAAAGAAATAAAGGAAATTCTGGCTAGAAAATATAAGTAAGACTCTCACTATTTGCAGAAGACAGGATACTATACATAGAAAACTAGAGATATAACAAGAAAATTACTAGAGCTCATCAATGAATTTAGTGTAGTTGCACATAATCATTACACATAAATCCTTTGTATTCCTATACACTAGCAAGGAAAAATCAGAAAGAAAAATATAATGAAAAAAAATTCCATTTACCATTGCAACAAAAATAATAAAATACTTAGAAATAAACCTATCTAAAGTTTAACCTACCTACAAACAAAAATAAACTCACCTACAAAAGACCTGCATGCATAAAACTATAGGAAACTAATGAAAGAAATCAAAGACAGTACAAACAGATGGTGAGCTATATTATGTTCTTGGATTGAAAGAATAAATATTGTGAAAATTAGTGGAAAATCAGAACACTCTTTAACAATATTCAAAGCAAGATCGCCCTTGACGCAGATCCAAGAGTAACTAAAATTTAAAAAAAGAACAACAACAACTAAGACCTAATGAAACTTAAAACCTTTTTTTACAGCAAAGGAAACTATAAACAAGATGAAACTAAAACCCTCAGAATAGGAGAAAATAACTGTGAATCAAACAACTGAAAGGATTGATCCCCAACATATACATGCAACTCATGAAGCTCAATATCAGAAAAACAAACAACTCAGTCAATAAATGGGTGGGAGACCTAAACAGACATTTCTCCAATAAATACAGATGGCCAATAAATACATGAAAAGATGCTCAGCATTGTTCATTATTAAAGAAATGCAAATGAAAGTTACAATAAGGTATCACTTCACATCAGTCAGAATGGCCATAATTCAAAAATTTACAAACAGTAAATGCTAGAGAGGGTGTGGCAAAAAGGGGACCCTCTTGCACTGTCGGTAGGAATGTATACTGATACAGCTACTATGGAGAATAGTATGGAGATTCCTTAAAAACTAGGAATAAAGCTACCATATGACCTAGCAATCCCACTACTGGGTATATACCCTGAGAAAATCAGAATCCTAAAAGACACATGTACTCCAATTGTGTTCTACATGTGTACCCCAACTTGTTCATTGAAGCACTATTTACAAAGATGAATGTATAAAGAAGTGGTGGTACATATATACAATAGAATAGTATTCAGCCATGAAATGGAAAAGATGTGAGTTAGCTGAACTGAGGTGGATGAACCTGCAGCCTGTTATACAGAGTGAAGTAAGTCAGAAAGAGAAAAACATATATTGTATATTAAAGCATATATATGCTAGGAAAAAAAAAATGGTGTGATGAACCTATTTGCAGGGCAGAAATAGAGACACTGACATAGAGAAAAGGCGTGTGGACACAGCTGGGAAGGAGAAGTTGGGACAAATTGAGAGAGCTACATTGAAACATATACATTACCATATGTAAAATAGATAGCTAGTGGGTAGTTGCTATGTAACACAGAGAGCTCAACCGGGTGCTCTGTGACAACCTAGAGGGCTGGGATAGGGTGGTGGGTGGAAAGGAGTTTCAAGAGGGAGGGGACATAGGTATACTTATGGCCGATTCATGATTTTGTATGGCAGAAACCAGCCCAACATTATAAAGCCATTTTCTGACAATTAAAAATAAATTTTTAAAAATAATTTTAAAACCCATTATCTTTTTATATAAAACAGCACTCACATAACTATGAATAGAAGGGAACTTCCTCAACCTGATAAGTGGAATCTCCAAGGAACACAGTTAACATCAAATTTAGTATAGAAAGACAATGTTTTCCACTTAAAATCAGAAACAAGACAAGCATGTCTGCTTTCACCATTTTTTTGCAACATCAAACTATAGGTTCTAGTCAGGACAGTTAGTTCAGATGAGGAAATATTAATAATGGATAACAGGTGCTTGATCTGCAGATTTACAGGAGGCCAAAGCGAGGATCCCACTGTAACCATGTTTTGCAATTGGTATGAAAATGATGTCACTGATTGGAGTCCTCAGGGCAGGATTCATCAAGTTGAATATGCAATGGAGCTGTCAAACAAGGTTCAGCCACTGTTTTTTATCTGAAATTAAAAAAACAAACAAACAAAAAAAACACCTCATTCAGTGTTGGTTGCACTGAAAAGAGCACAACCAGAACTTGCAGGTCATCAGAAAAAAAATGTTCCTTGTTGATAACAGTATTGCTATTTCAGTTGCAGGACTTACTGCTGATGCTAGATGTTATGTAATTGTATGTACAAGGGATGTTTGGATTCCAGATTTGTGTTTGACAGACCTATTCCTATGCCTTGTCTTGTATATCTAATTGGAAGCAAAACCCAGATACTAACCCAGTGATATGGCTGGAGACCATATGATGTTGGACTGCTCATTGTTGATTATGATACGGGCCCTCACATTTTCCAAATTTGTCCAGCTGTTAACTATTTTGACTGCAGGGCTATGTCCACTGGAGCCCATTCTCAATCAGCTTGTACTTACTTGGAGAGATATATGTCAAAGTTTTTGGAGTGCAATTTGAATGAACTGGGTAAACATGGTCTGGATGCCTTCTGAGAGACACTGCCTGCAGAACAGGATCTAACTACAAAGAATGTTCTCAATGGAATTGGTAAAGGCTTGGAATTTCTGGCATATGGTGATGATGATGTATCTCTACTCATGGAAGATCTTGAAGAAAGACTGCAGAGAAAGACACAGCCTACTCAACCTACTGGTGAACCTACAGGAAAGGCTGATGAACCAATGGAACATTAAATAATAAATCAGTATATATATGTATTAGACTAATTAAACATTCAGAAAATGAAGATCATGGCATTTGGTCCCATCACTTTATGGCAAATAGTTGGGGAAACAACAGAAACAGTGACAGACTTTATTTCCTTGGGCTCCAAAATCACTGCAGATAGTGACTGCAACCATGAAATTAAAAGATGCTTTCTCCTTGGAAGAAAAGCTATGACTAAACTAGACAGCATATTAAAAAACAGAGACATTACTTTGCCAACAAAGGTCCATGTAGTCAAAGTTATGGTTTTTCCAGTAGTCATATACAGATGTGAGAGTTGGACCATAAAGAAAGCTGAGAGCTGTAAAATTGATGCTTTTGAACTGAGGTGTTGGAGAAGACTCTTGAAACTGTGAACTGAACTGAAGTGATATATGTATTATTATACATGTAAGAATGCAGGAGCATATACTGATGACAATATTCTATACTTTGAACCAAAAGATGCAGAATGGTGGAATGGAATGGTATGTTTTAGGAATCAGTTCAGATGTGAGTTTTTCCCAAGCAACTTCACAGAAACTATATATTGGAGTTCATTTTCTTTTAAGAAGTTTTCTATACTCATTTTCAAGAAAGCATAGTTATCTGTATTAATGTATTATATATGAAGAACATAGTGTCTTTGTGGTTTTAAAGACAACTGTGACTTAAAATTCTTTCACCTGAAAAATAAAGGGTAGATTGGAAAGGAAGAGTAAAACCTCTCAATTTACAGATGACTTAGATTTGTTTATAGAAAATTCTAAGGAAGCAACTATAAATTTTAGAAATAATAGGAATTTTATTAAGCTCGTAGACTACAAGATAAACAAAATAAATTGTATTATCAGTTAAAATACTAAAAACCAAATAAAGAAAGCAATTCTACTTAATATAAAAAGAAATACTTGGGAATAAATTTTGCAATGATGTGAAAGAATACTATATTAAAGACTACAAAAATTTGGGTGGAAATCAATAAAATGTAAAGATATTTCATATCATGGACAAAAAAACACAATATAACTAAAATGGCAATAATGTATAATTTAATCTGCATATTCAGTGAAATCTCTGTCAAAATCCCCCAAGTTGATAAGCTACTCCTAAAATTCATATGGACCCAAAATAGCCAAAACAATGTTGACAAAGAAGGGTCAAATTGGAGGACACATCTTTTACAACTTTAAATTTGACATTAAGGCTTTAGAAGGAGGTATGATAGTGTCATAAGGATAGTCACAGAGATTAATGGAATATAACTGAGAGTTCAGAAACAAGCCTTTGTATTTGTGGTCAATTAATTTTCAACAAGTGTCCTAAGACTGTACAATGTGAAAAGAAGCATCTCTTCAACAAATTGTACTGTCACAATTATATATTTACATGCAAAAGAATGACACTGAAACCTTTCCTCCCACCATATTCAAAAATTTACATAAAATGTATCATAGATGTAAAGATAAGGGTTAATATGATAAAGTTCTTATAAGTAAATCTTCATGACTTTGGGTTAGGCAGTACTTTCTTTAATATGGCACTAAAACAAAAATGACAGAGAAAAAATAAGCTGAACTTTATCAAACTAAAAATATGCATGTCAAAGGATACTATCACAGAATGAAAATACAACCAATAAAATGGGAGAAAATATTTGCAAATCATACATCTAAAAAGAGAGTAGTATTTAGGATATGGGGGCTTCACTGCTAGCTCAGTGGTAAAGAATCCACCTGTGAATGCAAGACACTTCCCTGGGTCGAGAAGATCCACTGGAGAAGGAAATGACAACCCACATATTCTTGCCTGGGAAATCTCATGGACAAAGAAGTCTGGCAGGCTACTCACTCTCCATGGGGCCACAAAAAGAGGTGGACACTATTTAGTGATTTAACAACAATGCTTCAGGATATATAAAGAACTCTCATAACTCAACAATAAAGCACAAAAGAATCCAATTTAAAAAATGAGCACAAAATTTGAAAAGATATTTCTAGAAATAAGATATAAGTAAATGACTTATAAACCCATGAAAACATGCTCAACATCATTAGTCATTCAGATCAGATCAGATCAGATCTCCTTGCAGTCCAAGGGACTTTCAAGAGTCTTCTCCAACACCACAGTTCAAAAGCATCAATTCTTCGGTGCTCAGCTTTCTTCACAGTCCAACTCTCACATCCATACATGACCACTGGAAAAACCATAGCCTTGACTATACAGACCTTTGTTGGCAAACTAATGTCTCTACTTTTGAATATACTATCTAGGTTGGTCATAACTTTTCTTTCAAGGAGTAAGCATCTTTTAATTTTATTGCTGCAATCACCATCTGCAGTGATTTTGGAGGCCAGAAAAATAAAGTCTGAGAATATTTTCACTGTTTCTCCATCTATTTCCCATGAAGTGATGGGACAAGATTCCCTTATCTTCGTTTTCTGAATGTTGAGCTTTAAGCCAACTTTTTCACTCTCCACTTTCACTTTCATCAAGAGGCTTTTGAGTTCCTCTTCACTTTCTGCCATAAGGGTGGTGTCATCTGCATATCTGAGGTTACTGATATTTCTCCCAGCAATCTTGATTCCAGCTTGTGCTTTTTCCAGTCCAGCGTTTCTCATGATGTACTCTGCATATAAGTTAAATAAACAGGGTGACAGTATACAGCCTTGACGAACTCCTTTTCCAATTTGGAACCGGTCTGTTGTTCCATGTCCAGTTATAATTGTTGCTTCCTGACCTGCCTACAAATTTCTCAAGAGGCAGGTCAGGTGTTCTGGTATTCCCATCTCTTTCAGAATTTTCCACAGTTTATTGTGATCCACACAGTCAAAGGCTTTGGCATAGTCAATAAAGCAGAAATAGATGTTTTTCTGGAACTCTCTTGCTTTTTCCATGATCCAGCAGATGTTGGCAATTTGGTCTCTGGTTCCTCTGCCTTTTCTAAAACCAGCTTGAACATCAGGAAGTTCACGGTTCACATATTGCTGAAGCCTGGCTTGGAGAATTTTGAGCATTACTTTACTAGCATGTGAGATGAGTGCAATTGTGTGGTAGTTTGAGCATTCTTTGGCATTGCCTTTCTTTGGGATTGAAATGAAAACTGACCTTTTCCAGGCCTGTGGCCACTGCTGAGTTTTCCAAATTTGCTGGCATATTGAGTGCAGCACTTTCACAGCATCATCTTTCAGGACTTGAAACAGCTCAACTGGAATTCCATCACCTCCACTAGCTTTGTTCATAGTGATGCTTTTTAAGGCCTACTTGACTTCACATTCCAGGATGTCTGGCTCTAGGTCAGTGATCACACCATCGTGATTATCTGGGTCGTGAAGATCTTTTTTGTACAGTTCTTCTGTGTATTCTTGCCATCTCTTCTTAATATCTTCTGCTTCTTTTAGGTCCATACCATTTCTGTCCTTTATCGAGCCCATCTTTGCATGAAATGTTCCTTTGGTATCTCTGATTTTCTTGAAGAGATCCCTAGTCTTACCCATTCTGTTGTTTCCCTCTATTTCTTTGCATTGATCGCTGAAGAAGGCTTTCTTATCTCTTCTTTCTATTCTTTAGAACTCTGCATTCAGATGTTTATATCTTTCCTTTTTTTCTTTGCTTTTCACTTTTCTTTCTTTCACAGCTATTTGTAAGGCCTCCCCAGGCAGCCATTTTGCTTTTTTGCATTTCTTTTCTATGGGAATGGTCTTGATCCCTGTCTCCTGCACAATGTCACGAACCTCATTCCATAGTTCATCAGGCACTCTATCTATCAGATCTAGGCCCTTAAATCTGTTTCTCACTTCCACTGTATAATCATAAGGGATTTGATTTAGGTCATACCTGAATGATCTAGTGATTTTCCCTACTTTCTTCAATTTAAATCTGAATTTGGCAATAAGGAGTTCATGGTCTGAGCCACAGTCAGCTCCTGGTCTTGTTTTGCTGACTTTATAGGTCTTCTCCATCTTTGGCTGCAAAGAATATAATCAATCTGATTTCAGTGTTGACCATCTGGTGATGTCCATGCATAGAGTCTTCTCTTGTGTTGTTGGAAGAGGGTGTTTGTTATGACCAATGCATTTTCTTGGCAAAACTCTATCAGTCTTTGCCCTGCTTCATTCCGTATTCCAAGGCCAATTTTGCCTGTTACTCCAGGTGTTTCTTGACTTCCTACTTTGCATTCCAGTCCCCTATAATGAAAAGGACATCTTTTTGGGGTGTTAGTTCTAAAAGGTCTTGTAGGTCTTCATAGAACCGTTCAACTTCAGCTTCTTCAGTGTTACTGGTTGGGGCATAGACTTGGATTACTGTCATATTGAATGGTTTGCCTTGGAAACGAACAGAGATCATTCTGTCGTGTTTTTTTTTTTTTTTTTCATTCTGTCGTTTTTGAGATTGCATCCAAGTACTGCATTTCTGACTCTTTTTTTGACCATGATGTTAGGGGAATGCAAATAAAAACCACAATAATATACCACTTCATACTCATTAGGGTGACTATAACAAAAAAGACATCAGTAACAACAAGAGTTGACAAGGATATGGAAAAGTTGCAACCGTCATACTTCCCTAATGGACATTTAAAACTTTACAGCAACATTGGAAAACAGTTTGGCAAATCATCAAAATGTTAGGTCTACAGTGCCACATGGCCCAACAACTTTATTCTTAGTTATAGCCTGAGAGAACTGAAAACATACATCCATACAAGAACTTGTGCACACATTTTCAAAGCAGCATTACTAATAATATTCAAAAAGTAAAAGGAATCCAAATATTTGTCAAATGATGCATGCATAAAATATGTGGTATATACAAGCAGCAAAATGGGATTCAGCAGATAATGGAGTGTACTTATATTTAAAATAACATAAATGAACCTCAAAATAAGGCTGTCACAAAATATCACATATATTTTGATTCAATTTATATGAAATGTCTGGAACAGGCAAACAGTTAGAGACAGCTAGTAGAATAGATTTTGCTTAGGTCTGGAGTAGGGAATGGGAAAAGAATCCTAATGGATATTAGGCTTCCTTTCAGGGTGACAAAATGTGCTAAAATTAGATAGTGATTGCACAACTCTGTGCCAGTAATTACCAATAAGTCAAAGTCATATATGTCAGTGTCCATCTATAACAAATCAGAAAATAATATTTATGCAGAATGAAATATATAAAATCTTTATGAAGCAAAAAAAAAAAAAAAAAAACTGAAGAATACAAAGTAGAAAAATTAATGGAGAAACATACTATGAATCTAGAAGGACAGATATTTATCTTGTCAAATATCTTCATTTTACCACTGCAAACAGTTTTTTGTGTTTTTTTTTTAATAAAGTAATTCAGATCAATGATGGAGTCTATTACTGGTATGGAAAAATAATGCAAGGCTTCTAAGCCTGGATCATACCTTGTTTGAGAACCTAGGGATTTTAATGCAGTAGTTAATAAATAGGTATGTTCTGTATCTTAATTATATTCTATAATAAATTGAATGAATCATCCCCTCAGGCATCATTATTATGGAGTATGTGGTATTATTTTTGCCTGAAGACATCTGGTAATAACAGTTTTTTTTTTCTTTAATAGAAAATTATTTAATTAGTATACATGTGTTCCCCATCCTGAACCCTCCTCCCTCCTCCCTCCCCACACCATCCCTCTGCGTCGTCCCAGTGCACCAGCCCCAAGCATCCAGCATCGTGCATTGAACCTGGACTGGCATCTCGTTTCATACATGACGTTTCACATGTTTCAATGCCATTCTCCCAAATCTTCCCACCCTCTCCCTCTCCCACAGAGTCCATAAGACTGTTCTATACATCAGTATCTCTTTTGCTGTCTCGTATACAGGGTTATCGTTACCATCTTTCTAAATTCCATATATATGCGTTAGTATACTGTATTGGTGTTTTTCCTTCTGGCTTACTTCACTCTGTATAATAACAGTTTAAAATGGAGGGAAAAGAGCTGGAGCTCAGAGGGAGTACTGGTTGATTCCAGAAACGCAAGAAGCTCACTCAGATTCCAGTTTGTGACTAAGAGGTTGTTCTCAGACACTAAGGTTGTCAGTTTCATATTTTTGTTTGTTTACTTTTATATGTACATATCAATAATCACCCCTAATCTACCAGTGACATTAAAACTCTTTTGATGCAATCAGGCACTATATTGGTTGCCATATTTTTAAGAGAAAGAGAGATCCTTTTGGGACAACCCTTATTACTGCTACCTACCACCTGGATTTACTTGCTCTCCAAACCCATGCACAACTACCTTTTTTCTTAAAGCTGCTATGCTGGGAATTGACTTTCTCTTTTTTCTTCATTTGATTCCAACTTCCCTCTGTCCAATTTCTTACTCTTTTCCTCTTTGTTAGATCTTCCTTAGGTTTACATAGATGATATTATACCGTTGAAAGAAAAAAATGCACGTTAGATAATTTTTGAGCTTATGTTAAAAAAAAAAAAAAACGCATTTATACTATTCTCACATTTGATTAACAGTTTGCCTGGGTATAGAATGATGGAATAGAAATAGCATTTCCTCAAAATATTCTATTGTCTTCTAGCTTCCAGTATTGCTGTTAATAACATTTATTTCTTAACTCAGATTTATTTCCTTGACCTTTTTTCTGGAAGCTTTGATGACTTTCTGATCTGCATTTTTGAAAATTTATATTTATCAAAGTTTTCAACTTTTTAAAATTTGTTGTTAGCTTTCCCCTGCTGTGATCTCCTCTCCTGTTCTTATATTTGCGGTTATACTTTCTCTGTTCATTTGATGACATTTTGGTAAAGTGAAGAAACAGATAAGCTTAAATATTGAAAGTCTCTTTTTTAAAGCATAATAAAAATTAAAATACTCATAAATAAATTCTTGTGACACTTTTGAATTGGATAAATAAACAATAAACTCTGCATGTGCCTAGACAGCATCAAAAGTCATCTATGAAAGAATAAAAATCAAAATAGTCTTATAATTGCATGCAATATTAAATGTCAGGAAATAATAGAACAGTGTCTATATAGTTTTGAGGAAAATCTTTTGAGTCAATAATTCCATATTGTCAAAGTTGTTATTATGCATAATGAAAGAAGCATAATATTTTACTCATGAAATATTTCACTCTTGAACAACTCTTTTTTAACAAAATTTACTACATTTTTTTTTAACTTTACAATATTGTATTGGTTTTGCCATACATCAACATGAATCCACCATGGGTGTACACGTGTTCCAAATCCTGAACCCCCCACCCACCTCCCTCCCCATACCATCCCTCTGGGTCATCCCAGTGTACCAGCCCCAAGCTTCCTGTATCCTGCATCGAACCTGGACTGGCGATTCGTTTCTTATATGATATTATACATGTTTTAATGCCATTCTCCTAAATCATCCCCCCCTCTCTCTCCCACAGAGTCCAAAAGACTGTTCTATACATCTGTGTCTCTTTTGATGTCTCACATACAGGGTTATCGATACCATCTTTCTAAATTCCATATATATGCATTAGTGTTCAAATCCCCCTGGTTTAATAGTTGAGTTTTATTTTTTTTTAACAAAAAACATTTACTGGAGTATACTTGACTTACAATTTTGTGTTCCTTTTTGCTATACTATAAAGAGAATTGGTTATACATATACAAATATTTATTCTTTTTTATAAAGTTTTTATTCCCATACTGATTACACAGTATTGAGTAGAATTTCCTGTGTGGTTCAGTAGGCCCTTTTATAATTAGAAGTGTGAATATGTCAATACCAATCCAAATTTATCCCTCATCTCTTCCCCCTGCTAACCATAGATTGTTTTCTACATACTGTGACTCTAATTCTGTTTTGTAAATAAGTCAAATTGCAACATTTTTTAGATTCCACATACAAGCAATATCATCCAACATTTGCTTTTCTCTGTTTGACTTACTTCACTCAATATGACAATGTCTAGGTGCATCTATGTTCCTGAAAATGGCATTATTCTGTTATTTTTTTACAGGTGAGCAATATCCATTGTATGTATGTACCAAATATTTACCCATTCATCTGTTGATGGACTTTTAGGTGGCTTCCATGCCCTGGATATTATATATAGTGCTTCAATGAACTTTGGGGTGCACATATCTTTTTGAATTATGGCTTTCTCCAGATATATGCTGAGGAGTAGAATTTCTAGGTCATATGTTAATTTTAATTTCAGTTTTTTAAGGAACTGCCATACTGTTCTCCATAGCTACACAAACTTACATTCTCCACAAGAGTGTAGAAGAGTTTCCTTTTCTCCATATAGTCTTCAACATTTATTGTTTGTAGACTTTTTGATGATGGCTATTCTGATTGGTGTGAAGTGATATCTTATTGTAGTTTTTGTTTGTATTTCTCTAATAGTTAGTGGTGTTGAGCATCTATTCATGCTCTTTTGGGCAATCTGTATGCATTCTTTAGAGAAATGCATATTTAGAACTACTGCCTATTTTTTATTAGGTGGTTGTTTTGTGTTGTTATTGAGCAACACAAGCTATTTGTGTACTTAGGAGATTAAAACCTTGTCAGTCATTTCAGTTGGAAATATTTTCACACATTCTGTGGGCTGTGTTTTGTTTTGTGTATTGTTTCCTTTGCTGTGCAAACACTTTTAAGTTTAATTAGGTCCCTTTGTTTTGTTTTTATTTTAATTAAGAAGTGGGTCCAATAATGTCTTGCAGAGATTTATGTCAGAAAGTGTTTGGCCTATGTTTTCCTTTAAGAGTTTTATTGTATCTGGCCTTACATTTAAGTCTTTAATCTACTTTAATTTATATTTGTTTATGGTTTTTGGGAGTGTTCTATTCTTTTACATGTAGCTGTTCAGTTTCCCTATTATTGTTTGTTAAACAGACTGGTTTTTTTTCCCCTTTTATATTCTTGCCTTCCTTTACATAGATTTGTTGACCATAGATGTATAAGTTTATCTCTGTAATTTCTATCCTGTTCCGTTGATCTATGTTTCTCTTCATCTTTTGGTTCTAGTACCATACTGTTTTGACTACTGTAGCTTGGTAGTATAGTATGAAGTCATGGAGCTTGCTTCCTCCAGATCATTTGTTTTCTTAAGATTACTTTGGCTATTTTGTTCTTGGTTTGTAGGTTTTTCCATAAGAATTGCCAATTTTTGGTTCTAATTCTGTGAAAAATGTCATTGGCAATTTGTTAGGTATTCTATTGTATCTGTAGATTGCTTTGTGTAGTATACTCATTTTTATACTATTGACTTACCTAATCCAAGAACATTGTATATCTCTCCATCAGTTTGTGTCATCTTTCATCAGTATCTTATATTTTTCTGAGTATATGTCTTTTACCTCCTTAAGTAGGTTCATTCTTAGGTGTTTTATTTTTTCTGATGCAATGGTAAACACTGCTGCTGCTACTAAGTCACTTCAGTCATGTCTGACTCTGTGCGACCCCATAGATGGCAGCCCACCAGGCTTCCCCGTCCCTGGGATTCTTCAGGCAAGAACACTGGAGTGGGTTGCCATTTCCCTCTCCAATGCATGGAAGTGAAAAGGGAAAGTGAAGTTGCTCAGTCATGTCTGACTCTAGCAACCCCATGGACTGCAGCCTACCAGGCTCCTCCGTCCATGGGATTTTCCAGGCAAGAGTACTGGAGTGGGGTGCCATTGCCTTCTCCAGATGGTAAACACTACGGTTTCCTTAATTTCTCTTTCTGACCTTTGCTGGGTTTTATGGCATTTCTATTTCCTTTTTTTTTTTTTTTTAAGCAATCTCCACACTGTTCTCCATAGTGGCTGTACTAGTTTGCATTCCAACCAACAGTGTAAGAGGGTTCCCTTTTCTCTACACTCTCTCCAGCATTTATTGTTTGCAGACTTTTTGGTAGCAGCCATTCTGACTGGCATGAGATGGTACCTCATTGGGGTTTTGATTTCATTTCTCTGATAATGAGTGATGTAGAGCATCTTTTCATGTGTTTGTTAGCCATCTGTATGGCTTCTTTGGAGAAATGTTTGCTTAGTTCTTTGGTCCATTTTCTTCTTTTCCAATTTGGGTTTCTTTTATTTTTCTTCTCTGATTGCTGTGGCTAGGACTTCCATATTTTTGTTGAATTAAAGTGGCAAAGTAAATATCTTTGTCTTATTTCTGACCTTTGAGGAAATGCTTTCAGGTTTTCATTGTTGAGAAGGAAGTTTGCTGTGAGTTTTTCATACATGGTCTTTACTAGGTTGAGGTTTGGTCTCTCTAAGTCCACTATCTAGAGATATTTTTTATCATAAATGGGTGTTGAATTTTGTTAAAAGCTTTTTCTGCATCTATTGAGATTATCATATGGTTTTTAGTCTTCAATTTGTTAAAATGCTTAGCATGATTTCAATGTTCTTAAATTTACCCAGTCTTGATTTGTGACCCAAGATGTATCCTGGAGAATATTCCATGTGCACTGGAGAGAAAAGTGTATTCTGCAGCTTTTGAATGGAACGTCCTATATATATCAATTAGATTTATCTGGATTAATACATCATTTAAGACTTGCGTTTCCTTATTAGTTTTCTGTGTGGATGATCTATTCATTTGTGTAAGTGGGGTGTTAAAAACCTCTAATGTTGTTGTGTTACTATTGATTTCCCCTTTAATATCTGTTAGCATTTTCCTTATATATTGAGGTGGTCCTATGTTTGGTGCATATATATTTACAATTGCTACATATTTTTCTTGGATTGATTCCTTGATAATTATATAGTGTCCTTCCTTGCCTCTTGTAACAATATTTATCTAAAAGTCTATTTTATTTGATATGTGTATCATTATCCTAGCTTTCTTTTGATTCACATTTGCATAAAATGCCTTTTTCCATCTTTTCACTTTCAGTCTATATGTGTACTTACATCTGAAATGCATCTCTTGTAGACAGCTTATATACGAGATCTTGCTTTTTGTATCCATTCAGCTAGTCTATGTCTTTTGATTGGAGCATTTAATCCATTTACATTTAAGGTAATTACCAATATTTATGTTTTTGTTGACATTTTATTAATTGTTTTGACTTTGTTTTTTATGTTTTTTTCCTTCCCTTCTTTTCTTCTTCTTCTCTTGTGATTTGACAGTTATCTTTGGTGCTGTGTTTGTGTTGCCTTTATTTTTTCATGTCTATCTATTGTAGTTTTTTTTTTGGTTTGCTGTTCCCATAAGGTTATGACATAGCAGTCTGTTTGTGTAAAAGGTTGTTTTAATTTGCTGGTCTCTTTCTTGCCTATTCCTTTATCATTTGTTGGGAAGTTGATTTGGTAAGACAAAATTCTCTTAGCTTTTGCTTTTTGACTTCCCCATCAAATCTGAATGAGAATCTTGTTGCATAGAATATGCTTGGTTGTAGGTTTTCCTCTTTTATTACTTTCAGTATATCATGCCACTCCATTCTGGCAAGCAGTTTCTGCTGAAAAATCAGCTGAGAATCATGTTGAGATTTCCTTGTATGTTATTTGTTGCTTTTCCCTGGTAGCTTTTCATAATTTTTATTTGTCTTTAATTTTTGTCGGTTTGATTAATATGTGTCTCAGCATGTTCCTCCTTGAGTTCATACTGTATATGATTCTCTGTGCTTCTTGGACTTGTACATTTTCTTCTTATGTAAGGATAGTTTTCTGTTATAATATGTTCAAATATTTTCTCAGGCCCTTTCTCTTTCTTTTCTCCTTCTGTGACATCTATAATGTGAATGTTCATTTATTTAATGTTGAACCAGATATATTCCTTGAGATTTTCTTCATTTTGTTTCAATGTTTTTTTTTTTTTCTGTATTCTTTTCTGTGACAGTATTTTCCACCACTCTGTTTTCTAACTCACTTATACCTTTCTCTGCTTCAATTATTGTTATTCATTTCTTCTGGTGTATTTTTCATTTCAATTATTTTATCATTCATCTGTGTTTGCTGTTTACACTTTATAGCTCCTTTTAAATTATTTCTTGTGTCTCTCAATCTTAGCCTCCATTTTTCTGAGATTTTTGATCACCTTTACTATCATTATTTTGAGTTGATTTTAAGTAAATTGCCTGTATCTATTTAGCTATTTTTGTGGATTTTTATCTTATTCCTTCATTTGCAATATATTTCTGCATCATCTAAATTTGTCTTTCTGTATTTGTGGTCTATTTTTCACAGGCTGCAGAATCTTATTATCTCTCGATTCTGGTGTCTGCCCTGTAGTGGATATGATTGGTACAGGGACTTGTTCAGGCCTTCTGGTGGGAGGGATTGATACCTGCCTTTTGGTGGGTGAAACTGGGCCTTCTCATGCTATAGGGCACGGTTGTGTCAAGAGTGTGTTTTGTGGTATCTGTGAGCTAAGTGTGACTTTATGTAGCCTGTTTGCTAATGAATGGGGCTATGTTCTTGTCTTGCTGTTTGTTTGGCCTGAGGCATTCCAGCTTTTGTTGTTGTTGTTGTTCAGTTGCTCAGTCATGTCCAACTCTTTGTGATGCCATGGACAGCAGCACACCAGTCACCCCTGTCCATTACTATCTCCTGGAGTTTGCTCAAATTCATGTCCATTGAGTTAAGGATGCCATCCAACAATCTCATCCTCTGTCGCCTCCTTCTCTTCCCTTTTCGAATGTTGAGTTTTAAGTCAGATTTTTCACTCTCCTTTTTCACTTTCATCAAGAGGCTCTTTAGTTCCTCTTCACTTTCTGTCATTAGGATGTGATCATCTGCATATCTGTGCTTATTAATATTTCTCCCAGTAATCTTGATTCCAGCTTGTGCTTCATCTAGTCTGGAATTTCACATGATGTACTCTGCATAGAAGTTTAAAAAGCAGGGTGATAATATACAGACTTGACATACTCCTTTCCCAATTTGGAACCAGTCTGTTCTTCCATGTCTAACTGTTGCTTCTTGAACTGCATAGAGGTTTCTCAGGAGACAGGTAAAGTGGTCTGGTATTCCCATCTCTTAAAGAATTCTCCACAGTTTATTGTGATCTACACACTCAAAATCTTTAGCATAGTCAATGAAACATAAGTTTATGTTTTTCTGGAATTACCTTGCTTTTACTATGATGCAATTCAGTTCAGTTCAGTTCAGTCACTCAGTCGTGTCCGACTATTTGTGACCCCATGAATTGCGGCATGCCAGGCCTCCCTGTCCATCACCAACTCCCAGAGTTCACTCAAACTCACGTCCATTGAGTCAGTGATGCCATCCATCCATCTCATCCTCTGTCAACCCCTTCTCCTCCTGCCCCCAATCCCTCCCAACATCAGAGTCTTTTCCAATGAGTCAATTCTTGGCATGAGGTGGCCAAAGTACTGGAGTTTCAGCTTTAGCATCATTGCTTCCAAAGAACACCCAGGGCTGATCTCCTTTAGAATGGACTGGTTGGATCTCCTTGCAGTCCAAGGGACTCTCAACAGTCTTCTCCAACACCATAGTTCAAAAGCATCATTTCTTCAGTGCTCAGCTTTCTTCACAATCCAACTCTCACATCCATACATGACTACTGGAAAAACCATAGCCTTAACTAGACGGACCTTTGTTGGCAAAGTAATATCTCTGCTTTTGAATATGCAATCTAGGTTGGTCATAACTTTCCTTCCAAGGAATAAGCGCCTTTTAATTTCATGGCTTCTATCAGCATCTGCCATGATAGATTTTCACAATTTGGTATCTGGATACTCTGCCTTTTCTAAATCCAGTTTATAGATCTGGAAGTTCTCAGTTCATGTACTGTTGAAGCATAGCTTGGAAGATTTTGAGCATTATCTTGCTAGCATGTGAAATGAGTTCAACTATGAAGAATTTGAGCATTCTTTAGCATTGCCGTCTTTGGGATTAGAATGAAACCTGACTTTTCCAGTCTTGTGTTCACTGCTGAGTTTTCTGAATTTGCTAACATATTGAGCACAGCAAACATCATCACAACATCATCTTTCAGGATTTGAAATAGCTCTGCTGGAATTCCATCGCCTCCACTGGCTTTCTTTGTAGTAATGCTTCTTAAGGTCCACCTGACTTCACACTCCAGAATGTCTGGCTGTAGGTGAGTGATCATACCATCATCGTTACCTGGGTCATTAAGACCTTTTTTGTATAGTTCTTCTGTGTCTTCTTGCCACCTCTTCTTAAGCTCTTTCCTTTGTTAGATCCTTACCATTTCTGTCTTTTATTGTGCCCATTTTTGCATGAAATGTTCCCTTGGTATCTCCAATTCTCTTAAAGAGAAATCTAATCTTTCTCATTCTATTGTTTTCCTCTATTTCTTTGCCTAGTTCACTTAAGAAGGGTTTCTTATATCTCCTTGCTCTTCTTTGGAACTCTGCATTCAGATGGATATATCTTTCCTTTTCTCCTTTGCCTTTCATGTGTCTTCTATTCTCAGCTATTTGTAAGACCTCATCAGACAACCATTTTACCTTGTTGTATTTCTTTTTCTTGGGGATCATTTTGGTCACTAATATTCAGTATATTCTAATTCACTTATTAGAATATATTGTTTAGTACTTTCTATACGCCAAGTACTTTGTTATGTGTAAGGTGCTGGATATAAAAGTGTGAGGAATAATAGAAGTATATTAAAAAGTACACCATGATTAAGTAAGCTTTATTTTAGGAAATGGAAGCAGTCAGAATTTTTTTTAGAATATTATGTATACGACTAATAACAGAAAATGAGGAAGAAGGAGGAAACCTGTATAGAAGTAAAGTTTCTATATGTCACTGGTATTAGGTTAGTATAAATCTGACATAAGTTTTGATAAATTATGATGTATATTGTAACTCCTAGAACAACCACTGAAATTTAGCTCAAGTATATAGTGTTAAAAATTATTAAGGACTTAGAATAATATACTGGAAAATATCCATTTAATGTAAAAGAAAGAAAATAAGAAAGAACAGAGGACCAACAAGGAAAAATCTTTAGAAAACGGAAAGCATAATGGTAGATGCAAATCTAAATATCTAATAACATTCAACATATTCAAATAGCACTGAATATTAGTGGATTAAAAATCCAATCAATGATGCATTGCAGAAACCAACACAATATTGTAATGCAATTATCATTCATTAAAAATAAAATAAAAATCCAGTAAAAAGAAAGATAGGACAAAAACAAATTTCAACCATATCCTGACTATAGGAAATACATATTAGATTAAAAGATGCAAATAATTTGAAAGTTAAAGGATGGAAAAATATCCAATGCAAACAACAAACATAATAGAGCTGGATCAGCTACAGTTATCTTATCCAAAATAAAGTTTCAACCAAGAATATTACCAAAGATAAAGAAGAACATTTTATAAAGATAAGTGGATCAAGTTGTTAAGAAAAAATAAATGATTATAAACACTTGCCTCCAGTAAATAAGCTTGTATATTATTAGGATGGGTGATTTCAACCATGTAGCATCAATAGCATTGTGATGTGAAATAGTTCAGTTGGTAAAGAATCTGCCCACAATGCAGGAGACCCCAGTTCAATTCCTGGGTCAAGAAGATCCCCTGGGTAAGGTATAGGCTACCCACTCCAGTATTCTTGGGCTTCCTTGTGGCTCAGCTGGTAAAGAATCCGCCTGCAATTTGGGAGACCTGGGTTTGATCCCTGGATTGAGAATATCCCCTGGAGAAAGGAAAGGCTACCCAGTCCAGTATTCTGGCCTGGAGAATTCCATGGGGTTGCAAAGAGTCAGACATGACTGAGTGACTTTCTCATTCACACATTGAAGTAGTTAAGCATGAAGTGATTTCTTATGACTTGACTCCCAGATATTTGTTGCGGTTTTATTCCTAAACTCAAATTTCAAGATACTATCTGCTCTTTAAAGAAAAAAATGGGGCTTTTGACTTCTAGTTTTTCTATCATCATTAAAGCTCATTTAAAACAATTTAGTGGGTGTAGAAATTATTTTACTTGTAGCAGTATCTTGCCTGTCTCTCTCTCTCTCTCTCTTTTTTTTTTCCTGATCAATTTTCCCAGTATTCTCAAAAAAGAGGCAAAAGAGAAAAGACTCCAGACACTGATCTTTACTACTGGTGCAGATGGGTGACTTAGTGCCTCAATTCAAGTGTTCTGAGCTTTCTTGGTATGTTATTATTACATATGACAAGAACTTTAGGACTTGAAAGACTTCTGTAAGTCTATAATGAACCTAGTTTTAGGGAGAGTAAACAAACAAGTGGGCTTCTCTTGGCTCAGTAGTAAAGAACCTGCCTGCCAATGCAGGAGACCCGAGTTCGATCCCTGGGTCAGGAAGATCTCCTGGAGAAGGAAATGGAAACCTACTCCAGTGTTTTTGCCTGGGAAATCCTATGTACAGAGGAGCCTGGCAGGCTATATAGTTCATGGGGTAGCAAAGAGTTGGACATGACTTAACAAATAAAACAACAAATAAACTCCTTCAATTTGGAGTTCTCAAATAGGTAAAACTAAAACTGGAACAATTAAAGGAACAAACTAAAATTATAATACTAGCTGGAGAATCTAAGAATCAACTTTGAATAATACTTAGAAACCCAGAAAGATGATGAATAAGAATACAGATTTAACAATGCTATAAACAAACCAGCTCTAACAAACATCTATAGTACTTATAACTAATGAAAGCAGAATATACATTCCTTCTGAGTAGATATGAAACATTCCCCAAGATAGACCACAATGTTGTTGCTATTCAGTTGCTAAGTTGTGTCTGACTCTTTGAAACCCATGAAAGTGAAAGTGAAGTCACTAAGTCATGTCCGACTCTTTGTGACCCTGACCCCATGGACTGTAGCCTATCAAGCTCCTCCATCCATGGGATTTTCCAGGCAAGAGTACTGGAGTGGGTTGCTATTTCCTTCTCCACAGATTGAGGCATACCAGGCTCCTTTGTCCTCCACTATATCCTGGAATTTGCTCAAATTAATGTCCATTAGGTTGATGATGCTATCTAACCATCTCATCCTCTGCCACCCCTGTTTCCTTTTGTGATGATTCTTTCTCAGCATCATGATCTTTTCCAGTGAGTTGGCAGTGCACATCAGGTGGCCAAAGTATTGAAGCTCCAGCTTCAGCATCAGTCCTTCCAATGAATAATCGGGGTTAATTTCCTTTAGAATTGACTGGTATGATCTCCTTCCAGGCCTAGTTACTCGCAAAGGTCTTCTCCAGCACCATTTCTTCAGTACTCAGCCTTCTTTGTGGTTCAGCTCTCACATCTATACATGACTACTGGAAAAACATATCTTTGACTATATGGACCTGAGTCAACAAAGTGACATCTCTGCTTTTTAATACACTCTCTAGGCTTGTAATACATAGGTTTCTTTCTCAGGAGCAAGTGTTTCTTCAGTCCATGGCTGCAGTCACTGTCTGCAGTGATTTTGGAGCCTTCCCCCCAAGTAAAATCTGTCACTGTTTCTATTTTTTTTGCCCTGTATTTGTCATGAAGTGGTGGAATCGGATGCTATGATCATATTTTTTTTTTAACGTTGAGTTTTGAGGCAGGTTTTTCACTCTCCTCTTTCACTCTCATCAACAGTCTCATAGTTCTTCACTTTCTGCCATTAAAACGGTATCATCTGCATATCTGAGGCTGTTGATATTTCTTCCAGCAATACTGATTCCAGCTTGTGATTTATCCAGCCTTGCATTTCATATGCTATGCTCTGTGTGTAAGTTAAATATGCAGGGTGACAATATACAGCCTTGATGTACTACTTTCCCAAATTGGAAGCAGTCCATTGTTCATCCCCAGTTAATGTCCATGTTGCTTCTTGACATTCATACAGGTTTCTCAGGAGACAGGTGAGGTGATCTTGCACTCCCATCTCTAAGAATTTTCCACAGTTTGTTGGGATCCACACAGTCAAAGGCTTTAGCATAGTAAATGGAGAATAAGTAGATGTTTTTTTCTGGAATTTCGTTCTTTCTCTATGATCCAACATATGTTGGCAATTTGATCTCTGCTTTCTCTGCCTCTCCAAAACCCAGCTTGTACATCTGGGATTTTTCAGTTCACATACTGCTAAAACCTAGGTTGAAGGATTTTGAGCATGAACTCCCTAGCGTGAGAAATGTCTGCAAGTGTATGGTAACATTGAACATTCTTGGGCATTGCCCTTCTTTGGCACTGGAGCGAAAACTCACCTTTTCCAATCCTATGGTTGTTGCTGAGTTTTCCAAATTTGCTGACATATTGAGTATAGCACTTTAGCAGCATCAATTTTAAGATTTCGAATAGCTCAAGCAGCAATTCCATCACTTCCACTAGCTTTGTTTGTAGTAATGCTTTCTAAGGTCCACTTGAGCTCACAATCTGGGATGTCCAGCTCTAGATTAATGACTGATCACACCATCATGGTTATCCAGGTCATTAAGACTTTTTCAAATAGTTCTTCTGTATATACTTGGCACCTCTTCTTAATCTCTTCTGCTTCTGTTAGGTCCTTACCTTTTCTGTCTTTTATCTTGCTCATCCTTGCATGAAATGTTCCTTTGATATCTCCGATTTTTTTGGAGAGATTTCTAGTTTATCCCATTCTGTTGTTTTCCTCTATTTCTTTGCACTGTTCATTCAAGAAGGCCTTTTTGTCTCTCCTTGCTATTCTTTGGAATTCTGCATTCAGTTGGATATAGTTTTCCCTTTCTTCCTTGTTTTTCCTTTCTCTTCTTTCCTCGGCTATTTGTAAAGCCTTTCCAGACAATTACTTTGGCTTCTTGGAGTTGTTTTTCTTTGGGATGATTTGGTCACTGTCTCCTGTACAATTTTATGAATCTCCATTCATAGTTCTTCAGACACTCATGTCTACCAGATCTACTCCTTTGAATATGTTTGTCACCTACACTATATAATCATAAGGGATTTTATTTAGGTCATACCTGAATGGCCTAGTGATTTTCCCTATTTTCTCCAATTTAAGTATGAATTTTGCAATAAGGAGCTGATGATCTGAGCCACAGTCAGCTCCAGGTCTTGTTTATACTGACTGTATAGAGCTGCTCTAGCTTTGGCCACAAAGAATATAATTAGGCTGATTTCAGTAGACCATCTGGTGATGTCCATAAAGAGTTTTCTCTTGTGTTGCTAGAAGAGAGTGTTAACTGTGATCAGTGTGTTCTCTTGACAGAACTCTATTATCCTTTGCCTTGCTTCATTTTGTACTCCAAGGCCAAACTGATCTGTTACTCAAGGTGTCTCTTGACTTCTTATTTTTTGCACTTCAATACCCTGTGATGAATAGGACTTTTTTTCCTGTTAGTTCTAGAAGGTTTTTTTTTTAGATCTTCATAGAACTGGTCAACTTTAGCTTCTTGGGCATCAGTGGTTGAGGTATAGACTTGGATTACTGTGATATTGAATGGCTTTCCTTGGAAATGAACTGAGATCATTCTGTCATTTTTGAGACTGCACCCAAGTGCTGAAACTTTTACTCTTGCTGACTACAAGGACTACTCCACTTCTTCTAAGGGATTCTTTACTGCAGCAGTAGGTCATCTGAATTAAGTTCTCATGTCCCTATTCATTTTAGTTTACTGATTCCTAAGATGTTGATGTTCACTCTTGCCATCTCCTGCTTGGCCACATCCAATTTACTTTGACTCACGAATGTAACATCCAGGTTCCTATGTAATATTGTTCTTTATAGCATCAGACTTTACTTTCACCACCATACACATCTGCAGCTGAGCATCATTTCTGCTTTGGCCCAACTGCTTCATTCTTTCTAGAGCTAGTAGTAATTCCTCACCACTCTTCCCTAAGTAGCATAGTGGACACCTTCTGACATGGGTGGTTCATCTTCTAATATAATATCTTTTTACCTTTTCATAGGGCTTCTTTCGGAAAAGGCAATGGCACCCCACTCCAGTACTCCTGCCTGGAAAATCCCATGGATGCAGGAGCTTGGTGGGCTGCAGTCCATGGGGTCGTTAAGGGTCCAACTCAACTGAGCAACTTCACTTTCACTTTTCACTTTCATTCATTGGAGAAGGAAATGGCAACCCACTCCAGTGTTCTTGCCTGGAGAATCCCAGGGATGGCGGAGCCTGGTGGGCTGCCGTCTATGGGGTCACACAGAGTCAGACACGACTGAAGTGACTTAGCAGTATCAGGGCTTCTCTAGTGGCTCAGTTGGTAAAGAATCTGTCTGCAATGCCGGAGACCCCATTCAATCCCTAATTTGGGAAGTCCCACTAGAGAAGGAAATGACAAACCACTCCAGTACTCGTGTTTGGAGAATTCCACGGAAAGAGGAGCCAGGAAGGTTACAGTCCATGGGACCACAGAGTCAGACACAACTGTGCAACTAACTAACTTTTTCATACTACCCATGAGTTTTTCCAGGCAAAAATACTGGAGTGCGTTGCTACTTTCTCCTCCAGTGGACCACATCTTGTCAGAACTCTTTACTATGACCCATCCATCTTAGGTAACCCTGCAAAGCATGACTTGTAGCTTCAGTGAATTATGTAAACCCCTTCACCAAAATATGGCTGTAACTACATGGTTGGCAATAAAACAAACTTGATAATTACAAAAGGATTGAAATCACACAAATTATGTTATCTGATCACACTGGATTTAAATTAGAAATCAGAAACAGAAGGAAATTTGAGAGATTCACAAATATATGGAAATTGAACAATACACATTTAAATAACCAATGGATTAAAGAAGAAAGCACAAAGAGAATGCTAAAACATCTTAACATGAATGAAAACAAAGCCACAATATACCAAAATGTATTTGAGGAAATTTTAAAAAAAGTTTTTACAGTAGTTTTTTTTTTTTTTTTATCTGCAATGTATACATTGCAAGAAAGTAATAATATCTCAAATAAATAACCTAAATTTTACTTAAAAATAAAATGTGAAAAGGAAACTAAACTTAAAGTAAGCACAAAGAAGGAAATAATAGAGCTGAGTATAAATAAATTAAAAAGAGAATAGAAAAGCAGTAGAAATTATCAGTAAGTTTAAAAGCCAATTATTTGACAGTATCAACAAAACTCACAAACTTATAGTTAGACTGTTTGCAAAAAAAAAAAAAAAAAGGACATTATGCTAAAATCAGAGATAAATGAGGAGACATCACAGCAAATCTTACAGAACTAAAAAACAAATATGAAGGAATACTGTGACAAACTGTATATCAACAAATTGGACATGTTGTATGAAACAAATACATTTCAATAAAAATATAATAAGGAACCAAAATTAATAGAAAAAATAATGAAAATCTTAACAGTAAAGATAATGAAATAGATACTTGAAAAGTTCCAAATTCAAATGGCTTCACTGGTGAATTCCATGCAACATTTAAATAGAATCAATACCAATACCTCAATTTTTTCTAAGACATAAAATACGAGGAATCACTCCTCAACTTATTCTATCAGCACCAAATTACTCTGATAACAAAAATAAAGATTTCAAAAGTAATTAATAGCCTTTAAGAATGTATTTGAAAGCGAGATTTAAAAATTTAGAAAACTTAATCAGCAGTGTTTTAAAAGGATTACAAACTATTATCATGTGGAATTTATGCAAAGAATTAAATTTTGGATTAACAGATAAAATAAATTAATGTAAAATAACATATTAATAGAACAAAGGAAAAAACCTTCATGATCTTTTAAGAGACACAGATAAGGCATGTGACAAAACCCAGTACTCTGTGATGATAAAAATACTCAATAAACTAGAAATAGAAAGAAACTTCCTCAAACTGATAAAAGTCATCTATGAAACACCCACATCTAGGGTCATATTTAATAGTGAAAAATTAAATGCTTTCTAAGATCAAGAACAAGAGGTTGTTGAACTCTTTACTACTACTCTTCAACATTGTACTGGATGTTTTAGCCAGGACATTAAGCAAAATAGAGAAATTAAAGGCAACCAGATTGGAAAGAAAATTTAAACCCTATATAGATAATCCTAATGAATGCATTAAAAAACTATTAGACCTAATAACAAGAATAGTCTTTTCAACAAACGTGTTGGGAGGAGTCCATATACACATGCAAAAGAATGAAATTATACTTTTACCTTATGCCATACATTAAATTTTCACTCAACATGAATTGTAGATCTAAATAATAGAATTAGAACTCTTACAAGAAAACATAGGATATATTTTTGATATTTTATAAGCAATGATTTCTTAGACATGACTCAAAAAGTGACAAAATTAAAAGTAGATAAATTAGGTTTAAAATGTAAAACTTTTGTGCCCTAAGCAATGCCACCAACAAAATGAAAAGACAGCTTATCAAATGGGAGAAAACACTTGCAAACCTTACATCTAAGGAACTTGTATCCAGAATATTAGAAGAATCTTACACCCTGCTATAGACAATGTTTGTGTTCTTTCAAAATTTATATGTTGAAATCCTAATCCTCAATGTGATGATATTTGAAGGTGAGGCCTTTGAAAAGTAATTCACTTTAGATGCATTCATACTGTTGGAGCCCCCACAATGAAAATAGTACTCTTAAATGAAGAGAATGAAACCAAGGCCTTCCCTTTCTTCACAATATGAGTACATAGCAAGACAACCATCTGCATGCCAAGAATAGAGTCCTCACCTGAACTTGACCTTGCTGACACTCTGATCTCAGATATCTCAGTCTCCAGATATTTGAGGAATAAAGTACAGGCTTTAAGTCACTTGGACTATGGTGTTTTGTTATAGAAAAATGAGCTGAAGAGTAACCTCAACAACAACAGGACAAACAAATAAATTAAAAAATAAGCAAGGAATTTGAGTAGGCATTATCTCAAGTAGATGTACAAATGGCTAATAAGCACATGAGAAGATGCTTAACAACATTAAACATTAGAGAAATGGAAATTAAAACCATGACAAGATATCACTGCATACCCAGTAGAATATGGATATCTGACTACTAGAATACAGAAAAAAATAATTGTCAAGGATGTCAATAAAGTGCAACCATGATATATTTTTGGTGAGAATATGAATTAGTACACCCGTTTTGTCAAACAGTTTGGTGGTTTCTTATAAATTTAAATATAAGTTTGTCATATGAATCAACAAAATTATTGCCACATATAAGATAAATGAATATATACGCAAAAACTGTATATAAATATTCATATCCCCAAATTCACTGATGAATGGATAAACAAATAGAATATATCCACACAATGAAATATTATCTGCTAATAAAAAGTAATGAAGTACTGATACATGCTACAATATGGATGAACTCTAAAAACAGTCAGTCAGTTCAGTTGCTCAGTGATGTCTGACTCTTAGTGACCCCATGGGCGGCAGCATGTCAAGCTTCCCTGTCCATCACCAACACCAGGAGCCTGCTCAAACTAATCTCCATTGAATCAGTGATGCCATCCAGCCATCTCATGCTCTGTCATTTCCTTCTCCTCCTGCCTTCAAATTTTCCTAGCCTCAAGGTTTTTTCCAATGAGTCAGTTCTTCACATTAGGTGGCCAAAGTATGGGAACTTCAGCTTGGGCATCAGTCCCTGCAATGAATATTCAGGAATGATTTCCTTTAGGTTTGATTGGTTTGATCTCCTTGCAGTCCAAGGGACTCTGAGAGGCTTATCCAACACCATAGTTCAAAAGCATCAATTATTTGGCCCTCAGCTTTCCTTACTGTCCAATTCTCACATCCATACATAACTGCTGGGAAAACCATAGCTTTGACTAGATGGACCTTTGTCAGCAAAGTAATGTCTCTGTTTTTTTAACATGCTGTCTAGGTTTGTCATAGGTTTCCTTCCAAGGATCAAGCACCTTTAAATTCCATGGCCGCAGTCACCATCTGCAGTGATTTTGGAACCCAAGAGAATAAAGTTTGTCACTATTTCCATTGTTTCCCATCTATTTGCCATGAAGTAATGGGACCAGATGTCATGATCTTGGTATTTTGAATGTTGGATTTTAAGCTAGCTTTTTCCTCTCTTCTTTCACTTTCATCAAGAGGCTCTTTAGCTCCTCTTAATTTTCTGCCATAATGCCTGTGTCATCTGCATATCCGAGGTTATTGATATTTCTCCCGACAATCTTAATTCCAGCCTGTGCTTCATCCAGCCCAGAGTTTTGCATGATCTAGTGCATATAAATTAAATAAGCAGGATGACAATATACAGCCTTGATGCATTCCTTTCCCAAATGGAAACAGTCCATTGTCCCACGTCCGGTTCTAATTGTTCCTTGTTTACCTGCATAGAGATTTCTCAGCAGGTAGGTGAAGTGGTCTGATATTCCAATCTCTTTTAAGAATTTTCCACAGTTTGTTGTGATCCACACAGTCAAAGGCTTTGGCGTAGTCAGTAAAGCAGCAGTAGATGTTTTTGTGGGATTCTCTTGCTTTTTCTATGATCTAAAAGATATTAGCAACTGGATCTCTGATTCCTCTGCCTCTTCTAAATTCAGCTTGAACATCTGGAAGTTCTGAGTTCACATACTGTTCAAGCCTAGCTTGGAGAATTTTGAGCAATACTTTGCTAGCATGTAAGATGAGTGCAACTGTGCAGTAGTTTGAACATTCTTTGGCATTGCCTTTCTTTGGGATTGGGATGAAAACTGACATTTTCCAGTCCTGTGGCCACTGCTGCAGTTTTCCAATTTGCTGACGTATTGATTGCAGCACTTTCACAGCACCGTACTTTAGGATTTGAAAGAGAACAGCTGGAATTCCACCACCTCCACTACCTTTGTTCATAGGGATATTTTCTAAGGCCCACTTGACTTTGGACTCCAGGATGTCTGGCTTTAGGTGAGTGATCACAGCATTGTGGTTATCTGAGTCATTAAGATCTGTTTTGTAGAGTTCTTCTGTGTATTCTTGCCACTTCTTCTTAATATCTTCTGCTTCTGTTATGTCCATACTGTTTCTGTCCTTTATTGTGCCCTTCTTTGCAGGATATGTTCCCTGGGTAGCTCTAATTTTCTTGAAGAGATCTCTCATCTTTCCCATTCTACTACTTTCTTCTATTTCTTTGCTTTGATCACTGAGGAAGGCTTTCTTATCTCCCCTTGTTATTCTTTGGAACTCTGTATTCATATGGGTGTATCTTTCCTTTTCTCCTTTAACTTTTATTTCTCTTCTCTTTTTTTTAAGCTATTTTTAAGGCCTCCTCAGACAACCATTTTGCCTTTTGCATTTCTTTTTCTTGGGGATGGTTTTGATCACACCTCCTGTACAATGTCATGAACCTCTGTGCATAGTTCTTCAGGCACTCTTTCTATCAGATCTAATCTCTTTAATCTATATGTCAGTTTTGCTGTATTTGATTTAGGTCATACTTGAATGGTCTAGTGGTTTTCCCTAAATACTTCAATTTAGGATTGAAGTTTGCAAAAAGGAGTTCATTATCTAGTTCATTTCAGTTCAGTTTAGTCACTCAGTCGTGTCCGACTCTTTGTGACCCCATGAATTGCAGCACGCCAGGCATCCCTATGCATCACCAACTCCCGGAGTTCATTCAAACTCATGTCTATCGAGTTGGTGATGCCATCCAGCCATCTCATCCTCTGTCGTCCCCTTCTCTTCCTGCCCCCAATCCCTCCTAACATCAGAGCCTTTTCCAATGAGTCAACTCTTCCCATGAGGTGGCCAAAGTACTGGACTTTCAGCCCCAGCATCAGTCCTTCCAATGAACACCAGGATTGATCTCTGTTAGAATGGACTGGTTGGATCTCCTTGCAGTCCAAGGGACTTTCAAGAGTCTTCTCCAACACCACAGTTCAAAAGCATCAATTCTTCGGTGCTCAGCTTTCTTCACAGTCCAACTCTCACATCCATACATGACCACTGGAAAAACCATAGCCTTGACTATACAGACCTTTGTTGGCAAACTAATGTCTCTACTTTTGAATATACTATCTAGGTTGGTCATAACTTTTCTTTCAAGGAGTAAGCATCTTTTAATTTTATTGCTGCAATCACCATCTGCAGTGATTTTGGAGGCCAGAAAAATAAAGTCTGAGAATATTTTCACTGTTTCTCCATCTATTTCCCATGAAGTGATGGGACAAGATTCCCTTATCTTCGTTTTCTGAATGTTGAGCTTTAAGCCAACTTTTTCACTCTCCTCTTTCACTTTCATCAAGAGACTTTTTAGTTCCTCTTCACTTTCTGCCATAAGGGTAGTGTCATCTGCATATCCGAGGTTATTGATATTTCTCCTGGCAATCTTCATTCCAGCTTGTGCTTCTTCCAGCCCAGTGTTTCTCATGATGTACTCTGCATAGCAGTTAAATAAGCAGGGTGACAATATACAGACTTGATGTACTCCTTTCCTAGTTTGGAACCAGTCTGTTGTTCCATGTCCAGTTCTAACTGTTGCTTCCTGACCTGCATATAGATTACTCAAGAGGCAGGTGATGTGGTCTGGTATTCCCATATCTTTCAGAATTTTCCACAGTTTATTGTGATCCACACAGTCAAAGGCTTTGGCATACTCAATAAAGCAGAAATAGATGTTTTTCTGGAACTCTCTTGCTTTTTCCATGATCCAGCAGATGTTGGCAATTTGATCTCTGGTTCCTCTGCCTTTTCTAAAACCCACTTAAACATCTGGAAGTTCAAGGTTCATGTATTGCTGAAGCCTGGCTTGGAGAATTTTGAGCATTAATTTACTAGCATGTGAGATGAGTGCAATTGTGCAGTAGTTTGAGCATTGTTTGGCATTGCCTTTCTTTGGGAATGGAATGAAAACTGACCTTTTCCAGTCCTGTGGCCACTGCTGAGTTTTCCAAGTTTGCTGGCATATTGAGTGCAGCACTTTCACAGCATCATCTTCCAGGATTTCAAGTAGTGCCACTGGAATTCCATCACCTCCACTAGCTTTGTTCGTAGTGATGCTTTCTAAAGCCCACTTGACTTCACATTCCAGGATGTCTGGCTGTAGGTGAATGATCACACCATCATGATTATCTTGGTCTTGAAGATCTTTTTTTGCACAGTTCTTCTATGTATTCTTGCCACCTTTTCTTAATATCTTCTGCTTCTGTTAGGTCCCTACCATTTCTGTCCTTTATTGAGCCCATCTTTGCATGAAATGTTCCCTTGGTATCTCTAATTTTCTTGAAGAGATCTCTAGTCTTTCCCATTCTGTTGTTTTCCTCTATTTCTTTGCATTGATTGCTGAGGAAGGCTTTCTTATCTCACCTTGTTATTCTTTGGAAGTCTGCATTCAGATGCTTATATCTTTCCTTTTCTCATTTGCTTTTCACTTCTCTTCTTTTCACAGCTATTTATAAGGCCTCTTATGACAGCCATTTTTATTTTTTGCATTTCTTTTCCATGGGGATGGTCTTGATCCCTGTCTCCTGTACAATGTCATGAACCTCATTCCATAGTTCATCAGGCACTTTATCATAAGGGATTTGATTTAGGTCATACCTGAATGGTCTAGTGGTTTTCACTACTTTCTTCAAAGGCTAATAGAGTTTTTCCAAGAAAATGCACTTGTCAGAGCAAACACCGTCTTCCAACAACACAAGAGAAGACTCTACACATGGACATCACCAGATGGTCAACACTGAAATCAGACTGATTATAGTCTTTGCAGCCAAAGATGGAGAAGCTCTATACAGTCAGCAAAAATAAAAACAGGAGCTAACTGTGACTCAGATCATGAACTGCTTATTGCCCAATTCAGACTTCATTATCTAAGCCACAGCCAAGTCCCAGTTTTGTTTTTACTGACTGGATAGCGTTTCTCTATCTTTGATTGCCTAGAATATAATCAATCTGATTTCTGTACTCACAATCTGGTTATGGCCATTTGTAGTATCATCTCTTGTGTTGTTGGAAGAGAGTGTTTACTATGACCAGTGAGTTCTTTTGGCAAAGCTCTGTTAGCCTTTGCCCCACGTCATTTTCTACCCCAAGGACAAACTTGCATATTATTCCAGGCATCTCTTGACTTCCTACTTTTGCATTGCATTCCCCTGTGATGAAAAGGACATTGTTTGTTTGTTTGTTTTTCATTGTGCGAAAAGAAAAGAATCCAGTCATAAAACACCATATATGTATGATTTCCTTCATTTTCATGTCTAGAATAGTTAAATCAAATCCAGAGAAACAGAAAATATACTTGTAGTTGCTAACGTTGGAAAGGTGTTGTCAACAGGGAATGACTGCTAACAGAACAAGATTACGCCTTGTGGTGAGGAAAACATATAAATCTAGAGTAGTGGTGGATCCCAAACTCCATTAATATACTAAAAAAACCACATTGATTATATACTTTAAATGGGTGTATTTTATGGTATATAAATTATCTCAATAAAACTATTTTAAAAATCAATATGATTGACTATATCAACAGTCCACAAAAGGAAAACCACCTGACAATTTCAAATATGCTTAAAATAATGTCACAAAACTCATTCATAACAAATGATTTGTTAAGCGGAATCAATATGCATGTGTGAATTGTTGTTGCTGTTTGTTTTCATCTTGGGTTTCACCATTTTGCTTTCCTTTCCTTGTCATTTTCTGTTTTCCCCTTTGTTCTCTGGACATGCTTTGCAGCTTAACGGGCTGTTGGTTCCTTGGTCAGGGGTTGGGCTTAGTTCTCTGGGGTGAGATTAATGAGTCCAGGATGCTGGACTTACCAGAGAACTTCTGAGTCCAGGAAATATTAATTGGCATGCACTTTTGTGGAGATATCCATCTCAACAACAATATCTAGGCCTACTCAACTGCCTGTGGGCTTCAGTGCTTTACACCTCATGCCAAACAACAGGAAGAAAGGAATACAGGCCCGTCTATCCATAGGCCAGCTTCCTAAAGTGGCACTAAGCTCATAGACTCTCAAACCCACCACAGTACCGTCCTGCCCTTTAGGAGGAAGATTCAGACCCATAACACAGAGTGCAAGCAGCAGTCCCTCTCAACAGGAAGCCTACACAAGCCCCCATGCTAATCTCACCAATCTGAAGGCAGACAACAGAAACAAGAGGAACTATCACCCTGTGGCCTGTAGAAAGGAGACCATAAACACAGTAAGTTAAACAAAATAAGATGACAGAAAAATATATTGCAGATGAAGTAGCAAGGTACAAATCCACAAGGCCAAATAAGTGAGGAGGAAATAGGCAAGGTACACGAGAAAGAATTCCTGAGAAAGTAATGATAGCAAAAATGATCCAAGATCTCAGAAACAGAATGGACACATGAATCAAGAAAAACAGGAAAATTTTAAGAAGGAAAGAGAAGAAAGAAAGAAAAAGAATCAGTGAGGAACAACACAAATTAAATGAAAAATAAACTAGAAAGAATCAATAGCAGAATAACTGAGGCAGAAGAATAAATTGGTGATCTAGAAGATAGAAAGGTGGAAATAATTGCCATAGTGCAGAAAAAAAGAATTAAAAAAAAATGAAGTCAATATCAGAGGTCTCTGGGACATTAAATGCATTAACATTCAAATTATAGGGGTCAAAAAGAAGAAAAGAGAAAAGGCCTGAGAAAATATTTGAAGACATTATAGTCAAAAACTTCCCTAATATGGGAAAGCAAATAGTAAAAAAGTCCAGGAAGCTGAGGGAGTCCCCTACAGGATAAACCCAAGGAGAAACATAATGAGAGACATATTGATCAAACTAACACACACACACACACACACACACACACACACAATATTAAAAGCAGAAAGGGAAAAGTGACAAATAAAGTACAAGGAAATGCCCATAACATTATCAGCTGATTATTCAACAGAAACTTTGTAGGCCAGTAGGGAGTGGAAAGTTACACTTAAAGTACTGAAAGGGAAAACCTTACAACCAAGATTATTCTAAAAGGCAAGAATCTCTTTTAGATTCAATGTAGAAACCAAAAGCTTTACAGACAAGCAAAAGCTAAGAGCATTTGGAACCACCAAACAGGCTTTCTAACAAATTCTAAGGGAACTTCTTTAGGTGGAAAACATAACAAAAGGAAATGACCCAGAAAAAGTAAACCCAAAATAATGAAGAAACTGGTAATAGTCCCTTGTACAGTAAGGAAATCAATCCAGTCAATCTTGAGGGAAATCAACCCTGAATACTCATTGGAAGGACTGATGTTGAAGCTGAAGTTTCAGTATTTTGGTCACCTGATGTGAACAGATGATTCATTGGAAAAATCCCTAATGCTGGGAAAGACTGAGAGCAGAAGGAGAAGAGGGCACCAGAGTATGAGACGGTTGGGTGGCATTGCCAATGCAATGGGCAAAAACTTGGCCAAACTTCAGGAGATGGTGAGGGACAGTGAGGCCTGGCATGCTTCAGTCCATGAGATGGCAAAGAGTCAGATATGACTCAGTAACTGAACAACAACAACAATAAGAACATGCATGCTAAGTCACTCCAGTAGTCATGTACTGATGTGAGAGTTGGACCATAAAGAAGGGTGAGTACCAAAGAATTGATGCTTTTGAACTGTGGTGCTTGAACAGCAGGTAGATCAAACCAGTCAATCTTAAAGGAAATCAACTCTGAGTATTCATTGGAATGACTGATGCTGAAGCTGAGGCTTCAATACTTTGGCTACCTGATGTGAAGAGCCAATTCATTGGAAAAGAACCTGATGCTACAAAAGATTGAGGGCAAGAGGAGAAGTGCGTGATAGAGGATGAGATGGCTGGATGTCATCATTGACTCAATGGAGATGAGTTTGAGCAAACACCAGGAGATAGTAAAGTACATGGAAGCCTGGTGTGCTGCAGTCCGTGGGGTCACAAGAAATTGGACATGACTGAGCAATGGAACAACAACAACTGATGAATTAAAGATCTCATAAACAGATGGATAGATATAGTATGTTGTTGGCTTAGAATTCCTTGGAGACGGAAATGGCAACCCACTCCAGTATTCTTGCCTGGAGAATCCCATGGACGGAGGAGCTTGGTGGGCTACAGTCCATGGGTCTCAAAGAGTTGGACATGACTGAGCGACTTCACTTCACTTTGGCTTAGAATAATCAGTATTGTGAAAATGACTGTATTACCCAAAGCAATCTATAGATTCAATGCAATCCCATTAAATTACCAGTGGCATTTTTCAAAGAATTAGAAAAACAATTCCAATTTGTATGGAAACGCAAAAGACCTTGAATACCCAAATAAATCTTGAGAAAGAAAAACAGAGTCAGTAGTCAACCTTCCTGACTTCAGACTATACTACAAAACTACAATAATCAAGATATTAATATATGGTACTGGCACAGAAACAGATCAGCGGAACAGGACAGTAAGCCCAGACATAAACCCATGCACATGTGGTCTCCTAATCTGTGGCAAAGAAAACAAAAATATACAATGGATAAAAGACAGTCTCTTAAATAAGTGGTGCTGGGAAAACCAGACAACTCCATGTGAAAGAATGAAATTAGAACACTCTCTAACACCAGGTCTCCCTGGTGGCTCAGATGGTAAAGAATTTGCCTGTAGTGCTGGAGACCTGGGTTCGATCCTTGGGTTAGGAAGATCCCCTGGAGAAGGGAATGACTAGGAACTCCAGTATTCTTGCTTGGAAAATTCCATGGACAGAGGAGCCTGGCAGGCTACAGTCCTTGGGGTTGAAAAGAGTTGGACACAATTAAGCAACTTTCATTTTACTGCACTTCTAACACCATACACAAAAATGTACTAAAAATGGATTAAAGACCTAAATGTAAGGCCAGACATTATAAAATTCTTAGAGGAAAATATAGGCAGAACACTCTTGAAAGAAATCTCAGCAAGCTCTTTTTTGACCCACTTCTAGAGAAATGAAAATAAAGACAAAAATAAACCAATGGAAACTACTTAAACTTAAAAGCATTTTCACATCAAAGAAAACCATAAATAAGACAAAATGACAATGCTAAGAATGGGAGAAAATATTTGCAAATGAAGGAATTGACAAAGATTAATCTCCACAATATACATAAACAGCTCATACTGCTCAGTATCAACATGGGCACATATAAGGCACTGAAAAATTTTTTTAAATTATACCTATGCAATTATGGATTTGAAATCAGTAAAATTTAGTTTTCCTCAACATGATAAATGGAAAAACTTAAGAAACAGCACATGACCTCTCCTGCCTACTACCATCTTTGTTGTTTAGTCACTAAGTCATGTCCAACTCTTGCAACCCCATGGAACTTTGTGCAGGTGATTTCCCAGGCATGAATACTGGAGCGGGTTGTCATTTCCTTTTTCAGGGGATCTTCTTGACCCAGAAATCAAACTCACATCTCCTTCATTGCAGGTGGATTCTTTACTGCTCACTCACCAATGAAGCCCTTACCACCATTTCACTCCTGTGTAAAATCAAGAGGCAACTACTTTGAGAATACTATGTGTAGCTGAGGAATTCTAAATCACAGATTCTAAGAAAGCATCTAAGCATCTGCCTTGCTGGCTCCTGCCCTTCCAAATTTGATTTGAATTTACAAATCAATGAAATGAGAGCCAGAAATGTGACTTGCCCAAAATTACTCTGCTGTTTATTGACAGAGTTTAGAGTTTATCCTGAACTCCAGACTCCTAACTACTAGTTCCATATACTTTTATGAAGAAAGGACAGCAACTCATGCAGAGTCAAAACTCAAAGACAATTTTCAGGGAAGACATGAAGTTGGGTCAGAGAGGTGGACAGGGATAGAAATAGCCTTGATCGTGAAATCCGGGATAAGAGTACTGAGAGCTTTTTCCCGAAAGTTTGAAAGAGAACAGTTTAAGGCAAATTAATAAAGTGATATTTTACACAGCAAATAGTAATTTTAGGCAATTGTTATCCCAAGTAGTATAGAGTAGAAATATAAATAAAATCCAAAAAGATTTAGGAAAAGTCATAGAAAATACATCAATACCATGCTATTATTAAGGGAAGCGGCTGCTGCTGCTAAGTCGCTTCAGTCGTGTCCGATTCTGTGCGACCCCATAGAAAGCAGCCCACCAGGCTCCCCCATCCCTCTCCAGGCAAGAACACTGGAGTGGGTTGCCATTTCCTTCTCCAATGCATGAAAGTGAAAAGTGAAAATGAAGTCGTTCAGTCCTGTCGGACTCTTCGCAACCCCATGGACTATAGCCTACTAGGCTCCTCCGTCCATGGGATTTTCCAGGCAAGAGTACTGGAATCGGTTGCCATTGCCTTCTCTGGGTAACGGAATCTAGGAAGGGAATAAGATATGGTGCAAATTATAGTGGACTATAGATTCCTGAAAAAGCAAGAGAAAAAGCAAGAGAGTTCCAGAAAAACATCTATTTCTGCTTTATTGACTATGCCAAAGCCTTTGACTGTGTGGATCACAATAAACTGTGGAAAATTCTGAAAGAGATGGGAAAACCAGAACACCTGATCTGCCTCTTGAGAAATTTGTATGCAGCTCAGGAAGCAACAGTTAGAACTGGACATGGAACAACAGACTGGTTCCAAATAGGAAAAGGAGTTCGTCAAGGCTGTATATTGTCACCCTGCTTATTTAACTTATATGCAGAGTACATCATGAGAAACGCTGGACTGGAAGAAACACAAGCTGGAATCAAGATTGCCAGGAGAAATATCAATAACCTCAGATATGCAGATGACACCACCCTTATGGCAGAAAGTGAAGAGGAACTCAAAAGCCTCTTGATGAAAGTGAAAGTGGAGAGTGAAAAAGTTGGCTTAAAGCTCAACATTCAGAAAACAAAGATCATGGCATCCGGTCCCATCACTTCATGGGAAATAGATGGGGAAACAGTGGAAACAGTGTCAGACTTTATTTTTCTGGGCTCCAAAATCATTGCAGATGGTGACTGCAGCCATGAAATTAAAAGATGCTTACTCCTTGGAATGAAAGTTATGACCAACCTAGATAGCATATTGAAAATCAAAGACGTTACTTTGCCAACAAAGGTTCGTCTAGTCAAGGCTATGGTTTTTCCTGTGGTCATGTATGGATGTGACAGTTGGACTGTGAAGAAGGCTGAGCACAGAAGAATTGATGCTTTTGAACTGTGGTGTTGGAGACGACTCTTGAGAGTCCCTTGGACTTCAAGGAGATCCAACCAGTCCATTCTGAAGGAGATCAGCCCTGGGATTTCTTTGGAAGGAATGATGCTAAAGCTGAAACTCCAGTACTTTGGCCACCTGATGCGAAGAGTTGACTCATTGGAAAAGACTCTGATGCTGGGAGGGATTGGGGGCAGGAGGAGAAGGGGACGACAGAGGATGAATTGGCTGGATGGCATCACTGACTCTATGGACGTGAGTCTGAGTGAACTCCGGGAGCTGGTGATGGACAGGGAGGCCTGGCGTGCTGGGATTCATGGGGTCACAAAGAGTCGGACACGACTGAGTGACTGATCTGATCTGATAGATTCCTGAGTTCTAGGCCTGAGTTCTGGCAACTTTTTTATGAACCACCTTGGGACTTTAGGCAAAACTTTCTTTATCTGTGCCTAAATTTTCTGTCAAATGGAGGAATTAGGCTAGAAAATAATTTCTTAATATGTGTTTTTATAACATCAGGTCCATGAAATTCTCTGAAAAAGGAGTTTTTATAACCAAGTGATTTGAGCTAATGTGAAATATTTTGTCTCTTAAGGTTAACAACACATATTAGAGTGTTAATGACACTTGAAAATCCTAATGTATACAACACTGCTAAACTTTATTTCCTGGAGGAGGAAATGGCAATCCACGCTGGTATTCTTGCCTGGAGAATAGCATGGACAGAGGAGCCTGGTGGGCTACAATCCATAGGGTTGCAAACAGTCTGAAACAGCTCAGCAACTGAGCACAGACTTTATTTCACCCAATATATTTCAAACTTATCTAACCACAGAATCCATTTTTCTTAGAATATTTAATACCTTATAGGAATACCATTTCATGAAACCTCCTTTCTGAGAACTGCATTCTTCCATTGAGAACCCTGATGTTGGTTAAGGCAGGCCTGGCATGCATTCTACAGTATGGTCTTTTTTATATACAATGGGTAACAAGAATATGTGTTAGGGGAATTATGCACACATATATGTATACATATACATACATCTAATGTGCACATGTGCATACACCGAAACATACACTTGTCAAATATCTTCCAAATCCCCTTCAGAATTTACTCCCAGAGAGGATGACCAGAATGAATTTCATTTCTAGGCTGTTGTGCTTAATGGGTTCAGCCAACAGGAGGCACCTTCAAATAACTGGATAAAAAACACTGAGGTCAAGACTATTATTCCTTTGGCTTCTTCTGTGAGAATTTGCCTTGGGCTGCTTGAGTCTCTTAGTTGAAAAACTGCTTATTTCAAGGTGGCCAACTCTAAAGAACTGTCTCTTCCTTCAGATTCTAGCAATTGCTCCCTCCCTTAGTCCTCCCCTAGGGGTGACAGCTCAAGGGCTACTATCTTGGCATACTGTCCTAATATTTGTTGTTCATCTACATCTACCGTTTTGTAAATAGCTTCTCTGTAAAAACATCTGGCTCAAAGTATCCTATACTGAGTGTGCTATCTGATTCTAATTGGGACCCTAACTAATCCACTGTTTTCAACAGCTTGAGTTTTAGAGTCATGTGGGTCTTGGAGACATACATAGTTGAGATCAATGGGCTTGCAGCCCAGGAAAAGGACAGGAACTAGAGTTAGAGATTTGGGATTCATTGGTTATAAGAGGAAGGGAAAGCTGTGGCAGTGGAAATAATTGCCCAGTAAGAGTACAGAGTGAAAGGAAGACATAAAGAAGAAAAGAGCCGGCAAGGAGGAAATATGCTCACAGTCTCACCTCTTGGAAAGCCAAATTATTAAACAAATGCAAAAGATTATTTAATGATCAAATAGCCAGACAATGAAGAGGTAGATAAATTTGAGGAATATTTTATCAAGACCATCTCTACCTATTAGAAGCACTTCTTCTAGTGACTTGAGTTTGGAATTACTTCAGATTCTAGTGATGCTTGGACTTCCCTGGATACACACTAACACCCTGTCTTTCTGTGTTCATAATTATAGACTCTCTTTCTGATTCATGCATTCTCCCTTGTAATAGTGACACAACTAATAAAATTATAATTAAGTCATTCTTTCTGTTTCAGGCAGAGAAATATGCTTTTTCTTGACAGCAAATTTTCATTTTATTGAGAATTTTTTGAGGTCTAGGATTATCTTATTGCCCTGTGTATCTCACAAAATATATCACTGCAGTGTTCCCAGTAAAACCAAATACCAGTGGAGACCTCAGTTTCCAGTCTTGCCATTATGGGGAAAGTATTCTAGCCCATAGGAACTTAATTATAAGTTTATAAGAAAGTGTAAACTGGAATCATGAAAGATCCTTAGATTACCAATCAGGAAATCTGAGTTCTAGATCCAGAAATGAACTAAATTTCAGTGTGATATTTGGCCTTACATGTCTCTTCTATAACATGAGAGAACTGTATTAAATCAATGTTTTTTAAAGTGTGTTCCTTGGAGCCTAAGAGAACTACTTCAGACAGCACTTCAGGAAGCAAAGGGATACTGGAAAAAAGTGGGCTCTGGATCCATTTCCCCAGTTTTCCAGAGCAGCTCTGTTTTTCTGTCATAATCTCTGACTCCATGTAAGATTTCATTTGAAGCAAATACTTCATTGTTAAACCAAATACCTGGTTGACCACCACCATCACTAATGACTTAAAGAAAACCAGCCTAAATTATTAACATCTTTTATATCACTTCCAGGGCTGATAGTTTAAAGTTTATAGATGAAGGCATAGAGGGGAGTGTCCTATCTAAAGAGGATTGCTTTGGGAGATCCTCCTTCTTGTTCCTAGGCATGGTCATTAGGTAGGCAGAGGAAGGCTATAGCTGATTGAGCTCAGCCTCCTGGTTCTGGTGTTGTTTTAGTCTGTTTTAATTCCTGATAGCTAGCTTTGTGATGGCAGAAAGGGGAAGCCTAGAGATTATTTTGATCTGTTTTTTTTTTTTTTGGTACCCCTCCCAGTGTGCAATATTCTGGACTACCTGGAAGGAGGTTACTGTTTACATAAGATGGGCTAGGCTTCAAAATTGGAAAGCAAACAAACTTGAAATGTTTCTGTCACCAAATTCTTCTTTCAGATCTTTTTACTTCCATCTTTATTCATTCTTCTGTTAATTTTGTGGTTGGAACAAGTCTAAGTACAAATGAAATCTCCCCCAGCTAGTCATTATCTCTAGACAGATCCCAAAGTACTGGGAACTTGTTGTTGTCACCACTTGCTTTACATCTGGAATTTCAAAAGAGGAATTTCAAAAAGACAATTATTGGCCTATGCTTTCTAATAAAAATCCTGATGCTGCGGTGGGTGGAGATTGAAGATGATGGAGATAGAATTCTCTCTTCATTTTAGCAAGGAACTGGGTGCAGGAAGGATGAGCCTCCACAGAAGAAGACGTGAATTGGTTGGCAGGAATGTGATTTGCAAGGCCAGACAGGGAAAGGCACTAAATGAAAACCCTCAGAATTTAAATTCCAGCTGACTCCATAGGAACTTTGGTAAGGAACAGGAACTTTGAGCTCAAACTGCTGAGAAAAGCTGGAAAAACAATCAGAAATCATGATGTCAGAGGATATAAGAAGTCATTCTTCTGTCAGGATTTCTGTGTCTTCTCATATTTACTCACTGCTTCTAAACATTCATTTCTGAGAGGCTTGGGGAGAAAGGACTAGGGATCAATACTGAAATCACCTTGGATTCTATAATATCAATTTTCTTTTTTTTAATTTAAATTTATTTATTTTATTTGGAGGCTAATTAATTTACAATATTGTATTGGTTCTGCTACACATCAACATGAATCTGCCACGGGTGTATACGTGTTCCCCATCTGGAACCCTCGTCCAATCTCCCTCTCCATACCATCCCTCCAGGTCATCCCTGTGCACCAGCCCCAAGCATCAGGTATGGAACCTGGACTGGCAATTTGTTTCTTATATGATATTATACATGCTTCAATGCCATTCCCCCAAATCGTCCCACCCTCTCCCTCTCCCACAGAGTCCAAAAGACTGTTCTATACATCTGTGTCTCTTTTGCTGTATTGCATACAGGGTTATCATTACCATCTTTCTAAATTCCATATATATACGCTAGTATTGGTGTTTTTCTTTCTGGCTTACTTCACTCTGTATAATAGGCTCCAGTTTCATTCACCTCATTAGAAGTGATTCAAATGTATTCTTTTTAATGGTGGAGTAATACTCCATTGTGTATATGTACCACTGCTCTCTTATCCATTTTCATCTGCTGATGGACATCTAGGTTGCTTCCATGTCCTGGCTATTATAAACAGTGCTGCATTGAACATTGGGGTACACGTGTCTCTTTCAATTCTGGTTTCCTCAGTGTTTATGCCCAGCAGTGGGATTGCTGGGTCATAAGGCAGTTCTATTTCCGTTTTTTTTTTTTTTTTTTTTTTTTTTTTTAAGGGATCTCCACACTGTTTTCCATAGTGGCTGTACTAGTTTGCATTCCCACCAACAGTGTAAGAGGGTTCCCTTTTCTCCACACCCTCTCCAGCATTTATTGCTTGTAGACTTTTGGATCGCAGCCATTCTGACTGGCATGAAATGGTACCTCCTTGTGGTTTTGAATTACATTTCTCTGATAATGAGTTGAGCATCTTTTCATGTGTTTGTTAGTCATCTGTATGTCTTCTTTGGAGAAATGTCTATTTAGTTATTTGGCCCATTTTGTGATTGGGTCGTTTATTTTTCTGGAATTGAGCTGCAGGAGTTGCTTGCATATTTTTGAGATTAGTTCTTTGTCAGTTGCTTCATTTGCTATTATTTTCTCCCATTCTGAAGGCTGTCTTTTCACCTTGCTTATAGTTTCCTTTGTTGTGCAGAAGCTTTTAAGTTTAATTCAGTCCCATTTGTTTCTTTTTGCTTTTATTTCCAATATTCTGGGAGGTGGGTCATAGAGGATCCTGCTGTGATTTATGTCAGAGAGTGTTTTGCCTATGTTCTCCTCTAAGAGTTTTTTTTTTTTTTTTTTTAGTTTCTGATCTTACATTTAGATCTTTAATCCATCTTAAGTTTATTTTTGTGTATGGTGTTATAAAGTGTTCTAATTTCATTCTTTTCCAAGTGGTTGACCAGTTTTCCCAGCACCACTTGTTAAAGAGATTGTCTTTAATCCATTGTATATTCTTGCCTCCTTTGTCAAAGATAAGGTGTCCATAGGTGTGGGGATTTATCTCTGGGCTTTCTATTTTGTTCCATTAATCTATATTTCTGTCTTTGTGCCAGTACCATACTGTCTTGATGACTGTGGCTTTGTAGTAGAGCCTGAAGTCAGGCAGGTTGACTCCTCCAGTTCTATTCTTCTTTCTCAAGATTGCTTTGGCTATTCAAGGTTTTTTGTATTTTCATAAAAATTGTGAAATTATTTGTTCTAGCTCTGTGAAAAATACCGTTGGTAGCTTGATAGGGATTGCATTGAATCTATAGATTGCTTTGGGTAGTATACTCATTTTCACTCTATTGATTCTTCCGATCCATGAACATGGTTTATTTCTCCATCTATTAGTGTCCTCTTTGATTTCTTTCACCAGTGTTTTATAGTTTTCTATATATAGGTTTTTAGTTTCTTTAGGTAGATATATTCCTAAGTATTTTATTCTTTTCATTACAATGGTGAATGGAATTGTTTACTTAATTTCTTTATTTTCTCATTATTAGTGTATAGGAATACAAGGGATTTCTGTGTGTTTATTTTATATCCTGCAACTTTACTATATTCATTGATTAGCACTAGTAAATTTCTGGAGGAATCTTTAGGGTTTTCTATGTAGAGGATCATGTCATCTGAAAACAGTGTGAGTTTTACTTCTTCTTTTCCAATTTGGATTCCTTTTATTTATTTTTCTACTCTGATTGCTGTGGCAAACTTCCAAAACTATATTGAACAGTAGTCATAAGAGTGGGCATCCTTGTCTTATTTCTGACTTTAGGGGAAATGCTTTCAATTTTTCTCCATTAAGGATAATGTTTGCTGTGGCTTTGTCATATATAGCTTTTACTATGTTGAGGTATGTTCCTTCTCTTTCTGTTTTCTGGAGAGTTTTTGTCAATAATGAATGTTGAATTTTGTCAAAGGCTTTCTCTGCATCTATTGAGGTAATTATATCGCTTTTATTTTTCAGTTTGTTAATGTGGTGTATTACATTGATTGATTTGTGGATATTGAAGAATACTTGCATCCCTGGGATAAAGCCCACTTGGTCTTCGTGTATGATCTTTTAAATGGGCTGTTGGAGTCTGATTGCTAGAATTTTGTTAAGGATTTTTGCATCTATGTTCATCAGTGATATTGGTCTGTGGTTTTCTTTTTTGTGGCATATTTGTCAGCTTTTGATATTAGGGTGATGGTGGCCTCATAGAATGAGTTTGGAAGTTTACTTTCCTCTGAAATTTTCTGGAAGAGTTGAGTAGGATAGGTGTTAGCTCTTCTCTAAATTTTTGGTAGAATTCAGCTGTGAAGCCATCTGGACCTGGGCTTTTGTTTGCTGGAAGATTTCTGATTACAGTTTCAATTTCTGTGCTTGTGATGGGTCTGTTAAGATTTTCTATTTCTTCCTGGTTCACTTTTGGAAAGTTGTACTTTTCTAAGAATTTGGCCATTTCTTCCAAGTTGTCCATTTCATTGGCATGTAATTGCTGATAGTAGTCTCTTATGATCCTTTGTATTTCTGTGTTGTCAGTTGTGATCTCTCCATTTTCATTTCTGATTTTATTGATTTGATTTTTCTCCCTTTGTTTCTTGATGAGTCTGGCTAATGGTTTGTCAATTGTATTTATCCTCTCAAAAAACCAGCTTTTGGCTTTGTTGATTTTTGCTATGGTCTCTTTTCTTTCTTTTGCATTTATTTCTTTCCTAATCTTTAAGATTTCTTTCCTTCTACTAACCCTGGGGTTCTTCATTTCTTCCTTTTCTAGTTGCTTTAGGTGTAGGGTTAGGTTATTTCTTTGACTGTTCTCTTGTTTCTTGAGGTATGTGTGTATTGCTATGAACTTTCCCCTTAGCACTGCTTTTACAGTATCCAACAGGTTTTGGGTTGTTGTGTTTTGATTTTCATTCGTTTCTATGCAATCTTGATTTCTTTTTTGACTTTTTCTGTGATTTGTTGGTTATTCAACAGCGTGTTGTTCAGCCTCCATATGTTGGAATTTTTAATAGTTTTTCTCCTGAAATTGAGATCTAATCTTACTGCATTTTGGTCAGAAATGATGCTTGGAATGATTTCAATTTTTTTGAATTTACCAAAGCTAGATTTATGGCCCAGGATGTGATCTATCCTGGAGAAGGTTCCATGTGCGCTTGAGAAAAAGGTGAAATTCATTGTTCTGGGGTAAAATGTCCAATAGATATCATTTAGGTCTAACTGGTCTATTGTATCATTTAAAGTTTGTGTTTCCTTGTTAATTTTCTGTTTAGTTGATCTATCTATAGGTGTGAGTGGGATATTAAAGTCTCCCACTATTATTCTATTATTGTGTTATTGTTAATTTCCCCTTTCATACTTGTTAGCATTTGTCTTACATACTGTGGTGCTCCTATGTTGGGTGCATATATATTTATAATTGTTATGTCTTCTTCTTGGATTGATATTTTGATCATTATGTAGTGTCCTTCTTTGTCTCTTTTCACAGCCTTTGTTTTAAAGTCTATTTCATCTGATATATGACTATTGCTACGCCTGCTTTCTTTTGGTCTCTATTTGCATGGAATATCTTTTTCCAGCCCTTCACTTTCACTCTGTTTGTGTCCCCTGTTTTGTGGTGGGTCTCTTGTAGACAACATATATGGGGATCTTGTTTTTGTATCCATTCAGCCAGCCTTTGCCTTTTGGTTGGGGCATTCAACCCATTTACATTTAAAGTAATTATTGATAAGTATGATCCCGTTGCCATTTACTTTATTGTTTTGGGTGCAAGTTTATACACCCTTCTTGTGTTTCCTGTCTAGAGAAGATCCTTTAGCATTTGTGGAAAGCTGGTTTGGTGGTGCTGAGTTCTCTCAGCTTTTGCTTGTCTGTAAAGCTTTTGATTTCTCCTTCATATTTGAATGAGATCCTTGTTGGGTACAGTAATCTGGGCTGTAGGTTATTTTCTTTCATCACTTTAAGTATGTCCTGCCATTCCCTCCTGGCCTGAAGAGTTTCTATTGAAAGATCAGCTGTTATCCTTATGGGAATCCCCTTGTGTGTTATTTGTTTTTTTTCCCTTGCTGCTTTTAATATTTGTTCTTTGTGTTTGATCTTTGTTAATTTGATTAATATGTGTCTTGGGGTGTTTTGCCTTGGGTTTATCCTGTTTGGGACTCTCTGGGTTTCTTGGACTTGGGTGATTATTTCCTGCCCCATTTTAGGGAAGTTTTCAACTATTATCTCCTCAATTATTTTCTCATGGTCTTTCTCTTTGTTTTCCTCTTCTGGGACTCCTATGATTCGAATGTTGGGGCATTTAATATTATCCTGGAGGTCTCTGAGATTGTCCTCATTTCTTTTAATTCGTTTTTCTTTTTCCCTCTCTGATTCATTCATTTATACCATTTTATCTTCTAATTCACTAATCCTATCTTCTGCCTCTGTTATTCTACTATTTGTTGCCTCCAGAGTGTTTTTGATCTCATTTATTGCATTATTCATTATATATTGACTCTTTTTTGTTTCTTCTAGGTCCTTGTTAAACCTTTCTTGCATCTTCTCAATCCTTGTCTCCAGGCTATTTATCTGTGATTCCATCTTGATTTCAAGATTTTGGATCATTTTCACTATCATTATTTGGAATTCTTTATCAGGTAGATTCCCTATCTCTTCCTCTTTTGTTTGGTTTGGTGGGCATTTATCATGTTCCTTTACCTGCTGGCTATTCCTCTGTCTCTTCATTTTGTTTATATTACTGTGTTTGTGGTGGACTTTCTGTATTCTGGCAGTTTTTGGAGTTCTCTTTATTATGGGGTTTCCTCGCTGTGGGTGGGGTTGTTCGGGTGGCTTGTCAAGGTTTCCTGATTAGGGAAGCTTGTGTAGGTGTTCTGGTGGGTGGAGCTGGATTTCTTCTCTCTGGAGTGCAATGAAGTGTCCAGTAATGAGTTATGAGATGTCAATGGGTTTGGAGTAACTTTGGGCAGCCTGTATATTGAAGCTCAGGGCTATGTTCCTGTGTTGCTGGAGAATTTGCATGGTATGTCTTGCTCTGGAACTTTTTGGCCCTTGGGTGGTGCTTGGTTTCAGTGTAGGTATGGAGGCATTTGATGAGCTCCTGTCGATTAATATTCCCTGGAGTCAGGAGTTCTCTGATGTTCTCAAGATTTGGCCTTAAGCAACCTGCTTCTGGTTTTCAGTCTTATTTTTACAGTAGTCTCAAGACTTCTCCATCTACACAACACCGTTGATAAAACATCTATGTTAAAGAAGAAAAGTTTCTCCTTCACTGGTGTCCAGTGAAGGACACCCAGAGAGATTCACAGAGTTACATAGAGAAGAGAAGAGGGAGGTGGGAGTTAGAGGTGACCTGAATGAGATGAGGTGTAATTAAAAGAGGAGAGAGCAAGCTAGCCGGTAGTCACTTCCTTACATGTGCTCCACAGTCTGGACTGCTCAGAGATGTTCACGGAGTTATACAGAGAAGAGAAGAGGAAGGAAGGAGACAGGTGGCCAGGAGGATAAAGGGGGGAATCAAAAGGAAAGAGAGATCCAGCCAGTAATCAGTTCCTTAAGTGTTCTCCACCTTCTGGAACACACAAAGAGTTTCACAGAGTTGGGTAGAGAAGAGAAGGGGGAGGGAGGAGATAGAGGTGGCCTGGTGGAGAAAAAGGAGAGTCCAAAGGGGAAGAGAACACCTTCTGGAACACACAAAGAGTTTCACAGAGTTGGGTAGAGAAGAGAAGGGGGAGGGAGGAGATAGAGGTGGCCTGGTGGAGAAAAAGGAGAGTCCAAAGGGGAAGAGAACAGTCAAGCCAGTAATGTCTCTCCCAAGTAAAAATGGGTACTGAAGATTGGGTTCTTAAAGGTACAAAATTGGTAACAAATACCAAAAAGCAAAGATTAAAAATCTAGAGTAGAGGTTGGATTTTCAAAAATACAATATTAAAGAAAAAAAGTCACAAAAATTATATATATATATATATATATATATATATATACACACACATATATATGAAGTTTGCTTTAAAAAATAGGGTCTCCTTTTTTTGCAAAATAATAGTAGGTTATAAAAATGAAAATTAAAGGAGTAATAGAGGACTTAAAATTTTAAAAATAATAAAAAAAAGAATGATAGCAAAAATAGTAAAAATATATCTAGGACTTTCTCTGGTGGTGTTGTGGGCAGTGTGGGGTCAGTTCATTTTTGGACAGTTCCTTGGTCCAGCTTATATTTCTCAATATCTATAGTCCCCTTCCTATGTAGTTGGTATTAACTACAGGGTTTTAATCTATTGCATCTGTGACTTCCAAGGTGGTTCCCTCTGGTTTAGCTTCTTCTGTTTGCTGGTCTCTTCAGTGTCTGATTTCCTCCCTGACACAAGGGGGTGGTGGTGGACACTTTTTTAGGCTCACTTGTTCAGTCGTCCTGTGGGGAGGGAAGGATGCTGCAAACAAATAACACTGGCGTGTGCTCACAGTGTCTCAGCCACACTGGGCCTGCCCCCACTCATAGTGTGTGTGCTTTCCCTGCCCACACTTACAAGCTCTAGGTTGCTCCGTGGGGAACTGTCCGATGTCAACCCTGGGCTGCATGTGCCTCCCAGGTCTAAGCTGCTCAGGTTCAGGCACTCAGGTAGTCCTCAGAGGCGCAGACTCGGTTGGGCCTGCATTTTGTGCCCTTCCCAGGTCCAAACAGCTCAGGTGATCAGTTGTTTGAGCGCGGTCACTGCGACTTATCACCTCCCCTGTCCCTGCTACTTGGTTTTCTGGGTGTACAACCAGCGCACCTTCTAGGGCAGATGTTGACCGTCCAGAACCCCAAGAAGTCTTAGTTAGCAAAGAAGCCTGCTTCAGTTTGGTAGATACTGTCTCTCTGGGGCTGCGATTGCCTCCTTCCAGCTCTGGCTGCTTGTCACCAGAGGGGAATGGTCTGCAGCGGGCTAGCTCTGTTTAGTCCTTTGTTCTGTGAGTGGGCCTGGTGGTATCTTAGGTTAGGGCTTTTCACGTGGTAGCTATCCCACAGTCTGGTTTGCTAGCCCAAGTTAGTTCCCTCAGATTGCCCTCAGGGCATTCAGACCCAGTCCTTACTCTAAGCCATGCAGCCCGCGCCTCCCTGCCTTGCCCAGCCCCCACTTGCTAGTGGCGGGTGCGGGCATCTGCGCTGCTTCTCCGCTGGGGGAGTTACCGTTGAGCATGTAATTTTTGGGTTTTAATTATTTATTTTTTTTTTCCCAGTTATGTTGCCCTCTGTGGTTCCAAGACTCGCCACAGACTCGGCAGTGAGAGTGTTTCCTGGTGTTTGGAAACTTCTCTCTTTTTAAGACTCCCTTCCCAGGACAGAGCTCCATCCCTACCTCTTTTCTCTCTATCTTTTTTTTTTTTTTTCTTACCTCCTTTTGAAGACACTGGGGTGCTTTTCTGGGTGCCTGATGTCCTCTGCTGGCATTCAGAAATTGTTTTGTGGAATTTACTCAGTGGTTAAATGTTCTTTTGATGAATTTGTGGGGGAGAAAGTGGTCTCCCCATCCTATTCCTCTGCCATCTTAGGACCACCCCCCCATAATATCAATTTTCAAGTTTGTTCAGAAACCTAGACTTACAGACATAGTATCATAAAGAATTCAAGTTCATGTCAATGAACACTGATTGAAGCACTTACTAAGTGTCTGACTATGTGTTAAACCAAGAAGTTCATGGCCCAATGGAAGAAAGTAAACATAATTTCAGGGCAATGCAGTAAGTAGAGTGATGGAGGTCAGAATAGTATGCCAGAGAAACATAGAGGAGGGACATGACTGAAAGACACATAGGTTCATAGAACATCAGAGTTGGATGGAAAAAGTGAGTCCCAGAATACTGAAGGGATTTTTTTTCAAGGTCATAGAGCCAGCCAGTAGCAGAATTGGAATTGTGGTTTAAAGAATAAAGTTTACAAACACGTGTACACCCGTGGCAGATGCATGTTGATGCATGGCAAAACCAATACAGTAGTGCAAAGTAAAAAAATAAATAAATTTAAAAAAAAGAATAAAGTTCAGGCAGCCTTCTGTCAAACATATTCTGTCATTCTGCATAGACAAATTGTTGGCTTCTTTCAAGAGGAGTTCCCTGACCTATCATATAATGCTGACTTGGGGAAAAAAATCTAAGAGAAGCTCCTGCGTATTTTCTGCAGTGTGTATACATGCCCATTGACTTCCTGGGAAAGCATAGTCTATATGTCTTTCTATTTCCTATATCTTCTTATGATAGGCTCACAAAGAAATCTGCCATCACACAAAAAATTTCTGCCTCACAAAGAAACCTGCCTAGTACAGGAGTACTAGGGTCCCTAAGTTTGTCATTCTCAAAGCAGTGCAATTCTGGGTGGGACGAGGATATATTGGGTTCCATTCTGTCTCAAAAATTGTAGTTTCTGATAGGTTCTTAAGACAGAACTACAGTATATGTTTCTAATCCAGTTCTGTTGACAATATTTGATATGCTTGTCAAGTGTTTTGTACATGTCTAGTAGCAGGAATCCCATTCTCCCTTAGAAATAGACTTACATCTCAGGAAAAATCTGCTATAAAGTATTATCTTATGCCAAATAGACTGACATCTGATTCCCAGAAATTTCTGCCATTTGAGGATTTTCTCATAAGGTTGATCTCCTCTGCCTTTCCAAGATTTGAAGACCACAACTATTTCATCTTGAGTTTTCACTTTCTTAGGTTCAACACTCCCAAGGCTAGACTTGGACTACAGCCTTATCCTTAATTATGACCATCTAGACCCAGTATTGCTTGCATACTCTTCCATATATTGCTGATGTGAGTGTTAATTTTCAGATACGCATTCATGCGTGCTAAGTTGCTCTAGTCATGTTTCACTTTTTGTGACCCCATGGACTGTAGCCTGCCAGGCTCCTCTGTCCATGGGATTCTCCAGGCAAGACTACTGGAGTGGGTTGCCATGCCCTCCTTCAGGGGATCTTCCCAACCCAGGATCAAACCCGCATCTCTTATGTCTCCTGCATTGGCAGGCATGTTACTTACCACTAGAGCCACCTGGCATATCAATTTGCAGATATGCAGGATAGTTATTTGGCAACATCTATAAACATTTAAAATATGCATACCTATGACCCAGGTACCCTGATTCTACCCTACAGACAGAGCATCAGTTTATGTTTATATTTCATAATATGAAAAAAATGGAAGAACTTAAGTGCTCATTAAAAGAACATTGATTTTAAGATTTTGATATAACCATACTATGAAAGAAAATGCTAGCACTGATTATGAAGAAAATACGTTAATAATAAGGAAAGGTGCCCAAGGTACATTAGTGAAAAAAAAAGTTGAAAATCAATATGAATGACATGAATTCATTTTTGTAAAGAAAACAAAATTATATTGGATATATTTATGTGTAAAGAAAAAATTTCTGGACACAGGAAACATCTGGAAAGATACACACTAAATAATCTTTAAGAAGTACATTTTGGGGGACTTCCACTTTTTTCCTTTATAAGCTTATGCATTGGTTCCAATGAATATGGAGTACTCCTGCAAATTAAAATACATTTAGATGTTATAGATTCCATATATATGTGTTGGAATATGGTATTTATCTTTGTCTTTCTGAGTCACTTCACTCTGTCTAATAGGTTCTGCTGCTCCTGCTGCTGCTGCTAAATCACCTCAGTCGTGTCCAACTCTGTGTGACCCCATAGACAGCAGCCCATTAGGCTCCTCCTAGGATTCTCCAGGCAAGAATACTGGAATGGGTTGCCATTTCCTTCTCCAATGCATGAAAGTTAAAAGGGAAAGTGAAGTCTCTCAGTCGTGTCCGATTCTTAGCGACACTATGGACTGCAGCTTACCAGGCTCCTCCGTCCGTGGATTTTCCAGGCAAGAGTACTGGAGTGGGGTGCCATTGCCTTCTCCAATAATAGGTTCTAGATTCATCCAACTCCTTAGAACTGATTCAAATGCATTCCTTTTTATGGCTGAATAATATTCCATTGCATTTCTTTTTTTCTTGGGGATCGTCTTGATCCCTGTCTCCTGTACAATGTCATGAACCTCAATCCATAGTTCATCAGGCACTCTGTCTATCAGATCCAGTCCCTTAAATCTATTTCTCACTTCCACTGTATAACCATAAGAGATTGGATTTAGGTCATACATTACGGCCAACCTATATAGTATATTAAAAAGCAGAGACATTACTTTTCCAACAAAGGTCCATCTAGTCAAAGCTATGATTTTTTCCAGTAGTCATGTATGGATGTGAGAGTTGGACTGTGAAGAAAGCTGAGCACCAAAGAACTGATGCTTTTGAACTGTGGTGTTGGAGAAGACTCTTGAGAGTCCCTTGGACCGCAGGGATATCCAACCAGTCCATTCTAAAGGAGATTAGCCCTGGGTGTTCTTTGGAAGGAATGATGCTAAAGCTGAAACTCCAGTACTTTGGCCACCTCATGCAAAGAGTTGACTCATTGGAAAAGACTCTGATGCTGGGAGGGATTGGAGGCAGGAGGAAAGGGGGACAACAGAGGATGAGATGGCTGGATGGCATCACCAACTCAATGGACATGAGTTTGAGTGAACTCCAGGAGTAGGTGATGGACAGGGAGGCCTGGTGTGCTGGGATCCATGGGGTTGCAAAGAGTCGGACATGACTGAGCGACTGAACTGAAATGAATGGTCTAGTGGTTTTCCCCATTTTCTTCAATTTAATTCTGAATTTGGCAATACGGAGTTCATGATATGAGCCACAGTCAGCTCCCAGCCTTGTTTTTGCTGACTGTATACAGCTTCTCCATCTTTGGCTGCAAAGTATATAATCAATCTGATTTTGGTGTTGACCATCTGGTGATGTCCATGTGTAGAGTCTTCTCCTGTGTTGTTGGTAGAGGGTGTTTGCAAAACCAGTGTATTCTGTTGGCAAAACTCTATTAGCCTTTGTCCTACTTTATTCTGTACTCCCAGGTCGAATTTGCCTGATACCCCAGGTGTTTCTTGACTTCCTACTTTTGCATTCCAGTCCCCTATAATGAAAAGGACACCTTTTTGGGGTTTTAGTTCTAAAAGGTCTTGTAAGTCTTCATAGAACAGTTCAACTTCAGCTTCTTCAGCATTACTGATTGGGGCATAGACTTGGACTACCATTATATTGAATGGTTTGCCCTGGAAATGAACAGAGATTATTCTGTCATTTTTGAGATTGCATCCAAGTACTGCATTTTGGACTCTTTTGTTGACTATGGTGGCTACTCCATTTCTGCTAAGGGATTCATGCCCACAGCAGTAGATATAATGGTCATCTGAGTTAAATTCACCCATTCCAGTCCATCTTAGTTTGCTGATTCCTAGAATATCGACATTCACACTTTCCATCTCCTGGTTGACCACTTCCAATTTACCTTGATTCATGGACCTAACATTCCAGGCTCCTATTTAATACTGCTCTTTACAACATCGGATTTTGCTTCTATCACCAGTCACATCCACAACTGGGTGCTGTTTTTGCTCTGGTTCCATCCCTTCATTCTTTCTTTAGTTATTTCTCCACTGATCTCCAGTAGCATACTGGGCACCTACTGACCTGGGAGTTCATCTTTCAGTGTCCTATCTTTCTGCCTTTTCATACTGTTCATGGGGTTCTCAAGGCAAGAATACTGAAGTGGTTTGCCATTCCCTTCTCCAGTGGACCACATTCTCTCATACCTCTCCACCATAACTGGCCAGTCTTGGGTTGCCCCACATGGCACAGTTTAGTTTCATTGAGTTAGACAAGCTGTGGTCCGTGTGATCTTATTTGCTAGTTGTCTGTGATTGTGGTTTCAGTCTGTCTACCCTCTGATGCCCTCTCTCAGTGTGTACTGTCTTAATTGGCTGTCTCAGGATGCCTTACAAATAACTGTGAAAAGAAGAGAAGCCAAAAGCAAAGGAGAAAAGGAAAGATATAAGCATCTGAGTGCAGAGTTCCAAAGAATAGCAAGAAGAGATAAGAAAGCCTTCCTCAGCAATCAATGCAAAAAAATAGAGGAAAACAATAGAATAGGAAAGACTAGAGTCAGACACGACTAAGCGACTGAACTGAACTGAATATTCCATTGTGTAAATATACCACAATTTCTTTATCCATTCATCTGTCAATAGACATCTATTGACAGACATCTATGGTTTCTTCCATGTTCTAGCTATTGTAAAAAGAAAACTAAAGAAATAAAATTGGCCTGTCTCCTCTACTGTCTGATTTACAATGAATATTCCAAAGTATTTATACCAAGGGAGCTATAACATAGAGTTGACTGTGGGCCCTGTGGCCGGATCACCTGGATTTGAGTCCAAGCTCTGACTAGAATCACATGACCATGGTCAAGTTACTTAATGTCAGTACACTTCAGTTTCATTCTCTGTGAAATGGGGATAAACAAAGTACTTACTTTGTGGAGTTACGTTAAGTATTAAATAATTTAATTTATATAAAGCAATTAAATGGTGATTTGCTTCCCTGGTGGCTCAGACGGTAAAGCATCTGCCTGCAATGTGGGAGACCTGGGTTTGATACCTGGGTTAGGAAGATCCCCTGGAGGAGGAAATGGCAACCCACTCCAGTATTCTTGCCTAGAGAATTCCATGGATAGAGGAGCCTGGTAGACTAAAGCCCATGGGGTCACAGAAGGTTGGACACAACTGAGAGACTTCACTTCACTTGGCACATAATAAAAGTTCAATAAATACAAGTATCAATTGTAATTATTATTGTTTTATGATCAATTATTCTCTATACTTTCAATTGTGAAGACTTGAAATATCCATCATCTTAACTCCTTCATTTTCCTCACTCCTCACGCTACATCAATTACTAAGTCTTGAATTCTATTAAGTCAAGCCACATGCAATTCCCATTTCTGTAGATCTGAAAGGTTGAATAGCAACAATGTAATATAGTTCAACCTAATATTACCCCAGGATTTAAAAAATCATATCATTTGTTTTCCTACGTTAGGCCATTAAATTTAGACTGTCACAGCATTCACTCTTCTAATTGATCTACTTTATCCTTGGTTCTCTTACTATGCTAATATGCCTTAAATATGTACTTCTGGTGGAGTCTTCATCCTAGACCTATTGATGATATTTCACTTCTGATCATAGTCCACCAATTGAGGCAGTAGTCTTCATCCCCCCTTCTAACATGAAACAATGTTCACATGTATGATAACCTCTCATGGACATTCTCAGATTTTGGCAAATCCTCAAACAAATTCTTCAGGGTAATAAATGATATTCACTTCAGATTTTTAGATGTGTTATTCATATAAACATCTTGTAAGATTGTGAATTAAAAGTAGCCATATATTTTGAATGATGGTAAATGAGATTTACCTGATTACTTTGAGTGTTTTAAATCATCTTTGGTATTTTCTAAAATAAGGAACACAGTTGATGGAATTAACTTGTTAGCTTCTGTGCAACTTAATCAGAATTTAGTGGAGATATCTCTTTAACTTGTTTGAAACTGTTGATCAAGTCAACCATGACTTGGGGAACATTCCCATCAACAAGGCATTGCAGTTTGCAGCTGTTTTTCTCATCACTTCAACTAAGCCTGAAATTTATAAAATTTCATTTGTATTTATAATAATGTACAGAGCACTGAACATTTGCTAGGTACCAGGTACTGTCTTCTGTTGTGTTCTTATTAACAGAAGCATTCAGAGTCTCATTTTCATTTATGTGCAAAGTAAATGAAGAGATCCTGCTGCTGCTGCTGCTGCTAAGTCATGTCAGTCATGTCCAACTCTATGCAATCCCATAGATAGCAGCCCACCAGGCTCCCCCATCCCTGGGATTCTTCAGGCAAGAGTACTGAAGTGGATTGCCATTTCCTTCTCCAATGCATGAAAGTGAAAAGTGAAAGTGAAGTTGCTCAGTCGTGTCCGACTCTTAGCGTCCCCATGGACTGCAGCCTACCAGGCTCCTCTGTCCATGGGATTTCCCAGGCAAGAGTACTGGAGTGGGGTGCCATTGCCTCTTCCGGAAGAGGTCCTAGGCAAACTTTATCCATCATTGTTTCTTTCTAATAAAGAATGCACCTGAGTATAAGGTGAAAAAAAAACTGAAGGAATTACAAAGTTACAATTTACAAGTCCTTATAATCATAGTCACCAACTATGATTATAGTTGGTGACTATGAACTATAGAATGAATCATAAATAAGATTGGATAAGTATAAATGTAAGGATTATGTGTAATTCCTAGTAACTAGTTCATAACTCCACTTAACCTTCTCTCCTGGTCAAGAAAGTACATCAGGAAAAAAATTAGCGAAGATGATCTTATTATAGCATAATCCTGAGGCTACTTTACTTGATCTTCTTTTTAGGTAAATCATTTGCAAACTTTGGCACTTATCTCTTATGGGTAACAAATTGCTTTCAACACATCAGTGGATTGCAACACTGAGTCTAGTCTTCCAAATAAAGTCCAAGGGCTCTTTGGCTGGCTTTCAGGAATGGCTGTGCTCTGACCCTCATCTTTTGTGAGTACCTTTCCCAAACACCATGCTCTAAACAAATGAAGCTCATATGGATATTTATACCAAACCATCATGCTTTCTTTTCATATCAAGGACTAGTGCTGGAGTCAGAATTTAGTCCCAGGCAGGGAGTATAACTCCAGAGTCTAGATGCTTTAACCTATACATTCAACTACCTCTCATATAGTTCTTGCATTATAGTGTTTGATCTTGGGTGGGAAGATGGAATGTCTCTTGTGCATTTGTGTCTTCTACAGAAACTTGCATATAGTAGGTCTACTCAATTTTTATTAAATCAATATGCTATCTTGCTGGCATGGTAAAAAAAAAAAAACATATTAGAAGCATTTTAGAGCAAATGTATTAAAGTTTAGGAAGACTACATTAAAATTGTATACAATTTTTTTTTTTTTTTATACCAGACACTGTGACAAACCAAAAAAAAAGACTATTGGAGATAAGAAAGAAAACTACTATCCTGTGATTCACATAATCTAAATCCCTATCAGTTGTGAGAATACAGTTCACTGTTTATTGCTTTATGAAGATTACAGATGTCTTCTAGCATAGCTACTCCATCACGTTTACAAGTTAAAATCTCTAAAACTACAATGCAATTTACATAGAACTGCTTTAGAATTTTGCTATTTCAGATATAGTATGTTTTATCTGTTCTATTTGCTAGTTATTTGATACTGAGTTAGTTAAATGGCTGAGCTTTGATTTCCCTACCCGTGAAATGGGAAGAAGCCCACCACAAGGTGATTATAAATATAATGGTTATAAAATGTCTATTACAGAGATTGGCATATGATGCGTGCTAAGTCGCTTCCTTTGTTTCTGACTCTTTGCGACCATATGGACTGCTTCCACCAGGCTCCTCTGTCCATGAGATATTCCTGGCAAGAATACTGGAGTGTGTTGCTGTGCCCTCCTCCAGGGGATCTTTTTGACCCAATGATCAAATCTGCCTCTCCTGCGGCTCCTGCATTGCAGGTGAATTCTTTACTGCTGAGCCACCGGGGAAGCTCCAAACATACTAGTTTTCACCCTTATCCTATCCCTTCGAAAATATAGGGGAATATCATTATATATATATATATATATATATATATATATATATATATATATATGGTATATATAATAAATAATACCCATAATATGCTAGGATACATATGATCTAGCCTATGAAATAATATGGTATATTATTTCTTTCCTGAAATCTGGAAGTTACCATTGACTGTCAATAACGTCTCACATCCAATTGAACGTCTTGACTACTAGTATCTCAACTATATCCCTTCATTTGCAACCCCTCTGTACCTCTCATTCAGATTTCTGAGGGCTCCTAATTGGTCTCATTTGGTCTTGCCCCAGTTTAATCAGTTCTCCATGCTGCTGCCACAGTGATCTTTCTGACATGCGAATATAATTATGTCAGTCATTAGCTTAAACCCTTCAGTTTCTTATAAAGCTTGTGGCATGAAAAAGGAAACATTCCTTAATATGCTTGCCTTGTCATTTATGCCTTAACTCTGCTTTCCTTTCCAGTCTAATCTCTGATTTCTTACTATACACACTCCATACTCCAGTATGACTGAACTACTTGGAGTTCTATTGATCCCCATTCTCTCATCTCCTCTTCTTACCTTCTTGCCTCTGCTTTTCCTTCTTTTCCTTCTCCTTCTTCTCTCTCTCTCTGACACAAGTTCCTTTTATTTGTCCCAGTGTTCCAAAATCTTTACCATGGCCTACAGGCACTATATGTCTTTGATATGGCCTCTGGATTCCTTACTATTTCTGGAACACATAAAGCACACTCTTACCATAGGGTCTTTTCATTTGCCATTCCATCTGCCTAAATTGTTATTCTCTCACATTTATACACGGGTCCCTTCATTTCCTTCATATTTTATATAAATATCATCACAATTCTATTTATAATAGCACTGCACCCATCACTCTTTATCTTCTTGCCCTGCTTACTTTTTTTCATAATATTAATACCTGACTATATATATGTGATTATAGTATATATATATATGAAAGAGGGGGATATATATATAGTTGTATTCCCCTCTCTCATATTTACTCCATGAAAGTGAATATTTCATCTGTTTTCTTCACCATGACATTTTCAGTGCCTAGCACAGTGCCTATTATAATGCAGGCAATCAAAAACTATGGGGTAAACAAATGCATGAATACACTTTTTTTCCTCTTTCAGTTTTATCACATTTCTACCCTTTGCCTGGCTAATGTTTATTCAATATGCACATTGCACATTATTTGTAGCAAATAGCTGGGTTAGCTACTCTTCTGGTTTCCCTTACCCCCTATTAATTTTGTTATAGTAGCATTAATCAGGTTATTTTTCTGTGGAAAGGTGGAACGGACCCAAATCATTGCAATCATTGAATGCTGTCAGGATGCTTGTATTTCATGTTGTTAGTTGCAAAGTCTCTGAATAAACTTATACAGGGGCTCATTGTGCCTTGGAGAGAGATTTTTGAAAGATTGTTCTGGCTATATTATGAAGGGTAAGGGAGAGCAGGGAAACCAGAAACACCTGGGAATAAGGATTTTGGGACCAAGACAATGAAAAAGACCAGAAGCTTGCAGATTTGAGAGTGGATCAGGAGCTGTTTATGACAAGAAAGAATTAACAGAGTTATTTGGAAGTTGTATATGATAATTGAAGATGCAAGCCTTCTCAATGACCATGTTAAGAAATTGAGCCTGAATCGCTTTAGAGTTGAGCCAGAATACTTCAACAGGAAATCTCAATGGAAATGATCAGTAAAGAGTTATAAGTTTGAGGTCACTAAAAGGTTAAAGATATCCCAATATGTTTGGAAGGAACCATTCTTAGAAAAACTAAGGAAGACAATGGACAGGGAGGAGACCCTCAAGTGTGGTGTTACTTATATGGCGGCATCTAAAGCCCTCAGTTCACTGCTCTGTTTCCAAGTTCAGAGAAAAATTTCACCAGAAAGAAAATATGATGAAAGTTTGAAGTTCTGCCTATGTACTAGTTGCTGTGCTAGACCTGTAGTAAGCGTTTGATCCTCATAACACACTTGTAGTTATGCTATCTCCATTTTTTCCAGATAAAAAATAGAGGCTCAGCAAAGCTTGCATACAGGTAGCAAATGGCAATTTCACATTGGACCCAGATCTTTGTTACTCTTTTCTGTTATACCAACTCTCAGAGAACAGTTACTGTCAATAGAACTCTCTTGTGAGGATGTCCCCCTCTGTCTCCTATTCATTAACTTTAAGAATTTGTGAATAACATAAATGACTGGAAAGAAGATTGACCTGTGTGGATGTATAGTAGGCAAAGTTTCTGTGATTTTCTATGAATTGATTGAGTTTAAAAGATCTACCGACCTTTGTCGCAGGCTGTCTGCAAAACTCTTCTACTATGTTCTGAATACTATCAAGGGGTAAAGGGACACCTGAATCCTTGATCTAGAAATGAACCTGCATTTATAGAAGCCATTATGGGAAAAATAAAACTAATTTAACTCTTCCCTGATTCTCTGTGTTACTAGAAATTTCTGCTTAAAATTATATTTGAGAGGGCAGGCTCTGTTTTGAGGGGGAAATATTTGAATGTACCTCACATTTATGAAAAGTTATAAAACCATAATCTTAATCGGAAATGAACAATACAGAACTAGAGTCATTTTCTATTTGTTGGTTTTGGAGAGCTGGTTTCTTATCTCTGAGATTTAAAAGATACATTTTGGGTGCTGGATTTTGTTGAGGACTCATAGGGTCAGAGAAATAACATCTGGCAGGATGAAGATGCAGTGAGGAAATGGGCCATGGTAGATGGACTCTGAGAGCAGTCTCCTCTAGTGTCCAGTTTAAATATTTTCTTTTCCTACATTGTAATTCCTATTAGGAAATCTCATAAGACTTCACAGTCTTGTGTTCCTTGTATCTTGGGGAATAAGGACAAGAGCCTGCCTCTACTCTGGGGTAAAAAGATTCAGGGACAACAATAGCCATCTAGTGAAGTGTGGCTAAGACAGTTTGGGAAGAAATGCAGAGAAGTCTGATGCTGTGGATGACAAGATACAACCAGGAAGGATTTGTGGCAAATGCAAGCACTCACCAGGGAGACTTAAAAAGAAATAAGGGGAAATTCAGTAACCATGGGGTTTTTCTGTCACTCCAAAGTCCCCTGACATTTTGGAAACACAGGACACTCTATGCGTTGACACCATAGCAATTATTGGCTAAAGCCTATTGTTTTCCTCTTTTCCTGAGGTCATCTCCTCACCAGACCTGCTAATTTCCTTTTTCTGTTTCACTGAATTTTGCTGGTGGCAGGGAAAAGGGAAAGTTCTGGAGTTATCAGACTGCATCATCATTCATGCCCCACTTCCTCCTAAGAAGCTGGGGCGGGGAAAGGGTGAGCTGCAGGTTGGAACAACAAGCTGCCTGCAGGCCATAATGAGGGACAGGGGCCCTTTGATCAGCTCCCCGTTACTGGCTTGTTTTTTCTCATGACATTTTTTGTCTTTAAATTTATTTATTTATTTACCAATTTGGTCTGTACCAAGCAGACACAGTTAGCTATCTAAAGGTCACTAGGATGGAACCATTTGGCCAGAGCCCAATGTTTCAGCTTTGCTAAGGACAATCTGTTCTACCTTTGCACGGTCCAAAATCACCCAATTCAAGTCCATTTTACTTCTCTTTCCTTCCTTCCTTTTTCTCTTTCTCCTTTTCTTATTCTCACTTTTTTGGTTCAGATATTCTAATCATATAATCTCTCTCTTTCCTCCTCCCAGTTTTTATAATTGCTATGCTCTTTTCCCCATGCTTTTCTTTCCCAGGCTTGGTCCCATCTTATGGAATGGATTTGAAGTAGTTTCTCCTGGCCAGTGGGATATCTTTGGGCCTGATTAACTAAGAAGACAGGAGTTGTGGAAGAGAGTGGTTTCATATCTAAAGAGAACTAAGTTTAGTTTACTGGTTAGGTCTTGGCAGAATGTTGAACTGAGGCAGGAACTGGTAAAAGGATGCAGAGAAGCCACATTGCAGAAGGGGCTCACTTGGGAAAAAAATGAGGGCATATGCAAACTCTCAAACAGGGAAACAAGAAACTATATTTTTCTGCTTTGAATAAATGGATGCTGTACTCCCTTGGTGTCCTACAATTAATTATTGACACTTCACTTATGAAAGACATTGGCAAATTGGAGTTTGTTCTGAGAAAGTAGAAGTACAACTTAAGCTTTAAGAGTTAAAGGAAAAAAAATGGCTTATTCTAGCAAAGACAGGCCCCATAGGCAGTGTGATTACCACCTTCAAACACCAAAAGCCTAACATGTCAGAAAAGGAGTGAATATTCTTCATGTTCCCTAATTATATATCTTGGAGAAATGAAACAAGCTCTACGGTGGTGAAAGGAGGGATAGCAAGTGAGAATTAGGCCAGGAAGAAACTTGAGTGACCCTACCTTGTTAAAACACTATTGGAAGAGGGAGGGGCACATGTAGCAGTCAGAGTCTGAGAGCCTCTATCTACTACTGTACCCTATGAAGGGCTTACAGAGCTAGAGAAAACTTTCATAGTGATGCTAAAGTAGTATGTGTCCCAACTCTCATCAGAGCTAGCACAGTATTTCAAACTAGACCCACTAGATTATCCTTACTCTGGACTTCTTACGACCTTTTAACTTCCATTCCATACTGTAGCCTGGTCTCAATTTTCTTAAAGAGAAGGGACATCAGGAATTAACATCAACTGATGTCCTTCTACTCCTCATATATTCCACTCCAAATAAGAGAAGAGGAGCCTTAAATGAAGTTTCTTCCATCCTTGAAATTTCGGAAAATCTGCTCAGCATTCACCTCTATAACTTGAAACATTTCTATAGGCTCTTCTTTCCTGTTCAAATATCTTGTTTTCTTATGTCAAACCTTGCCCTTTCCCTGGGAGGCAGTCTTGTGTAATACAAAGACCAAGGACTTTGGATCCATTCACAATGAGACACAGATTCCAGCTCAACCTCCTACTGGCTATGCAACCTTGAGTAAATAACTTCATTTCTGAGAGTTTTAGATACTATATATGTAAAATGGAGAAATACCACTCACATGATAAGATTGCTGTGAGAACAAAGTGAAAGTGAAAGTCCCTCAGTCATGTTTGACTCTTTGCCACCCCATGGACTATACAGTCCATGGAATTCTGCAGATGAGAATACTGGAGTGGGTAGTCTTCCCCTTCTCCAGGGGACCTTCCCAACCCAGGGGTTGAACCCAGGCCTCCTGCATTCCAAGTGGATTCTTTACCAGCTAGGGCACCAGGGAAGCCCAAGAATACTGGAATAGGTAGCCTAACCCTTCTCTAACAGATCTTCCAGACCCAGGAATTTAACCAGTGTCTCCTATATTACAGGTAGATTCTTTACCAATTGATCTACCAAGGAAGCCCAAAAAGAGATTATATAAAGTGCTTAGCACAAATTTGAGAAATAAAAATTACTTAATAACTTTTTAAAATAAATATAGTCACTTTCAACTCTTCCTCTATATTTCTGACCTCAGCCCTTGACTCACCCTGGATATTCCCTTAGCACTTGTCTCTATATAATCATGTTACAATTACTTGGGCCTTACTATAGTTGTATACTTAACCTATTTTGGAGAAACTCCATGCCATCTGAAAAATACATCATAGTATCATATTTCACAGGATCAAGAACTATGCTCTTTCTAAGCCAGTCTGGGTCAGTCTAAAGATAATTTGCCTAAGTCTGGTTTTGCTTAATGTACCTGGGAGTCAGGGCCCACTTTTTTTTTTTTTTTTTCTTTCATTGTTCACTTTTGTTTTTTTTTTTAACTTACTTTTTTATTCAAGGATAATTGCTTTACAGAATTTTGTTGTTTTCTGTCAAAATTCAACATGAATCAGCCATAGGAATATATATATTCCCTCACTTTTCAAACTCCCGCCCATCTCCCTCCCCATACCAGCCCTCTAGGTTGATACAGAGCCCCTATTTGAGTTTCCTGAGCCATACAGCAAATTTCTGCCAGCTATCTATTTTACATGTGGTAATGTAAGTTTCCATGTTACTCTTTCCATACATCTTACCCTCTCCTCCCCTCTCCCATGTCCATAAGTCAATTCTCTATGTCTGTTTCTGATTTGCTACCCTGTAAAGAAATTCTTCAGAACCATTTTTCTAGATTCCATATATGTGCATTCAGTTCAGTTCAGTTCAGTCACTCAGTTGTTTCTGACTCTTTGAGACCCCATGAAATGCAGCACGCCAGGCCTCCCTGTCCATCACCAACTCCCAGAGTTCAATCAAACGCATGCCCATCGAGTTGGTCATGCCATCCAGACATCTCATCCTCTGTCATCCCCTTTTCCTCCTGCCCCGAATCCTTCCCAACATCAGAAACTTTTCCAATGAGTCAACTCTTAGCATGAGGTGGCCAAAGTATTGGAGTTTCAGCTTTAGCTTCATTCCTTCCAAAGAACACCCAGGGCTGATCTCCTTTAGAATGGACTGGTTGGATCTCCTTGCAGTCCAAGGGACTCTCAAGAGTCTTCTCCAACACCACAGTTCAAAGGCATCAATTCTTCGGTGCTCAGCTTTCTTCACAGTCCAACTCTCACATCCATACATGACCACTGGAAAAACCATAGCCTTAACTAGACGGACATTTGTTGCCAAGTAATTCTGCTTTTGAATATGCTGTCTAGGTTGGTCATAACTTTTCCTCCAAGGAATAAGCGTCTTTTAATGTCATGGCTACAGACACCATCTGCAGTGATTTTGGAGCCTAAAAAAATAAAGTCTGACACTGTTTCCACTGTTTCCCCATCTATTTCCCATGAAGTGATGGGACCAGATGCCATGATCTTAGTTTTCTGAATATTGAGCTTTAAGCCAACATTTTCACTCTCCTCTTTCACTTTCATCAAGAGGCTTTTTAGTTCCTCTTCACTTTTTGCCATAAGAGTGGTGTCATCTGCATATCTGAGGTTATTGATAGTTCTCCCGGCAATCTTCATTCCAGCTTGTGCTTCTTCCAGTCCAGCGTTTCTTACAAATAGCTGTGAAAAGAAGAGAAGCAAAAAGCAAAAGAGAAAAGGAAAAATATAAGCATCTGAATGCAGTGTTCCAAAGAATAGCAAGAAGAGATAAGAAAGCCTTCCTCAGCGATCAATGCAAAGAAATAGAGGAAAACAACAGAATGGGAAAGACTAGAGATCTCTTCAAGAAAATTAGAAATACCAAGGGAACATTTCATGCAAAGATGGGCTTGATGAAGGACAGGAATGGTATGGACCTAAAAGAAGCAAATATTAAGAAGAGGTGGCAAGAATACAAAGAAGAACTGTATAGAAAAGGTCTTCATGATCAAGATAATCACGATGATGTGATCAGTCACCTAGAGCCAGACATCCAGGAATATGGGATGGGCCTTAGAAAGCATTATTACAAACAAAGCTATTGGAGGTGATGGAATTCCAGTTGAAGTATTTCAAATCCTGAAAGATGATGCTGTGAAAGTGCTGCACTCAATATGCCAGCAAATTTGGAAAACTCAGCAGTGGCCACAGGACTGGAAACTGTCAGTTTTCATTCCAATCCCAAAGAAAGGCAATGCCAAAAAATGCTCAAACTACTGAACAATAACACTCATCTCACACGCTAGTAAAGTAATGCTCAAAATTCTCCAAGACAGGCTTTAGCAATACGTGAACTGTAAACTTCCAGATGTTCAAGCTGGCTTTAGAAAAGGCATAGGAACCAGAGATTAAATTGCCAACATCTGCTGGATCATAGAAAAAGCAAGAGAGTTCCAGAGAAACATCTATTTCTGCTTTATTGACTATGCCAAAGCCTCTGACTGTGTGCATCACAATAAACTGTGGAAAATTCTGAAAGAGATGGGAATACCAGACCACCTGACCTGCCTCTTGAGAAACCTTTATGCAGGTCAGGAAGTAACAGTTAGAACTAGACATGGAACAACAGACTGGTTCTAAATAGGAAAAGGAGTACGTCAAGGCTGTATAGTGTCACCCTGCTTATTTAACTTACATGTGCATTAGAATATGATATTTATCTTTCTCTTTCTGACTCACTTCACCCTGTATAATAGGTTTTAGGCTCATCCTCCTCATCAGGACTGACTCAAGCACATTCCTTTTTATGGCTGAGTATCGATGGGAATACCAGACCACATGACCTGCCTCTTGAGAAACCTATATGCAGGTCAGTAAGCATCAGTTAGAACTGGACATGGAACAACAGACTAGTTCCAAATAGGAAAAGGAGTATGTCAAGCCTGTATATTGTCACCCTGCTTATTTAACTTATACGCAGAGAACATCATGAGAAATGCTGGGCTGGAAGAAGCACAAGCTGGAATCAACATTGCCGGGAGAAATAGCAATAACCTCAAATATGCAGATGACACCACCCTTGTGGCAGAAAATGAAGAAGAACTAAAGAGCCTCTTGATGAAAGTGAAATAGGAGAGTGAAAAATTTGGCTTAAAGCCCAAATTCAGAAAACTAAGATCATGGCATCCAGTCCCATCACTTCATGGCAAATAGATAGAGAAACATTGGAAACAGTGGCTGACTTTATTTTTCTGGGCTCCAAAATCACTGCAGATGGTGACGGCAGCCATGAAATTAAAAGACACTTACTCATTGGAAGGAAATTTATGACCAACCTAGACAGCATATTCAAATGCAGAGACATTACTTTGCCAACAAAGGTTCGTCTAGTCAAGGCTATGGTTTTTCCAGTAGTCATGTTTGGATGTGATAGTTGGACTGTGAAGAAAGCTGAGCGCCAAAGAATTGATGCTTTTGAACTGTGGTGTTGGACAAGACTCTTGAGAGTCCCTTGGACTGCAAGGAGATCCAACCAGCCCATTCTAAAGAAGATCAGCCCTGGGATTTCTTTGGAAGGAATGATGCTAAAGCTGAAACTCCAGTACTTTGTCCACATCATGAGAAGAGTTGACTCATTGGAAAAGACTGTGTTGCTGGGAGGGATTGGGGGCAGGAGGAAAAGGGGATGACAGAGGATGAGATGGCTGGATGGCATCACCAACTCGATGGACGTGCGTTTGAGTGAACTCTGGGAGTTGGTGATGTACAGAGAGGCCTGGCGTGCTGCATTTCATGGGGTCGCAAAGAGTCGGACACGACTGAGCGACTGAACTGAACTGAACTGAACTGAATATTCCATTGTGTATATGTACCACAACTTATTTATCCATTCATCTGTCGATGGGCATCTAGGTTGCTCTCATCTTCTATCTATTGTAAATAGTGCTACAATTAACAATGGGATACATGTGTCTTTTTCAACCCTGGTTTCCTCATGATATATGCCTAGGAGTGGGATTGCTGGGTCATATAGTGGTTTTATTCCTAGTTATTTTTTAATTTATTTATTTTAATTGGAGGATAATTACTTTATAATATTGTATTTGTTTTGCCATACATCAACATGAATCTGCCACAGGTGTTCACGTGTTTCCCGTCCTGAACCCCCCTCCCACCTGCTTCCCTGTACCATCCCTCTGGGTACTCCCAGTGCACCACCCCCAATCATCCTGTATCCTGCATTGAACCTGGAATGGCAATTCATTTTAATATGATAGTATACATGTTTCTATGCCATTTTCCCCAATCATCCCACCCTCTCCCTCTCCCACAGAGCCCAAAAGACTGTTCTATACATCTCTTTCTCTTTTGCTGTCTCGCATACAGGGTTATCGTCACCATCTTTCTAAATTCCATATATATGCATTAGTATACTGTATTGGTGTTTTTCTTTCTGGCTTATTTCACTCTGTATAATTGGCTCCAGTTTCATCCACCTCATTAGAACTGATTCAAATATATTCTTTTTAATGGCTGAGTAATACTCCATTGTATATATGTACCACTGCTTTCTTATCCACTCATCTGTTGATGGACATCTAGGTTGCTTCCATGTCCTGGCTATTGTAAACAGTGCTGCATTGAACATTGGGGTACACGTGTCTCTTTCAATTCTGGTTTCCTCGGCGTGTATGCCCAGCAGTGGAATTGCTGGATCATAAGGCAGTTCTATTTCCAGTTTTTTAAGGAATCTCCACACTGTTCTCCATAGTGGCTGTACTAGTTTGCATTCCCACCAACAGTGTAAGAGGGTTCCCTTTTCTCCACAGCCCCTCCAGCATTTATTGCTTGTAGATTTTTGGATAGCAGCCATTTTGACTGGCGTGAAATGGTATCTCATTGTGGTTTTGATTTGCATTTCTCTGATAATGAGTGATGTTGAGCATCTTTTCACGTGTTTGTTAGCCATCTGTATGTATTCTTTGGGAAAATGTCTGTTTAGTTCTTTTCCCCACTTTTTGATGGGGTTGTTTGTTTTTCTGGTATTCAGTTGTATGCGCTGCTTATATATTTTGGAAATTAATCCTTTGTCAGTTGTTTCAGTTGCTATTATATTCTCCCATTCTGAGAGTTGTCTTTTCACATTGCTTACAGTTTCCTTTGCTGTTCAAAAGCTTTTAAATTTAATCAGGTCCCACTTGTTTACTTTTGTTTTTATGTCCGATACCCTAGGAGGTGCGTCATAGAGGATCTTGCTTTATGTCATCGAGCGTTCCCCCTGTTTTCCTCTTAGAGTTTTATAGGTTCTGGTCTTACATTTAGGCATTTAATCCTTTTGGAGTTTATCTTTTTGTATGGTGTTAGGAAGTGTTCTAATTTCATTTTTTTTACATGTAGACATCCAGTTTTCCCAGGACCATTTATTGAAGAAGCTATCTTTGTCCCATTGTATATTCTTGCTTCCTTTGTGAAAAATAAGTTACCCATAGATGCATGGGTTTATTTCTGGGCTTTTTGTCTTGTTCCATTAGTCTATATTTCTGTGTTTATGCCAATACCATACTGTCTTGATGACTGTAACTTTGTAGTATAATCTGAAGTCAGGAATGTTGATTTCTCCAGCTCCATTCTTCTTTCTCAGGACTTCTTTGTCTATTTGGGGTTTTTTGTGTTTACATATGAATTGTGAAATGTTTTGTTCTACTTCTGTGAAAAATGCCATTGGTAATTTGATAGGGAACACATTGAATCTGTAGATTGCATTTGGTAGTATAGTCATTTTCACAATATTAATTCTTCCTACACAGGAACATGGGATATCTCTCCATCTGTTTGTTTTCTTTGATTTCTTTAATCGGTGTCTAATAATTTTCTGTGTACAATTCTTCTGTCTCCTTCTGCTAAGCTGCTAAGTCACTTCAGTCGTGTCCTACTCTGCGCGACCCCATAGATGGCAGCCCACCAGGCTCCGCGATCCCTGGGATTCTCCAGGCAAGAACACTGGAGTGGCTTGCCATTTCCTTCTCCAATGCATGAAAGTGAAAAGTGAAAGTGAAGTCGCTCAGTTGTGTCTGACCCTCAGTGACCCCATGGACTGCAGCCTTCCAGGCTCTTCCATCCATGGGATTTTCCAGGCAAGAGTACTGGAGTGGGGTGCCATTGCCTTCTCCTTAGGTAAGTTTATTCCTAGACATTAAATTCTTTTTATCACAGTGGTGAATGGGATTGATTCCTTAATTTCTCTTTCTGATTTTTCATTGTTAGTATATAGAAATGCAAGTGATTTCTGTGGATTGATTTTGTATCATGCAACCTTTCTAAATTCACTGATTAGCTCTAGTAATTTTCTGATACTATCTTAAGGATTTTCCATGTGCAGTTTTATGTCATCTCCAAACAGTGAGACCTTACTCCTTCTTTTCTGATCTGGATTCCTTTTGTTTCTTTTTTGTCTCTGATTGCTGTAGCTAAGACTTCCAGAACTATGTTGAATAATGGTGGTGAAAGTGGACACTCTTGTCTTGTTTCTGATTTTAGGGATTCCCCCTAAATTTCTCACCATTGGGAATAATATTTACTGTAGCCTTATCATATACGGCCTTTACTATGTTGAGGTAGGTTCCTTCTATGCCCAATGGAGAGTTTTAATCATAAATGGGTGCTGAATTTTGTCAAAGGCTTTTTCTGCATCTATTGAGATGATCATATGGTTTTTATCTTTCAATTTGTTAATATGCTGTACCACACTGATTGATTTGTGTATGTTGAAGAATCCTTGCATTCCTGGAGTAAACCCAACTTGATCATGGTGCATGAGCTTTTTGATGCGTTGCTGAATTCTGTTTGCTTAAATTTTGTTGAGGATTTTTCCATCTATGTTCATCAGTGATATTGGCCTGTAGTTTTCAGTTTTGTGCTGTTTTGGTTTTGGTATCAGGGTGATGGTGGCCTCGTAGAATGAGTTTGGAAGTGTTCCTTCCTCAGCAATTTTTTGAAAGAGTTTCAGAAGGATAGGCATTAGCTCTTCTGTAAATGTATGATAGAATTCTCCTGTGAAGCCATCTGGTCCTGGGCTTTTGTTTTGGGGGAAATTTTTTATCAGTTTCAATTTCAGTGCTTGTAATTGGGTTATTCATAATTTATATTTCTTCCTGGTTCAGTCTTGAAAGATTTAACTTTTCTAAGAACCTGTTCATTTCTTCCAGGTTATACATTTTATTGCTATATAGTTGTTAATAATGGTCTCTTATAATCCTTTGTATTTGTGCATTGTCTGTTTTAACTTCCCCTTTTTCATTTCTAATTTTATTGACATGATTCTTCTCTCTTTTTTCTTGATGAGTCCGGCTAAATATTTGTCAATTCTGTTTATCTTCTCAAAGAACCAGCTTTTACTTCTATTAATATTTACTATTGTTTCTTTCATTTCTTTTTCATTTATTTCTGCTCAGATCTTTATGATTTCTGCTTTATACTAATTTTTTGTTCTTCTTTTTTCATTTATTTTAGGTGTAAAATTAGGTTGTCTATTTGATTTTTTTTTAAACTTGTTTCTTCAGATAGGATTGTATTGCTATAAACTTCCCTCTTAGAACTGCATTTGCTGCATCCAATAGGTTTTGAGTTGCCATGTTTTTATTGTCATTTATGTCTAGAAATTTTTGATTTTCCTTTTTTTTTTAAATTTTATTTTATTTTTAAACTTTACAATATTGTATTAGTTTTGCCAAATATCGAAATGAATCCGCCACAGGTATACCCGCGTTCCCCATCCTGAACCCTCCTCCCTCCTCCCTCCCCTACCCTCCCTCTGGGTCCTCCCAGTGTACCAGGCCCAAGCATCCAGTATCGTGCGTCGAACCTGGACTGGCGACTCGTTTCATACATGATAATATACATGTTTCAATGCTATTCTCCCAAATCTCCCCACCCTCTCCCTCTCCCACAGAGTCCATAAGACTGATCTATACATCGGTGTCTCATTTTCCTTTTGATTTCTTCAGCAACCTGTTTGTTGTTTAGAAATGTGATGTCTAATCTCCATGTGTTTGTGTTTCTTATAGCTTTTTTTTTTTCCTTGTAATTTATATCTAGTGTCATAGCATTGTGGTCAGAGAAGATTCTTGATATAACTTCAATTTTCTCAAATTTACTGATATTTGATTTGTGACCCAAGATGTGGTCTATCCTGGAGAATGCTCCATGTGCACTTGAGAAGAATGTATATTCTTCTGCATTGGGATTTAACGTTCTGAAGGTATCAATATCATCCCTATCACCTAATGTATCACTTAAGACTTGTGTTTCCTTATTAATTTTCTGTTTTGTTGATCTGTCCATTGGTGTGAGCTGGGTGTTATTAAATTCTCCTATTATTATTGTGTTACTGTCAATTTCTCCTTTTAGTTCTGTTAGTGTTGTCTTATGTATTGAGATGCTCCTATGTTGTGTGCATATATACTTACAATTGTCAGGTCTTCCTCTTGGATTAACCCTGTGTTCATTATGTAGTGTCCTTCATTATCTCTTGTAATATTCTTTATTTTAAGGTCTATTTTTCCTGATATGGGAATTGCTACTTCAGCTTTCTTTTGCTTCCCATTTGCATGGAATATATTTTTCCACCCTCTCACTTCAAGTCTATATGTCTCTTTAGGTCTGAAGTGGTTTTCTTGCAGACAGTGTATATATATATATATATATATATATATATATATATATATATATATATATATGTATATTTGTATACATATATATATGTATACATATGTATATATGTGTGTATATATATATATATATATATATATATATATATATATATCTTGTTTTTGTATCCATTCAGCCAGTCTGTGCCTTTTGGTTGGAGCATTTAATCCATTTACATCTAAATTAATTATTGATATATATGTTCCTATTGCCATTTTCTTAATTGTTTGGGGTTGACTTTGTAGATATTTTTTCTTATCTTGTATTTCTTGACTTCATAAGCCCCCTTAACATTTGTGGTAAAGCTGGTTTGGTGGTACTGAATTCTCTTAATTTTTGCTTGTCTGAAAACCTTTTTACTTCTACATCAATTTTGAATGAGATCCTTGCTGGGTACAGTAATCATGGTTGTAGATTTTTCTCTCTCAGTACTTTAAATATATCCTGCCATTCCCTTCTGGCCTGCAGAGTTTCTGCTGAAAGATCAGCTGGGGTTTCCCTTGTATGTTACTTGTAACTTTTTTTTTTTTTTTTGAAAGGTAGTACCAGTACCATTTTATTTAGTGTTGTAGGAAGTTTTTAGGTTACTTCTCAAAAACAAAAGCAAAGAAATTAAAAATTCCCAAAATAACAAGGCAGGAGATAAGAATTCTACAATCCAGAAATGCTGGGTGAGCTTTCAATCAGAGGGAGGAAGAGGTCATGTCAGTAGCTCACACAATAGATACTGAGAAAACCACAGGGTTGAAATTGGTGTAGAAACTAGAGGGTAAGCTCTCTGCCCTCCCCTCAACGGCAACAGATCCTTCAGCCTTGAGGGACCATTCACCAGTGAATGGGTCTAAAAGAGAAAGGGCATGAGGAGTGAAGATCGTGCCTAATTTTACAAGTTGCCTCTGGCCTTAAGTCTGGCAGGTGGCTAAGGGTCGTGGACCCTCCCCACTCCGTGCCCTTCTGAGCCCCCACTTTCAGCTGAGCTGGAAACCACAAACGTGTGCCAGTCACTGCCCACACACCCTCCACTCTGGGTCAATGGCTGTTCGTGTGGCGAAGGGCAGACTTTGTTACTTACTTCTCCCTTGCTGCTTTAAATATTGTTTCTTTGTGTTTAGTCTTTATTAGTTTGATTAGTATGTGTCTTGGTGTGTTTCTCTTTGGGTTTATCCTGTATGGGACTCTTTGTGCCTCTTGGACTTGATTGACTATTTCCTTTTCCTTTTTGGGGAAATTTTCAACTCCAATCTCTTCAAATACTCTCTCATACCCTTTCTCTTTCTTTTCTTCTTCCGAGACCACTATAATTCAAATGTTGGTGCATTTGATATTGTCCCAGAGGTCTCTGAGGCTATCCTCAGTTCTTTTCATTCTTTTTACTTTATTCTTCTCTTCAGAACTTATTTCCACCATTTTATCTTCCAGCGCAGTGATTCGTTCTTCTGCTTCAGATATCCTGCTATTGATTCCGTCTAGAGTATTTTTAATTTCAGTAATTGTGTTGTTTGTCTCTGCATATTTATTCTTTAATTTTTCTAGATCTTTGTTAATTTATTCTTCCATTTTCTCCATTTTGCTTTCAAGGTTTTTGCTCATCTTTACTATCATTATTCTGAATTATTTTTCAGGTAGTTTGCCTATTTCTTCTTCATTTATTTGGACTTCTGTGTTTCTAGTTTGCTCATTCATTTGTGTAGAACTTCTCTGCCTTTTCTTTTTTCTTTCTTTTTTTTTTTTTTTTTGACTTATTGTGTTTAAGGTCTCCTTTTTCCAGGCTTCAAGGTTGAATTCTTTCTTCCTTTTGGTTTCTACCCTCTATGTTTGTTCCAGTGGTTTGCATAAGCTTCTTATAGGGTGAGACTTGTGCTGAGTTTTTATTTGTTTGTTTTTCCTCTGATGGGCAAGGATGAGTGTGGTGGTAATCCTGTCTGCTGATGACTGAGCTGGTATTTCTGCTTTGTTTGTTGTTTAGATGAGGCGTCCTACACAGGGTGCCATTGATGGTTGTATCATGCTGGGTCTTGTATTACAGTGGTTTCCTTTGTATGAGTTCTCACTATTTGATATCCTCTAGGGTTAGCTCTCTGGTAGTCTAGGGTCTTGGAGTTAGTGTTCCCACTCCAAAGGCTCAGGGCTTGATCTTTGATCAGGAATAAAGATTCTGCAAGTGGTTTGTTATGGCATTAAGTGACATTAAGACAAATATCCAAAAACAAGAAACCAAAGATGAATGCCAGACAAATGGCAGTTACAAAATCAGGCAAATAACAATTACAATAATGGAATATACACATGTACATATATACCAATGAGTAAAGTCAAAACAGTCCAGCAAAAATAAAGTACAATAGATTGACCTGGTGAACAAAGGAAATAAAAAAATATATTTACCAGTTAAAAAAAAAAAAAAAAAAAACTAACTAAAACACAAACTGGAAAACAAAATTAAAGCAATTACCAAGTGGGGCATAAAGCAATGTAAACAAAACTAACAAATATGTTGAGAGTAAAGGAAAGAAAGAAAAGAAAGAAAGGATAGATATGCAAAGATAAATGAAAGAAAGGATAGATATGCAAAGATAAATAGAGGTAGATGAAGAAGATTTTCATATATTAAAGATTAACTGCAAGACGAAAAGAACAGTAGGAAAGGCAAACAAAAGAATAAATGTAGTAGAAAATATAATAAGTTAAAATAATTAAAAGTTAAAATTATAAAAAAGAGAAAAGTTAAAAAAAATGGAAGAAGGAGAAACAAGGAGAGAAAAAGGAAAACACAGAACTGCAAAAGCCCAACGTAGATGCAGAGGTGTATAACAACAATAAAAAGTGTGACTGAATACATACACACACACACACACATATACACACCCATAAGCAAAATCAAAACAGTCCAAGAAAAAATAAAACACAATAGCTTGACCAATGACCAAAGGAAAATTAAAGTTATATCTACCAGAACAAAACTAACTAAAACACAAACTGAAAGACAAAACTAATGCAAGGTGCCTATTGAGGAATAAAGTAATAAAAATAAAACTAACAAATATGTTGAGAGGAAAGGAAAGAAAGAAAAAAAGAAAGAATACCTAGGCAAAGTTAAATAGAGGTAGATGAAGAAGATTTATATATATTGAAGATTAACAACAAGGGGGGAAAACATTAAGAAAAGCAAACAAAGGAACAAATTTAGAAAAAAATATAATAGTTTTTAAAAAAGTAAAATTATAAGAGGAAAAAATTGGAAGAAAGAGAAGAGGAATAAAAGGTAAACTCCACAAAACTGCAAAGCCCCAAAATAAAGGCAGAGGTTTATAGCAACAATAAAAAGTGTGACTGAATATTCACATATACATATACACCCATAAGCAAAATTAAAACTGTCCAACAAATATAAAGTACAATAGATTGACTTGGTAAACAAAGGGAACCAAAAATTATGTCTACCAGAACAGAACTACTAGAACAGAACAAACTGGAAAACAAAACTAAAGCAAGGTGCCAATTGGGGCATGCTGCTGCTGCTGCTGCTAAGTCGCTTCAGTCATGTCTGACTCTGTGCGACCCCATAGACGGCAGCCCACCAGGCTTCCCTGTCCCTGGGATTCTCCAGGCAAGAACACTGGAGTGGGTTGCCATTTCCTTCTCCAATGCAGGAAAGTGAAAAGTGAAAAGTGAAAGTGAAGTCGCTCAGTCGTGTCCGACTCTTAGCGACCCCATGGACTGAAGCCTACCAGACTCCTCCATCCATGGGATTTTCCAGGCCAGAGTACTGGGGTGGGGTGCCAGTGCCTTCTCTGACTTGTGGCATAAAGCAATGAAAATAAAGCTAACCAACATGTTGAGACTAAAGGAAAGAAATAATAGATATGCAAAATTAAATAGAAGCAGATAAAGAAGATTTATATATACATATATATATATGAAAGTGAAAGTGAAGTCGCTCAGTCGTGTCTGACTCTTTGCATATATATATATATATATATATATATATATATATATATATATATATGATTAACTGGAAGGGGAAAAGAACAGTAGGAAAAGCAAACAAAGGAATAAATATACAAAAAATAATAATAGGTTTTAAAAATTAAAAATAAAAAACTCCCCAGAACTTTAAAAGCCTGATATAGAGGCAGAGGTTTACAACAGCAATAAAAAATGTGACTGAGAAAAAAAAAGAAAAGAAAAAGTTCAAAAGCTTAGTTAGATTTCCTACTGCCAATAAGATCAACAACTACAACAGAGGGGGGAACAAAAGGAAAAAAAGAGAAAAAATCCAAAAGAATCTACAGAACACATCAACACATAAGAATAATAAATGTTTTTCTTGAGTTACTACTGTCAGAGTCATTTCCCTCACTGGGAGTCACAGTCCCTAGGATGCCCTCTAACACTGTGCTGATATCTGGACCTGCTGTGAGGGCAGCTCAGATTCTAATCTGCTCCTACTCCTCTGTGTTCTTGCTTCTAATGTCCACAGCTATCAGAACTAGTGTGTTTTCTTTTGTGGGAGCTCTCAATGACCTTTTACATATTCCTAGTAAAATTCGTCTGCCTAGTTGATTGTGTGGATTTAATCTGCAGCTGTACAGCTGGTGAGAGAGTTTGGGGTCTTCTTCCTTAGTCACACCGTTCCCAGGTTTCAATTGTGATTTTATTTCCACCTCTGGATAAGAGTTGTCCACTGAGATTTGCTCCTGAGGCTGCCCTGGAGGACTTGGGTTTGCCCCTGTGAGGGCCAAGTGTGGAGGTGGTGCAGCTGCTTGAGTCACAGGGGTTCTGGCAGCACCAGGTACTCAGGGGAGTTGGCAGCTAGGCAGCAGGAAATATAGTGCTCTAGAAGTGTAGGGTAACCAGTATTGGCCAATATGCTCCAGTATTCTTGCCTGGAGAACCCCTCTCCCTGACAGAGAAGCCTGGCAGGCCACAGTCCACAGCGTCACAATGAGTTGGACACTACTGAAGCGACCCTGTGTGCAGAAGACTTTTTTTTTGCCTGTGGCAAATCTGCCCCAGTGAGAGTTGAGCCTGAAGGTAATGCAGCTGCTTGGCTTGGAGGGGTGCTGGTGGCGCCAAGTCTGCAGGGACATGGGCTGCCTCTGCCACAGGAGTTATGGCCCTATCAGAGTCTAACCCCTATCAGGGGCTATTCAGATCTGCAAATGATGTTAATACAGTAAAGATAAATTCATCAGATGATAGAAATGACCCAAAAAACTTCTTAACAGATGCAAACAATAGATCTAAACTCACAAAGCTAAACTTACTTTTCTATAATTGGATATAGAGAAAACCCATAGGATTATAAAATGGATGAGAATGACCAACAATGTGACACATAAATATAAAAACTACAAGAAATAGAACTATTTAGGTTGGAAGAGAAAAGACTTAGTAGGAAAAAAATGGCCATTTTTTATACCCTTTTGGACAGTCACATGAAAAGGGAATTATTCCTACTGTATAATGTGATGATAATATATGATAATATGATGATAAAACTAATCCCATAATGTATAAGAATGAGATATAGGATCAATCTAAATAACAAATTGCCCAACAGGATGAAAACTTATCCCCAACATTCAGAGGTATGTGTTTAGTTAGCTTCATTTTCAACCTCTGATATTGGACCAGGTTAAATTCTAAGTGACTTCTACAGTTTCCAAACAAAGCAAAAGTTCTACAGGAGGACTGAATGGGAAACATTAGCACCTTGACTGTTTAATTGAATACATATAAAGATCATGTTCAGGTATAGAACCAACTTTGTGTGGGGAGAGAAGTATTAGAAGTTTGGATTTAGCAGATACAAACTAGTATATATGGGATGAGTAAACAAGGTCCTACTGTGTATAGTACAAGGGACTATATTCAATATCCTGTGACAGGCCATAATAGAAAAAAATGTGAAAAAATGCATGTGTGTGTATGTATATATATATATATAAAACTAATCACTCTGCTGTACAGCAGAATCATCTTGAAACTTGAGTAAAGTAAGAAGAGAGAAAATCAAATTATGATAGCATACAAACCATTCATATATATACACACACACATACATATATATATATAATTCATTGTATAAACCAGTACTGTCAAAAAGAAATATAATGCAAGTCATGTGTAAATTCAAATTTTCTAGTAGCCACATTTAAAATAGTAAAAAAGAATAAGAGAAAGTTGTTTTTAATAATATATTTCATTTATCCCAATACATGAAATATACTTTCAACATATAATCAATATAAACCACTAATATGATATTTTAGATTTTCATGCTATGTCTTCAAAATCTGATATGCATTTTACACTTACAACATATATCAATTAAGAGCAGCTATATTTCAAGTGCTCTGTAGCCATACATATCCAGCACTACTGTGTTAAATAGCAAAAATGTGAGCAGTGAAAACTGTATGTGCTCACCTGGAAAGAAGTGCTAAATTCTTAAAGGAAATGCACAAACATATTATTATTTGTAAAACACACATTTTTATTTTATAAACGTTGTTATTTCATTTCTTCTGGCAACATTTCATTTCCACTTTAAATCAGTGGTTTTCAAACTTTATGGACCAAAATTCATTTAGAATTTTTTTTTTTTATGTAGACATACACACACTGAAAATATCATGAAAGAATATTAATCTTTATTGTATGTAATTCCCTCTAATCTTTTATTTCTTTTATTTTCAATTCTAGCCAATTTTGTCTTCATCTATCCTACATATTCCTTTGTTTTAAACTTCTGGCCATGACTCAATAAACTGATTTCACAACCTACTAACACTTTAAATATCAACTAGCAATGCATGAAAAATTGGGAAGGGAGGGCAAGAGAGATGGACCTCTGCTAAAAAGATATTTGTTTCAGGCCACAATTTAGTGATACATTACCAAATTTGCCAAGAATATGCTCTCACCCAAGATAACATATGAAAATTGCTCAGCAAAGTGTCTGGCAGGGGACTCCCCTGATGGTTCAGTGATTAGGATTTTGCCTTCCAATGCAGTGGGTGTGAGTTTGATTCTGGGTCAGGGAGCTAAGATCCCAAATGACTCATGGCCAAAAACAAAACAAAACAAAACATAAAAAAAGAACAAGACAGTTTAAGAAAGTGAATAAAGACTTTAAAAATGGACCACATTTTAAAAAAAATCTTTTAAAACATGTGTCTGGCTCACAGCAGTTGTTCAATAGATGATATTTTTCCTCCATCTGCTCTGTTACAGTAGCTCCTTCATAAGAAATACAACTTTGGCTGAATCCAGTGACCTTTAGGTACATGACTTATGCCCAAGGTTGAAAATAGAAGCTGAATGGTCCTGTCTGTGTTCTGGCTCAACCTGGGTGTCTATGTAGGTAGGGACACTTATGGGTATGGGAATCACTTCAACTCTCATGCCACAGGACAGAGGCAAGGTCAAATTTACATAATAATTACATCCCCATTTCTTGAAAGTTTTCATAACATTGGAAATAGTGGAACATAATTTAGTAATGAAAACAGATTATGATACTTCCTGGTGATCCAGTGGTTCAGATTCTGCACTTCCAAGTGCAGGGGGAGCATATTCAATCCCTGGTTGGAGAACTAAGATCCCATACGCTGCATAGCATAGCCAAAAAAAAAAAAAAAGACAACAGCAAAACAATCAAACAAACAAAGGAAAACAGGTTAGTCCTGAGAGCAGAATAGTCATGTGGCATAATTTGAAGGACACTGGAAAGTCTGCCCACCAAAAGTACTCCCTATTATATACTACAGGGTAGAAAATTTCACCAATAGAGATTCAATCTTGAAGCTTAGTATTCTAAAACTGCCTAATAAAATGCAGGAAGAAAGATACTAGGTCCTAATTCTCATATAATAAGTCCTTGGTACATATCATACAGCACTTAAAGAACAATATGGACCACTAGGTTGAGACAGATAATAAGCCTCAGATTTGGAAGGTGAACATGGTAGACAAAACTAGGAGAATCTTCAACAGTTATGCTTTATTTGCATTTTTCTTCTCAACAGTTCTCATGCTTTCTACACTCCCTTACAAACATATACATGTTATTCTTGGGTCTGTGTATGAGAGAACCAGATATAGTGAATTATTCTTTCACTGCCACACATGATCACTTGCACACACATGTACATACATGCACATTTTACTATTGTTATATTGCTACTGAAGAACACAGTTAAATAACTTTTTCCTGACCTACTCATCTCCCCTCTCCTACTTCTCAAATTGTAACCATCCTTCAAAACAAGACAAGCAAAAAAAGATAATCTCATCTATTACATTTCCCTATGTAGACTACCTGGAGAAGGCAATGGCAGCCCACTCCAGTACTCTTGCCTGGAAAATCCCATGGACGGAGGAGCCTGGTAGGCGGCAGTCCATGGGGTCGCTAAGAGTCAGGCACGATTGAGCGACTTCGCTTTCACTTTTCACTTTCATGCATTGGAGAAGGAAATGGCAACCCACTACAGTATTCTTGCCTGGAAAATCCCAGGGACAGGGGAGCTGGGGGGGCTGCCGTCTATGGGGTTGCAGAGAGTCAGACACGACTGAAGTGACTTAGCAGCAGCAGCAGCATGTAGACTACCAACCTCATTGACCTCTCATTTCTGAAACTTATTTTAACAGTTATAATTTCTATCAAATAAATCAACCCTCAATTCTGAGGTGTGTGATACACTGACAACACTCTCCCATATGACTAAATAATCTGGATTTTCTCATCTCCTTATGTAGGCAAGGAGCTTTTTGGTGGCAGACATTATGTCTGATTCTTCTCTGTTCCCCACAGCACACCGAGAATTCTCATTCCTATAACTGAAGTCTCAAAAATGTTGGGCCTCACTTTTTCCCAATTTTTGGCCCCATGGTTACTCATCAGTACAATATCCTACAAAACCAAACATTGAAGGACAAAAATATCCCCCTTCATTGTTTAAAGAGGACTGAGTTCAAATTAATCTCCAAATGTACAAGCAGTTCATGCAACTCAATACCAGAAAAACAAACAACCCAGTGAAAACGTGGGCAGAAGATCTAAACAGAAATTTCTCCAAAGGCATAAAGACAGCTAATAAACACGTGTAAAGATGTGCAACATCACTCATTATTCAGTTGAATTGATTCACTTGCTCAGTCATGTCGGACTCTTTGTGACCACATGGAAACCTTGTCCATCACCAACTCCCAGAGCTTGTTCAAACTCATGTCCATTGAGCTGGTGATGCCATCCAATCACCTCATCCTCTGTCGTCCCCCTCCCCTTCTGCTCTTAATCTTTCTCAGCATCGGGGTCTTTTTAAATGAGTCAGTTCTTCCCATCAGGTGGCCAAAGTATTGGAACTTCAGCTTCAGCATCAGTCCTTCCAATAAATATTCAGGAGTGATTTCCTTTAGGATTGACTGGTTTGATCTCCTTGCAGCCCAAGGGACACTCAAAAGGCTCCTCAAACACCAGGATTCAAACGCATCAATACTTCATCACTCAGCTTTCTTTATGGTCCAACTCTCACATCCATACATGACTACTGGAAAAACCATAGCTTTGACTAGACGAACCTTTGTTGGCAAAGTAATGTCTCTGCATTTTAATGTGCTGTCTAGGTTGGTGATGACTTTTCTTCCAAGGAGCAACTGTCTTTTAATTTCATGGCTGCAGTAACCATCTGTAGTGATTTTGGAGCCCAAGAAAAGAAAGTCTCTCACTGTTTCCCTTGTTTTCCCATCTTTTTGTCATAAAGTGGTGGAACCAGATGCCATGATCTTCATGTTGTGAATGTTGAGTTTTAAGCCAGTGTGTCACTCTCCTCTTTCAGTTTCATCAAGAAGCTCTTCAATTTCTGCCATAAGGGTGATGTCATCTGCATATCTGATGTTATTGATATTTCTCCTGGCAATCTTGATTCCAGCTTGTGCTTCATACAGCCTAGTATTTCACTTGATGTATTCTGCATATAAGTTAAATGAGCAGGGTGACAATATACAGCATTTATGAAAATATTTTGCAAATTTGGAATCAGTCCATTGTTCCATGTCTGGTTCTAACTGTTGTTTCCTGACCTGTATACAGATTTCTCAGGAGGCAAATAAGGTGGTCTGGCACTCCTATTTCTTTAACAATTTTCCAAAGTTTGTTGTGAACCATGAAGTCAAAGGCTTTCGCATAGTCAATAAAGCATAAGTAGATGTTTTTCTGGAACTCTCTCACTTTCATATGACTCAGCAGATGTTGGCAAGTGGATCTTTGGTTCCTCTGCCCTTTCTTGAACATCTGGAAGCTTTCAATTCACATACTGTTGAAGCCTCATTTAGAGAATTTTGAGCATTACTTTGGGAGTGTGTGAGATAAGTGCTATTGTGTGATAGTTTGAATATTCTTTGACATTGCCTTTCTTTTGGGTTGGAATGAAAACTGAACATTTTCTACTCCTGGGGCCACTGCTGAGGCTTCCAAACTTGCTGGCATTGAGTGCAGCACTTTAACAGCATCATCTTTTGGGATTTGAAATTGCTCAGCCAGAATCCCATCAACTCCACTAGCTTTGCTCATAATTATGCTTCCTAAGGCCCACCTGACTTCAGACTCCAGGATGTCTGGCTCTAGGTAAGTGATCATACCATCGTGGTTATCTAGGTTATCAAGATCCCTTTTGTATAAATCTTCTGTGTATTCTTGCCACTCCTTAATATCTTCTGCTTCTGTTAGGTCCACACTGTTTCTGTCCTTTATTGTGCCCATCTTTGCATGAAATAATCCCTTGGTATCTCTAATTTTCTTGAAGAGATTTGTAGTCTTTCCCATTCTATTTTTTCCTCTATTTCTTTGCATTGATCAGTGACTAAATCTTTCTCATCCCTCCTTGCTACTCTTTGGAACTCTGAATACATATGGATGTATCTTTCCTTTTCTCCTTTGCCTTCCACTTCTCTTCTTTCTCAGCTATTTGTAAGGCCTCCTCACACAACCATTTTGCCTTTTACATTTGTTTTTCTTGGGGATGGTCTTAATCACCGTCTCCCATACAATGTCATGAACCTCCGTCCATAGTTCTTCAAGCACTCTGTCTATCAAATCTAATCTCTTGAATCTATTTGTCACTTCCACTGTATAATCATAAGGGATTTGATTTATGTCGTATCTGAATAGTCTAGCGTTTTTCCCTACTTTCTTCCATTTAAGTCTGAATTTTGCCATAAGTTGTTTATGATCTGAAGCACAGCCATGTTTCAATCTTGTTTGTGCTGACTTTATATAGCTTCTCTGTCTAAGGCTACAAGGAATATAATCAATCTGATTTACATATTGACTATCTGGTGATGTCCATATGTAGAGTCTTTTATGTTGTTGGAAGAGGGTGTTTGCTATGACCAGTGCGTTTCTTGGCAAAACTCTATTAGTCTTTGCCCTGCTTCATTTTGTAGTCCAAAGGCCAAACTTGCCTGTTAACTCCATGTATCTCTTGACTTCCTACTTTTGCATTCCAGTCCTCTATGATGAAAAGGACATCTTTTTTTGCTGTTAGTTCTAGAAGGTCTTGCAGGTCTTCATAGAACCATTCAACTTCAGCTTCTTTGGCATTAGTGGTAGGGACATAGAGTTGGATTACTGTGATATTGAATGTTTTGCCTTGGGAATGAACAGAGATCACTTTGCCATTTTTGAGATTGCACCCAAGTGCTGCATTTTGGAATCTTCGTTGACTATGAGGGCTACTCCATTTTTTCTAAGGGATTCTTGCCCACAGTAGTAGATATGATGGTCACCTGAATTAAATTCACCAATGTCAGTCCATTTTAGTTTACTTATTCCCTTATGGCTCAGATGGTAAAGAATCTGCTTGCAATGCAGGAGACCTAGGTTTGATCCCTGGGTTGGGAAGATCCCTTGGAGAAGGGAAAGGCTACCCACTCCAGTATTATGGCCTGGAGAATTCCATGGACTCTGTAGTCCATGGGGTCACAAAGAGTCGGACACAAATGAGGGACTCACTTTCACTTTCTTACATACCACATCTTCTCTATTGGGGTTTCCTTGTGGCTCAGCTGGTAAAGAATCTGCCTGCAATGTGGGAGACCTGGGTTTGATCCTTGGGTTGGGAAGATCTCCTGGAGAAGGGAAAGGCTACTTACTCCAGTATTCTGGCCTGGAGAATTCTAAGGGACTTTCACTTTGGGCTTCCCTGAGAGCTCAGTTAGTAAAGAATGCACCTGCAATGTGGGAGACCTGGGTTCGATCCCTGGCTTCCATCACTAGTCACATCCACAGCTGCGTATTTTTCTTTGGCTCCATCTCTTCATTCTTTCTGGAGTTATTTCTCCACTCTTCTCCAGTAGCATATTGGGCAGCTACCAACCTGGGGAGCTCATCTTTCAGTGTCATATCTTTTTGCCTTTTCATACTGTTCAGGGGGTTCTCAAGGTAAGAATACTGAAGTGGTTTGCCATTCCCTTCTCCAGTGGATCACGTTTTGTCAGAACAATCCACTGTGACCCATCCATCTTGGGTTCTCCAACACAGCATGGCTCACTGTTTCATTGAGTTAGACAAGGCTGTGGTCCATATGATCATTTTAGTTAGTTTTCTGTGATTGTGATTTTCATTCTGACTCTGATGGATAAAGATAAAAAGCTTATGGAAGATTCCTGATGGGAGAGGCTGACTGGGGTGGAAACTGAGTCTGGTTCTGATGGGTGGGGCCAGACTCAATAAATCTGTAATACAAATTTCTGTTGATGGTTGGGGCTGTGTCCTCCCTGCTGTTTGGCCTGAGGCCAAATTATGGTAGGGGTAATGACAACAATGGTGACCTCCTTCAAAAGGACTTGTGCATGTACTGTTTTATTCAGTGCCCTTGTGCCTGCAAGCAGGCAACTACCTCCTTCAAAAAGACCTGCACATGCACTATTTTATTCAGTGCCCTTGACCCTGCAGCAGGCCACTGTTGACCCACGCCTCTGCCAGACACTCCTGGAGGCTCACATGCATGTCTGGCTCTGTCTCTTGTCAGTATACTGCTCCTTTATCCTGGTTCCTATTACACACAAAGTATTGTTTGTGCCCTCCAAGAGTCTGTTTCTCCAGTGTTGTGGAAGTTTTATAATCAATTTAAATTTAAATTTAAACTGGCCTCCAAGTTTAAATTCCCTGGGGGTTATCTGTCCCTTTGCTGGATCCCCCTGTTGTGGGTCCTATAACTTTCTTAACAGTGCGAGAATTTATTTGGTATAATTGTTCTGCAGTTTGTGGGTCATCTGTTTGGTGGCTCTATGTTGTGGCTAATGGTGACCTCCTCCAAGAGGGCTTATGTCCCACCTGGGTGACACAGGTCTGCTGCAACCAGAGCCCCTGCCCCCACAGCAGGCCACTGCTGACCTGTGCCTCCACAGGAGACACTCAAATACACAAAGGCAAGTCTGGCTCAGTCTCTGTGGGGTCTCTGGATCCTGGTGCACACAAGGTTTTGTTTTGAGCCCTCAGATTGTCTATGGCAGGTATGGGGTTTGATTCTAAACATGAGTTTGCCTTTCTTATCATCTTGTAGGGGCTTCTCTTTTGCCCTTGGACTTGGGTATTGTGTGTGTGTGTGTGTGTGTGTATGTGTGATCCAACATTCTCCTGTCAATGGTTGTTCAGAAGTGATTTGCAATTTTGGAGTTATCACAGGAAAAGATGAGTGCACATCCTTCTACTCTGACATCTTGTTTATTCACTCATTATTGGAGAAACACAAATCAAAACCACAATGAGTTATCATCTCACACTGGTAAGAATAGCCATCATCAAAAAGTCTACAAACAATAAATGTTACAGAGGGTGTGGGGAAAAGGAGCCCTCTTACTCTGTTGGTGGGAATGCAAACTGATACAACAACTATGGAGAACAGTATGGAGATTCTTTAAAAAAACTAAGAATAAAACTGCAATATGATCCAACAATTTCAACTGAGCATATATCACGAGAAAACCATAGTTGAAAAAGACACATGGATCCCAATGTTCAGTGCAGCACTTTTTACATTAGCTAGGTCTTGCAACAACCTAGGTGTCAATCTTCAAGTGAATGGATAAAGAAGTTGTGCTATACATGTGCAATGGAATATTATTCAGTCATTAAAAAGAAATAGTGTGAGTCAGTTCTAATGAAGTGAATGAATCTAGAGCTGATTATACAAAGTGAAGTAAGTCAGAAAGAGAGAAAAAAAAAACAAATATTATATGCTAACACATATATATGGAATCTAGAAAGATCATACTGCAGGGCATCAGTGGAGATGCAGACACAGAGAACAGACTTGTGGACACAGTCAGGTAAGAAAGAGTGGGACAAATTGAGAGAGCAGCATTGAAACATATACATTAGCATATGTAAAATATATAGCATTGGAATTTGCTTTATGATGCAGAAAGCTCAAGCCCAGTGCCTTGTTACTACCTAGAAAAGTAAGATGGGGTGACGGGTGGGAGTAAGGCTCAAGTACGGGACATATGTATGCCTATGGCTAGATTCACATTGATGTATGGCAGAAACCAGCACAGTATTGTAAAGCAATTGTCCTCCAATTAAAAATAAATAAATTAAAAAAAAATAAAACCATGCAACAAGAGGAAACCAACAAATAACATACAGAGGAATTCCTAGAAGGTTATCAGCTCTTTTATTTGAAGCAAAATTTGCAGACCAGAAGAGACAAGATGTATTTAAAGTGATAAAAGTGAGGACTTTCTTGGTGTTCCAGTGCTTAAGAATCCACCTGCCAGTACAGGGGACATGGGTCCAATCCCTGGTCTAGGAAGATCCCATGTGCCATGAAGCAATCAAGCCCATGCACCACAACAACTCTGTCCATGCTGCTAGACCCCATGGTCCACAATAAGAGAAGTTGCTGCAAAGAGAAGCCCGTGCACTGCAACAAAGTGTAGCCTCCCCTCACTGCAACTAGAGAAAGGCTACATTCAGCAACGAAGACCCAGCACAGTGATAAATGAATAAATAAAATGAAGGAAAAGAAATACCTACAAGCAAGAATACTCTACCCAGCAACGCTCTCACTCACATTTGACTGAGAGACCAAAAGCTTTTCAGACAACCAAAGTCTAAGAGAATTCAGCACCACCAAACCAGCTTTGCAACAACTGATTAAGGAACTTCTCTAGGCAAAACACAGAAAAAAAGAGAACAGAAGAGGAAGGGGGTGAAAGACTTGCAAAAACAAATCCAAATTATTTTTTAAATGACACTATAAATATGCATATTGAAAATTATCTCAAGTGTAAATGGATTAAATTATCAAACCAACTTCAACATAATAAAGACCATATATTACAAACCCTCAGTAAATATCATTCTCAATGGTGAAAACCTGAAAGTATTTCCTCTAAGATTAGGAACAAGACCAGGATGTCTACTCTCCCTACAATTATTCATCATATATTTGGAAGTCCTGCTGCTGCTGCTGCTGCTGCTGCTAAGTCGCTTCAGTCATGTCCTACTCTGTGCAACCCCATAGACGGCAGCCCATCAGGCTCCACCATCCCTGGGATTCTCCAGGCAAGAATACTGGAGCGGGTTGCCATTTCCTTCTCCAATGCATGAAAGTGAAAAGTGAAAGTGAAGTCGCTCAGTCGTGTCTGACTCTTAGCGACAACATGGACTGCAGCCTACCAGGCTCCTCCGTCCATGGGATTTTCCAGGCAAGAGTACTGGAGTGGGGTGCCATTGTCTTCTCCATTAGAAGTCCTAACCATGGCAATCAAAGAAAAATAGAAAAAGAATTCAAATTGGAAAAGAAGAAGAAGCAAAATTGTCAGTGTTTACAGATGACAATACTACACATAGGAAATCCTAAAGATGCAATGAGGAAACTACTAGAGCTCATCAATGAAACTGGTAAAGTTTCAGGATACAAAATAAATACACAGAAATATCTTATATTGTTATACACTAACAGCAAAAGCCCAGAATAAGAAATTAAGGAAACAATTCCATTTATGATTCCAAAAAAATAATAAAATACCTAGGAATAAACTTACCTAAGCAGGAAAAATCCTGCACTCAGAAAGCTATAATATATTGATTAAAAAATCAAACATAACACAAGGGGAGAGTTATACCATGTTCTTGGATTGAAAGAATCAATATTATGAAAAAAGACTATACTACCCAAAGTAATCTACAGATTCAATGCAATTCCTATCAAACCACCCGTGCCATTTTTCAGAAAATAGAACACAAATTTTTACAATTTCTGGGTGGAAACACTAAAGACTCTAAATAGCCAAACCATTCTTGAGAAAGAAAAATTCAACTGGAGGAACCAGGCTCCATGACTTCAGACTATACTACAAAGTTATAGTCGTCAAGATACTCTGGTACTGCCAGAAAAGAAGAGATATAGATCAGTGGGACAGGATTGAAAGCCCAGAGATGAAACCATGCAACTATGGTCATCTAATCCATGACAAAGTAGGTAAGACTATACAATGGACAAAAGACAGAATTTTCAATAATTATGCTGGAGAAATTGGACAGTTATTTATAAAAGAATTACATTTTAGAACACTCCCTGAAAAAGAAAGTGAAAGTGTTGGTCTCTCAGTCTTGTCCAACTCTTTGCAACCCCATAAACTGTAGCCCACCAGGCTCCTTTGTCCATGGAATTCTCCAGACAAGAATAGTGGAGTGTGTAGACAATCCCTTCTCCAGGCGATCTTTCCTACCCAGAGACTGAACCCGCATCTCCTGCACTGCAGGCAGATTCTTTACCATCTGAACCATCGGGAAGTCCAGAACACTCCCTAACCAAACATAGAAGTAAACTCAAAATGGATCAAAGACACAAATGCAAGTCTAAACACTATAAAACTCTTAGAGGAAAACACACTCAGATCCCTCTTTGACATTAATAGCAGCAAGATCTTTTTGGATCCACCTTCTGGAGTAATGAAAATTAAAACAAAAATAAACGGGATCTAATAAAACTTAAAATCTTTTGCACAGCAAAGAAAACAAAACAAGACAATACTCAGAGTAGGAGAAACTATTTGCAAATCAAGCAACCAAAAGAGTATTAATCGCCAAAGTACACAAAGAGCTCATGTGGCTCAATACAAAAAAAAAAAAACAAAGAATCCAATGAAAAAAAACTGGCAGAAGATCTAAATAGATATTTCTTTGAAGAAGATATGCAGATGACCAACAAACATACGAAAAGATCCTCAATATCACTAATTAGGCAAATCAAAACACTAATTATGCAAATTATGCAAATCAAAAATCCAGTGAGGTATCATGTCACACCAGTCAAAATGGACACCATCAAAAGATCTACAAAAACTAAATTCTGGAAAAAAGTGTAGCAAAAAGGGACCCTCCTACACTGTGGGAAGGTAAAATGGTACAGACACTAAGGAGGTTCTTCAGAAAACTAGCTGATCATACTTTGTATCATTCCATAAATATTGAGATAACATTACTGGTATATTTGCCTTTACCTTAATGGGTATACATTCCTCATTATTTAACTATTCTCTAAATAAATGGCTAATTATACTGGACAAATAGTTATTTTCAAGGTTGACTAATATTAAATAGTTTAGGTATTTTGTCTTCGTTATGAATGAGTTGACAGAATTGATGGTATGTTTTTGATTCATCCAGAGAAAATAAGAATGAAGTGAAATTATTTAAAATAGGCAATGGATAGTAAAATGGATAGCCAATGGGAATTTGCTGTATGACTCAAGGAGCTCAAACTGAAGCTCCGGAACAACTTAGAGGGGTGGGATGGGGAGGGAGGTTTGAGGTATGTTCAACTGGGAGGGGACATAGGTAAACCTATGGCTGATTCATGTTGATGTTTGGTAAAAACCAACACAATACTGTAAAGCAACTATCTTTCAATTAAAAATAAATAAAAAATTTAAACAAATTGAACCACATAATTTTATTTCATTGATATGAATGAAAAAGAGAAAAAGAAGGAAAATTCTCATCTGAAATCATCCATTTATAAGAACTTAGATAGTTAAAGAACACAGCTAAAAGGAGACACTTGCTAAAGTACAACCTCCACAAATTGCAAGATATTTTTAAATTGCCAAACAATTATTTTAGCATTAAAGAAAGTTTCTAAAATAAAAATCATATTTATTACTCTTTTAATTAAATGCATTACTTTCCATATATAAGTTCTTTGTTGTCAAATCCTGTGCAAAATAAATAAATTTTAAGAATAAAAGAAGCAATAAATGGACACCTTCATTACAAATTACCTCAAACCAATCTCATTATATTCCTCCCAAACTGTCTTCTATTCATGAGTTACTTTTCTCAGGTAATAGCATAATCATGCTTTTAGTAGTCAAGTTCAGAAATCTGTGTCTCCAAATCTTGTTTTCTACTTTCTCCCATCCAATCAACTTCTACATTTCACCATTCTGTACCAAGCCTCCATCAATTTTACTTGGACCATTGTTATCAACTGGTAAATCATCTCTTGCTCTCCACTCCAATCTAGATTTTTTACTACTTCAAAAATGATCTTACAGAAACTTAACTTTGACCATATCTTCCTTTTGCTCATATTTCTTCAGTTTTTCCTTGGCACACCCTCCTTAATTTAGGCACAAATTCCCTCTATGTTTATTTCCCATCACCTCTCCTTTTGAACTTCTTCTCCTCATATGTGAAAATCCAGTTATAATTCAACATTTTTTGTAATGCTTTCCTTAAACCTTATCCCCCCCCCCCCAACCATGGGTATTAATGACTCATTTTGGTTTTTTGTGTTTTTTTTTTTAATTTTATTATTATTTTTATTTTTAACTTTACAATATTGTATTGGTTTTGCCATACATCAACATGCATCTGCCACGGGTGTACACATGTTCCCCATCTTGAACCCCCCTCCCACCTCCCTCTCCATACCATCCCTCTGGGTCATCCCAGTGCACCAGCCCCAAGCTTCCTGTATCCTACATCGAACCTGGACTGGCGATTCGTTTCTTATATGATATTATACATGTTTTAATGCCATTCTCCCAAATCATCCCCCTACTCCCTCTCCCACAGAGTCCGAAAGACTGTTCTATACATCTGTGTCTCCTTTGCTATCTCGCATACAGGGTTGTCGTTACCATCTTTCTAAATTTCTTATATATGTGTTAATATACTGTATTGATATTTTTCTTTCTGGCTTACTTCACTCGTATAATAGGCTCCAGTTTCATCCACCTCATTAGAACTGATTCAAATATATTCTTTTTAATGGCTGAGTAATAACTCCATTGTGTATATGTACCACTGCTTTCTTATCCATTCATCTGCTGATGGACATCTAGGTTGCTTCCATGTCCTGGCTATTATAAACAGTGTTGTAATGAACATTGGGGCACACATGTCTCTTTCAATTCTGGTTTCCTTGGTGTGTATGCCCAGCAGTGGGATTGCTGTGTCGTGTTTCTAACACCATACACAAAAATAAACTCAAAAGGGATTAAAGATCTAAACATAAGACCAGAAACTATAATACTCTTAGAGGAGAACATAGGCAAAACACTCTCCAACGTACATCACAGCAGGATCCTCTGTGACCCACATCCCAGAATATTGGAAATAAAAGCAAAAATAAACAAATGGGATCTAATTAAAATTAAAAGCTTCTGCACAACAAAAGAAACTATAAGCAAGGTGAAAATACAGCCCTCAGAATGGGAGAAAATAATAGCAAATGAAGCAACTGACAAACAATTAATCTCAAAAATATACAAGCAACTCCTGCAGCTCAATTCCAGAAAAATAAACAACCCAATCAAAAAATGGGCCAAAGAACTAAATGCCTCACTTTGGAACATAGCATTTCACCTAAAACTATGTATATGCAATCCTATTTTCTTTACTGGTGTATAAATTGAAGTGTTGTATGGTAAACATAATAATGGAACTTCTGTAAATATCCATGTCCAAATCCTGGGAACTTATGAATATATTATTTTGCATGACAATGAAACTTTGCAGATAAAATTAAGTTAAGGACTTTGAGATGAGGAGGTAATTTTGGATTATCCATGTGAGTCTAATGTAATTCTATGGGTTCTTAAAAAGCAGAGTACCTAAAGAACCAGAGAGAAGGTAGGATAAGCAGGACTTAGCTTTCTGTTGCTGGTTTCGAAAACAGGGGAAGGAGCCCATAAGCCAAGCTATGCAGACAGCCTCTAGAAGCTGGAAAAGGTAAGGAAATGGATTCTCCATCAAAAACCCCTAAAATAAGGAAGCCTTGAGAGCAACTTGACTTTAACCAAGTTATACTCAAGTTGAAGTTCTGACCCACAAATCTGTAAGATAATAAATTTGCCCTGAGTTTGTGGCAATTTTTATGACTGTGATTAAAAAACTAATACAGGCTATGACATTAGCTGACACCCCAGCACCTAGCATAGTACCCTGGCCTTGGGCCCTCAATGAACATTTGGACAGTGAACCAAGAAGGGCATGCTCCAAAATATTTCTCCACATACATTAAATAATATGAGGTTCTCCTCCCTGCCTAAGCCAGATTTTTTAAAATATACCATATTATGCTATTAAGAAACCCTACAGAATGGGTTCACAGTAAATGAATGTAATCATTACCTTTTAGTCACAAAATGCATCTATTATATTGTTTATACCCTAGGCATCTGTCCCCAAGTTAATTTCCTTGGTTATTCTAAAGTGGCTTTGCAAATCAAGAGCCAAACTTAACATACAGGCCTTCAGTCCTTTTGGTTACTCAGCCATTTTTTGCCCTGTCATGCCAGAAGCTAAAAGATACTAGAGATGGAAAATGGTATGGGGAGGGAGGAGGGAGGAGGGTTCAGGATGGGGAACACATGTATACCTGTGGTGGATTCATTTTTATATTTGGCAAAACTAATACAATTATGTAAAGTTTAAAAATTAAATTAATTAATTAAAAAAAAAGAAAAGAAAATGGGATTCTTGCCTGGAAGAAACTGTGTAGGAAGCTGTGTAGTAAATCAGGAAGAACACTACATTGAGAATCAAGAGATTCAGGTACCATTCTCAGCTCTGCCAACAATTAACATTGTGACTTTGGGCAATATAATTACTCTATCTAAAATACAGTTTATTCATTTACTAAATAGGGAAGAGGTCTGGGTTGGTTGTTTTCAAATGGTGTTAATATAGAATGCCCTGCTGGGTAATGGCAGGAACAGCCATAGGCCCTGGAACCCTAGCAGCTTTAGATTTATCTGTGGATGCTTTCATTTGAATAATTTCATAAAGAAATAAACAACTTGAAATACACAAATTAGGTAACCTCTAAACTCTTTTTTAGGTCTGTCACTGAATAAGCTGAAGTAAAGAAGATGTTTTATATAATAGTGAAGGGCTTATAATTTGGTTATGGACTCAGTTCAACTCAGTCACTCAGTCGTGTCCGACTCTTTGTGACCCCATGAATCACAGCACTCCAGGCCTCCCTGTCCATCACCAGCTCCCGGAGTTCACTCAGACTCACGTCCATCGAGTCAGTGATGCCATCCAGCCATCTCATCCTCTGTCATCCCCTTCTCCTCCTGCCCCCAATCCCTCCCAGCATCAGAGTCTTTTCCAATGAGTCAACTCTTCGCATGAGGTGGCCAAAGTACTGGAGTTTCAGCTTTAGCATCATTCCTTCCAAAGAACTCCCAGGGCTGATCTCCTTCAGAATGGACTGGTTGGATCTCCTTGCAGTCCAAGGGACTCTCAAGTCTTCTCCAATACCACAGTTCAAAAGCATCAATTCTTAGGCGCTCAGCCTTCTTCACAGTCCAACTCTCACATCCATACATGACCACTGGAAAAACCATAGCCTTGACTAGATGGACCTTTGTTGGCAAAGTAATGTCTCTGCTTTTGAATATGCTATCTAAGTTGTTCATAACTTTCCTTCCAAGGAGTAAGCGTCTTTTAATTTCATGGCTGCAGTCACCATATGGACTGCCATAATTCAAAACGCAGCTCTGACATTACATATCCAAGTAACCTTAGGAAAGTCCTTCAATTTCTCTACATCTGTTTCCCATTTGAAAAAGAGAAAGTAATTGCACTTACCACCAGAATTTTATGAAGATTAAAAGGCTGCTGCTACTGCTACTGATGCTGCTAAGTCACTTCAGTCGTGTCTGACTCTGTGTGACCCAATAGACGGCAGCCCTCCAGGCTCCCCAGTCCCTGGGATTCTCCAGGCAAGAACACCGAAGTGGGTTGCCATTTCCTTTTCCAATGCATGGAAATGAAAAGTTAAAGTGAAGTTGCTCAATCGTTTCTGACTCTTTGTGACCCCATGGACTGCAGCCCACCAGGCTCCTCTGTCCATGGGATTTTCCAGGCAAGAGTACTGGAGTGGGGAAAAGGCTAATTATGGTTAATATACATGAAATATTTAGAACTTTTCCTATCACATAACAAATACTCAAGATATGCTGGTTTGGGAAGACCAAGCAGAAAATTAATGTATTAAAAAGTAGAGACACCATATTGTCAACAAAGGTCCATCCAGTCAAAACTATATTTTATCTAGTAGTCATGTACAGATGTGAGAGTTGGACCATAGAAAAGACTGAGTGCTGAAGAACTGATGCTTTCAAACTGTGGAATTGGAGAAGACTCTTGAGAGTCCCTTGGACAAAAAAATCAAACCAGTCAATCCTAAAGGAAATAAACCCTGAGTATTCATTGGAAGGACTAATGCTGAAACTCTAATACTTTGGCCACCTGATGCAAAGAGCTGACTCATTGGAAAAGACCCTGAAGCTGGGAAAGATTGAAGGCAGGAGAGAAGGGAATAACAGAGGATGGTATCATCAACTCAATTGACATGAGTTTGAGCAAACTCCTAGAGATAATGAAGGACAGGGAATCATGGCGTGCTACAGTCCATGGGGTTGCAGAGTCAGACATGACTGAGGGACTAAACAACAACAACAATGCATGTGTTTTGGGGGAAGGCTTTTGTTTTCATTCACTCATAAGAAAGTGAAACCTACTCTACAATGCCTTTCTCTTAATCCCAAATTCCCCCTAGAGAGGGTTCCCTGGTGGCTCAGATAGTAAAAAATCTGCCTGCAAGGTAGGAGACCCAGGTGTGAACTTTAGATCAGAAAGATGCCCTGGAGAAGGAAATGGCTACTACTCTAGTATCATTGCCTGGAGAATTCCATGGACAGAGGAACCTGCCGGGCTACAGTCCATGAAGTCATAAAGAGTCAGACATGACTGAGTGAATAACAATTTCACTTCCCCCTTCAGAGTATGAAGAGGGTTCTGGAAAAGAAGGGAAAGAAAAAGCATTCCAGTTCCTTTTTCAGATATCTCAAACTTAGATTCCTCTTCCTCCAATTGTATAACTACTCAGGGGTATATAGAGATAGGGGAGGCTTGGGAGTATGTGGCAGTTGCCAGGTTTCCTCAAATCTACCTTAAACTTTCATGTGTGTGCTCAGTCATGTCTGACTCTTTGTGGCTCCATGGACTATAGCCCTCCAGACTCCTCTGTCCATGGGATTTTGCAGACAAGAATAGTGAAGCAAGTTTCCATTTCCTTTTCCAGGGCATCTTCCTGACCCAGAGATGGAACCCGAGTCTCTAGTGTCTCCTGCATTGGTAGGCAGATTCTTTACCGTTAGTGACAACTGGGAAGCCTTAAGTTCCTATAGGGGAACCACAAATATCTGTTGGATTAAAAGGAAAGGACATCTGCAAAGAAGTCTCAGTTCAGATGGGTCAGTTCAGTTCAGTCACTCAGTCATGTGAGACTTTTTGTGATCCCATGGACTGCAGCACAACGGGCTTCCCTGTCCATTACCAACAACACCCAGAGCTTGCTTAAAAACATGTCCCTAAAGTCGGTGATGCTATCCAACCACCTCATCCTCTGTTGTTCTTCTCTCCTCCTGCCCTCAATCTTTCCCAGCACCAGGGTCTTTTCAATGAGTCAGTTCTTCACATTAGGTGGCCAAAGTATAGAATCTTCAGCTTCAGCATCAGTGAATATTTAGGACTGATTCCCTTTAGGATTGACTGGTTTGATCTCCTTGCAGTCCAAGAGACTCTCAAGAGTCTCAAGAGTCTCCTCCAACACCACAGTTCAAAAGCATAAATGCTTTGGTGCTCAGCTTTCTTCACAGCCCAGCTCTCACATCCAAACATGACTTACTGGAAAAGCATAGCTTTGACTATATGGACATTTGTCAGCAAAGTAATGTCTCTGCTTTTTAATATGCTGTCTAGGTTTGTCATAGCTTTTCTTTTTTTTCTCAAGGAACTAGTGTCTTTTTATTTCATGGCTGCAGTCACCATCTGCAGTGATTTTGGAGCCCAAGAGAATAAAGCCTATAACGGTTTCCATTGTTTCCCCATCTACTTGCTCTGAAGTGATGGGACCAGATGCCATGATCTTAGTTTTTTGAATATTAGTTTTAAGCCAGGTTTTTCACTGTCCTCTTTCACTTTCAATAAGAGGCTGTTCAGTTCCTCTTTGCTTTCTGCCATAAGAGTGGTGTCATCTCCATATCTAAGGTTATTGATATTTCCTGGCAATCTTTATTCCAGTTTCTGCTTTATCCAGCCCGGTATTTCCCATGATGTACACTGCATATAAGTTAAATAAGCAGGGTGACAATATACAGCCTCGACCTATTCTTTTCCCAATTTGGAAGCAGTCCGTTGTTCCATATCTGGTTCTAACTGTTGACCTGCATACAGATTTTTCAGGAGGCATGTAAGGTGGTCTGGTTTCCCATCTCTTTAAGAATTTTTCACAGTTTGTCATGATCCACAAATTCAAAGGATTTGGCATAGTCAATAAAGCACAAATAGATGTATTTCTGGAACTCTCTTGCTTTTCTTATGATCCAATGGATGTTGGCAATTGGATCTATGGTTTCTCTGCTTTTTCTAAATCCAGCATGAGCATATGGAAGTTCTGGGTTCACATACCACTGAAGCCTCACTTAGAGAATTTTGAGTAATACTTTGCAAGCATGTGATATGGGTGTTATTGTGTGGTAGTTTGAATATTATTTGGCCTTGCCTTTCTTTGATATTGGAATGAAAAATGAACTTTTCCAGTCCTGTGGCCACTGCTGAGTTTTCCAAAACTGCTGGCTGAGTGCAGCACTTTAACAGCACCATCTTTTAGGACTTGAAAGAGCTCAGCTGGAATTCCATCACCTCCACTAGCTTTATTTTTAGTGATGCTTCCTAAGGCCCACTTGACTTCGCATTCCAGGATGTCTTGCTCTAGGTGAGTGATGACACCACTGTGATTATCTGGGTCATGAAGATATTTTCTGTGTAGATCTTCTGTGTATTCTTACTGCCTCTTCTTACTATCTTCTGCTTCTGTTTAAGTCAAAAAACATTTCTATCCTTTATTGTACCCATCTTTGCATGAAATGTTCCCTTGGTATCTCTAATTTTCTTGAAGAGATCTCTAGTCTTTCCCATTCTATTGTTTTCCTCTATTTGTTTGCATTGATCACTGAGGAAGGCTTTCTTATCTCTCCTGGCTATTCTTTGGAACTCTGCATTCAAGTGGGTATATCTTTTCCTTTTCTCCTTTGTCTTTCTCTTCTCCTCTATTCTCATCTATTTGCGAGGCTTCCTCAAACAACCATTTTGCTTTTTTGCATTTATTTTTCTTGGGGATGGTCTTGATCACTGTCTCGTGTACATTGTCATGAACATCCATCCACAGTTCTTCAGGCACTCTATCAGATCTATTGGCTTGAATCTATTTGTCACTTCCACTGTTTAATGATAAGGGATTTGATTTAGGTCATACCTGAATGGTCTAGTGGTTTTCCCTACTTTCTTCAATTGAAGTCTGAATTTTGCAATAAGGAGTTCATGATCTGAGACAGAGTCTCAGATCTGACTTTTTTTGCTTATCCATCTTTGGCTGCAAAGAATATAATCAATGTGATGTCAGTATTGATCGTCTGGTGATGTCTATGTGTAGAACCTTCTCTTCTGTTGTTGGAAGAAGGTGTTTACTATGTTCAGTGCATTCTCTTGGCAAAACTCTGTTAGCCTTTGACCTGCTTTGTTTTGTACTCCAATGCCAAATTTACTTGTTACTTCAGGTATCTCTGGACTTCCTACTTTTCCATTCCAGTTCCCTATAATGAAAAGAGCATCTTTTTCAGTGTTAGTTTTAGAAGGTATAGCAGGTTTTTATAGAACTGTTAAACTTCAGCTTCTTCAGCCTTAGTGGTTGTGGCATAGACTTGGATTACTGTGTTATTGAATGGTTTGCCTTGGAAACAAGTAGAAATCATTCTGTCATTTTTGATATTGCACCCAAGTACTCCATCTCATACTCTTTGTTGACTATGAGGGCTACTCTATTTCTTCTAAGTGATTCTTGCCCACAGTAGTAGATATAATGGTCATCTGAATAAAATTCACCCAATCCAGTCCATTTTAGTTCACTGATTCCTAAACTGTTGATGTTCACTCTTGCCATCTCCTGGTTGACCACTTCCAATTTCCCTTGATTCATGGACCTAACATTCCAGGTTCCTATGCAATATTGTTCTTTACAGCATCAGACTTTACTGCCATCAGCAGTCACATTCACAATTGGGTGTTGTTTTCACTTTGTCTCCTTCTCTTTATTTTTCTCCATTCTTCTCCTGTAGCATATTGGGCACCTACCAACCAGGGGAGTTCATCTTTCAGTGTCACAACTTTTTGCCTTTTCATTCTGTTCAGGGGGTTCTCGAAGTAAGAATGGTGGAGTGGTTTGCCATTCCTTTCTCCAGTGAACCACGTTTTGCCAGAATTCTCCACCATGGCCCTTCCATCTGTGGTACCCCTACACCGCATGGCTTATAGTTTCATTGAGTTAGACAAGGCTGTGGTCCATGTGATCAGTTTGGTTAGTTTTCTGTGATTGTGGTTTTCATTCTGTCTGCCCCCTGATGAATAAGAATGAGAGACTTATGGAAACTTCCTGATGGGACAGACTGATTGTGGGGCAAAATGGGTCTTGATATGATGGAGGGGCCATGCTCAATAAATCTTTAATCCAATTTTTTGTTGATGGGCAAAGCTGTATTCCCTCCCTTTTGTTAGACCTGAGGCCAAACTATTGACAGGAGACTCCTGGATACTCACATGCAAGTCTGCCTCAGTCTCCCACTGGCCTCCAAAGTCAAATCAAAATTCTCACACTGTTAAATAAGTTCAAGGACCCACAACAGATTTCCCAAACTGGGGATCTGGCAAAGGTACTGAGAACCCCCAGGGGATTTGACTTTGGGGGCCAGTCAGATGGGTAGACAATAGTTATTTAAAAAAAAAAAATATTGGAGTATAGTTGATTTACAGTGCTGAGCTTCTTTCTGTCATACAGCAAATTGAATCATTTTATATATGCATGCATACATGCTAAGTCACTTCTGTTTTCTCCCACTCTTTGTGATGCTATGGACGGTAGCCCACCAGATTCCTCTGCCCATGGGATTCTCCAAGCAAGAATAGTGGATTGGGTTGCCATGCCCTCCGCCAGGGGATCTTCTTGACCCAGGGATCGAATCAGTGTCTCTTATGTCTCCTGCATTTGCAGGTGGGTTCTTTACCACTAGCACCATCAGGGAAGCCCTACACCTGTAGATTTATCCAGTCTTATTTAGATTCTTTTCTGAGATAGGTCATTACACAGTACTACAGGTCAAGAAGCAACAGTCAATCCTAAAGCAAATCAGTCCTGAATGTTCATTGGAAAGACTAATGCTGAAGCAGGAACTCCCAATACTTTGGCCATCTCATGAGAAGAACTGACTCATTGGAAAAGACCCTGATGCTGGGAAAGAGTGAAGGCGGGAGGAGAACGGGACAACAGAGGATAAGATGGTGAGATGGCATCACCAACTCAATGAACATGTGTTTGAATAAGTTCTGGGAGTAGGTGATGAACAGGGAGGCCTGGTGTGCTGCAGTCTATGGGGTTACAAAATGTCGGACACGACTGAACAACTGGACTGAACTGACACAGTACTGAGTAGAGTTCCCTGTGCTATACTATGCAATAGGTTCTTATAAATTATCAATTTTCTGTGTAGTAGTGTGTGTCAGTCCCAGTCTTCCAATTTATCCCTCCCTCCCCCTTAGCCCTTGGTAACCATAAGTTTATTTTCTACATCTGTAATTTTATTTATGACAATTATATTTTAATCCAACACGATGCTTCTCTAAGAGTTGCATCTTACTCGGGCATCAAAATTGCCTGGAAGCATACTAAGAATACATATTCCTATTCCAAATATACTGGAAAAACCTCTTTGGGGTGAGGGTTCAACATAGGAATCCATACTTTACTCAATTTTCCATGTGACTAAGTATTAAAGGAAGGGCAGTGTGAGAGTAAACGAGAAGGGGACATAGAGATAGGTAATGGTAAAAATAAGGTTTCTAGAGAAAAAGTACTTAAATTCAAATCCCAGCTAAACCACTTATGTTACCTTTAGGAAGTTATTTAAGTTCTCTCTGCTTCAGCTTCTTCATATACAAAATGAAGTATTTATAGTATCTACCTCATAAGATTGTTGTGAGAATTAAATGAGATTGTTGCATATAAGATATTTGACATGGTGCCCAAAATAGGGTAAGAGCTCAATAGATGGTAATTGTCATTATTATTATAGATTTTAAAAGAGTAGTCTCTGTTCGTGGTGGTATAGAACTGTTGTTCTGTCACTTTTCTCGAGGCAAGTTGACTGGAGGTTGTCTGCAATACATAGTAACAGGTTTCTTAGGTTAAGGATGTGACAGCCAGACATATAAGAGGTAGAGAAAAAGGAAAAAAGTAGCCATGTAACACCAAAAACTACATATTTTTCAATAGGTTCTTGACTTTTCTTCCAAAATTGTACAGTTATGAAAATAAGATCTGATTTGTTGGCTATTGGTCAAGTTTGATTACCTTGTCACAAAAGTAACCTATTCAAAGTTTCCCCAAATAAATGTGTAGTGTAAGCTGTGCCCATGACAGAATCACTGTTTGTATGCAGTCCATAATATTTTTCCAACCATCTCTCTATGGAAATTGGTGGCTTGGATTAGGCATAATTATCAATTAAATGTAATTCCAAACCAAGGGGAATCTGAACTACTTACTGCTTGAATGAAAGTGGTCATTTATTTGTGAGCTTTTTTTTTTTTTTAAAGATGATGGTGAAATGTGGCCCTCACTTTTCCAGACTAACATGAATTTTAGTTGTACTAATTAAATATAGCATTGATGATATAGGGGATAGTGATTGCTACCAACATTACTTTTTTAGTCTGATCTGGGGTTTTCTGAATTATCCTGGTGACAATGGGCAATTAGAAGCCAATATTCATAGACCAGCCAAATAGGGTGAAGGTCCCAAATCCACAACCTAGAAATATGAGATAAAAGAATTGTGGTTTATTAGAATAGAAAAAGCCTTTGACTGTGTGGATCACAGTAAACTGTGGAAAATTATGAAAGAGATGGGAATACCAGACCACCTGACCTGCCTCTTGAGAAACCTATATGCAGGTCAGGAAGCATCAGTTAGAACTGGACATGGAACAACAGACTGGTTCCAAATAGGAAAAGGAGTACCTCAAGGCTGTATATTGTCACCCTGCTTGTTTAACTTATATGCAGAGTACATCATGAGAAACGCTGGGCTGGAAGAAGCACAAGCTGGAATCAAGATTGCCGGGAGAAATAGCAATAACCTCAAATATGCAAATGACACCACCCTTATGGCAGAGAGTGAAGACAGACTAAAAATCCTCTTGATGAAAGTGAAAGAGGAGAGCGAAAAAGTTGGCTTAAAGCTCAACTTCAGAAAACTAAGATCATGGCATCTGGTCCGATTACTTCATGGGAAATAGATGGGGAAACAGTAGAAACAGTGTCAGACTTTATTTTCGGGGGCTCCAAAATTACTGCAGATGATGATTGCAGCCATGAAATTAAAAGACGCTTACTCCTTGGAAGGAAAGTTATGACCAACCCAGATAGCATATTCAAAAGCAGAGATGTTACTTTGCCAACAAAGGTCCGTCTAGTCAAGGCTATGGTTTTTCCAGGGGTCATGTATGGATGTGAGAGTTGGACTGTGGAGAAAGCTGAGTGCAGAAGAATTGATGCTTTTGAACTGTGGTGTTGGAGAAGAGTCTTGAGAGTCCCTTGGACTGCAAGGAGATCCAACCAGTCCATTCTAAAGGAGATCAATCCTGGGTGTTCATTGGAAGGACTGATGCTGAGGCTGAAACTCCAATACTCTGGCCACCTCATACGAAGAGTTGACTCATTGGAAAAGGCTCTGATGCTGGGAGGGATTGAGGGCAGGAGGAGAAGGGGATGACAGAGGATGAGATGGCTGGATGGCATCACCGACTCGATGGACATGAGTTTGAATGAACTCCGGGAGTTGGTGATGGACAGGGAGGCCTGGCGTGCTGCAATTCATGGGGTCGCAAAGAGTCAGACACGACTGAGCTCCTGAACTGAACTGAGAATAGGAAAAAAAAAAAAAAGGAAGAAGAACAGAAACTATCTTCTAGAAGATAAGTTTGTCCTCTGGAAGAGAAAGCTGACTTAGTTCTGAAGCTCTAGAGACAACAGGAGCTGATAATCGGAATCTATTTGAAAATAGATGACACCTTCCTGGAAGAATAGCCTAACAGATCCTGAACAACTCATAGGTAATGACCTACCATCACTAAAGGAATTCAAGCAAAGGTTACTTGACTTTTTCAAGGGAATATGCCAAGAATAATATAGGTATAAATCATATATCAGATCTAAGGTTTCTTAACCTAGTTTCCCTAAATTTTGATGGAAAAAATACACTTTATTTGTACTAACCTCTCACCATAACTTACTATTTCCTTCAGTATTGACTATAAACAAAAGTTTCAATAGTATTAGCAGTATTTTCAACTTTGTTTCCAATATAAACCATAGATCATTTTAAATCATGTTACTTTTTTTAGCCATCTTGAAATATTATGTATGCTTATCCTTACAAGTTTAATTTTGTTAATAAAGAAACTCAGATTCTTACTATGTCAAATAATTTTGGTATTTAAATACAATTGATTCCCTTTATAACCATATGATTTATTTTAATTATTAAAAATGTTATTATTCTGAAAAAGATTCAAATGGGCCAAGGCACAAAACTTTCTAAGATTTCCCAGATTAGAGTGTTGGCCTGGATGATCTTGAAGTTTCCCTCCAAACCTGAAATTCTAGGATCCTAGGAAACGAGAATGGCTGACAAGAAGAAACAAGATTCAGATGTAATAAGTATTACAGTTGGATCTCTGAATTGCCATAACTTAAAGTCAAGGGATTTTTGCTAAGCATTTGAGGAAACAAGGCAATTTCATGGAGTTTGTAGACAGGGCAAATCAAGTCTACATTCCTTTTTGTTGTGAAAAAAGCCTCAGATGTACCATAATTAAAAGACCTCCAAATGCTGGCTTCTTCTAAATCAACATTTCATGAAAGCTGAATATTTGGGAAAAAATGTTCATTTTTCTGTCCATGATTAAAAAATGAAATAATATATGTGAATCATGGAAAGTGGGGGAATCTAATAAAAGAAAGCTATCACAGCCAAACATACTAAGGCAGACTTTAGAATGGAACTGGGATGATTGTTAGCTGAAGGATTGTTCAGATGAGCAATGGGAAGAGTAAGAGTAAGAATTGCAGTGCTTCACACATTAGCTCATTTAGCATTTACAGCAAATCTATAAGGGGGGATGGAGAAGGAAATGGCAACCCACACCAGTATTCTTGCCTGGAGAATCCTGTGGATGGAGGAGCCTGGTGGGCTCCTGTCCATAAGGTTGCACAGAGTCAGACATGACTGAAGCGACTTAGCATGCATGCATGCATTGGAGAAGGAAATGGCAACCAACTCCAGTATTCTTGCCTGGAGAATCCCAGGGACGGAGGAGCCTGGTGAGCTGCCATCTATGGGGTTGCACAGAGTCGGACATGACTGAAGCAACTTAGCAGCAGCAGCAGCAGTATAAGGGGGGAGGGAGGTTATTCTTATCCTTGTCTCATTTTATAATTTGAAGAAACTGATGCTTAGGTTAAATAACTTGTCCAATGTTAAATAAGTGGTAAATGCCTAACTGGGATTTAAACCCAAGTCTGGCTAAACTGAGGGGTTTACCAGGTGGCTCAGTGGGTTAAAAATCCACCTTCAATGCAGCATATGCAGAAGACACGGGTCCAATACCTGGGTTGGGAATATCCCCTGGACAAGGGCATGGCAACCCACCCCAGTATTTTTGTCTAGAGAATCCTATGGAGAGAGGGGCCTGGCAGGCAACAGTCCATAGGGTCACAAATAGTCAGACACAACTGAAGTGACTGAGTACACACACATGCAATGGCTAACTGAGAAGGCAGAGGTATTAACTATATCAACATGTATTAACTATATTAACTATGTATTAACACTATACTTCTTAAGGCTTAATATTAAAATGCATGTTGCAATTTTTGACACTGCTTTTATCTGGTGTGTTTGCCAATTCTTGGTGCAGGGATAGAGTTCACAAAGCCTGGCAGAGAATAGTTGCTAAGAGACTGGGGAGACAGATATTAGATTTCAAAACTGTCAAAGCAGCCAGCTCTCAAGGGGGCACAATGCTAGAGAGAATAGGAAGTGAAAGAAAGGAAGCGAAGTTGCTCAGTCCTGTCCGACTCTTTGTGACCCCATGGACTGTAGCCCATAACACAGTACTCAATGGGAACTTGACCGTAGAGAAAATGACATAAAAGTATTGTCATGGGAACTGAATAAAATAAATGTGCCTAACATGAAAAAAAAATAAAATAAAATGTATGTTGCCTTTTACTACTGCTGCTTCCTTTGCCAAGTTAGAAACTCATCTTTAAAATGGAATGATACTAACCTTGAAAAGTTGTTATGAGGAATCAAGATGACAAAGGTAAAGTTTTGAGCATGTTAAAGCCCCTGGTAACTATTAACTTTTCCTAGAGTGTGTGTATGATGGGGGATGGTTATAAACAAACAGTTTGGGTGGAAATTGCCCAGCCCTGAGTGTGACCAAGCAATGAGCTACATGTTGTCAAAAACCATGAAAATTTTCTTTATTGAATATTGAGCACCTGAAACTAGAATTAACATATTCTATGAATAGATGAAAGAGTATGTGCATAATAGTAATTCATATTACATATATTATGCAATTTAGATTAAAATTATTATCAGTTATTGATGATTAAATTAATTTTAAATTATTAATAATAATTTAAAATACCACCCTATTATGGTATGAATGGTCAAATGTTATCCCAGATAGAAAAATTCTTTTCTTCAGTGAGAGAGAGAGGAGGGAAAGGGAAATAAAACTCAGTTAAAAGATGCAGTTATGAAGGTATTAATGTCTTGTGAGAGCTAAACAACTAATCTCTCCTTCTCCACAGTCTATCTGTTAGCAAGATATGTCAGCTTTATGTATTCTGAATCTGGCCACTTTTCACCACTTCTACTGTCTTTGGCTAAACTGTTAATCTCTTTTCTCCACAATTGCAGTGATAGCCTTCTTTCATTGATATTCTTTTAAAATCTGTTTGCCTCACAGAAACCAAAGTGACCTTTTATAAAATCTAGATCAGATCATACTTCTCATCTACTTAAAAGGATGAATACTACTATAATTAAAAGCTCAACTATTTGCCATAATTGACAAAGCCCTCCATTTGTTCAATGCACACCTCTTGGACATCTCTTGTTTATCACATCTCACTCACAAAGGCCTTTCTGGTAATGCTAGAATTCTCTCTTCTCATTCTTATTTTAGGACTTTTGTGATTTCTACACACTCTACCTGGAATACATAGCAAGTTTATTTAGGTTTCTGCTGAAATGTCATCTCTTCAGAGAGGTATGCCCTTTCTATCCCATTAGAAACAACACACACCTCTTGTCACTTTCCCCCAACTTACTCTACTTTATTTGGTACAAATATAAACCTAATACAAAATTTTTATTTTTATTTTTATTTCTTTATATGTTTATTGTGTCTCTACAGCAAAACTATATGGTCCATGAGGATATAATATAACAGGTTAAGAGTTCATTTTCTGATAATGGTGTCTGGATTGGATTCCCAACTGCATGGCTCCATTACTTACAGGATTGTGACCTTAAGAAAGTTACTTGAGTTTAGTTTAGTCACTCAGTCTTGTCCAACTCTTTGCAGCCCCATGAACCGCAGCACGCTAGGCCTCCCTGTCCATCACCAACTGCCGGAGTACACCCAAACTCATGTCCATTGAGTCGGTGATGCCATTCAACAATCTCATCCTCTGTCGTCCCCTTCTCCTCCTGCCCTTAATCTTTCCAGCATCAGGGTCTTTTCAAATGAGTCAGCTCTTCACATCAGGTGGCCAAAGTATTGCAGTTTCAACTTCAGCATCAGTCCTACCAATGAACACCCAGGACTGATCTCCTTTAGGATGTACTGGTTGGATCTCCTTGCAGTCCAAGGGACTCTCAAGAGTCTTCTACAACATCACAGTTCAAAAGCATCAATTCTTCAGCATTACTTAACCTCTCTGTTTTTCAGCTTGCTCATACGTGAAACTGGATTAGTATGACATATATTTCATAATATTATAAAAGCAAAAGCAAACAAGATAATTCCATGGGAAGTAGCAAAATAGTGTTTGACACATAGTAAGTGCTATATAATTGTTAGCCATTTTTATTACTCTCTTCTCTTTTTCAAAACTTGGATTATCTCTTGGAACATTGCAGCTGTTTAATAGATATTTGTAGAATGATGATGCATGTACCTTGTGGACCTGATTTTCAGAGTAGCTATAATATTAAGTGTTTAAAGAGCACAGAAATGTTGATGTTACTGACTGTTATCTCCTAGCATGTCAGAGCAATGGAAACTAAGGAGAATGAGGACATCATTCTGAGGCATAGAAGAGAAAAAGATAAAGACAAAGAGAAAAGGAGAATGATAAAGAGCTTGCTATGAAGAGGAGTGGTGAAATATTTTTCAGTTGAATCCACTGGCCCACTAAACATGCAGCCCTCCCCTTATTCTTAGCAGACAGAATACTGAGGAAAATGAAGTTCTGGTAAAATGAATTGGGAAATGAAGTTAGAAGAATCCTAATCTCTTTCTATTTTCAAGATTTAAGATTTACTGAATGCCTACCACTGAGCCTGCCCTTCTGGTGAAAGTCAAGTCACTTGTCTGAATACCTGGGCAATTACAACTGTACAAGACCATTGCATAAGAAATAAGTTGGATGGGATAAAGAATGTCTTAATCATGACTGAGCAAAACCCTGGATTCTATCCTTTGGAAACAGAAGTGTTGCAGAGAAGAAGCCAATTCTGACTCCATGTTTGGCATTGTTTATCTGACTTGCTTTCATTTGCTTTTGTTATTTGGATTACAGCTTGCCTTGGGCTTCCCTGATGGCTCAGATGGTTAAGTGTCTGCCTGCAATGCAGGAGACCTGGCTTCAATTCCTGGGTCAGGAAGGTCCTCTGGAGAAGGAAATGGCAATCCACTCCAGCACTCTTGCCTGGAAAATTCCATGGACGGAGGAGCCTGATAGGCTACAGTCCATGGGGTCACAGAGAGTCAGTCGGTCATGAGTGAGAGACTTCATTTTCACTTTCAGAGGACCCTGCTCCTCTGCCTCACTGTAAGCTAAAGTGTCTTTGTTCAACCCATAGAGAGGTAATCTGTCCTTGCCCATCTGTGAATAAAGATATTAATATGCCCCTTCCAAATGCTGCCCATTCCCTTGGAGATGTTTTGCAAGACTGAAGACCCTTTCACTTTACTTCCCCATTGCCTCTCACTCTTTGTTTTGCCTTTTGACTTTAGTTCCTCATTTCTTCTTTCTCTCTGACTCTACAAAAGTGAAGTGAAATTGCTCAGTCGTGTCTCTTTGCGACCCCATGGACTATAGCCTACCAGATTCCTCCATCCATAGGATTTTCCAGGCAAGAATACTGGAAAATCCTTTTCCTTCTCCAGGAGATCTTCCCAACCCAGGGATTGAACCCGGGTCTCCCACATTGCAGACAGACGCTTTACCGTCTGAGCCACCAGGGAAGTCATAAAGAACCTGGCATCCAAAATAACAAGATGGTTATTTTGAGGTGCTAGCCTGCTATCTTCTTGGTCAGCTGACTTTCTGAATAAAGTAATTTTCCTTGCTTCAACACTTCATCTCAGATTCATTGGCCTCTCTTGTGGTGAGCAGAGCAAGTTTGGACTTGATAACAATTTAGCTTAGCCAGCCAGGAGCCTTGCTGCTCAGGGAATATTAGAGCAAGACCCAAGCAGCTGCCAGAACCATTTGTCCTGAGGTTCTTTCCTTCAATATTCCCTGAAGCCAATATTCCCTGGATGCCTCTAGTGCTTGGCAGTTGAGACAAGGAACTGACAAACTTCTACAAGTCTATGGATTCAATTTCCTTTGTAGGGTAAATCTACCCAATTTGATAACCGATTCAATTGGTTCCCTTGTTTTGTGTGTTCTTTTTTGTTACGATCTGATGGTCTCAGTATTGGAGGGTAAGTCACTCCAGTGTGCACACCTGGAGCATTTTTTTTCTCTTAATTTGGACTTTTCCTTTATGGGACATCAAACTTGGTTGGGGTACCCTACTGGAGAAGGGAAGTATTGCTGGAGCTACCCTGAATTGTTTCATTGGGGAAGTAGTTCTTATAGGGCAAGCATACTCTACCTGGAATTAGCTAATTCATAGGGTAAAATCATTTACCTGATTTGGGAACTGGTTCAGTTTGAACAAGTTCACTGGGGAGCTAGTTATTGGAGTGGGCAGCCTAGTTGAAACTAGTTCATTTGTTTTGTAGGGTAAATTTATTTACCTGATTTGGGAGTGGGTTTGTCTGTATGCATTAATGCTGAAATCTGTGTGTTTTGTTGAAATTTGCCTGCATCTTTTGTGTTTTGGTGTTATTAAGCTTGCAAAAATAGGAAATATTTCATCTATTCCAAAGGAAAGCTCTTTGGGGTATTTATTAGATATGTTAAGTTTAGAGGAGCAATGACCTCTGAATGGCTCACAAATAATCTGGCAGTTAGAAACACTTTACAAAGGAGAGGAACACTCCAATAATCCCTTGGACGTGAGCCATCCAATTCTAGTTTCCCTTACAATAGTCCCAGATAACTTTGACATTGGGGAACAGTTGATTGCCTCTCTAATAGATACTACTCTCCTTTGTAAATTAAATGTTCAAATAAACTTTTTTCCCAGAATAGCTTGATATCAGGGTCCCACCAGAGGTTTTTGAACTTGTCCAACCTGGGAAGCTTTGGCTCCCGTCTGGGGGGCTTTGGCTCCAATTAGAGGTGTTATCCTTGAGAAGGTGTCAGGCGAGTGTATGACCCTTGATTCTGTCTCATCACAGCAAAGATTTGGAGTAACAGACATTACAGCCCTCTGTGCATCACAGCTTTCGGGTCTTGGACAGACTGTGTTATAGTGCTCAGGTCTCGAACAAACTGTGTTATAGCTCTTAAACAGATCAGTATTACAACTTCGTGTTACAGCTCTATTTTATTTACAAAATAGCAGGAAAATCCATCCTTGAGGTGTGAGGGCATGCCGACCCAAAGACGTGAAGAGAAGAGAGTAGGGGAGCACACCAGCACACAGGAGAGAGAGAGAGACCCCTGGCCCTTTGGCTCCTCTTTTTATATATCTTTTCCTCCCCCCAGGCCTGCTGCTGCTGCTAAGTCGCATCAGTCGTGTCCGACTCCATGCAACCCCATGGACCGCAGCCCACCAGGCCCCTCCGTCTATGGGACTTTCCAGGCAAGAGTACTGGAGTGTGTTGCCATTGCCTTCTCCACCCCCCTGGGCCTGCCCTATGTAAATTGGGCTAGCCAGGAGTGTTTGTTCTACCTGAGGTCCTCACTGCAGTCCTCGGACCTTTCTTTGTTCTATTTTCCAGGGCTTTTTCCTTCCTTGTCTTTTAGCTGCGGCCATTCTGGATTCCTGTTTCCTATTCTAACTACCTAACAAAGGGAAACTCCGTGTATAAGACACTTTGGAGAAAGATCACTGGTCTAATGAGAATGGTAAGTCATGTTAATGTGACTTTCAGATTGGCTAGGCTTTGGTTTATTCTGGTTACTTTGGTAATGCACAGACATCTGGAACTAGCTGCTTCCTCTAAGGTTTTCTCTACAGTTTTCTCATTTCTTTCTCCTTGAACCCTCTGCAAACAGGTGAGTGTCTGTGGGAACAATTGAGGAACTCTGGCTTACTCAGAGGGTTACACTCTGATATGTTGAAAAGGCACACAGCTCACTGTGCCACAGTAGTTGCCACCCAAACGGGTGAGGGCCTTCCTTTCCTTAAGGGCCCTCCTCCCTTAAGCTGAGGACTGAAAAAGTGAAAGTGAACGTGAAGTCGCTCAGTCATGTCCGAATCTTTGCGACCCCATGGACTGTAGCCTACCAGGTTCCTCCCTCCATGCGATTCTCCAGGCAAGAGTACTGGAGTGGGTTGGCTGTTGAAATTATAGGGCAGACTCCTCAGTCTGTCTTCCTTATTTGAAATTATAGGGCGGGCTCCTCAGTATGTCTTCCTTATTTTTCCTGTTGCCTTTGCCTCTTTCCTCCCTGGTTCAGATAGATTTGCGGGAGCATGGGTGTTGCCTCTGATCTTAAGAGGCCTTCTTTAGGGTAGAGGAAGGGGTGAAGCTTTCCAATGTGGGTGGATAGGTGTGTCAGTCCTTGTTAGAGAGACCACCCATTCCTGTGGGAAAGGAGGGACAAACAAACTGTCTTTGGTTTATAAATGCAGTCTTCACGAAACCAGAAGGGTGGTTCCAAAATTCCTTTCATCACTCCCCAAATTTTCCCTGTTCATTTTCTGAAGCTTGTAAATATTAAACAAAGGGGAAACAAAGTCATTCTAGAAAGAACTTGCCTGTGAAAGAACTTGCCTGTATCTTTGAGATGCAAATATCCTCCCTTGTCTGGTAATCTTATCTCTGCTGTCTTTTTGAAATGCAAATTTTGGAGAGGATAAAGTAATTTAGAAGTTAGTTTTTGCCAAGTAATTAGAAATTGCTTTTCCTGCAAATATTAATATTTAGCCATCTAGCCAAGTGAGTCTGACTTGTTTCATCTCTGAGAATCCCAATTTTAATCCAATCTCTTTGGTAAACTGATGGGTTACACATCGCTGTACCTGATTCAGACATAAAATTTTGAAGTAAGAACTGAAGCCTCATTGTTTGTGTGTTTATAGTTATATTCTGGGGAAGATAGCATTACCACGGTTGATGGTTATAAAGAGCTCTATTTAATTGGCTTATATAACAATAATAAGTACTTATAAACCAAAAGAAAAAGAAAAACAATTCTAAATACAAGAGAAATTAAGTTAAATGACTTTCAGGTTCACATCAACTGGGAAGTATTTAATATAAAATTAGTATCTAGAATTAATGTTTAAATTTATTGTCTAATTACAATAATATAGATATGCCCTGAGTCACAGCATATTAAATATAATATTAAGTGTAATACTTTCACTGTGCCTAGGTTTAACATGAATAAGGTATTATATCTGTTACAAATTTGTCAGCAAGAAATGGACCTCGTTGTGGAAAATGTTTAGGGAAACTATGACGTGTTTCAGTAGAAGAAGGTGGGAAGGGAAAAAAAAAAAAAAAGAAGAAGAACTAAAAAGAGTTACACGTGATCAGGATTTCCTAAGACTGGATTGAATTTTGTTGGGTCAATGAATCTTGTTGGGAGTAAGCTAAGAGTTAGATTTGGCATTTCTTTCTGTTCAGAGAAATGTTTTCTCGGAATGCATTTTTGATAACAGATTATATGTTCCTTTGCCTTTAAGTGATTTATATTTGCTTTTCACATCTCTGATTACTTAAGGAATAAGTATTGTCCAAGAAGGGATAGGCTACCCACTCCAATATTCTTGGGCTTCCCTGGTGGCTTAGACTGTAAAGAATCCACGTACAGTGCAGGAGACCTGGGTTCGATCCCTGGGTTGGGAAGACCCCTTGGAGGAGGGCATGGCAACCCACCCCAGTATTTTTGCCTAGAGAATCTTTATGGACAAAGGGGCCTGGCAAGCTACAGTCCATGGGGTTGCAAAGAATCAGACATGACTGAGCAACTAGGCACACATTGCCCAAGTGTCTTTATCAGTCAATCAGATGTTGAACCATGACTTTTAAGTCTTGTTGTTAGGGGAAACACACTGACTGAAACCACCCACCCTGGCCAGGCATTTGCATGAGTTGTTCGTAGTAACCATTTACATGAATTATTTTATGATAGGAGTACCTGGTAAGGAACATGGAACTGATAAGCCATCACTAACCAGAAGAGTTTGGGAAAAGTCAAAGGGAGACACCACATGTCTGACCACCTCCCAGAATCCTTCTTGCTGGCATCCATCTTGGCTGAACAAGGCATGCACCACCAGGAAGGACTCTGAATCAGAATGATTGGCTAAAGGCAACCCATCACCATAAAACTAACTAAACTAATCCCATCACCATAAAACTGGAGACTTCCACATGGCAGAGCTGTTCTCCTGAGTTCCTTTACCCTACTGCTCTCCACCCAGGTGCCCTTTCCCAGTAAATTCTCTTGCTTTGTCAGCACATGTGTCTCCTTGGACAATTCATTTTTGAGTGTTAGACGAGAGCCCAGTTTTAGGCCCTGGAAGGGATTCCCCTTCCTGCAACATTGTCATTTATAAATAGTTTTGTACTATCATGCTATTACCAAAAAAGCGTCAATATCAAGGACATTCACAGGAAGGCTATGGAAGCAGTTACAAAAGTTCCACATCAAAATGATGGCTATGTGAGCCAAGATGCTGGACTATTTGGCTTCCACTAGACCTTGAGACTCAGTATGAGCTCTTTGTAACACATCAGCAAGCTAAGTGACATACCTACAAGTAAGTGGTGGCCCAATTCAATGTAAAGTGAAAGTGAAGTTGAAAGTGAAGTTGCTCAGTCATGTCTGACTCTTTGCGACCCCATAGCCTACCAGGCTCCTCTGTCCATGGGATTTTCCAGGCAATAGTACTGGGGTAGGTTGCCATTTCCTTCTCCAGGGGATATTCCCAACACAGGGCTCGAACCTGGGTCTCCTGCACTGCAGACAGACGCTTTACCATCTGAGCCACCAGGGAAGTCAATTCAATGTAAAGAAACTTTTAAAGGAATATAAATGAAATAGAAGGTGTTTTTTTTTTTTTTTTAGATAAATAATATTTAAGGAAAGAAAATACAGATAAGAAGTGTTTTGAGTAAACTTTTAGAAATATATGTTTTAGGATCTCTCCAGGTATTTTACAACTTGAAAGTTTAAATTGTGCTGAAATGTTTAGTGATGAAAGGTTTGTGGAAAACAGACCCACAAAAGGGTTTTGTACATCATCAGTCAGGATTGACTAAGCCTAAAATAAGTTTAATTGAGTAAATGAAATTTTAAAGTAACCTGGTACAAAATGTAAATTTGGTTTTTCTCTCTGTTAAAACAAACAAGATTTCTGAGGATGCTAAATTGACTTTGATAACAGATCTCAAGCTTACATACCTCTTAAAATAATCTATATTTGCCTTTGAAATCTTTTATTGCCACGTTGGCTAAGTTTAACAGTTATCTATGGACCTGCTGTATTTTAAAATGTTTTTCATTGTGTTCCTTTGACAGGACTTCCCAAATCAAATTAAAATAAAGTTATTTTGACCTCTAGATAACTTTGGGGTGCTTCAAAGAGGCCCCAAGATACCCCAAAGGGAGATATTAAACTAATCAAGTTCACTTGATATGTTAAGCTATCAGGGAGGTGTGAAATGAGTACTAAATTTTAAGTTACAGTATTTGGCAAATGGTACAGATATTCTAGAGATTATATGGAGTTCCTAGAATCTGATATGTCCTAATAGAATATAATCAGTCATAATTTTAGTTGTCTGAAGGTGTTGTTTGTTACAGTAGTAATTAGGTTGCTTTAAAGGTGAATTGCATTGTAATTAGATTTAAACTTGCCATCTTTAAGTCTTTTGTTAATATAGACTGTTATGAATTCACTCTGGTGCCTTTGTAAAAGTGCTTCCTCTTCAAGAAGATTTATGAAAAAGAACTTCCAGAGCATTATACGGAACTGGGTAAAAAATTGAAGAATTCTATTGAGAAACATGATGGCTTCATAAAGCTGTTAACCAAGAAGGTCTATTTACATAGAACTGAGTAAACTGGTAAATATGGTTATAATTTGTATGGTTTCTATATAAAAGGGTTATTGGTTTAAATCTGAGTTCTCTGGGTGTAAAAACAAACAAACAAAAAAAACTTCTTCAATTAAGTATGACTTGCAATAGTTTGGTTGATTATTCCTTTTGGAACATTTCTTTTTCTCTATACCTGATTGATCCTTCCAAGTAATATATGCTTGTCTCAAAGATTAAGCCATGCATAAGTGTGCATGGCCAGTATAATGAAACTACAGATAGCTCATTAAATTAGTTATGGCTCCATTAGTCACTTGATTATTGCATCTGGATTATAACTAGTCATACTAATCATTATTTGAATTTGTTCTTTGTTTTCAAATTGTGTTTTGTGTCTCCCTGCTGCAGTATATCATTGTGTACATTACTTATATCCTGTTTAATTTATAAGATTGTTGTCTCTTGCAGTAACCAATGTGTAATTAGGCCTCCATAAAAACATCTATGGCTAAATATTTTGGGGAAATAACATTTGAACATAAAATAATTGCAATAGTGTAATTCTAGGTATGGTAAGAAGCAACAAGGGAAAATGTCTCCTGGATTATTGCTATAATCCAGAGAATTTTTAATTATTGATAGGGTCTGATCCAAAACTTATCACCTAGAGTGGTATATCAAAGTTTGCCTTTGGGACGAGCTTCCCAGCTCCATTGGACAACAATTGATCATGAAATGTCTCTCAAATATTGGTCAAATACATGGCCAAGAGGGGAAGACCTGAGGAATGGAATCAGCAGCTGCAGCCCTTCAACATGAAGCCAGTGAAACCTGAGGAAGGGAATGCCTGCCACCTGGCAGTCATCAGACTGCATCCTATCCCTATGGTCAAACCTGAGGAAAATGTGAAAATGCAGAATTATAGGCTCCAAATGGCTGAGGTACATACCAAGGAAATTATTCTGATGAGCTGTGACTCTTGCATCTTCCCATGCATAGAAAATCACTAAATTTCTTAACTTCAAATTATGGATTTGAGGTTCAGTATTCTAAGTTTGGGCTTCCCTCGTGGCTCAGAAGGTAAAGAATCTGTCTGCAATGCAGGAGACCTGAATTTGATCCCTGGGATAGGAAGATCCCCTGGAGAATGTCAGGTATAAAATATATACTTTCCAAAAGAGGAACAAAAGGAAGACAAGTCTCAACGTTTGTAACACTGGCAAAGATGGAGTACACTCCCAGAAAGATCCATCTGACTAAGCCAGAATGATCATTACACTCTTTTTTCCCACAAAGTTGTGGAATGGACTTTGACAGTGGGAAATTGTTGCAGAGAAGAAGCCAATTCTGACTCCATGTGAAACTGTTTCTTTGACTTGTTTTTCCTTGCTTTTGTTATTAAGATCATAGCTTGTCTCAGAGGAACCTGCCCCTCTGCCTGACTGTAAACTAAAGGGCCTTTGTTCAGCTAATAGAGAGATAATCTGTCCCTATTCATCTGTGAATAGAGAGATTAACACACCCCTTCCAAATACAGCCCATTCCTTTGGAGATGTTTTGCAAGACTGAAGATCCTTTCATTTTACTTCCCCATTGACTCTCACTCTTTATTTTACCTTTTGACTTTAGTTACTCATTGCTTCTTTCTCTCTGACTCTACAAAAGAACCTGGCATCCAGAACCCAGCAAGACAGTAATTTTGAGGTAGTAGGCTGCCATCTTCTCAGTCATCTGACTTTCTGAATTAAGTCATCTTCCTTGCCTCAACACCTCATCTCTGGGATTCATTGGCTTGTCATGTGGTGAGCAGAGTGAACTTGGACTTAGTAATAGAAGGGCAGCCTTCATCTATTCCCCTTCAATCTAGAATCTCCAATCAGAGGACGTCTAGTGGCTGGTATGTGTGTATTATATGCTCAATTTTGTCTGACTCTTTGTGACCCCATGGACTATAGTCCACTAGGCCCCTGTGTCCATGGGGTTTATCAGGCAAGAATACTAGAGTAGGTTGCCATTTACTACTCCAAGTGATCTTCTTGATCCAGAGACAGAACCTGCATCTCTTGTGTCTCCTACATTGACAGGAGGATTCTTTACCATTAGCGCCACCTGGGAAACCCCAGCTGTGGTGGTAAAAAGGAGGCTATTTGGAAAAGTAGTGAGGAAAAGTGTAGGACATGACATTAACTACAAAAAACCTTAGCTTTTCTTTTGTCCCCAAAGGTAGCAAGCAAGTCATAGGGTGAACACACTAAAGACTATTATTTGTTGTTGTCACACCCTTCTTTTGCCACAATCTTGGACAATAAGAAACAAGTTGAAAATGAAATTATTTCCCTTTTCTCTGCTACCCTTTAAACTGGCTCAATCTTAGTCCTATAACTTTTCTCAGATAATTGTCTTCACCCAAATATGTACTAATAAAGGCTTTAAGTTCTCACTTATCTCTGAAAACTTAAAAGACCTGAAAACCTTTCTGGAAAAGGAGTAGTAAACTGACTAGAGACTCACGGTCTATCTATGCCTCACCAAAAGTGTCTTGACCAGTCAGTACAGGGTAAAAAATCAAACCATGACCTAGCCATATAAAGCCTAAGTTACTCTACATAAGCTTAGGCTGAGTTGAAAAAGTCAATCCTCCCACAACCTTCTTCCATTTCATGGGACTTTAGGGGATGAAAGAGAATAAAAGCAAAGCCAAATTAAGCTATTGAGAAAATGCTGAACAGTGTCTTATCCGATTGTATTTATACAAATTGAACTTAGAGAGTCATCCCAAGAGTTTGGCAAATCAGGGCAATTTGTTCTTACAAAATTAAATCTTTAGAACTTTAAGGGCCCTTGCAGATCTTGTAATCCACTTCCTTATTTTACAGATATGCAACATGAGGCCTAGAGGATCTACTAGAGCAAGTTTGTGGCAGAGCTCAATCTAAAATCCAAATATCCAAAAAATATATCTGGTGTTTATCCAAAATACCTGTTTTTTTTTTTTAATATTTATTTTTAATTAAAGGATAATTGATTTACAATATTGTGTTAGTTTCTGCTATACATCAACATGAATCAGCCACAGGTATACATATCTCCCTTCCCTCTTGAATTCTCTCCCTCCTAGGTTATTACGGAGCCCTAGTTTGAGTTCCCTGAGTCATACAGCAAATTCCCACTGCTTATCTATTTTATATATGATAGTATATATGCTCATGAACACAGGAGCAATGGGGGAGAGGTGAGGGTGGGACAAATAGAGAGAGTAGCATGGAAGAATATACACTACGATAATTATCTGGGTTTTTAGAAAGGAATTTCTATTACTGTTCTAGGGGAGGCTAGTGTTTTTGTGTTTCAAATCTGAGGACATTTGTGGACTTTCTTTCCATCCTCATATTCAAAATGTACATATGCAATGTAAGTGAAATTTTCCACACATTGTCAGAGCTTAAGAGAATTCAGATTAAGAACCCTTGCCTAAGGGTACATTTATATTCTTAACTTTTTCAACATTCTATCTTATCCAATATTCCAGCTAGAACATCGCAAGACAACTATTGTATCTTAGAAGTGCTACACCTATTCTACTACTGCTAGGCACTTCAACTAAACTGATTCATATGTGGACATGTATATTTTGGAAAGAACTTTACTAAATAACTAAGAAAATTGAAAAAGGAAAAATGGAAGCACAAACAGATGAGTTCAGTTTAGTTCACTCACTCAGTCATGTCTGACTCTTTGTGACCCCATGGGCTGCAGCACACTAGATTTCTCTGTCCATCACCAACTCCCAGACCTTGCCCAAACTCATGCCCATCGAGTCAGTGATGCCATCCAACCACCTAATACTTTGTCGTCCCCTTCTCCTGCTGCCTTCAATCTTTCCAACACATGAACATTATGAAAAACAGATGAGAACCCTTGTTATATATGATGATCTTAGTCTGGATGATTTGCTTGGTATAGGTTTCTAGGTAAAATAGACTTGATTCTATCTTACCTTGGAGAAACCTCAGCCTATAAAATTTGTTGTTATCCAAGTTGTTATCCTAATAGTTTCTCCATTCTTTCCCAAACTAACCTCTTCATCCCTATGTGCTGGCCCCTACAACCATGCTCTTTCTCTGTTAGACATGACCTGGAGTCCTAAGTGAGAAATATCACTTTTTGAGATTCAAGATCAGTCCTTTCCCATCATCCATGGGACTTTAAGAGGTTTTTTTTTTTTTTTTTTTTCCTCCTTCAAGAATCTATGGTTTTTTATTTTCTTTTTGAAATATCTGGTGTTTATTTATTAGGATGTCTTTTAAAAACAGCTTTTCTACCCCTAACATTGGATCCATGTGGAGGACAATTATTGTTAAGATGGCTGTTACCATCTATATTTTCATTGCTCATTTTTTTAAATTATAAATTTATTGATTTATTTTTAAATTTATTTATTTTATTAGAGGCTAATTACTTTACAATATTGTATTGGTTTTGCCATACATCAACATGAATCTACTATGATTTTAAGTCTTCATTCTCTAGACATTGAGTACCTCAATTCTAACCCCAAGGCTCAGTAATATTTTAATTACACATGCACCTTGCTGGAACTGGTTCTTTTTTAAATTTTATTTTATTTTTAATTGGAGGATAATTACAATATTGTGATGACACTGGTTCTTATTGTAACTTTCTGTGAATTAAAAATAGGCATCTCTTGAATTCAGACCTATCCCAGGGCACATTGACCCAATTCACCTTCTCAGCCAGGCACCATTGTGAAGTAAATGACTTGCAGAATTCTATGCATCACCCTTGTAGCTCAAGTAATACTGATTGACATATTTGGATATGTACATTGCTGTGGGAGACTTTGGAAGAGAACACTGTGTTTTTGCCACCTAGTAAAAGAGTTGAAGCATTCTCATAAGTCCTTGATGTTCCTTATAATAAGAAAATAAATGAGAGAAAGAAGTGAAGTAAAGAAACAAGGAGAAAAGAGTCTGTTGAGAAGTGGGAGGATTTGGCAGAGTCTAAGTCATGAACTTAGATATACAGACAACAGGGTGAGAATGGAGATGAAGAAAAAGGTGGAAGGAACTAAAGATAGAATTAGCATATGGTCCTCAGAGGATGTGATGGCTGGATAGCATCACTAATGCAATGAACATGAACTTAGGCAAACTTCAGGAGATGGTGAGGGACAGAGAGGCCTGGAGTGTTGCAGTCCAGGTGGTCACAAAGAGTTGGACATAATTGGGTGAGTGAACAACAACAGCAAGGGCCCTGCAATCCCTCTCCTGGGCATATATCCAGAGAAAAAACATGATCTGAAAGGATATATGCAACCCAATGTTCATTCCTGCACTGTTTACAATAGCCAAGACATGAAGCTAACCTAAACGTTCATCAACAGAGGAATAGATAAAGAACATGTGGTGCATATATGCAATGGAATATTACACAGCCATTAAACAGAATGAAGTAATGCAATTTGCAACAGCATAGATGTACTTAGAGGTTGTCATAACAAGTGAAGTAAGTTAGACAGGGAAGGAGAAATATTGTATGATACTCCCTTATATGTGGAATATAAAATAAATGCTACAAATTAACTTACCAAACAGAAAGAGACTCACAGACTTAGAGAACAAACTTATAGTTGCCAGGAGGAAGAATGAGGAGAAGGGATAGTTAGGGAGTTTGGGATAGAAAGGTACACACTGCTATATTTAAAATAGATAACCAACAAAGACCTACTGTATACCACATGAAACTCTGCTCAATGTTATGTGACAGCCTGAATGGGAGGGAAGTTTGGGGGAGAATGGATATATGTATATGTATGGCTGAGTCCCTTCACTGTTCACCTGAAACTATAACTATTCTTAGTTATATACACCCAAATACAAAATAAAAGTTTAAAAAACAAATAAATTAAAACAATGGTTAAACGCCTACTCTAAGGCAAACGTTCTGCTGTTATACAAGCACAATATTACTGACACCTGCCAATACTACAAGGTAAGTATTCTAGTTCCACTTTGAAATTAAACAAAAATAAATTGTGGTGATATTCACATAATATGACATTTACCATTTAAATCATTTTTGTGGTAAAACAATGTTAAATTTACCATCTTAACCATTTTAAGTGCACAGTATAGTGGTATTATTTATATTCACATTGTTTTGCAGCCATCATCACTATCCATTTCTATAACTCTTATCATCTTGCAAAAATGTAACTGCATAAACATGACAAAAAGTGACTGTGTTAGTCATTCAGTAATGTCTCTTTGTGACCCCATGGACAGTAGTCCACCAGGCTCTTCTGTCCATGGGATTTCCCAGACAAGAATACGGGAGTGGGTTGCCATTTCTTTCTCCAGGGGATCTTCCTGATTCAGGGATAGAACCTGTGTCTTCTGCATTGAAGATGAATTCTTTACTGTCTAAGCCACAGGGAACACAGATATTGCAAATTCCATTCCACACCACCACAACAAAATGAGTCACACTAATATTTTGGTTTTCCAGTACAAGTAAAAGTTATGCTTACTCTATTATGTAGTCTACCAAGAGTGCAACAGCATTATGTCTAAAAAAATAATGTACATAATATAATTTAAAAATACTTTATTGATGAAAGTATTAATCATGATTTCAACCTTCAGCAAGTTGCAGCCTTTTTGCTAGTAGAAGATCTTGCTTTCATGTTCTAAAAATTCTAAATATTATCTTGGCATTTTGACAATATTCACATCTTCATCAGGAGTACTTTCCATCTCAAGAAACCGCTTGTTTTTGCTCATCCATAAGAAGCAACTCCTCGTCCTTTAAATTTCATTATATTGCACCAATTCAGTCATATGTAAGGTCTCCATATTTAGTTCTTTTGCTAATTTTACCACATCTGCACTTACATTCTACATCAAAGTATTGAACCTTTGAAAGTTATTTATGAGGGTTGGAGTCAACTTTTTCCAATCTCTTATTAATTTTGATATTTTGACCTCTTCCCATGAATCACAAATGTTCTTAATGGTATTTTAAAAGATAAATCCTTTCCAGAAGATTTCCAAATTACTTTGTCCAGATCCATCAGAGAAACCCCATGTATAGCAGATATGACCTTACAAAATGTATTGCTTAAATAATACTTCAACATTGAATTTTACTCCTTGACCCATGGGCTGCAGAATGCATGCTGTGTTATAGTTAAAGTTAGTCACTTAGTCGTGTCCGACTCTTTGTGACCCCATTGACTCTAGCCCACCAAGCTCCTCTGTCCATGGAATTCTCCAGGCAAGAATACTGAAGTGGGTTGCCATTTCCTTCTCCAGGGGATCTTCCCAACCCAGGGATCGAACCCAGGTCTCCCGCATTGCAGGTGGACTCTTTACCAACTAAGCCACAAGCATGCTGTGTTACTAGGCATTACAACAACACTATTAACACTGTACAACACCATTAGAGCTCTTAGGTGACCAGATGCATTATCACTGGCAGTAATATTTTGAAATAAAGTTGTTGTTTTTTTTTTTATTCAATTTTGAGAGCTATGGCTTTCAACTGTAGGCTTAAAATATTCTGTAAATATTCAGTTAACCATGTTGTAAACAGATGTGTGGTCATTCAAGTCTTGTTTTCCCATTTGGAGAGCCCAGGCAGTGTAGATTTAGAATAAATCTTAAAAGCCCTAGGAGTTTTGGAATGATAAATTAGCATTGGCTGTAACTTAAAGTAATCAGCTACATTGCTGCTGCTAAGTTGCTTCAGTCATGTCCGACTCTGTGCGACCCCATAGACGGCAGCCCATCAGGCCCTGCCGTCCCTGGGATTCTCTAGGCAAGAACACTGGAGTGGGTTGCCATTTCCTCCTCCAATGCATGCAAGTGAAAAGTGAAAGTGAAGTCGCTCAGTCGTGTCCGACTCTTAGCGACCCCATGGACTGCAGTCTACCAGGCTCCTCAGTCCATGGGATTTTCCAGGCAAGAGTACTCGAGTGGGGTGCCATTGCCTTCTCCAAATCAGCTACATTAGCCCCTAACAAAAGAACCAGACTTTCCTTTGAAGCTCTGAAGTCAGTCATTGACTTATCTGCTCTAGTTCTGAAAGTCTTAGATGGCATCTTCTTCTAATGTAAGGCCATTTCACCTACACTGAAAACCTTTCTTTCAATGTAGTCACCTTCTTCAATTTTCTTTGCTAGATCTTCTGGATAACTTGCTGCAGCTTCTTCTTCTTCTTTTTCTTTCTTTCTAGACATGTACTTGTGATTTTTATGTAACCAAGATTAGAAGATGCTACTAAAAAGTTCAAGACTTAAAAGCGCTGAAAATAGATGAATACATCGATAATACTGAATGAAAAGTGCAGTAAAGCAAAGAGGTCATATTATGGACCAAACATTATTTTGAAATACTATTTGTTAGATGTAGCTGCTGTCTTTTATTTATTTATTTCTTTTTCATTGGAGGACAATTGTTTTACAATATTGTGTTATTAAACCCTCACAACTATGGGCACTTTATCTTTGACAAAGTGAAGTATTACTGAGTTGTGTCCGACTCTTTGTAACCCGAAGGAAAGTAGCCAACCAAGCTCCTTTGTCTATGGGATTCTCCAGTCAGAAATATTGGAGTGGGCTTCTGTGCCCTGCTCCAGGGGATATTCCCAATGCAAGAATTGAACCCAGGTCTCCAGTATTTCATGTGGATTCTTTACCATGTGAGCCACAAAGACAAAGGAGGCAAGAATATACAAAGGAGAAAATAGTCTCTTCGATATGTGGTACTGGAAAAACTGGAGAGTTGTGTGTAAAAGAATGAAATTAAAATACTTCTGAACACTATATACAAATATAAGCTTAAAATGGATTAAAGACCTAAATATGAGACCAGAAGCTATAGAACTCTTTAAGGAAAACATAGGCAGAACACTCTTTGACGTAAATCATGGCAAGATCCTCTATAACCTACCTCATAGAGTAATTGAATAAACATAAAAATTACCAAATGGGACCTAATTAAACTTAAAAGCTTTTGCACAGCAAAGGAAACTATCAGTACAGTTCAGTTCAGTCACTCAGTCCTGTCTGACCCTTTGCAAACCCAGGGACTGCAGCATTCCAGGCTTCCTTGTCAATCACCAATTCCTGGAGCTTGCTCAAACTCATGTCCGTCGAGTTGGTGATGACATTCAACAATTTGTCATCCACTTCTCTTCCTGCCTACAATCATTCCCAGCATCAGGGTCTTTTCCAATGAGTCAGTAATTTGCAACAGGTGGTCAAAGTATTGGCCCTTCAGCATCAGTCCTTGCAATGAATATTCAGGACTGATTTCCTTTAGGATTGACTGATTTGATCTCCTTGCATCCCAAGGGACTCTCAAGAGGCTTCTCCAACACCACTGTTCAAAAGCATCAATACTTCATTGCTCAGCTTTCTTTATAGTCCAACTCTCACATCCATACAATAGTACTGGAAAAGACATAGCTTTTTGACATTTCTCCCAGCAAACTTGATTCCAGCTTGTGCTTCATCCAGCCTGGCATTTTGGATGATGCATTCTGAATATATGTTAAATACACAGGGTGACAATATACACACTTGATATACTGCTTTCCCAAATTGGAAACACTCTGTTGTTCCATATCCGGTTCTAACTGTTGCTTCGTGACCTGCATACAGATTTCTTAGGAGGCAGGTATGGAGGTCTGGTATTCCCATGTCTTTAAGAATTTTCCACAGTTTGTTGTAATCCACACAATCAAAAGGATTGGTGTAGTGAATAAAGCATACGTAGATGTTTTTCTAGAACTCTCTTGTTTTTTCAATAATTCAATAGATGCTGAAAATTTGATCTCTGGTTCATCTGCCTTTTCTAAAACCAGCTTGAACATCTGGAAGTTCATGACTCACATACTGTTGAAGCCTGGCTTGCAGAATTTTGAGTATTACTCTGCTAGCATGGGAGTTCAGTGCAATTGTGTGGTATTTGAACATTCTCTGCATTTCCTTTCTTTGGGATTGGAATGAAAACTGACCTGTTCCAGTCCTGTGGCCACTGCTGAGCTGCAAATTTGCTTGCATACTAAGTGCAGCTCTTAAACAGCATCATCTTTTAGGATTTGAATTAGTTGAGCTGGAATACCATCACCTCTACTAGCTTTCTTCATAGTGATGCTTTCTAAGGCCCACTTGACTTTGCATTCCAGAATGTCTGGCTCTAGGTGAGTGATCATACCATCGTGATTATCTGGGTCGTGAAGACCTTTTTTGTAGAGTTCTTCTGTGCATTCTTGACACCTCTTAATATCTTCTGCTTCCATTAGGTCCATACCATTTCTGTTCCTTATTGTGCCATCTTTTCATGAAATGTCCCCCTGGTATCTCTAATTTTCTTGAAGAGATCTCTAGTCTTTCCCATTCAATTGTTTCCCTCTATTTCTTTGCATTGATCACTGAGGAAGGCTTTTTTTTAAATCTCTCTTTGCTATTCTTTGGAACTCTGCCTTCAAATGGATATATCTTTCCTTTTCTCCTTTGCCTTTTGCTTCTCTTCTTTTCTCAGCTATTTGTAAGGCCTCCTCACACAACCATTTTGCCTTTTTGCATTCATTTTTCTTGGGGATGGTCTTGGATACTGCCTCCTGTACAATGTCACAAAACTCTTTCCATATTTCTTCAGGCACCCTGTCTATAAGATATAATTCCCTGAATCTATTTGTCACTTCCACTGTATAATCATAAGGGATTTGAATTAGGTCATACCTGAATAATCTAGTGGTTTTCCATGCTTTCTTCAATTTAAGTCTGATTTTGGCAATAAGGAGCTCATGATCTGAGCCACAGTCAGCTCCTGGTCTTGTTTTTGCTGACTGTATAGATGTATAGAGCGTCTTCCTTTTTGGCCACAAAGAATATAATCAGTGTGATTTTGTTACTGACCATCTGGTGATGCCCATGCGTAGAGTCTTCTCTTGTGTTGTTGGAAGAGGCTGTTTGCTATGATCAATGTGTTATCTTGGAAAAACTATATTAGTCTTCACTCTGCTTCGTTTTGTACTCCAAGGCCAAACTTGCCTGTTAATCCATGTATCTCTTGACTTCCTAATTTTCCATTCCAGTCCCCTATGATGAAAATGATGTCCTTTTTGAGTGGTAGTTCTAGAAGGTCTTGTAAGTCTTCATAGAACCGTTCAGCTTCAGCTTCTTCAGTGTTATTGGTTGGGACATAGACTTGGATTACTATGATACTGAGTGGTTTGCCTTGGAAATGAACAGAGATCGTTCTGTCATTTATGAGATTGCACCCAAGTACTGCATTTTGGACTCTTCTCTTGAGTATAAGGGCTAATCCATTTCTTCTAAAGGATTCTTGCTCACAGTAGTAGATATAATGGTTATCTGAGTAAAATTCACCCATTCCAGTCCATTTTAGTTCACTGATTCCTAAAATGTTGATGTTCACTCTTGCCATCTCCTTTTTGACCACTTCTACTTTACCTTGATTCATGGACCTAACATTCCTGGTTCCTATGCAATATTGCTCTTTATAGCATTGGACTTTGCAGATCAGAAGGGAATGACAAAATAAAAAGTGATGTAAGAATAAAAAATGTAAAAGGCCAATAATATCATTCAGATTTGAATGAGAGATAGTTTTACAGACAAGCAAAAATTAAGAGAAGAACAAACAAAACCCAAAGTTAGTAGGAGAAAAGAAGTAATAAAAATCAGGTCAGAAATAAATAAAAGGCTATATAAAACAATAGAAAAAATCAATGAAACTAAGAAAAACTTGGAAGAAAAAGATACAGTAAATCTTTAGTTTGACTCCAAGAAAAAAAAAAAAAAAAAAAAAAGAGCCTCCAAGGAATAAAATAAAACATTAAAGAGAAGTTACATCAATGTAACCCACACCCTCCAGCATGGTCTTTGAGCTAGACCTTAAGGACCATACCTGTCAATACCTGTCATTTGTGGGTTACCTTTGTTACCATTTCTGTGTTTCAATAAAGTCTGAAACGTCATTACCCACTTTTTCTTCCTGTTAATAAAGACATAAAACAACAACAAAAAGAGAGAGGTCACATACAACACCATGGAAATATAGAGAATTATAATTATATGCCAATCAAATGGACAACTTAGAAGCAGTGGATAAATTCCTAGAAAACTACAATATTCCAAGTTGGAATCAGGAAGAAAGAGAAAAATATGAATTGAACAATTGCCAATAGTGAAATTAAATTAGTAATTTAAAAAAATACTCCCAACAAACAGAAGTCCATGATCAGATGGTTTCATAGGTAAGTTCTGCTAAATATTTAAACAAGATATTTAAACACATATTCTTCTCAAACTGTTCAAAGCATTGAAGGGAAGGAGTGCTTCCAAACTCATTCTATGAGACAAGTATCATTGTCTCTTGAGGGTCCTTTGGACTACAAGGAGATCAGACCAGTCAACTTTAAAGGAAATCAGTCCTGAATATTCATTGGAAGGACTGATACTGACACTGAAACTCCAATACTTTGACCACCTGATGCAAAGAACTGACTCATTTGAAAAGACCCTGATTCTGGGAAAGATCGAAGGCAGAAGGAGAAGAGGATGACACAGGATGAGATGGCTGGATGGCATCACCGACTCAATGGACATGAGTTTAGCAAACTCCAGAAGTTGGTGTTTGACCAGGGAGCCTGGTGTGCTGCAGTTCATGAGATCGCAAAGAGTCGTACACGACTGAGCGACTGAACTAAACTGAAGAGATGCAGGATCAGTGCCTGGGTTGGGAAGATCCCTTGGAGAATGGAATATCAACCCCCTTCCAGTATTCTTGCTTGGAGAATCCCATGGAGAGAGGAGCCTGGAAGTCTACAGTCCATAAGGTCGCAAAGAGTCAAATACAACTAAAGCAACTTAGCACATATTCATGTTGACATGTGAAGTGAAGCATCTTTCGGTATGCTAATTAATTATCTGCATATCTTCTCTGATGAGGTATCTGGTAAGCACATAGGTCCCTTTTTTTTTTTAAATTGGTCCATTGTGTTTTATTTGTTTGCTTATGTTTTTTTTTTCGTTGGTTTGTTTTTATTTATTTATTATTTTTGGTATTGAGTTTGAAAAATTCTTTGTGTATTTTGGATAACAGTACTTTTACAGATGTATCTTTTACAAATATTTTCTCTCAGTCTATGAATTGTTTTTACTCTCCTTTCATAATGTCTTTTTCAGAGCAGAAGTTTTTCATATTGTGAAGTCTAGCTTATTCATTTTCTCTTTCATGAATTATGTCTTTAATGCTTTATCTAAAAAGATATATCCACACTCAAGATTGCTGAAACTTTCTCCTTTGTTATCTTATAGACGTTTCATAGTTTTACATTTGATCAACACCATTGTTGATATATGAACACCATGAAACACCATGAAAATATATTTTAATTTTTTGATGCTGTTATAAATGGGATTGTGATTGTAAAAAAAGTTTTTAGGATAGTTTGGTTTTTGGTATACAGAAAAAAACCTGATTTTCACATCCTGTACCTTTACTGAATTCATTTATTAGTTCTAACTGATGTGTGTGTGGGTATGTGTGTGCTCAGAAAAACGATCAACTAAGTGTGAAAGAATGAAATAAGAACACTTTCTAACACCATACACAAAAATAAATTCAAAATGGATTAAGGGCTAATTGTAAGATCATAAAATATAAAACTCTTAGAGGAAAACAGGCAGAATATGAACATGGGAGGTGTGACTCAAGATGCAGGGGATACATGTATACCTGTGGCCAATTCGTGTTGATGTATGGCAGAAGCCATTACAATAATGTAATTATCCTCTAATTAAATGTATAAATAAATTTAAAAATATTTAAAAAGAAAAATTATTTGACTCATTGGAAAAGACTCTGATGCTGGGAGGGATTGGCAGCAGGAAGAGAAGGGGACGACAGAGGATGAGATGGCTGGATGGCATCACCGACTTGATGGACATGAGTTTGAGTGAACTCCAGGAGTTGGTGATGGACAGGGAGGCCTGGCATGCTGCGATTCATGGGGTTGCAAAGAGACGGATACAACTGAGCAACTGAACTGAACTGAAGAATGCAAGCTAGAATCAAGATTGCTGGGAGAAATATCAATAACCACAGATATGCAGATGATGCCACCCTTATGGCAGAAAGTGAAGAAGAATTAAAGAGCCTCTTGATGAAAGTCAAAGAGGAGACTAAAAAAGTTGGCTTAAATCTCAGCATTCAGAAAACTAAGATCATGGCATCTGGTCCCATCACTTCATGGCAAATAGACGGGGAAACAGTGACTGACTATTTTTCTGGGCTCCAAAATCACTGCAGATGGTGATTGCAGCCATGAAATTAAAAGACACTTACTCCTTGGGAAGAAAGTTATGAACAACCTTGACAACATATTAAAAAGCAGAGAAATTACTTTGCCAACAAAGGTCCATCTAGTCAAGGCTATGGTTTTTCCAGTGGTCATGTATGGATGTGAGAGTTGGACTATAAAGAAAGCTGAGTGCCGTAGAATTGATGATTTTGAACTGTGGTGTTGGAGAAGACTCTTGAGAGTCCTTTGGACTGCAAGGAGCTCCAACCAGTCCATCTTAAAGGAAATCAGTCCTGGGTGTTCATTGGAAGGACTGATGAAGCTGAAACTCCAATACTTCGGCCACCTGATGTGAAGAGCTGACTCATTGGAAAAGACCCTGATGCTGGGAAAAATTGAGGGCAGGAGGAGAAGGGAACGACAGAGGATGAGATGGTTGGATGGCATCACTGACTCAATGGACATGGGTTTGGGTGGACTCTGGGAGTTGGTGATGGACAGGGAGGCCTGGCGTGCTGCAGTTCAGGGTGTCGCAGAGAGTTGGCCACGACTGAGCAACTGAACTGAACTGAACTGAAGAATATAACATGTATGCCTTCAAGTAAATAAAAAGGCATTGTTCAAAGATTAAGAAAAAAATTCTTATTATACTGTAGTCACCCTTATTGTGAGAATTGAGGTGGTAAAATGCCTACATAATAAAAAGAAATGAGGTGAATAATGTAGGCATTGTAGTATAACACTAGGTTACTATAGACCTTCCAACACATTAGAATGTGGATAATCTATTTCAAATAATTCAATATCATGGATCCATGATGATGTTAATAATGATTGGATGTCAGGAGTAGATGTTCACCATGTTGGGAAAATTGAGCAAGATGGAGCAAAATGTCATGGGATTCATCACACTACTCATAATAGCATGCAATTTAAAACTACAGTTCAGTTAAGTCAAGTCACTCAGTTGTGTCTGACTCTTTGCAACCCCACGGACTGCAGCACCCCAGGCCTCCCTGTCCTTCATCAACTCCTGGAGCTTGCTTGAACTCATGTCCATTGCGTCAGTGATGCCATCCAACTATCTCATCCACTGTCATCCCCTTCTCCTCTCACCTTCAATCTTTCCCAGCATCAGGGTCTTTTCCAATGAGTCAGCTCTTCTCATCAGGTGGCCAAAGTATTGGAGTTTCAGCTTCAGCATCAGTCCTTCCAATGAATATTCATGACTGATTTCCTTTAGGATGGACTGATTGGATTTCCATGCTGTCCAAGGGACTCTCAAGAGTCTTCTTCAACACCACAGTTCAGAAGCATCAATTCTTTGGCACTCGGCTTTCTTTATAGTCCAACTTCACATCCATACATGACTATTGGATAAACCAAAGCTTTGACTAGATGGATCTTTGTTGGATAAGTAATGTCTCTGCTTTTTAATATGCTATCTAGGTTGGTCATAGCTTTTCTTCCAAGGAACAAGTGTCTTTTAATTTCATGGCTGCAGTCACCATCTGCAGTGATTTTTGAGCCCCTCAAAAAACAAAGTCTGTCACTGTTTCCCCATGTATTTTCTATGAAGTGATGGGACAAGATGCTATGGTCTTAGTTTTCTTAATGTTGAGTTTTAAGCCAACTTTTTCACTCTTCTCTTTGACTTTCATCAAGAGGATGACACCACCATAAGAGTGGTGTCATCAGCATAGCTAAGGTTACTCCTGATATTTCTCTTGGTAATCTTGATTCCAGCTAGTGCTTCTTCCAGTCCAGCGTTTCTCATGATGTACTCTGCATATTAAGTTAAATAAGCAGGGTGACAGTATACAGCCTTGATGTACTCTTTTCCGAATTTGGAACCAGTGTGTGGTTCCATGTCCAGTTCTAATGGTTCCTTCCTGACCTGCATACAGATTTCTCAAGAGACAGGTCAGGTAGTCTGGTACTCCCATCTCTTTCAGAATTTTCACAGTTTATAGTGATCCACACAGTAAAAGGTTTTGGCATAGTCAATAAAGCATAAATAGATGGTTTTTTTTTTTTTTTTTTTTTCTGCAACTCTCTTGCTTTTTCAATGATCTAACAGATGTTGGCAGTTTGATCTCTGGTTCCTCTGCCTTTTTTAAATCCAACTTGAACATATGAAATTTCATGGTTCACATACTGTTGAAACCTGGCTTGTAGAATTTTGACTATTACTTTACTAGCATTTGAGATGAGTGCAATTGTGCAATAGCTTGAGTATTTTTTGGCATTGCCTTCCTTTGGGATTGGAATGAAAACTGACCTTTTGCAATCCTGTGGCCTCTGCTGAGTTTTCCAAATTTGCTGGCATATTGAATGTAGCACTTTCACAACATCATCTTTTAGGATATGAAATAGCTCAACTGGAATTCTATCACCTCCACTAGCTTTGTTCGTAGTGTTGCTTCCTAAGGCTCACTTGACTTTGCATTCCAGGATGTTTGGCTCTAGGTGAATGATCACACCATTTTGGTTATCTGGATCATGAAGATCGATTTTGTATAGTTTTTCTGTGTATTTTTGTCTCCTCTTATTAATACTTTCTTCTTCTATTAGATCCACACCACTTCTATCCTTTATTATGCCCATCTTTGCACAAAATGTTCCCTTGATATCTCCTATTTTCTTGAAGAGATCTCTAGTCTTTCCCATTCTATTTTTTTTTCCTCTATTTCTTTGCACCAATCACCGAGGTAGGCTTTCTTATTTCTCCTTGCTATTCTTTGGAACTCTGCATTCAAATGGGTTTATCTTTCCTTTTCTCCTTTGCTTTCACTTCTCTTCTTTACTCAGGTATTTGTAAGGCTTCCAAGAACAGCCATTTTGATTTTTGCATTTCTTTTCTTGGGGATGGTTTTGATTCCTATCTCCTGTACAATGCTGTGAACCTCCTTTCATAGTTCTTCAGGCACTCTATCAGATCTAGTCCCTTGAATCTGTTTCTCGTAAGCAATTTGATTTAGGTCATACCTGAATGGTCTAGTAGTTTTCCCTACTTTCTTCAATTTAAGTCTGAATATGGCAATAAGGAGTTCATGACCTGAGCCATAGTCAGCTCCCAGTTTTGATTTTGCTGACTGCATAGAGCTTCTCCATCTTAGGCTGCAAAGAATATAATCAATCTGATTTCATTGTTGACCATCTGGTGATGTCCATGTGTAGAGTCTTCTCTTGTGCAGTTGGAAGAGGGTGTTTGCTATGACCAGTGTGTTCTCTTGACAAAACTCTATTAGCCTTTGCCCTGTTTAATTCTGTACTCTAAGGCCAAATTTGCCTGTTTCTCCAGGTGTTTCTTGACTTCCTACTTTTCCATCCCTGTCTCCTATAATGGAAAGGACATTTTTGGGGGTGTTCATTCTAGAAGGTCTTTTAGGTCTTCATAGAACCATTCACCTTCAGCTTCTTCAGCATTACTGTGATACTGAATGGTTTGACTTGGAAATGAACAGAGATCATTCTGTCATTTTTGAGATTGCATCAAAGTACTCCATTTCAGACTGTTTTGTTCACTATGACTACTCTATTTCTTCTAAGGGATTCTTGCTCATAGTAGTAGGTAAAATGGTCATCTGAATTAAATTCACCCATTCCAGTCCTTTTTAGTTTGCTGATTCCTAAAATATCGACATTCACTGTTGTCATCTCCAGTTTAACCACTTCCAATTTGCCTTGATTCATGGACCTATCATTCCACGTTCATATGTAGTATTGCCCTTTGTGGCATCAGACTTTGCGTCTATCACCAGCCACAGCCACAACTGGGTGTTGTTTTTTCTTTGGCTCCTTTTCTTCATCCTTTCTGGAGTTATTTCTCCAGTGATCTCCAGTAGCATATTGGGCACCTTCTGATCTGAGGAGTTCATCTTCAGTGTCCTATCTTTTTGCCTTTTCATACTGTTATTAGCATTCTCAAGGCAAGAATACTGAAGTGGTTTGCCATTCCTTTCTCCAGTGCACTACATTTTTTTGGAACTCTCCACTATGACCCGTCTGTTTTGGGTGGCCCTACATAGCATGACTCGTAATTTCATTGAGTTAGACAAGGCTGTGGTCCATGTGATCAGGTTGGTTAGTTTTCTGTGATTGTGGTTTTCAGTCTGTCTACCCTCTGATGGTGGAGAAGGCAATGGCAACCCACTCCAGTACTCTTGCCTGGAAAGTCCCTTGGATGGAGGAGCCTGGTGGGCTGCAGTCCATGGGGTCACAAAGAGTCAGACACGATTGAGCAACTTCCCTTTCACTTTTCACTTTCATGCATTGGAGAAGGAAATGGCAACCCTCTCCAGTGTTCTTGCCTAGAGAATCCCAGGGACAGTGGAGCCTGGTGGGCTGCTGTCTATGGGGTCTATGTCTATGTCTATGGGGTCGCACAGAGTCAGACACGACTGACACGACTTATCAGCAGCAGCAGCAACCCTCTGATGGAGAAGGAAAAGAGGCTTGTGGAAACTTCCTGATGATAGAGACTGACTGAGGGAGAAACTGGGTCTTTTTTCTGATGGGGCAGGCCATACTCAGTAAATCTTTAATCCAGTTTCTCTTGATGGGTGGAGCTGTGTTCCCTTCCTGTTATTTACCTGGGATCAAACTATGTTGGAGGTAATGAAGATACTGGCGACCTCCTCCAAAAGGTCCCATGCATATACTGCTACACTCATTGTCCCAACCCTGCAGCATTCAACCACCAACACACGCCTCTGCTGGAGACTCCTGGACAGTCCCAGGAAAGTCTGGGTCAGTCTCTTATGGGATCACTGCTTCTTTCTCCTGGGTCCTGGTGTGCACAAGGTTCTGTTTGTGCCCTCTGAGAGTCTATTTTCCAGTCCCGTGTAAGTTTTGGCAACTCTATGGTGGGGTTAATGGCGACCTCCTTCAAGAGGGCTTATGCCATACCCAATTCTGCTGCAAATCAGAGCCCCTGTCCCTGTGGCAGTCCATTGCTGACCTGTTACCCCCCAGGAGATGCTCAAACACAGTTGTGTTTCACTCTCTCTGGGGTCTCTGTGTCCTGGTGCACACAAGGTTTGTTTGAGCCTTCTGAGCATCTCTCACGGGAATGGGGTTTGATTCTAAATGCAAATTCGCCCCTCCTACCATCTTTGTGGGGCTTCTCCTTTGCCCTTGGAAGTGGGGTATCTCTTCGCAGCCACTCCAGCATCACGCAGCTGCCGCTCCGGTGCCTAACGTCTTGTTGGGGCTTCTCTGACCTTGGACATGCGATATCTTCTCTCAGCCACTCCAGCGCCATGCAGCTGCCACTCCAGTGCTGCTCAGCTGCCAATTTAAAACTTATGGATTTTTAATATGTTTCTAGAATTTTCCATTTAATATTTGTGGACCATGGATAACTGAAACTGCATAAAATAAAAACAAAAATGAGGGGGAACTACTGTTTGCTGATCCATTCTTAAATCACATGGATGAATCCAAATTTTTCACAGTATATGATCCTTTAATGTACTGTTTAATTTGGTTTTCTAAATAATTTGTTGAGGGTTTTGCATGTATGGTTTCAGGGATTTGAGTTTGTAGTTTTTTTTAATTTTATATTTTTTAGTTTTGGTATCATCGTGATATTGGTCTCACAAAATGAATTTGGAAGTATTACCTCATCTTCTATATGTTGGGAGCCTTTAAGAATTGGCATTAATTTTGTTTAAATGTTTGGTAGAATTCACCAGTGGAACCATCTGGTACCGGTCTTTTCTTTGTTGGAGAATGTTTTTCATATTATTTAAATATGCTGTTTCAATATCGGTCTGCTCAGAATTTCTGTCTCTGTATAATATGGTCTTAGTAAGTGGTTCAGTTCAGTTCAGTTCAGTCGCTCAGTCGTATCTTAATCTTTGTGACCCCATGAATCGCAGACTTCCAGGCCTCCCTGTCCATCACCAACTCCCGGAGTTCATTCAAACTCATGTCCATCGAGTTGGTGATGCCATCCAACCAACTCATCCTCTGTCGTCCCCTTTTCCTCCTGCCTCTAATCCCTCCCAGCATCATAGTCTTTTCCAATGAGTCAACTCTTTGCATGAGGTGCCCAAAGTACTGGAGTTTCAGCTTTAGCATCATTCCTTCCAAAGAACACCCAGGGCTGATTTCCTTTAGAATGGACTGGTTGGATCTCCTTGCAGTCCAAGGGACTCCAAAGAGTCTTCTCCAACGCCACAGTTCAAAAGCATCAATTCTTCAGCGTTCAGCCTTCTTCACAGTCCAACTCTCACATCCATACATGACCCCTGGAAAAACCATAGCCTTGACTAGAAGGACCTTTGTTGGCAAAGTAATGTAAGTGTTAAGTCCACAAATTTATCCATTTCTTCTAGGTTATCTGATTTGTTGACACATATTGTTCATTATAGTCTCTCATGATCTTTTCTGTTTCTGTGCCATCCATCAATTGTAATGTCTCTTCTTTTATATGTGATTTAATTTATTTTGATGTTTTCTCTTTCTTCATGTTTAGTGAAGGTAAATATTTGTCATTTTTAATCTTTCATAAAACTAACTTCTAGTTTTGTCATTTTTAAAATTATTTTTCTATTTTTAATTTCAGTTATTTCTGCTCTAATTGTTGTTTTCTTTCCTTTGTTAGCTTTCAGTTTAGGATTTTGTCTACATTTTGAGGTATAAAATAAAGTTTTAATTTGAAATTTTTATTAATATTTTCAGTGTAATTATTCATCACTATAAATTGCCTTCTCAGCACTGATTTTGCTGTACTTGTAAGTTCAGTATGTTGTATTTTTGGTTTTGATTGTAAACTCAGCAGTGGCCACAGGACTGGAAAAGGTCAGTTTTCATTCCAAACCCAAAGAAAGGCAATGCCAAAGAATGCTCAAACTACTGCACAGTTGCCCTCATCTTACATGCTAGTAAAGTAATGCTCAAAATTCTCCAAGCCAGGCTTCAGCAATACGTGAACCGTGAACTTCCAGATGTTTTAGAAAAGGCAGGGGAACCAGAGATTAAATTGCCAACATCTACTGGATCATCAAAAAAGCAAGAGAGTTCCAGAAAAACATCTATTTCTGCTTTATTGACTATGCCAAAGCCTTTGACTGTGTGGATCACAAGAAACTGTGGAAAATTCTGAAAGAGATGGGAATACCAGACAACCTGACCCACCTCTTGAGAAACCTATTTGCAGGTCAGGAAGCAACAGTTAGAACTGGAGATGGAACAACAGACTGGTTTCAAATTGGAAAAGGAGTATGCCAAGGCTGTATATTGTCACCCTGCTTATTGAACTCCTATGCAGAGTACATCATGAGAAACGCTGGGCTGGAAGAAGCACATGCTGGAATATCAATAACCTCAGATATGCAGATGACACCACCCTTATGGCAGAAAGTGAAGAGGATCTAAAAGCCTCTTGATGAAAGTGAAAGAGGAGAGTGAAAATGTTGGCTTAAAGCTCAACATTCAGAAAACTAAGATCATGGCATCTGGTCCCATCGCTTCATGGCAAATAGGTGGGAAAACAGTGGAAACAGTGTCAGGCTTCATTTTTTTGGGCCCCAAAATCACTGCAGATGGTGATTGCAGCCATGAAATTAAAAGACGCTTACTCCTTGGAAGGAATGTTATGACCAACCTAGATAGCATATTCAAAACAGAGACGTTCCTTTGCCAACAAAGGTCCTTCTAGTCAAGGCTATGGTTTTTCCAGTGGTCATGTATGGATGTTGGACTGTGAAGAAAGCTGAGCACTGAAGAATTGATACTTTTGAACTGTTGTTTTGGAGAAGACTCTTTGGAGTCCCTTGGACTGCAAGGAGATCCAACCAGTCCATTCTAAAGGAGATCAGTCCTGGATGTTCATTGGAAGGACTGATGGAAAAGCTGAAACTCCAATACTTTGACTACCTCATGCGAAGAGTTGACTCATTGGCAGAGACTCTGATGCTGGGATGGATTGGAGGAGGGAGAAGAAGGGGCCGACAGAGGATGAGATGGCTGGATGGCATCTCCGACTCAATGGACATAAGTTTGAGTGAACTCCAGGAGTTGGTGATGGACAGGGAGGCCTGGCATGCTGCTAATCATGGGGTCACAAAGATTCGGACACGACTGAGTGACTAAACTAAACTGAACTGAACTGAAGCTATTTTCTAATTTATATTTTCACTTATTCTCTGATCCAAAGGTTTTTCAGGAGTGTATTATTTATAATGATCACCCTTGTATGTGAGAGCCCTCTGAAGTAATGGAAATTTCTGTATTTTTCTGTGGATATTGGTTACAAAATACATTCATATGCAAAAGTATGTTGAGCTATTCATGTAATATGTATGTACTTCATGTAAGCTATATCTCAATTTTTATAAAATAAATAGTTATTGGAAAAATTGGTCTTCTGTTTTAAAAGAAAGAACAAAGAGTGCACTTTTTTCAATTTCCATATATTTGTGACTTTCTCTCTTTTCTTTGGTTACCTATTTCTAGTTTTATTCCATTGAGGTCAAAACATATGATTGGAATAATTTCAACTTTGTTAAAGTTTTAATGCTTATTTTGTGACCAATCTTGTGATCATTCCTAGAGGAAGTTTTGTGTGCATTTGAAAGAAATGCATATTCTGCTACTGCTAGATAGAATATTCTTTGTAAATTTGTTAGATGAAATTGATCTACATTGCTATTAGAGTGTGCTGTTTCTTTATTCATTTTCTATCTGGATGATCTATGCATTATGGAAAGTGTCATATCAGAGTTTCCTAATATTATATTATTTCTGTCTATTTCTTCCTTTAATTCTGTTAATGTTGGTTTTATACAGTGTTCTTATATTGGGTGCATATATATTTATAATTGCTGTATCTTCCTTTTGAATTGATACTTTTATCATTATGTAATGACCTATTTTTTCTCTTTTGACAGATTTTTCTTAGCCAATTTTGTCTAATGTATGTGCAATTACATATTTACACATACATTACTTTCCTTTGGTTATCATTTACATGACATATCTTTTTACTCCCACTCACTTCCATCCTTTACCTGTCCTTAAATCTAAAGTTGAGTCTCAGTCTTTCTGGTTCAAGATAGCAGAGTAGAAAGACATGCACTCATCTCTTACTGGGAGAGCACCAAAATCACAACTAGCTGGAACACAGCAAAAAAAGATACTCCATGTCTAATAGACACAGAAAAAGCTGCAATGAGATGGTAGAAGGGGTGAAAACACGATAAAATCAAATCCCATACCTGTCAGATTGGTGACCCACAATCTGGAAAACAATAATAGCAAAGAAGTTTTCCCACTGTTGTGAAGGTTCTGAGATTCATGTCAGACTTCCCAGCCTAGGGATCTGGCAAAGGGACTGGGAAACCCCAGGTAAGATGACTTGCAAGGCCAGTGGAATTAGATTACAAGACTTCCACAGGACTGTGGGGAGACATATTCCACTCTTGGAAGGCACAAACAAAATCTTGTGAATGCCAAGACCCAGGGAAAAGGGGAAGTGACACCACAGGACACTGAACCAGAACTATCTGCTAACACTGGAGGGTCTAATGTGGTGGAGTTGGTTAACAGTGGCTAATTGCAGTGATGGGGGAATTGGCAGTAGAACTCCTGGAAGACACCTAATGGAGTAAGCCCTATTGAAGATCACCATTAACTCTATCATAAAGCCCATAGACCCCAGAACTGAGTCGTCTCAGACCAAACAAATAACAGGGACAGATTTCAACTCCACATAAGCAGAAACTTAAAGTTTACTGAGAAAGGCCTTGCCCACCAGAGCAATACCCAGTTTTCTGTACCATGAGTCTGTCCTGTTAGGAAGCTTATACAAGCCTCTTAGCCTCATCTACCAGAGGGCAGAGAGAAGAAGCAAGAAAAACTACAATCCAATAGCAGCAAGGACAAAAACAGCATTGCTATTGTACTGTCATTCAGTCATGTCTGACTCTTTGCAACTCTGTGGACTACAGCACGCCAGGCTTCCCAGTCTTTCATCAACTCCTGGAGCTTGCTCAAACTCATGTCCACTGAGTCGGTGATGCTATCTAACCATCTCATCCTCTGTCACCCACTTCTCCTCCCACCTTCAATCTTTCCCAGCATCAGGAACGTTTCCAATGAGTCAGCTCTTCAAATCAGGTGGCCAAAGTATTTGAGCTTAAGCTTCAGCATCCGTCCTTCTAATGAATACTCAGGGTTGATTTCCTTTAAGATTGACTGGCTTGGTATTGCCCTCTAAGTGACTCTCAAGAGTCTTCTCCAGAGGGGTGATCCTAAGATGGCTGAGGAATAGGATGGGGAGACCACTTTCTCCCCCACAAATACATCAAGTGATCATTTGAACGTTGAGAAAATACCACAAAACAATTTCTGAATGCTGGCAGAGGACATCAGGAACCCAGAAATGCAGCCCATTCTCTTGGAAAGGAGGTAGGACAAAATATAAAAATAAAAAGAGAGACAAAAGAATTAGGGATGGAGACCCATCCTGCGGAGGAAGTCATGAAGGAGGAGAAGTTTCCAAACACCAGGAAACCCTCTCACTGCCAGGTCTGTGGGGAGTTTTGGAATCTCAGAGGGCAACATAACCGGGAGGGGAAAAAAAACAAACAAACAACAACAACAAAACACACACACACACACACACACACACACACAGATTATTCATCTAATCACATCTCCCAGCAGAGAAGTAGCCCAGATGCTTGTGTCTACCACCAGCAAGCAGGGGCTGAACAGGGAGGCATGGGCTGCATTGTTTCGGGTAAGGGCCGGGCCTGAATGCCCTGAGGAAAATCTGAGGGAGCTAACATTAGATAACAACCCAAACCATGGGATACCCAGAGACAGAGAGAAAAAGAGAGAGAAAGAGAGAGAGAGAACTTTCCCGTGAAAAGCTCTAACCTAAGGCACTGCTGGGCTGCTCACAGAACAAAGGACAGAGCAAATACCAGAGCAGAGCTAGCTGGCTGTGCCCAGCCCATCCCCCACCAGAGGCAGAGAGACAGGCGGGCAACAGCCAGAGCTGGAGGGCGAGGGGCAATCTTAGCCCCGGAGATGGCATCCTCTACCAATCTGTGAGCAGGCTTCCAGTTGCTAACCAAGTCTTCCTGGGATCCTGGATGGTTGACATCTGCCAGGAGGGCTGCAGACAAGGATCAGCGCCCCAGAGGAGACACACAGCACACCTGAGACGGCGCTCCTGCTGTGCACCCAGGAAACCAGGTAGCTGGGACCAGGGATGTGGTAAGACACACTGCCCACCTGAGTAGAGTGAGCTTACCAAGCCCCTGGTCACATGAGCTGCTCAGACCTGGGATGGGCACAAAATGCAGGCCCAACTGAGTCTGTGCCCTTGTGGGATACCCAAGACCTGAACCTGAGCAGCTTAAACCTGGAAAGTGCACAAAACCCAGGGCCCACTTTAGACAGTTCCCCTGCAGAGTAACCTTGAACCTGAGCAGTGAAGACTGGGAAAACACACACTCTGTGAATGGGAGCAAATCCAGCGTGGCCCAGACAATGCGAGCACGCCCCACACATGCCAGTAATATTTGTCTGCAGGATTCCTCCCTCCCTACAGCACAACCGAACAAGTGAGCCTAAATAAGTGACCACTTTCGCCACCTTGTGTCAAGGTGGAAACTAGACACTGAAAAGACTTGCAAACAGAGGAAGCCAACATAAACAAAGAGGGAACTACTTTGGAAGTGAAAGGTGCAAGAGATTAGAACCCTGCAGTTAGCAATGAATATATTGGAAGGGACCTATAGACCTTGAGAAGAAGCATAAGCTGGAACAAAGAACTATCTGAAACTGAACTGACCCTACACTGCCCTCAACAGTTCCAGAGAAATTCTTAGATACAATATACTATTATCATTTTTTTAATTTTATTTTTAAAAATTTTTAAGTTCTTTATCACTCTGTTAATTTTGTTTTTATAACCTATTACTTTGCAAAATACCCTATTTTAAAATCAATTTACTATATAATTTTTTTAATTTTTGTGATTTTTAAAAATATTTTATTTAATTTTTTTGTATGTTGGCTTTTTTAAAATTTGTTTTATTTTTTAACTTTACAGAGTCTAACTTCTACTCTAGATTTTTAATCTTTGCTTTTTGGTATTTATTATCAATTTAGTATGTTTAAGCATCCAATCTTCAGTACTTATTTTTACTTAGGAGTGTGATTACTGGCTTGACTACCCTCTCCCCCTTTTGACTCTCCTTTTTCTTCCCCAGGTCATATCTATATCCTCCCTCCCCCTTCTCTTCTCCGCCCAACTCTCTGAACCTCTTTGGGTATTCCAGGCTGTGGAGAAAACTTAGGGAACTGAATACTGGCTAGATCGGTCTCTACACTTTTGATTCCCCCTCTTCTCCTGGTCACCTCTATCTCCCTCCTCCCTCTTCTCTTCTTCATGTTATTCTGCAAACCTCTCTGGGTGTCCCTCACTGTGAAGAATCTTTTCTCCATTAACCTAGAAGTGCGGAATGGATGCAGAAGTCTTGAGGCTACCGTAAGAATAAGACTGAAAACCAGAGGCAGGAGGCATAAATCCAAAACCTGAGAACTCCAGAAAATTCCTGAATCCAGGGAACATTACTGGACAAGAGCTCATCCAAAAACCTTGATACCTACACTGAAATCAAGATCCACCCAAGAGCGAATAAGTCTCAGAGCAAGACATACCAAGCTAATTCTCCAACAAGGCAGGAACATAGCCCTAAGCATTAAAATTCAGGTAGTCAAACGTCACACCAAAACCATAGACACCCCAAAACTCACTACTGGATACTTCATTGCACTCAAGAGAGAAGAGATCCAGCTCCATGCACCAGAACACAAACACAAGTTTCCCTAACCAGGAAACCTTGACAAGTCACTCGTCCAACCCCACCCACAGGGGAGGAACCTCCAAAACAAAGAGGAACCACAAACTTCCAGCATACAGAAAGGCCACCCCAAACACAGTAATCTAAACTAGAAGAAAAGGCAGAGAAATATTCAGCAGGTAAAGTAGCTTGATAAATGCCCGCCAAATCAAACAAAAAAGGAGGATATAGGGAGTCCACCTGGAAAAGAATTCAGAATAATGATAATAAAAATGATCCAAAATCTTGAAAACAAAATGGAGTTACAGATAAATATTCTGGAGACAAGGATTGAGAAGATGTAAGAAAAGTTTAACAAGGACCTAGAAGAAATAATAAAGAGTCAATCAACAATGAATAATGCAATATCTGAGATCAAAAACACTCTTGAGGGAACAAACAGTAGAATAACTGAGACAGAAGTTAGGGTAAATGAGGTTGAAGATAGAATGGTAGAAATAATGAAACAGAGAGGAAAAAAGAATTAAAAGAAATGAGGACAACCTTAGGGACCTCTGGGACAATGTCAAACACCACAACATTCGAATCATAGGAGTCCCAGACAAAAAGAAAGGCCATGAGAAAATATTCGAGGACATAATAGTTGAAAACTTCCCTAAAATGGAGAAGGAAATACCCACCCAAGTCCAAGAAACCCAGAAAGTCCCAAACAGGATAAACCCAAAGCAAAACACACCAAGACACATATTAATCAAATTAACAAAGATCAAACACAAAGAATAAATATTAAAAGCAGCAAGGGAAAAAACAATAAATAACACAGAAGGAGATTCCCATAATTATAACAGCTGATCTTTCAATAGAAATTCTTCAGGCCAGAAGGGAATGGCAGGACATACTTAAAGTGATGAAAGAGAAAAATCTACAATCCAGATTACTGTATCCAGCAAGGATCTCATTCAAATATGTAGGACAAATCAAAAGCTTTACAGACAAGCAAAAGCTGAGAAAATTCAGCACCACCAAACCAGCTATTCAACAAATGATAAAGATCTTCTCTAGACAGGAAACACAGAAAGAGTGTCTATACTCAAACCCAAAACAACAAAGTAAATGGCAATGGAACCATACTTATCAATAATTACCTTAAATGTAAATGAGTCAGATGCCCCAACCAAAGACAAAGACTGGCTGAATGGATACAAAAACAAGACCCCTATATACACTGTCTACAAGAGACCCACTTCAAAACAGGGGACACATACAGACTGAAAGTGAAAGGCTGGAAAAAGATATTGCATGAAAATGGAGACCCAAAGAAAGCAGGAGTAGCAATACTCATATCAGATAAAATAGACTTTAAAATAAAGGCTGTGAAAAGAGACAAAGAAGGACATTACATAATGATCAAAGGATCAATCCAAGAAGAAGATATAACAATTATAAATATATACTCACCCGACATAGGAGCACCACAATATGTAAGGAAAATGCTAACAAGTATGAAAAGGGAAATTAACAATAACACAATAGTAGTGGGAGACTTTAATACCCCATTCATATATATGGATAGATCAACTAAACAGAAAATTAACAAGGAAACACGAACTTTAAATGATACAGTGTACCAATTAGAAATAATTGGTATATATAGGACATTTGACCCCAAAACAATGAATTCCACCTTTTTCTCAACTGCATATGGACCATTCTCCAGGATAGATGATATGCCGGGCCATAAATCTAATATTGGTAAATTCAAAAAAAATTGAAATCATTCCAATCATCTTTGCTGACCACAATGCAGTAAGATTAGAGGTCAATTATAGGGGAAAAAAACTATTAAAAATTTCAACCTCTGGGGGCTAAAAAACATGCTTTTGAATAACCAAAAAAATCACAGAAGAAATCAAAGAAGAAATCAAAATATGCATCAGTTCAGTCGCTCAGTCGTGTCCGACTCTTTGCGACCCCATGAATCGCAGCATGCCAGGCTTCCCTGTCCATCACCAACTCCCGGAGTTAATTCAGATTCACATCCATCAAGTCAGTGATGCCATCCAGCCATCTCATCCACTGTCATCCCCTTCTCCTCCTGCCCCCAATCCCTCCCAGCATCAGAGTCTTTTCCAATGAGTCAACTCTTCGCATGAGGTGGCCAAAGTACTGGAGTTTCAGCTTTAGCATCATTCCTTCCAAAGAAATCCCAGGGCTGATCTCCTTCAGAATGGACTGGTTGGATCTCCTTGCAGTCCAAGGGACTCTCAAGAGTCTTCTCCAACACCACAGTTTAGAAGCATCAGTTCTTTGGCACTCAGCCTTCTTCACAGTCTAACTCTCACATCCATACATCACCACAGGAAAAAACATAGCCTTGACTAGACGGACGTTTGTTGTCAAAGTAATGTCTCTGCTTTTGAAGATGCTATCTAGGTTGGTCACAACTTTCCTTCCAAGGAGTAAGCGTCTTTTAATTTCATGGCTGCAATCATCATCTGCAGTAATTTTGGAGCCCCCGAAAATAAAGTCTGACACTGTTTCTACTGTTTCCCCATCTATTTCCCATGAAGTGGTGGTACCAGATGTCATGATCTTCGATTTCTGAATGTTGAACTTTAAGCCAACTTTTTCACTCCCCACTTTCACTTTCATCAAGAGGCTTTTTAGTTCCTCTTCACTTTCTGCCATAAGGGTGGTGTCATCTGCATATCTGAGATTATTGATATTTCTCCTGGCAATCTTGAGTCCAGCTTGTGTTTCTTCCAGTCCAGCATTTCTCATGATGTACTCTGCATAGAAGTTCAATAAGCAGGGTGACAATATACAGCCTTGACATACTCCTTTTCCTATTAGGAACCACTCTGTTGTTCCATGTCCAGTTCTAACTCTTGCTTCCTGAGCTGCATACAAATTTCTCAAGAGGCAGGTCAGGTCGTCTGGTATTCCCATCTCTTTCAGAATTTTCGAGTTTATTGTGATCCACACAAATCACCGACCTAGAGCCAGACATCTTGGAATGTGAAGTCAAGTGGGCCTTAGAAAGCATCACTACGAACAAAGCTAGTGGTTGTGATGGAATTCCAGTTGAACTCTTTCAAATCCTGAAAGATGATGCTCTGAAAGTGCTGCACTCAATATGCTAGCAAATTTGGAAAACTCAGCAGTGGCCACAGGACTAGAAAAGGTCAGTTTTCATTCCAATCCCAAAGAAAGGCAATGTCAAATAATCCTCAAACTATCACACAATTGCACTCATCTCACATGCTAGTAAAGTAGTGCTCAAAATTCTGCAAGCCAGGCTTCAACAATATGTGAACCTTGAACTTCCTGATGTTCAAGCTGTTTTAGAAAAGGCAGGGAAATCAGAGATCAAATTGCCAACATCTACTGGATCATCAAAAAAGCAAGAGAGTTCCAGAAAAACATCTATTTCTGCTTTATTGACTATGCCAAAGGCTTTGACTGTGTGGATCACAAGAAACTGTGAAAAATTCTGAAAGAGATGGGAATACCAGACCACCTGACCTGCCTCTTGAGAAATCTGTATGCAGCTCAGGAAGCAAGAGTTAGAACTGGACATGGAACAACAGACTGGTTCTAAATAGGAAAAGCAGTATGTCAAGGCTGTATATTGTCACCCTGCTTGTTTAACATATGCATAGACGAATGAAAATGAAAACACAACAACCCAAAGCCTATGGGACACTGTAAAAGCAGTGTTAAGGGGAAGGTTCATAGCAATACAGGCTTACCTCAAAAAACAAGAAAAAAGTCATATATCAACATGAATCCACCACAAATATACACATGTTCCCTATCCCTTTAAAGTTAAAAAATAAAATTAAAAAATAAAACAGCACACACACACACACAAAAACTTAGTACAATAAAAAAAAGAAAAAAGTCGAATAAATAACCTAACTCTATACCTAGAATAACTAGAAAATGAAGAAATGAAGAACCCCAGGTTTAGTAGAAGGAAAGAAATCTTAAAAATTAGGACAGAAATAAATATGAAAGAAACAAAAGAAACCATAGCAAAATCAACAAAACTAATATTGGTTCTTTGAGAAGATAAATAAAATTGACAAACCATTAGACAGACTTATCCGGAAAGAAAAGGAGAAGAATCAAATCAACAAAATTAGAAATGAAAATAGAGGAATCACAACAGACAGCGCAGAAATACAAAGGATCATAAGAGATTATTATCAGCAACTATATGCCAATAAAATGGACAACTTGGAAGAAATCAACAAATACTTTGAAATCTATAAGTTTCTGAAACTGAACCAGGAAGAAATAAAAAATCTTAACAGACCCATCAGAAGCATGGAAATTGAAACTGTAATCAGAAATCTTCCAGAAAACAAAAGCCCAGGACCAGACAGCTTCACAGCTGAATTCTACCAATAATTTAGAGAAGAGCTAATACCTATCCTACTAAAACTCTTCCAGAAAATTGCAGAGGGAGGTAAACTTCCAAACTCATTCTATGAGGCCACCATCACTCTAATACCAAAACCAGACAAAGATACGAAAAAAAAAAGAAAAGAAAAAAAGAAAAGAAAACTACAGACCAATATCGTTGATGAACAAGATGCAAAAATCCTTAACAAAATTCTAGCAAACAGAATCCAACAACATATTAAAAAGATCGTACCTCATGACCAAGTCGGCTTTAACCCAGGAATGTAAGTATTCTTTAATATCCGCAAATCAATCAGTGTAATACACTACATTAACAAATTGAAAGATAAAAACATATGATTATTTCAATAGATGCAGAGTATGCCTTTGACAAAATTCAACATCCGTTTATGATAAAAACCCTCCAGAAAGGAAGAATAGAAGGAACATAACTCAACATAATAAAAGCCATATATGGCAAACCCACAGCAAACATTATCCTCAAGGTTTAAAAAATTGAAAGCATTTCCTCTAAAGTCAGGAGGAAGACAAGGGTGCCCACTCTCACCACTACTATTCAACATAGTTTTGAAGTTTTGGCCATAGCAATCAGAGCAGAAAAAGAAATAAAAGGAATCCTGATTGGAAAAGAAGAAGTAAAACTCTCACTGTTTGCAGATGACATGATCCTCTACATAGAAAACCCGAAAGACTCCACCAGAAAATTACTAGAGCTAATTAATAAATATAGTAAAGGTGCAGGAAAAAAAATTAACACACAGAAACAGAAATCTCTTGCATTCCTATACACTAACAGTGAGAAAACAGAAAGAGAAAGTAAGAAAACAATTTTATTCACCATTGCAACAAAAAGAATAAAAAACTCAGGAATATATCTACTTAAAGAAACAAAAGACATATATATTTAAAACTATAAAAGACTGATGAAAGGAATCAAAGAGGACACAAATAGATGGAGAAATATACCATGTTCATGGATTGGAAGAATCAATATAGTGAAAATGAGTATACGACCCAAAGCAATCTATAGATTCAGTACCATCCCTATTAAGCTACCAATGGTATTTTTCACAGAGCTAGACCAAATCATTTCACAATTTGTATGGAAATACAAAAAAAAACCCAAATAGCCAAAGCAATCTTGAGAAAGAAGAAAGGAACTGGAGGAATCAACCTGTCTGTCTTCAGGCTATACTACAAAGCTACAGTCCTCAAGACAGTAGGGTACTGGCACAAAGACAGAAATATAGATCAATGGAACAAAATAGAAAGCCCAGAGATAAATCCATGTGCCTATGGACCCCTTATCTTTGACACAGGAGGCAAAAATATACAGTGGAGAAAAGACAATCTCTTTAACAAGTGGTGCTGGGAAAACTGGCCAATCACTTGTAAAAGAATGAAACTAGAACACTTTCTAACACCATACACAAGAATAAACTCAAAATGGATTAAAGATCTAAATATAAGACCAGAAACTATAAAACTCTTAGAGGAGAACATATGCAAAACACTCTCTAACATAAATCACAGCAGGATCCTCTATGACCCACCTCCTAGAGTAATGGAAATAAAAGCAAAAATAAACAAACAGGACCTAATTAAACTAAAAGCTGTTACACAAGGAAGGAAACTATAAGCAAAGTGAAAAGACAGCTTTAAAATTGGAAGAAAATAATAGCAGTCAAAACAACTAACAAAGAATTAATCGCAAAAATATACAGGCAACACCTGCAGCTCAATTCCAGAAAAATAAATGACCCAATCATGGGGAACAGATGTAAACCATGCTTGATTCATGTGAATTTATGGCAAAAACCACTACAATACTGTAAAGTAATTAGCCTCCAATTAAAATAAATAAACTAAAAATAAATAAATAAATAAAGTGAAGTGCCATACCAGCACCCAGCAATGTCCTAATCCTTTCTTTACTATTTTATAGTTATATTTTTAAGTAACTGACATAAAATAATTGTCATATCAATTATAATTCAATAAAAATTAAAAATTTATGACTAAATACATAAAATTATCATAATTGACAATTTATAGAGATTTCATATCTAAATTCATGCAGTAGAATTATCTCCCTAGACCCAAGAAACTTATAGTTTAGTGAGGAAACCCAGACATAAATTCACTGATGTCCAGTGTGCTAAGTGGCTTCAGTCATGTCCAACTCTTTGAGACCCCATAGACTGCAGCCTGCCAAGCCCTTCTTCCATGGGACGCTGTGGGTGAGAGTACCTGAGTGGTCTGTCCATGGGACTCTGTGGGCGACAGTACCTGAGTGGGTTGCCATGCCCACTGATAAAAATTAAGTTCAGCTCATTCACTCGCTCAGTCATGTCCAAATCTTTATGACTGGATGAACTGCATCATGCCAGGCATCCCTGTTCATTACCAACTCCCAGAGCTTACCCAAACTCACCTCCATTGAGTTGGTGATGCCATCCAACCATCTTGTCCTCTGTCATCCCCTTCTCCTGCCCTCAATCTTTCCTAGCATCAGGGTCTTGTGAAATGAATCAGCTCTTTGCATCAGGTGGCTAAAGTATTGGAGTTTCAGCTTCAGCATCAGTCCTTCCAAAGAATATTCAGGACTGATCTCCTTTTAGGATGGACTGGTTGGATCTCCTTGCAGTCCAAGGGACTCTCAAGAGTCTTCTCCAACACCACGGTTCAAAAGCATCAATTCTTCGGTACTCAGCTTTCTCTATAGTCCAAATCTCACATGCATACATGACTACTAGAAAAAACATAGCCTTGAGTAGACAGACCTTTCTTGGCAAAGTAATGTCTGCTTTTTAATATGCTATCTAGGTTGGTCATAACTTTCCTTCCAAGGAGTAAGCATATTTTAATTTCACGGCTACAATCAACATCTGCAGTGATTTTGGAGCCCCCAAAAATAAAATCTGACACTGTTTCCATTATTTCCCCATCTATTTGGCATGAAGTGATGGGACCAGATGCCATGATCTTCGTTTTCTGAATGTTGAGCTTTAAGCCAACTTTTTCACTCTCCTCTTTCACTTTCATCAAGAGGCTTTTTAGTTCCTCTTCACTTTCTGCTATAAGGGTGATATCATCTGCATATCTGAGGTTATTGCTATTTCTCCCAGCAATCTTGATTCCAGCTTGTGCTTCTTCCAGCACAGCGTTTCTCATGATGTACTCTGCATAGAAGTTCAACAAGCAGGATGACAATATACAGCCTTGACGTACTCCTTTTCCTATTTGGAACCAGTCTGTTGTTCCATTGTCCAGTTCTAACTGTTTCTTCTTGACCTGAATACAGATTGCTCCAGAAGCAGGTCAGGTGGTCTGGTATTCCCATCTCTTTCAGAATTTTCCACAGTTTCTTGTGATCCACACAGTCAAAGGCTTTGGCATAGTCAATAAAGCAGAAATAGATGTTTTTCTGGAACTCTCTTGCTTTTTTGATGATCCAGCAGATGTTGGAAATTTGATCTCTTGTTCCTCTGCCTTTTCTAAAACCAGCTTGAATTACCAAATAATTAGTATACAATGAGATCAATGGGGAGGTAGAGTCCTGGAGGGACACAAGGGAAATATTCCTTTGAAGAGGTAGGATTTTCACTGGGCCTTGAGAATACCTTGGATGGAAGGAAAGAAAGGGTGCAAGCCTTTCAGACAGGAAGAATAATGTAAAATGTAGAGGCAGAGGATGCCCAAAGCATGTTTAAGGAATGAGTAAATAGGTTTAGTTTGGGCTAGATGATTTGGTAGAGTAATATTAAAATATTTGGGTAAATCTAAAGGGTGAAAGGCCTGGAATTACAGGATATTTACCTGCTACAAGACCCTAGTATGCCATTACTCTGTCAGGAATACATATGTGGATCATGAAAATGTCATATGAATTGCCGAAAGTTACATATCCCATGGTATAGCTTAGATTTGACTTTGACATTCTACCTCCTCAGTCAGTGTTTTCCAACAAAATTCAGTGTTCAAAGTTTCGCCTACTTCAGGACAGCAGTAAGCAATGAATTTTACCAAACAGTAGGATGAGTAGAGAGATTCATTTTTCATTACTGAGGCTCTTCAAAGCATCTGGTCAGTAATCTTAACCTTTCATTTTTTGGAGGATTTAGGATATTGTTGGTCAGCATCACTTCCCTAATTCTTTCTCAGAAGGATGTACAATCAAGTTATTATGTTCCTTACTGTCTTGTTCCCTCTTCAACACTTCCCAGGTTCAGTAGGAACTGGGGAGTTCCTCAAAAACATGAGATCCAGATAAGGAAAAGTGGACAGATTTTTGGTGTCAACTATAATAAGACATCAAATCACAACATTTTGTCCTTTTCTGAAAGTGAAAAGTGAAAGTCAAGTCCAAATTTTTGTGACCCCATGGACGATCACCTGCAGGTCTCCTCTGTCTGTGGAATTCTCCAGGCCAGAATACTGGAGTGAGTAACTGTTTCCTTCTCCAGGGGATCTTCCCAACCCAGGGATCGATCCCAGGTCTCCTGCATTAGAGGAAAATTCTTTACTGTCTGAGCCACCAGACACATTTTACCTTGATGCCTTTTAAAGTAAATGTAAATTTGAAAAAATGAGGGAAGACTTTTTTTTTTTTTTTTAAACTAAATCACCCTTGAAGTTCCAGGAATTGTCTTCACTATTGTCTCTTTTTCTTTCAGTCTCAGATGCCTTGCTGATCCCTCTGTTTTCATTTATTTTCCTCTCCTCTTTTCCAAATTCCCAGATGTTCATTCACTGATGTCCTCTTTGTTAGCAAATCATAGTCACTGATACATCACTAGAGTTTGGATTGTAACACTATCAAGAATTTTATCTAAAGTATGGGGTTTGCATATGTGTCTGGCTACTGATTGACTGAAAAATATCTTTCCTAACTACTGGTTGAAATTTCAGCATGATAAAATTAAAATGACTTCATAGAATCTGTCTTTAACTTGGAGAGGAACAAAAGAACCAAGCTGTTCCTCTGACACGGATGAGAGGACCCATCTCAGAAATATCTGAACCCACTCAAAATTTCAAAAGAACATGAGCTCAAGGCCAAAATCCTGGGAGATGCCTTCTATAGAGGCAGTTGGAGTGCTGCAAGGAAAATACAAAATTCTTGTCCATTTTCATGTTATCCCACGCAGATCTAATCTCATATTCTAAGAAAGACATCTCTTAATCAAATGTTGAGTAAATATAAATGGGAAAAGAGCACCTCAAACACATTTTATATTTTATTTTTAGCTCAGTTAACCCCCAGAGCCATTAACTGAACTGTAGCTTCAGGGCTTCCCTGGAGGGAAGCTCAAAGGCTTTCGTGCCTCCACAGTCCAAGCTCCCTATCTTTCTTCAGTGCTGAAAGAGTTTAGGGCTTGAACTTTAAAACAAAAAACATACAGTCCTCATTTCCATTTTTGATCAGTGCACAAGTATTACCAAAGCTTGATTTATTTTCAAAACCAGGCTTGATTTTTTTCAGATGCAAAGCCCCAGAAGTCTGACCTAAATGAACTGGCTATTGTTAAGCCAAGTCTAACTTTTGCATGTTGAAATGTAATTTCTAGACAGAAAGAACTTTTTGAAATTATATCCACAAGTCTCCTTTTGAACATCCTTCCAGTTATATTTTTATGAACTTGAGGAAGTCACACTCCCTTTCTAGTTCTAGGTTCTTTATATGGTATGAGAGAAGAAAAGGATAAATTAAATCAATGGCTCTGAAACTTTATGGAACATGAGAATCATAAGAGGAGCATGCTAAAATACACATGCTTAAGCATCAGCCATAATATTGCTTATGATTTACTAGGCTTGAGGTACAGCTCTGGGAGCTAAAATTTTAATCACCTTTCCAGGCCATTTTGATGGACACCACAGGGACCATTGCTCTCTAAATTGCTATCCATACCTAAAATCAAGAAACTGATATATCGTGTAGAAATGTTGACATGTAACTGGGCTACTCAATTTACTAAGAGCTTTACATATATTACTTAATGCACTGAAACTGGTCAGATCTCTAAAAACACTAGCTGATGAGGAGGATTGTAACTAAAACAGAAAGAAGATTAATAAAAGTCAAGAATGAAATTTAGGGTTAGACATGTGAGAAAAAATTGGAATAGCAATATCTAGGGCCCTTCATCAATAAGGTTTTATATTTTTGACAATATTCAACATATCACTTACTTAGAAGTAAAATAACATATACCATTCTCTTTTATTTTTTTTTTAATTTTTAAAAAATTGTTGGGCAAGCCCAGCAGCATGTGGGATCTTAGTTCCCTGACCAAGGGTCAAACTCATGCTTCCTGAATTGGAATCAGAGTCTTACTGGGCTGCCAGGGAACTCCCCTGTCATATTCAAGCTATGGAAAAAGATTTAGATGAAGGTCGCCTGATAAGACAGAGATAAGGTTTGAATTAAGAGTATTTAAAATGTCCCAGTTATGAGTGTAAATTGAAACAGTCACAGTGGAAAATAGTATGGAGATTCCTTTAAAAACTAAAAATATAGCTACCATATTATCCAGCAATCCTAATACTGGGAATATATCAAGAGAAGCCATAATTCAAAAAGATACATACACCCCAATTTTATAGCAGTAACTAGTTACAATCACCAGGATATGGAAGCAACCTAAATGTCCATCAACAGAGGAAAGGATAAAGAAGACGTGGTAGATATATAAATAGAATATTACTCAACTATAAAAAGAAATGAAGCTTGGCCATTTGTAGAGACCTGGATGTACCTAGAGAGTCTCATACAGAGTAAAGTCAGAAAAGGAAAATCAAATGTTATATATTAATGAATATATGTGGAATATAGAAAAATGGTTTAGATAATCTCATTGCAAACAGAAATAGAGACACAAACGTAAAGAACAAATGTTTGGATAACTGACACAAGGGGTGATCCCTTATGGCAGAAAGTGAAGAGGAACTAAAGAGCCTTTTGATGAAAGTAAAAGTGGAGAGTGAAAAAGTTGGCTTAAAGCTCAACATTCAGAAAACTAATATCATGGCATCTGACCCCATCGCTTCAAGGCAAATAGATGGGGAAACAGTGGAAACAGTTGAAGACTTTATTTTGGGGGGCTCCAAAATCACTGCAGATGGTGATTGCAGCCATGAAATTAAAAGATGCTTACTCCTTGGCAGGAAAGTTACGACAAGCCTAGACAGCATATTAAAAGCAGAGACATTACTTTGCCAAGAAAGGCCCGTCTAGTCAAGGCTATGGTTTTTCCAGTAGTCATGTATGGATGTGAGAGTTGCACTATAAAGAAAGCTGAGTGCCGAAGAATTGATGCTTTTGAACTGTGGTGTTGGAGAAGACTCTTGAGAGTCCCTTGGACTGCAAGGAGATCCAACCAGTCCATCCTAAAGGATATCAGTACTGAGTGTTCATTGGAAGGACTGATGCTGAAGCTGAAACTCCAATACTTTAGCCACCTGATGCGAAGAGCTGACTCATTTGAAAAGACCCTGATGCTGGGAAAGATTGAAGGTGAAAGAAGAAGGGGATGACAGAGGATGAGATGGTTGGATGGCATCACCCACTCAATGTGCATGAGTTTGAGTAAACTCTGAGAGTTGGTGATGGACAGGAAGGCCTGGCATGCTGCAGTTCCATGAGGTCTCAAAGAGTTGGACATGACTGAGTGACTGAACTGAACTGAACTGAGGAGTAGTGGAAGCATTTGGGAGACTGGGATGGATATATATATGCTATTGGTATTATTTATAAACTAGGTAGAAACCTGTATATGGCTTAAGAAGCAACAGTTAGAAGCCTTTATGGAACAACTGAATGGTTCAGGATTGACAAAGGAGTATGACAAAGCTGTAATTGTTTCTGAAAGAGATGGGAATACCAGACCACCTGACCTGCCTCTTGAGAAACCTATATGCAGGTCAGGAAGCAACAGTTAGAACTGGACATGGAACAGCAGACTGGTTCCAAATAGGAAAGGGAGTATGTCAAGGCTGTATATTGTTACCCTGCTTATTCAACTTATATTCAGAGTACATCATGAGACACACTGGACTGGAAGAAACACAAGCTGGAATCAAGATTGCTGGGAGAAATAGCAATAACCTCAGATATGCAGATGATATCACCCTTATGGCAGAAAGTGAAGAGGAACTAAAAAGCCTCTTGATGAAAGTGAAAGTGGAGAGTGAAAAAGTTGGCTTAAAGCTCAACATTCAGAAAACGAAGATCATGGCATCTGGTCCCATCACTTCATGGGAAATAGATGGGGAAACAGTGTCAGACTTTATTTTTCTGGGCTCCAAAATCACTGCAGATGGTGACTGCAGCCATGAAATTAAAAGAGGCTTACTCCTTGGAAGGAAAGTTATGTCCAAGCTAGATAGCATACTGAAAAGCAGAGACATTACTTTGCCAACAAAGGTCCGTCTAGTCAAAGCTATGGTTTTTCCTGTGGTCATGTATGGATGTGAGAGTTGGACTGTGAAGAAGGCTGAGCGCAGAAGAATTGATGCTTTTGAACTGTGGTGTTGGAGAAGACTTTTGAGAGTCCCTTGGGCTGAAAGGAGATCCAACCAGTCCATTCTGAAGGAGATCAGCCCTGGGATTTCTTTGGAAGGAATGATGCTAAAGCTGAAACTCCAGTACTTTGGCCACCTCATGCGAAGAGTTGACTCATTGGAAAAGACTCTGATGCTGGGAGGGATTGGGGGCAGGAGGAGAAGGGGACGACAGAGGGTGAAATGGCTGGATGGCATCACTGACTTAATGGACGTGAATCTGAGTGAACTCCGGGAGTTGGTGATGGACAGGGAGGCCTGGCGTGCTGTGATTCATGGAATCACAAAGAGTGACACGACTGAGCAACTGAACTGAACTGAACTGAACTGAGGGCTGTAAGCAAGAATCTTCTCCATGTCTCTTCCTAACTTATGGTGAACCATTGGCAATCTTTGAAATTTTTGGCTTACGGGTGCATCACTACAGTCCTCCAGGTTCATATGTCATTTCCCCCATGTCTCTTTACATAACCTTCCCTCTGTACATGCCTGTATCTGTCTAAACTTCCCATAAGAACACCAATCATATAGGATTGTCGCCCATACTAATGATCTTATTTTTACTTGATTACATTTTCAAAGGCCTTACCTTCAAATAAAGTTACATTCTGAAATATGGGAGTTAGAACTTTACCGTACCTTTTCAGAGGAAACAACCAAACCTATAACACAACGAAAACATCCTACAGCAGGTTAAAAAAACTGTGGTGCGTACATACCATGGAATAGTACTCGGTAGCCAAGGAGTGAACTACTTAACTTATGTGCATCATAAGTTAAGTTACATCATGGCAAATGCCAGGTTGGATGAATCACAAGCTGGAATAAAGATTGCTGAGAGAAATATCAACAACCTTAGATATACAGATGATACCACTCTAATGGCAGAAAGCAAAGAGGAACTAAAGAGCTTCTTGATGAAGTGGAAAGAGAAGAGTAAAAAAGTTGGCATAAAACTCAACATTCAAAAAACAAAGATTGTGGCAGCCGGTTCCATCACTTCATTGCAAACAGATGGGGGAAAATGGAAAAAGTGACAGACTTTATTTTCTTGGGCTCCAAAATTACTATGGATAGTGACTACAGCCATGAAATTAAAAGACACTTGCTCCTTGGAAGAAAAGCTATGAAAAACCTAGACAGCTTATTGAAAAGCAGAGACATCACTTTGCCAACAAAAGTCCATCTAGTCAAAGCTATGGTTTTTCCAGTGGTCATGTATGGTTCTGAGAGTTGGAGCATAAAGAAGGCTGAGCACTGAAAACTTGATGTTTTTGAACTGTGATGTTGGAGAAGACTCTTGATAGTCTCTTGGACTGAAAGGAGATCAAACCAATCAATCCTAGACAAATCAACCTTGGATATTCATTGGAGGGACTGATATTGAAGCTGAAGCTGCAATGCTTTGGCTCCCTGATGTGAAGAGCTAACTCATGGGAAAAGACCCTGATGATGGGAAAGATTTAGGCAAGAGGAGAATTGGGCAACAGAGGATGAGATGGTTGGGTAACACCACTGACTTTCTGGGAGATAGTGAAGGAGAGAGAAGTCCGTTGTGCTTCAGTCCATTGGGTTACGAAGAGTTGGACATGACTTAGCAACTTAGCAACAAAATAGATATACATAATTTGAATGGATCTTAAATACATTATCTGACTGGAATAAAAAGTAATTATGAAAATATCACAAATTGTATGATTCCATTTACATAATATTTACAAAATGAAAAATATATAGAGATGGAAAATAGAGTGGTGATTAAATTTAGGATTCCTAAATCCTATTTCCAGGATTTAGGAATGGTGTGTTAGAGGGGACAGGGATTATTCTGGTGATGGAATAGTTCTGTATCACAGTTACAATGATGATCACTTAAATCTTTTCATGTGATAAAATGGCATAAAGCTACACATATATGTTGTGCCAATGTCAAGTTCCTGGTTTTGATATTCTACTAAAGCTATATAAGGGCTTCCCAGGTGGCCTTAGTGGTAAAAAATCTGCATGCTAATGAAGGAGATTTAAGAGACACGGGTTCATTCCCTGGGTAGAGAAGATCCTCTAGAAGAGGAAATGGCACCCCACTGCAGTATTCTTACCAAGAGAATCTACCGAGGAGCCTAGCAGGCTACAGTCCATGGGGTCTCAGACTCAGACATGGCTGAGTGTCTGAGACACACAAAAATAAATCATTTAAAATATAACCATTCGGGGAACTGAGTGAAGGATTCATGGGACCTTCCTGTGTGTTTCTGTACAACTTCCTGTGAATGTATTATTACTATTAAAAAATTTTAAAAATTTTGAAGTAGTTGTCTTTTCTCCATAAAACTAGAGAACAGCCTTCTCCAAAAGTTGAAGACTGTTTTCTCTGTATACCATCACTCAATTGGAATACACATGGAGACTAGAAGCCAATAGATTAGTGACCCAGTGGATGACTTAGGTATGAGCAGTACACATAAGGAGTGTACTAAGTTAGAGGCTGTGTTCCCCATGAATATGACAATAGTCAGTAGAATTGCAGTGGGTGACAGAACTGCATTGGGAACTGGCAGGAGCAGACTTATTTGAAAAAACTTTTGAGCCACATATTGAGGAAACACAGAAATACTGTGAGAGAAACATTTTGGAGGAATTTGTCATTCTGAATGAGTAGGTAGTGGCAAGACCAGTGAAATGCATGCTATGTAAACCTATTTGACTCATAGGCTGGTAAGATCTGGGAAAATTTATTCTAAATATGAAATGATAAGTCCTATAACAAAGTTACAATCAAGCACTACAGAATCTCAAAGAAGAGAGTGACCAGCTTAGGTTGAGAAAGACTTCATGGAAAAGATGACAATTGATTTTGAAATGTTAGGATTTCATTAGGCAGAAGAAATTGTATATGCAAAGTCAGAAATAGGTAAATGAGCCTAAGAAATTGCAATTGGTCCATCAACAATAAATGGATCAAGAAAATGTCCATGTATATGTGTGTGCATTATAGGATCATATTTAGCCATAAAATAAGGAAAATCTGCTATTTGTGACAACATAGATGGCTAGGTATTATGCAAAGTGAAATAAGTCAGAAAACTACAAATACTTCATGATATCACTTACATATGAATCTAAAAAACAAATATAAACAAATTTTTAAGTACAGAGAACACACTGGCAGCTGGTAGAAGTAGGAGGTGGGAAAACTGATAAAATAATATAAACCTTCAGTTATATGATAAGTAAGTCATAAGGATATAGAGCATAGCATGGTGACTATAGTTAACAATGCATATATTTCAAAATTCAGAGAGTAGACCTTAAAACTCCTTATCACAAGAAAGAAATTTGCAACTATGTGTGGTGATGGATGTTAACTAAACTTACTGTGATAATCATTTCAAACATATACACATATCAAATCATTGTGTTGTATAGCTAAAAGTAATACAATGGTATACGTCAACTACATCACAATGTTTGAAAAATAAATTAGAACAAATTTCCTCTTCAAAAGGAAAAAAAAAAAGAAAGAAAGAAACTGCTCTTTTCAGGCTCCCATCAATTGGTAGACAGACTGCCTAGTGACACTTGTCCTCTACCAGCCTCATGGTTACACCTTTTATTCTCTAAATACCTTAGTACTTAGCCTCCTCACTCCAATTCTTAACTCCATACTATTAATAGGTGGCCTTTCTTAAGTATTAAATAAATCCACATGGATATTTCTCCAATGTCCTGGCATTTAAGTTATCAAAATCTTCATCTCTGATGTCCTGGTTCTCTATTCCACTTCATTTACCACACGATAATTACATTCTGATATCAGTACATAAAACTTCCCTACCTCCAATTTCACTCGACTCTTGAACCATAGTTCCTCCTTTAAAATTTGTAGTTTAACCATTTTCATCATGATCATTTTTTGAACTAATCTGGGTTTTGCGTTAGCCCTTAAAGTTTCTCCCTATATCTAAGGACTCAAGACTTTTTTCTCCTTGATTCCTTCATCTTTAAGCTTAGATTTCATGATCCTCTGTATCAATAACTATCCTACCAAAGCAATGAAGTTCCTTCCTCTTCTGGCTCTTTCAACCAATTTATCTGGAAAAAGCAAACATTACACAAAGCCAGTTATTTACTTTCAGCTACTTTATCAGAAATAAGGTTAATACTAAATAGGAAACGATGTAATCAAGGGTAGTTTTGAGCCACTAAGAATTCATACCTCCAAGACTCAGCTGTGTTCTCAATATAACCCAACAACTAAATTACATCTCTAAAGTTCTGAGACTATCAACAACTATTCTAGCACTTCTTCAAATTTCTGACCCTCCTACTTAAGCTGATAGCATTCTTCTCAAATCCACAAGAGAAGAATCTATCAGATAATAGATGTATTCTAGAGATACACTGGAAACATGAACATAATTAACGCACGTTGTTGTTGTTGTTCATTCTCCCAGTTATGTCTGATTATTTGCAACCATATGGACACCAGCACGCCAGGCTTTTCCAGTTCTTCACATCTCACAGAGCTTGTTCAAATTCGTGTCCACTGAGTTCATGTTACCATCCAACCATCTCATCCTCTTTCATCCCCTTCTTCTCCTGCCTTCAATCTTTCCCAGCATAAGGGTCTTTTCTAGTGAGTCAACTCTTCTCATCAGATGGTCAAAGAACTGGACCTCCAGCTTCGGCACCAGTCCTTCCAATTAATATTCAGGACTCAATTCCTTTAAGATTGACTGGTTTTCTCTCCTTGCAGTCCAAGGGACTCTCAGAGTCTTCTCCAACACCACAGTTCAAAAGCATCAGTTCTTTGGTGCTCAGCATTCTTTATGGTCCAACACTTAAATCCATACAACTATTGGAAAAAACATAGCTTTGGCTAGACAGAGCTTCGTCAGCCAAGTAATGTCTCTGCTTTATAATATGCTGTCTAGGTTGGTCATAGCTTTTCTTCCAAAGATAAAGTGCCTTTTAATTTTATGGCTATAGTCACCATCTGCAGTGATTTTGGAGACCTAGAAAATAAAGTCTCTCACTCTTTCCAATTTTTCCCCATCTATTTACCATGAAGTTATGGGACCAGATGCCATGATCTTAGGTCTTGAATGTTGAATTTTATGCCAGCCTTTTCACTCTCCTCTTTCACTTTCATCAAGAGGCTTTTTACTTCCTCTTCACTTTCTGCCATTAGGGTGGTGTCATTGGCATATCTGAGGTTACTGATATTTCTCCTGGCAATCTTGATTCAAGCTTGTGTTTCATCCATCCTGGCATTTTGCATGAATTAATCTGCATATAAGTTAAATAAGCAGGGTTAAAAAAAAATGCAGCCTTGGCGTACTGCTTTCCCAATTTGGAAACAATACATTGTTGCATGTCCAGTTCTAACTGCTGCTTCTTAATCTTCATACAGGTTTTTCAGGAGGAAGATAAAGTGGTCTGGTATTCCCATCTCTTGAAGAATTTTCCACAGTTTGTTGTGACCCACACAGTCAAAGACTTTAGTGTAGTCAATGAAGCAGAAGTAGTTGTTTTTCTAGAATTCTCTTGCCTTTTCTATGATCCAACAGATGTTAGCGATTTGATCTCTGGTTCCTTTGCCTTTTCTAAATCCAGATTGAGCATCTGGAAGTTCTTGGTTCATGTACTGCTGAAGCACAGCTTGGACAGTTTTCAGCATTATTTTCCTAGCATGTGAAATGAGTGAAATTGTGTGGTTTTTTTTTTTTTTTTTTTTTGGTTTTAATTTTATTTTATTTTTAAACTTTACATAATTGTATCAGTTTTGCCAAACATCAAAATGAACATTCTTTGTCATTGCCTTTCTTTGGAATTGGAATGAAAATTGACCTTTTCCAGTCCTGTGGCCACTGCTGATTTTTTTTAAAATTTGCTGGCATATTGAGTGCAGCACTATAACAGCATTATCTTTTAAGATTTGAAATAGCTCAACTCCAATTCCATCACCTCCACTAGCTTTGTTGTAGTGATGCTTTCTAAGGCCCACTTGACTTTATGCTCCAGGAAGTCTGGCTCTTGGTGATTGATCACACCATCATGGTGACCTGGGTGATTAAGATCTTTTTTGTATAGCTCTTCTGTGTATTCTTGCCAGCTATTCTTAATTTCTTCTGCTTCTGTTAGGTCCATAGAATTTCTGTCCTTTATTGTGCCCATCTTTTCATGAAAAGTTCCCTCGGTATCTCTAATTTTCTTGAAGACATCTCTAGTCTTTCCCATTCTATTGTTTTCCTCTATTTCTTTGCACTGATCACTGAGGAAGGCTTTATTATCTTTCCTTGCTATTCCTTGGAACTCTGCATTCAGGTTGGTATATATTTTCTTTTCTCCTTTACTGTTAGCTTCTCTTCTTTTTTTAGCTATTTGTAAGGTCTCCTCAGACAACAGTTTTGCCTTTTTGCATTTCTCTTTTTGGAGATGGTTTAAATCTCCATTCATAATTCTTCAGGCATTCTGTCTGTTAGATGTAATGTCTTGAATCTATTTGTAACTTTAACTGTATAATTGTAAAGGATGTGATTTCAGTCATACCTTAATGGGGTAGTTGTTTTCCCTACTTTCTTCATTTAAGCCTGAATTTTGCAATAAGGAGTTCATGATCTGAGCAGTAGTCAGATTCCAGCCTTGTTTTTGCTATGTACAGAGCTGATTGTGGCTCAGATCATGAACCCCTTATTGCCAGATTCAGACTTAAATTGAAGAAAGTAGGGAAAACCACTAGATCATTCAGATGTGACCTAAATAAAATTTCTCATGATTATACAGTGGAATGGAGAAATAGATTTAAGGGACTACATCTGATAGACAGAGTGCCTGATGAAATATGGAATGAGGTTCGGGACAAACTGGAGACAGGGATCAAGATCATCCCCAGGGGAAAGAAATGCAAAAGAGCAAAATGGCTGTCTGGGGAGGCCTTACAAATAGCTGTGAAAAGAAGAGAAGTGAAAAGCAAAGGAGAAAAGGAAGGATATAAGCATCTGCATGCAGAGTTCCAAAGAAAAACAAGAAGAGATAAGAAAGCCTTCCTCAGTGATCAGTGCCAAGAAATAGAGGAAAACAACAGAATGGAAAAGACTAGAGATCTCTTCAAGAAAATTAGAGATACCAAGGGAAAATTTCATGCGAAGATGGGCTCGATAAAGGAAAGAAATGGTATGGACCTAACAGAAGCAGAAGATATTAAGAAGAGGTGACAAGAATACACAGAAGAACTGTACAAAAAAGATCTTCATGACCCAAATAATCACGATGGTACAATCACTCACCTAGAGCCAGACATCCTGGAATGTGAAGTCAAGTGGGCCTTAGAAAGCATCACTACAAACAAAGCTAGTGGAGGTGATGGAATTCCAGTTGAGCTATTTCAAATCCTCAAAAATAACACTGTGAAAGTGCTGCACTCAATATGCCAGCAAATTTTGAAAATTCAGCAGTGGCCACAGGACTGGAAAAGGTCAGTTTTCATTGCAATACCAAAGAAAGGCAATGCCAAAGAATGCTCAAACAATCGCACAATTGCACTCATGTCATACGCTAGTAAAGTAATGCTCAATATTCTCCAAGCCAGGCTTCAGCAAAACATGAACAGTGAACTTCCAGATGTTCAAGCTGGTTTTAGAAAAGGCAGAGGAACCAGAGATCAAATTGCCAACATCCACTGGATCATCTAAAAAGCAAGAGAGTTCCATAAAAACATCTATTTCTGCTTTATTGACAATGCCAAAACCTTTGACTGTGTGGATCACAATAAACTGTGGAAAATTCTGAAAGAGATGGGAATACCAGACTACCTGACTTGCCTCTTGAGAAACCTATATGCAGGTCAGGAAGCAACAGTTAGAACTGGATATGGAACAACAGACTGGTTCCAAATAGGAAAAGGAGTACGCTAAGGCTGTATATTGTCACTTTGCATATTTAACTGATATGCAGAGTACATCATGAGAAATGCTAGGCTGGAAGAAGCACAAGATGGGATCAAGATTGCCGGGAGAAATACCAATAACCTCAGATATGCAGATGATACCACCCTTATGACAGAAAATGAAGAAGAACTAAAAAGCCTCTTGAAGAAAGTGAAAGAGGAGAGTGAAAATGTTGGCTTAAAGCTCAACATTCAGAAAACGAAGATCATTGCATCTGGTCCCATCACTTCATGGGAAATAGATGGGGAAACAGTGGAAACAGTGGCTGACTTTATTTTTTTGGGCTCCAAAATCACTGCAGATGGTGATTGCAGCCATAAAATTAAAAGACACTTACTCCTTGGAAGGAAAGTTGTGACCAACCTAGATAGCATATTGAAAAGCAGAGAGGTTACTTTGCCGACAAAGGTCCATCTAGTCAAGGCTATGGTCTTTCCAGTGGTCATGTATGGATGTAAGAGTTGGACTGTGAAGAAAGCTGAGTGCCAAAGAATTGATGCTTTTGAACTGTGGTATTGGAGAAGACTCTTGAGAGTCCCTTGGACTGCAAGGAGATCCAACCAGTCCATTCTAAAGGAGATCAGTCCTGGTTGTTCATTAGAAGGACTGATGCTGAGGCTGAAACTCCAATACTTTGGCCACCTCATGCGAAGAGCTGACTCATTAGAAAAGACTCTGATACTGGGAGGGATTGGGGGCAGGAGGAGAAGGGGACGACAGAGGATGAGATGGCTGGATGGCATCACCGACTTGATGGATATGAGTTTGAGTAAACTCAGGGAGTTGATGATGGACAGGGAGGCCTGGCATGCTGCAATTCATGGGGTCACAAAGACTCGGACACGACTGAGGGACTGAACTGAACTGAGACCTTCTCCATCTTCGGCTGCAAAGAATATAATCAATCTGATTTCAGTAATGACTATCTGGATATTGTCATTGCTGAACTATTTGTAATAACAAAAGACAAAAGGAAAAAAAAAAAACATGGTACATTTACAAAATGGAATTCTAAGTGCCTGTGAAAGGAGTCATTTACTTCAATATCCCCTATGACAACAGCAATTAGAGTAAACATTAATTTTATATGCATCTGCCCTGGGTATCACATGTTTGAGGAAGGAGATCAGCCCTGTGATTTCTTTGGAAAGAATGATGCTAAAGCTGAAACTCCAGTACTTTGGCCACCTCATGCAAAGAGTTGACTCATTGGAAAAGACTCTGATTCTGGGAGGGATTGGGAGCAGGAAGAGAAGGGGATGACAGAGGATGAGATGGCTGGATGGCATCACTGACTCGATGGACATGATTTTGAGTGAACTCCCGGAGTTGGTGATGGACAGAGAGGCCTGGCCTGCTGCAATTCATGGGGTTGCAAAGAGTCGGACACGACTGAGTGACTGAACTGAACGGAACTGAATGACACATGAAGTAAATACCATGACAGTTAAAGTTAATGCAGGCTATTTCGATTAGGATATGGGCTCTGAGATCCTAGTTAAATTCCTATAAATTTGTATCTTATGATTACCTTTATATGACCCCCCCTCTTGATACCCCTGTCTCTGGTAACCATCAATATGATCTTTGTTTTTCTGAGTTTTTTTTTTTAAAGAGAGATTGCATCTAAATGTGATATCATACAGCATGTATTTGTCTTGTTCTATATCTCTTAGAATGTCCTTAAAACCTAGCCATGTTGTCACACAAAAAAATGATTATTTTATTTTTATGGTGAAAAAATACTCCTTTATATGTTGTTGTTGTCTAGTCACTAAGTCGTATCCAACCCTTGTGACCCCAAGAACTGTAGCCCGCCAGTCTCATCTGTCCATGGGATTTCCTGGGCAAGAATGCAAGGGTGAGTTGAACTATTTCAAATCCTAAAAGATGACACCGTTAAAGTCCTGCACTCAATATGCCAGCAAATTTGGAAAACCCAGCATTGGCCACAGGATTGTAAAGTGTTGGTTTCATTCCAATCCCAAAGAAAGGCAATGACCAAAAATGTGCAAACTACCTCACAGTTGCAGTCATCTCACATGCTAACAAAGTAATGCTGAAAATTCTCCAAATGAGGCTTCAACAGTATGTGAACGGAGAACTTCCCAATGTTCAAATTGGATTTAGACAGGGGAACCAGAGATTAAATTGCCATGACATCTATTGGATCATTAAAAAAGCAAGAGATTTCCAGAAAAATATCTACATCTGCTTTATTGACTATGCCAAAGCCTTTGACTGTGTGGATCACAACAAACTGGACAATTCTTAAAGAGATGGGAATATCAGAGCACCTACCTGATCTGCCTCCTGAGAAATCTGTATGCATGTCAAGAAGCAACAGTCAGAACTGGACATGGAACAATGGGCTGATTCCAAATTGGGGAAGGAGTTCGTCAAGGTTGTATATTGTCACCCTACTTATTTAACTTATATACAGAGTACATAATGCGAAATGCCAGGCTGGATGAAACACAAGCCGGAATCAAGATTGCCAGGAGAAATATCAGTAATCTCTGATATGCAGATGACATCACCCTCATGGCAGAAAGTGAAGAGGAATTAGAGCTTCTTGATGAAATTGCAAGAGGAGAGTGTGAAAGCTGGCTTAAAACTCAACATTCAGAAAACAAAGATTAGAGCATCTGGTCCCATCACTTCATGGCAAATAGATGAGAAAACAATGGAAACAGTGAGAGACATTATTTTCTTCGGCTCCAAAATCACTGCAGATGATGACTGCAGCCATGAAATTAAAAGACGCTTGCTACTTGGAAGAAAGCTACGACCAAACTTGACAGTATACTAAAAAGCAGAGACATTACTTTCCCGACAAATGTCCATCTAGTCAAAGTTACGGCTTTTCCACTAGTCATGGATGGAAGTGAGAGCTGGGCCATAAAGAAAACTGAGTACTGAAGAATTGATGTTTTTGAACTGTGGTGTTGGAGAAGACTCTTGAGAGTCCCTTGGACTGCAAGGATCAAACCAGGCAATCTTAAAGCAAGTCAACCTTGAATATTCATTGGTAGGACTGATGTTGAAGCTTTAGCTCCAATATTTTGGCCACCTGATGCAAAGAACTGACTCTTAGAAAAGATCCAGATGCTGGGAAAGATTGAAGGCAGGAGGAGAAGGGGACAACAGAGTATGAGATGGTTGGATGGCATCACTGACTAGATGGACATGAGTTTGAGCAAGCTCTGGGAGTTGGTAATGGACAGGGAAGCCTGGCGTGCTACAGTCCATGGGGTCAGAAAGATTCAGACACGACTGAGTGACTGAACTGAACTGAACTGAACTAAATACTGGCATGGCTTGCCATTTCCTTCTCCAGGGGATCTTCCCTATCCAGGGATTGAAACCACACCTCCTGCATTACAGGCAGATTCTTTATTGCTTAGCCACCTGTGAAGCCCATTCCAAGATATATATATTTTATTATTGCATATATCTTTTATATAATAAGATGGAATATTGTTCAACTATATATATATATATCAACTACATATGATATATATCATTATATATGGTATTATAAAAATATCAATATTCAACTGTGTATATATATATATATATATAAACAATATTGAAGTGTGTGCATATGTGTGTGTGTGTATATATATATATATATACATACACACACTTCTTTCTACCCATTCATCTGTCAGTGGACATAGAGGCTATATGCATGCTTTGGTTCTTGTAAATAATGCTCCATAAACATGGAAGTGAAGGTTTCACTTCTATATAGTGTTTTTTTTTTTTCTTCAGATATGAGCACCAAAGTACAATTGCTGCATTCATATGGTAGCTCTATTTCTAATTTTTTATAGAACCTCCGTACTCTTTTCTGATGAACCATCCCACTAACAATGCAATGCACTAGAGTACCCTTTCATCACATCCTCACCCATATATTTATCTCCTGTCTTCTTGATGATAAAACTTTAGGTGGTATTGCATTGTAATTTTGTTTTGCATTACAATCATCCCTAATGATTAGTGATACTGTGCACTTTTTGATGTACCTGTTGGTCATTCGTTTATCTTCTTTGGAAAAATGATCTTTCAGGTCCTTTGCTCCTTTTAATTAGACTATTTGTTGTTTTCTTAACCATATTTTATATATCGTTAGTATTTTTCTATTCTATAAGTAATCTTTTCATCCTGTACATCATCTCTTTTGTTATGCAGTAAAGTTTAACTTTGATATAGATCCACTTATTTCATTTTGTTGCTTGTATTTTAGGTGCCACGTTGAAAAAAAAAAAAAAAAAAAAACATTGCCAAGACCCTGTCAAGGAAATGTTTGTCATGTTTCTAGGAATTTTATCTTTGGTCTTACATTTAAGTCTTTAATACATTTTGAGTTAATTTTTGTGACTGGTCTAATATGGGGGGGTCTAGTTTTATTCTTTTACAAGTAATATCCAATTTTCCCAGCCCCAGTTATTAAAGAGACAGTCTTTTCTCCATTGAGTATTTATGGCTTCCTTCTCAAGTAATATTTGGACGTATGCATCGGTTTATTTGGGCTTCCCTGGTGGCTCAGACAGTAAAGAATCTGCCTGCAATGTGGGAAACTCGAGTTTATTCCCTGGGTTGGGAAGATCCCCTGGAGAAAGCAATGGCTACTCACTCTAGTATTCTTGCCTGCAGAATTCCAAGGATAGAGGAGCCTAGCAGGCTACAGTCCATAGGGTCGCAAAGAGTATGACATGACTGAGTGACTAACACTTGCACTTGCATAAATTTATTTACTGGCTCTCAATTCTGCTACATTAGTCTAGGATTCTTTTTTAATGCTAGTACCATGCTGCTTTGATTATTATAGTTTTATAATACAGTTTGAAATCAGGAAGTATAATGCCTCTTGCTTTGCTTTTCTACCTCAGGATTACTTTCACTTCTTGAGGTTTTTTTGTGTTTACATATAAATTTCTAGAATTGTTTCCTACTTCTGTAAAAGCATTGGAATCTTGACTACAATTGCCCTGAATCTATAGATGGTTTGAATGGACATTTTAACAATACAAATTTTTGCAATCCACAAACATGGAATACGTTTATATTTATTTTTGTCTTTTTCAATGTCTCTCATCAGTGACTTAGAATTTTCAGTGTAGAGATTTTTCACTTCCTTGGCTAAATTTATTCCAAAATGCTTTATTGTATTAGATGCTATTTTATACTAGATAGTTTCTTTTTTTTTTTTTTTTCAGGTAATTTGTTATTAGTACACACCAACAATACTGATTTTTGTATGTTAATTTTGTATTCTGGCATTTGACTAAATGGATAAATTAGATGTAACAAAATTTTGGTAGAGTACTTGGGTTTTCTATACATAAAATCATGTCATCTAGAAATAGAACAATTTTAATTCTTCCTTTTCAATTCTAATGCTTTTTATTTCTTTTTCTTCCCTGACTGCTCTGACTGGGACTTCTAGTATTAGAAGTGATGATGAGGAGGAGTGTTGATTAGGAGTGATGAAGGTGGAAACCATTGTCTTGTTCCTTATCTTAGAGGAAAAGTTCTCAAGTTTTCACCATTGGGTATGATATTAGTAATAGTTTGCCACATATGACTTGTATCCGGTTGAAATACATCCTTTTTATAACTGATATGCTCAGAATTTTCATTATTCTGTGTGAATTTGTCTGCCGAATTTTGTCAAGTGCTTTTTCTGCATCTATTGAGATGATATGATTCTTTCATTTCACTCTGTTAATGTGATGTAACACATTGATATATATATATATATACACACATATACTTTCACCCCAGGATAAATCCTATTTTATCATGAAGAATAATTATTTTAATCTACTACTGAATTCCAGTTGCTAGTATTTTATTAAGATATTTTGTAGGTTTTTTTTTTTTTTTTTGGCATGTCAGATCTTAGTTCCCCAAACAGGGATTGAACCCATGCCTCCTGCATTGGAAGTGCAGAGTCTTAATCACTGGACTACCAGGACAGTCCTGAGAAGTTTTGTTTCTATATTCATCAGGGATATGAGCCTGTAGATTTCCTCTGTAGTAGTCTTCATTTATGGTTTTCATATCAGGATAATGCTAAACTCGAGAGGGTCCCCTGGTTTTAATGTTTTGGAAAAGTTTAAAAAGGATTTCTGGCAATTTTTCTTTAAATTTTTGGCAAAATTCACCAGTGAAGCTATCTGATCTTGAGTTTTCCTTCATTCAGTTCAGTTCAGTCGCTCAGTCGTGTCCGACTCTTTGTGACCCCATGAACTGCAGCATGCCAGGCCTCCCTGTTGATCACCAACTCCCAGAGTTTACTCAAGTTCATGTCCAGCGAGTCGGTGATGTCATCCAACCATCTCATCCTCCGTCATCCCCTTCTCCAGCCTTCAATCTTTCCCAGCATCAGGATCTTTTCAAATGAGTCAGCTCTTCGCATCAAGTGACCAAAGTATTGGAGTTTCAGCTTCAACATTAGTCCTTCCAATGAATACTTAGGATTGGATTCCTTTAGGATAGACTGGTTTGACCTCCTTGCAGTCCAAGGGACTCTTAAGAGTCTTTTCCAACAGCACAGTTCAAAAGCATCAATTCTTTGGCACTCAATTTTCTTTATAGTCCAACTCTCACATCCATACATGACTACTGCAAAAACCATAGCCTTAACTAGAAGGACCTTTGTTGGTTTCTTTCATTGGGAGATTTTTATTACTGATTCAATCTCATTACTAGTAAATGGTCTATTCAGATTTTTATTTCTCTCTAATTCAGTTTCAGTAAATTATACATTTACAATAATTATTCCATTTTTTCTAGGTTGTCTAGTTTGTTGGTGTATAGATTTTCATAGTAGTCTCATGATCCTTTGAATTTCTGTGGCATTAAATTTAATGTCTCCTGTTTTTATAGTTTTATTGGCTTGGCTTCTTTCTCTTTTTTTCTTTTTTAGACTAGGTAAGGGATTGCTAATTTTGTTTATCTTTTCTATGAATAACTGTATTTTTTTTTAGGTGTAAAGTTTTTATTTATTCTCCTCAGAAACTCAGTTGTATGCCTATTTACTAGGAATTTTTGCATTCGATATTGGTCAATTCGCCACCATTGTATCTTCTTCATATACTCCTTCTCTCTCTCTTCTCTCTTCTTTTGGAATTTTTAATATTTCTTTTTTTTTTAATTTTATTTTTAAACTTTACAATATTGTATTGGTTTTGCCAAATATTGAAATGCATCTGCCACAGGTATACATGAGATCCCCATCCTGAACCCTCCTCCCTCCTCCTTCCCCATACCATCCCTCTGGGTCGTCCCAGTGCAACAGCCCCAAGCATCCAGTATCGTGCATCAAACCTGGACTGGCGACTCGTTCCGTATATGATATTATACATATTTCAATGCCATTCTCCCAAATCATCCCACCCTCTCCCTCTCCCACAGAGTCCAAAAGACTGTTCTATATATTAGTGTCTCTTTTGCTATCTCGTACACTGGGTTATTGTTACCATCTTTTTAAATTCCACATATATGCGTTAGTATACTGTATTGGTGTTTTTCTTTCTGGCTTACTTCACTCTGTATAATAGGCTCCAGTTTCATCCACCTCATTAGAACTGATTCAAATGTATTCTTTTTAATGGCTGAGTAATACTCCATTGTGTATATGTACCACTGCTTTCTTATCCATTCATGCGTTGATGGACATCTAGGTTGCTTCCATGTCCTGGCTATTATAAACAGTGCTGCGATGAACAGTGGGGTACACGTGTCTCTTTCAATTCTGGTTCCCTCGGTGTGTATGCCCAGCAGTGGGATTGCTGGATCATAAGGCAGTTCTATTTCCAATTTTTTAAGGAATCTCCACACTGTTCTCCATAGTGGCTGTACTAGTTTGCATTCCCACCAACAGTGTAAGAAGCTTCCCTTTCCTCCACACCCTCTCCAGCATTTATTGTTTGTAAACTTTTGGATCGCAACCATTCTGACTGGCGTGAAATGGTACTTCATTGTGGTTTTGATTTGCATTTCTCTGATAATAAGTGATGTTGAGCATCTTTTCATGTGTTTGTTAGCCATCTGTATGTCTTCTTTGGAGAAATGTCTATTTAGCGCATTTTTTTTTGATTGGGTTATATATTTTTCTGGAATTGAGCTGTTTTAGTTAAGCTTTTCTATTGTTTTTTTTTTTGTGTGTGTGTTCTATTTAATCTATTATGGTGTGGTCTTTATCATTTCCTTTCTTCTGCTGACTTCAGGCTAATTTTGTTCTTTTTTATACTTTCCTAATGAATAGGGTTAGGGTTTTATTTAAGATTTTTTTGCTCCTTAAAGTAGGTGTTCATTGCAAAGAAAAGAATAAAATACTTAGGAATTTATCTACCTAAAGAAACTAAAGACCTATATATAGAAAACTATAAAACACTGGTGAAAGAAATCAAAGAGGACACTAATAGATGGAGAAATATACCATGTTCATGGATTGGAAGAATCAATATAGTGAAATGAGTATACTACACAAAGCAATTTGTCGATTCAATGCAATCCCTATCAAGTTACCAACGGTATTCTTCACAGAGTTAGAACAAATAATTTCACAATTTTTATGGAAATACAAAAAACCTCAAATAGCCAAAGCTATCTTGAGAAATAAGAATGGAACTGGAGGAATCAACCTGCCTGACTTTAGGCTATACTACAAAGCCACAGTCATCAAGACAGTATGGTACTGGCACAAAGACAGAAATATAGATCAATGGAAAAAAATAGAAAGCCCAGAGATAAATCCACGCACATATGGACACCTTATCTTTGACAAAGGAGGCAAGAATATACATTGGATTAAAGACAATCTCTTTAACAAGTGGTGCTGGGAAAACTGGTCAACCACTTGTAAATGAATGAAACTAGAACACTTTCTAACATCATACACAAAAATAAACTCAAAATGGATTAAAGATCTAAACATAAGACCAGAAACTATAAAACTCCTAGAGGAGAACAGAGGCAAAACACTCTCCGACATAAATCACAGCAGGATCCTCTATGACCCACCTCCCAGAATATTGGAAATAAAAGCAAAAATAAACAAATGGGACCTAATTAAACTTAAAAGCTTCTGCACAACAAAGGAAACTATAAGCAAGGTGAAAAGACAGCCTTCAGAAAGGGAGAAAATAATAGCAAATGAAGCCACTGACAAACAACAAATCTCAAAAGTGTACAAGCAACTCCTACAGCTCAATTTCAGAAAAATAAATGACCCAATCAAAAATGGGACAAAGAACTAAATAGACATTTCTCCAAAGAAGACATACAGATGGCTAACAAACACATGCAAAGATGCTCAACATCACTCATTATCAGAGAAATGCAAATCAAAACCACTATGAGGTACCATTTCACACCAGTCAGAATGGCTGCGATCCAAAAGTCTACAAGCAATAAATGCTGGAGAGGCTGTGGAGAAAAGGGAACCCTCTTACACTGTTGGTGGGAATGCAAACTAGTACAGCCACTATGGAGAACAGTGTGGAGATTCCTTAAAAAACTGGAAATAGAACTGCCTTATGACCCAGCAATCCCACTGCTGGGCATACATACTGAGGAAACCAGAATTGAAAGAGACACGTGTACCCCACTGTTCATCGCAGCACTGTTTATAATAGCCAGGACATGGAAGCAACCTAGATGTCCATCAGCAGATGAATGGATAAGAAAGCAGTGGTACATATACACAATGGAGTATTACTCAGCCATTAAAAAGAATACATTTGAATCACTTCTAATGAGGTGGATGAAACTGGAGCCTATTATACAGAGTGAAGTAAGCCAGAAAGAAAAACACCAATACAGTATACTAACGCATATATGTGGAATTTAGAAAGATCGTAACAATAACCCTGTATATGAGACAGCAAAGGAGACACTGATGTATAGAACAGTCTTTTGGACTCTGTGGGAGAGGGAGAAGGTGGGATCATTTGGGAGAATGGCATTGAAACATGTATAATATATATATGAAACGAGTCTCCAGTCCAGATTTGATGCACGATACTGGATGCTTGGGGCTGTTGCACTGGGATGACCCAGAGGGATGGTACGGAGATGGAGGAGGGTTCAGGATGGGGAACACGTGTATACCTGTGGCAGATTCATGTTGATATATGGCAAAACCAATACAATATTGTAAAGTTTTTTTTAAAAGTTGTTTATTACTGTGAACTTTCTTTTTATAATTGCTCTTTTGCATGCTATAAATTCTGGTATATTGTTTCAATTTTCATTTGTTTCAAAAACAACTTAAAAAATTTTTTTTTCCTTTAATTTCTTCTTTGACCCATTGGTTGTTCAGGAGAGTCTTTTTTTCCATATATTTATGAATTTTCTATTTTTCCTCTTGTTGATTTTGAGTTGTATGCCATTGTGATCAGAGAAGATACTTGGTATGATTTCAATCTTCTTGAAATTGCTAAAGTTTGTTTTCTGGCCTAACATATGATCTAACCTAGAAAAAGATTCTATGTGTGCTTGTGGGGGAAAAAAAAGTGTAATCTGATGTTGTTGGATACAGTGTTCTGTGTACGTCTGTGAAGTTCATTAGGTCTATAGTGTCAATCAAATACACTATTTCCTTATTCATTCTTGTTTGGATGAGCTATCCACTGTTGGTAGTAAGGAATAAAAATGTCCAACTATTATTGTATTGCTATATATTTCTCCTTTTACCTATGTTAGTTTTGCTTTACAAATTTGGTGATCTCATGTCAGGTAAGTAAATATTTCAATTGTTATACTGGGCTTGCCAAAAAGTTTGTTTGGGTTTTATGTAACACCTTATGGAAAAACTCAAACAAACTTTTGTCCAGCTCAATATCTTCTTGATGTATTGACCACTTTCTCATAATAAAATGATCTTATTTTTTTTCTCATTTTTTAGTTTATAGTCTTTGATAATTGTTCCTGAAATGTCTTTTTCCATCTCTTCACTCTCAGTCTATGTGTGTCTTTAATGCTAAAGTCAGCTTCTTATAGGCAGCATATAATTGGACTTTGAGGGCTTTTAAAGTTCATTCAGTCATTCTATATCTTTTAAATATAGAATTTAACCTGTTTGTATTTAAAGTTATTTGAAAGTAAACTTTTCAGTTCAGATTAGTTCATTTCAGTCACTCAGTCATGTCCGACTCTTTGCGACCTCATGAATCGCAGCAAGCCAGGCCTTCCTGTCCATCACCAAGTCCTGGAGTTCACGCAAACTCACATCCATTGAGTCAGTGATGCCATCCAGCCATCTCATCCTCTGTCGTCCCCTTCTCCTCCTGCCTCCAATCCCTCCCAGCATCAGAGTCTTTTCCAATGAGTCAACTCTTTGCATGAGGTGGCCAAAGTACTGGAGTTTCAGCTTTAGAATCATTCCTTCCAAAGAACACCCAGGACTGATCTCCTTTAGTATGAACTGGTTGGATCTCCTTGCAGTCCAAGGGGCTCTCAAGACTTCACCAGCACCACAGTTCAAAAGCATCAATTCTTTGGCCCTCAGCTTTCTTCACAGTCCAACTTTCACATCCATACATGACCACAGGAAAAACCATAGCCTTGACTAAATGGATCTTTGTTGAAAAAGTAATGTCTCTGCTTTTGAATATGCTATCTAGGTTGGTCATAACTTTCCTTCCAAGGAGTAAGCGTCTTTTAATTTCATGGCTGCAGTCACCATCTGCAGTGATTTGGGAGCCCAGAAAAATAAAGTCTGACACTGTTTCCCCATCTATTTCCCATGAAGTGATGGGACCAGATGCCATGATCTTCGTTTTCTGAATGTTGAGCTTTAAGCCAACTTTTTCACTCTCCACTTTCACTTTCATCAAGAGGCTTTTTAGTTCCTCTTCACTTTCTGCCATAAGGGTGGTGTCATCTGCATATCTGAGGTTATTGCTATTTCTCCTGGCAATCTTGATCCCAGCTTGTGCTTCTTCCAGCCAAGCATTTCTCATGATGTACTCTGCATATAAGTTAAATAAGCAGGGTGACAATATACAGTACTCCTTTTCCAATTTGGAACCATTCTGTTGGTTCATGTCCAGTTCTAACTGCTGCTTCCTGACCTGCATGTAGGTTTCTCAAGAGGTGTGTCAGGTGGTCTGGTATTCCCCTCTCTTTCAGAATTTTCCACGGTTTATTTTGATCCACACAGTCAAAGGCTTTGTCATAGTCAGTAAAGCAGACTCTGCACATGGACATCACTAGATGGTCAACACCAAAATCAGATTGATTATATTCCTTTCAGCCAAAGATGGAGAAGCTCTATACAGTCAGCAAAAACAAGACTGGGATCTGACTGTGGCTCAGATCATGAACTCCTTATTACCAAATTCAAACTTAAATTGAAGTAAAGTTTTACTATTGTTATTTTGTTCATTGTTTTCTGATTGTTCTGAATATCAATTATTCCTTGTTTCTTATCCTATTGGCATGTGTGTTTATGCATGTGTGTGAGATTTGATGACTTTTGGTATTAATATCTATGACTTCTTTATCCTGTTCTTCTGTGCAACTATTAGAGGATTTTTCTTTGTGGTTACCCTGAGGCTTATATGAAATATCTTAAATTTACAGTTCCTTATTTTATACTGAACACATCTTCAAGAGGATTCGTAACATGTCACACTTCTACTTATCTTTACTTTCACATTTAAGTTAATACTGTTACAATTTAGTCTTTTTGCTTTGTGTAATTAAGAGAATATTGTAGTTATTATTTTTGCTATGCTCTTCTTTAACTTTTAAACTAGAATTGCAAGTAAATTATGCACCACTATTAGCATATTGTAGAAATTAACTATGCTTACATAGTTACCATTTCCAGTGAGATTTATGCTACCCTTTAATCTTTTTATGGTGTTAATTAGCATTCTTTTATTTCCACTCAAAGAACTCTCTTCAGCATTTCTTACAAAGCATGTCTGGTGATAATGAACTGCTTAAGCTTTTGTTTGGGAAATTCTTTATCCCTTCTTCATTTCTGAAGGGCAAATTCACTAGGTATATCATTCTTGGTTGACAGTTATTTTACTTCAATATTTTGAATGTCATCCTATTTCCTTCTGGCCTGAAAAGTTCTCTTTGAGGGATCTGCTAATAGTCTTATGGTGGTTCCCTGTATGTAACGACTTTCTTTACTCTTGCTGCTCTTAAAATTTTCTTTGTCTTTGATTTTTGAAAATTTAATGAGAATATGTCTCCTTGTATTCTTACTTGAATTCAACCTATTTAAGATATTCTGTGCTTCATGGACATATATGTGTCTATCTCTCTTCCCAGGCTTGGAAAGTTTTTAGCCACTTTTGCTTTATGTTTATTCTGCATCTTGCTCTTTCTCTTCCCCTTCTGGAATTGTCATAACATAAATATAGCATAAATATAGCATAAATATATATATATATATATATTCATCAGATCAGATCAGTCGCTCAGTCGTGTCTGACTCTTTGTGACCCCTTGAATCACAGCACGCCAGGCCTCCCTGTCCATCACCAACTCCCGGAGTTCGCCGAGACTCACGTCCATCGAGTCAGCGATGCCATCCAGCCACCTGATCCTCTGTCGTCTCCTTCTCCTTCTGCCCCCAATCCCTCCCAGCATCAGAGTCTTTTACAATGAGTCAGCTCTTCGCATGAGGTGGCCGAAGTACTTGAGTTTCAGCTTTAGTGTATATATATATATATATATATATATATATATATATATATATATATATTCCACTATGTTCTGTGATTCCTGTAGGCTTTCTTTACTCTTTGGCATTATTATTATTATTATTTACTTTTCTTACTGGTTAATTTCTAATGTCATACCCTCCAGATTGATGGTTGTTTCCCTCTGAATGGTTGAGTCTACTTCTGAAAATCTCTATTGAATTCTTTAATTCAGTTTTCTTAATTTATTTTTTAACTCTAGAACTTTTAATGTGTGTGTGTATATGTGTTTGTGGTTACTATTTCCATATTGAACTTCTGATTTTACTCAAGAAATTTTTCCTAATTTTGTTTAGTTTATGTTTATTGTCTTATAGTTCACTAAGCTTCCTTAAACGGTTTGTTCTGAATTACTTGACAGGAAATAGATCTCCATTTCTTTAAGATCAGTTGAAATTTCATTAGTTTTTTTTAGTGGTGTCAAATTTACCTGATTTTTTGTGACCTTTGGGTCCTTAATTAAAAAAAAGGGGGGGGGGAGGGTCTGATTTTTTAAAGTAATTGAGCTCCTTTTCCAGACTTTACAGGTTTTCTTCTTCATTAATTAACTCATTTTGGGTTTCTGTGTGCCTCCTGGTAGTGTCCTTGTCAAATGGGACATCTATTATGGTTTGTTTGGGGATGAAACAACAATTTGAGCTCCGACATCAAGGATGAGGGGGTGTTCATCTTGCTGAGAACAGTTGGTTGGGACTTCTGGCTTAGTTTCCAACCCAAGTAAGGCTGTGATTTTGGCTCCATGATTGGATTCTCTGATCAGGTTTATTATTTAGTTAGGGTGGGTACTATATTCAATAGTAGATGTGGCTATGAATTAGTTTCCCTGACTTAGAAGGGCAATAAGATGGAGCCTAGAATCTGAACAGCTCATTGTAGAACTTGCCAGGAGAAATATCAATAACCTCAGATATGCCGATGATACCACCGTTATGGCAGAAAGTGAAGAGGAACTAAAAAGCCTCTTGATTAAAGTGAAAGAGGAGAGTGAAAAAGTTGGCTTAAAGCTAAACATTCAGAAAACTAAGATCATGGCATCTGGTCCCAACACTTCATGGGAAATAGATGGGGAAACCGTGGAAAGAGTGTCAGACTTTATTTTTCTGGGCTCCCAAATCACTGCAGATGATGACTGCAGCCATGAAATTAAAAGACGCTTACTCCTTGGAAGGAAAGTTATGACCAACCTAGATAGCATATTCAAAAGCAGAGACATTACTCTTCCAACAAAAATCCGTCTAGTCAAGGCTATGGTTTTTCCTGTGGTCATGTATGGATGTGAGAGTTGGACTGTGAAGAAGGCTGAGCGCAGAAGAATTGATGCTTTTGAACTGTGGTGTTGGAGAAGACTCTTGAGAGTCCCTTGGACTGCAAGGAGATCCAGCCAGTCCATCCTAAAAGAGATCAGTCCTGGGTGTTCATTGGAAGGACTGATGCTAAAGCTGAAACTTCAATACTTTGGCCACCTCATGCAAAGAGTTGACTCATTGGAACATACTCTGATGCTGGGAGGGATTGGAGGCAGGAGGAGAAGGGGACGACAGAGGATGAGATGGCTGGATGGCATCACCGACTCGATGGACATGAGTTTGAGTGAACTCTAGCAGTTGGTGATGGACAAGGAGGTCTGGCTTGCTGCGATTCTTGGGGTTGCAAAGAGTCGGACACGACTGAGCGACTGAACTGAACTGAGTAGTAACATGTCACTTCTAGGAAAATTTGAAGCCTGTATTACACTGACAATATTGGTGACTGCAGCATATCTCAAAAGCAGCTGAACTCCTCAGTGAACTGACTCAAAATTTCATACTAACAATCTGACAGGAAAAGACACAAACCCATTTTCATGCATAAATACTACTTTTCTCAGTGTTTTCTATTCATTTTGTTTGGCATTCAACCAAAATTTTGAGATACACACCATAAAAAAGGGGGAAAAAATCAAGATAACAGGCAATCAAGAGAATCAGACACAGAGCTGACTAAGATGCTGGAACATTCAGAAAGGAATTTGAAAATAACTGATTAATAGGTTGAAGAATCGAGTGAAAAAGGGAAACTACAAGCATGAACCGATGTCTAATTCAGCAGAGATATAGACATCACAAAAAAAGTCGAATGGGACTGTGGCCCAGGGAATATGGTATCTCTCACTAAATGCAATCATAAATTTTTAAGAGAATGCATGGGTCAGTTTATTTGAAGACTAAATATATTTATGGTGGTGGCTGGGCAGATGTCTAGAACTCTGATGATAAAGAACCATTCTTTCTGCAGAGAGGGGCTGTGGTCCTAAGATCACTGGGAAAAGCCTCATTGCCTTTTTCTTTCTTCTTCTGTCCTCCCCCAACTGGGACCTGAAAGAAAACAGTAATAAAAAGAATGTAAGAAGCTATTGGGGAAGTGAAGAGGAAAGATTAAAAGAAATCACTGAGAGGAGGGAGATGAAGAAAGTAATCCTGTATAATCGTGTATAAACTTCTGGACTCACACTCAACTGTGCATGCACATATCTGACCACAACAACAAGTCTAAAGCTTTGAGACCTGAGTTACAGAGTAGACTACCACCCAGGTCTCATGTTTGGACTGATTCAAACTCATCTTCAAAAACTTAAAAATTGACATTGGAACCATAGCATGCAAAATGTAAGTTGAAATTTGTAATCTGAACATAACACAATACATTAAAAAATCATGAAAAATAAATCAAAGTTCACTTTGAAATTTAAAAATACTTAGTTTCATAACATAGGAATCAAATGATCCAGGATAAGATCCAAAATTATTTGTCACACACACACATACAGACATGAAAATTTTAAATCATAAAGAGAAAGATAACTAACAAATGCTAACTCTGAGAAAATGCAGAAGTTGGAATTATCAGATAAAACTTTACAAAAACTAAACTTAGGGTGGTCCTAAGATGGTGGAGGAATAGGATTGGGGAGACTACTTTCTCCTGCACAAATTCATCGAAAGAAAATTTAAGCACCGAGCAAATTCCACAGAACAACTTTTGAATGCTGGCAGAAGATATCAGGCACCCAGAAAAGCACCCCATTGTCTTTGAAAGGAGGTAGGACAAAATATAAAAGATAAAAAGAGGGACTAAAGAGGTAGGGATGGAGATGTGTCCCGGGAAGGGATTCTTAAAAAAGAGAGGTTTCCAAAAACCAGGAAACACTCTCTCTGGCAGGTCTGTGACGAGCCTTGGAATCTCAAAGGGCAAAATAACCGGGAGGAAAAATAAATAAATAATTAAAACCCACAGATTATGTGGCCAACAGCAACTCCCAGAGGTACAACAGCCCAGACGCTCACATCCCCCACTAGCAAGAAGGGGAGGGACAGGGAGGAGAGGGCCTGAATGCCCTGAGGGCAATCTGAGGGAACTAGCTTGAGATAGTAACCCAGACTGTGGGATAGCTATCCCAGGATCCCTGGAAAAGCCCTAACCACCTCCAGGCATGCCCACAACTAGCCAGCTGCAACCAGCCCATCCCCTGCCTGAGACAGGCAGGTGAGGACAGCCAGAGCCGGAAGGGGGCAATTGCGGCCCCAAAGAGGTATCCTATACCAAACTGCAAGCAGACTTCCTTGCTAACCAAGACTTCTTGGGATTCTGGATGGTCAATATCCTCTGGGAGGGTCACAGCCAGAGATCAGCTTCCCAGAAGAGAGAAGGTGTGCCCATTTTACACCCAGAAAACCGAGCAGCTGGGATGGGGGAAGGGATAAGTCACAACCTTCAACTGGGGGTGACGATGCCTGCCAAGGACCTGGTCACTTGAGCTGCTCGGACCTGGGACAGGCACAAAACGCAGGCCCAACCAAGTCTGTGCCTTTGTGAAGTACCCGAGAACCTGAACCTGAGCATCTTAGACCTGGGAAGTGCATGCAAACCAGGGCCCACATCAGACAGTTCCTGGCAGAGCAACCTAGAGTCTGAGCAGTGTAGACTGGTAAAGCACACACGCTGTGAGCAGGGGCAAACCCAGTGTGGCTGAAGCATGGTGAACACACACTAGTGATATTTGTTTGCGGTGTTCCTCCCTCCCCAAAGCATGGCTGAACAAGCGAGCCTAAAAAAAAGTGACCACCACTGCACCCCTTGTGTCAGGGCAGAAATTAGACACTGAAGAGACCAGCAAACAGAAGAAGCTAACATAAACAGAGAGAACCACTTTGGAAGTGACAGGTGCAATAGATTAAAACCCTTTAGTTAGCACCGACTACATAGGAAGGGGCCTATAGACTGTGAGAAGTACAAGACGGACCAAGGAACTATCTGAAAATGAACTGACCCCACACTGTCTACAACAGCTCCAGAGAAAGTCTTAGATATATTTTTACTATTATCATTTTCAAATGTTTTTTTAAATATTTTATTTTATTTGTTATTTTTAAGTCCCCATTACTCCTTAAATTTTCATTTTTATAACCTACTATTACCTTGCCAAAAAAAAAAGAAAGACCCTATTTTTAAATCAAACTTTATATATATATTATAATTTCTGTGACTTTGTGTTTTTTTTTTTTTTTTAATATTGTATTTTTGAGAATCTAACCTCTACTCAAGATTTTTCATCTTTGTTTTTTTGGTATTTGTTATCAACTTTGTACCTTTAAGAACCCAATCTTCAGTACCATTTTTACTTGGGTGAGAGATCACTGGCCTGATTGCTCTCTTGCCCTTTTGACTCTTCTTTTTCTTCACCAGGTCGCTTCTATCTCCCCTCTCCCCCTTTTCTTCTCTACCCAACTAGGTGAATCTCTTTGTGTGTTCTGGTCTGTGGAGGACACTTAGAGAACTGATTACCAGCTGGATCTGTCTCACTCCTTTTAATTCTCCCTTTTAACCTCCTGGCCACCTCTGTCTCCTTCCTCCCTCTTCTCTTCTCTGTGTAACTCTGTGAATATCTCTGAGGGATTCAGATTGTGGAGAGCACATAGGGAAGTGATTACTGGCTAGCTTGCTCTCTCCCCTTTGATTCCCCCTCTTTTCCTCCTGGTTACCTCTATCTCCCTCCTCCCTCTTCTCTTTTCCATGTAACTCTGTGTACCTCTCCAGGTGTCCCTCACTGTGGAGAAACTTTTCATCATTAACCTAGATGCTTTATCACTGATGCTATTTAGATGGAGAAGTCTTGAGGCTACTGTAAGAATAAGACTGAAAACCAGAGGCAGAAGGCTTAAGTCCAAATCTTGAGAACACCAGAGAACTCCTGACTCCAGGGAACATTAATCAATAGGAGCTCATCAAACGCCTCCATACCTACACTGAAACCAAGCACCACCCAAGGGCCAACAAGCTCCAGAGCAAGACATATCATGCAAATTCTCCAGCAACACAGGAACATAACTATGAGTCTCAATATACAGGCTGACTAAAGTCACACCAAACCCACTGACATCTCAAAACATATTACCTGACACTTCATTGCACTTCAGAAAGAAGAATCCAGCCCTGCCCACCAGAATACCGACACAAGCTTCCCTAACCAGAAAACCTTGACAAGCCACCAGTCCAACTCTACCCACAGGAAGGAACCTCCACAATAAAAAGGAACCACCAACTGCCAGAATACAGAAAGGCCACCCCAAACACAGCAATATAAACAAGATTAAAAGGCAGAGAAATACCCAGAAGCTAAAGGAACAGGATAAATGCCCACCAAACCAAACAAAAGAGGAAGCGATAGGGAATCTACCTGATAAAGAATTCTGAATAATGACAGTGAAAATGATCCAAAATCTTGAAAACAAACTGGAATTACAGATAAATAGCCTGGATACAAGGATCAAGAAGATACAAGAAAGGTATAACAAGGACCTAGAAGAAATAAAAAAGTCAATATATAATGAATAATGCAATAAATAAGATCTGGAGGGAACCAACAGTAGAATAACAGAGGCAGAAGATAGGATAAGTGAGGTAGAAGATAGAATGGTAGAAATAAATGAAACAGAGAGGAAAAAAAGAATTAAAAAAATGAGGACAACATCAGAGACCTCTGGGACAATGTTAAACCCCCCAACATTCGAATCATAGGAGTCCCAGAAGAAGACAAAAAGAAAGACCATGAGAAATACTTGGGCAGATAATAATTGAAAACTTCGCTAAAATGGGGAAGAAAATAATTACCCAAGTCCAAGAAACCCAAAGAGTCCCAAACAGGATAAATCCAAGGCAAAACACCACAAGCCACATATTAATCAAATTAGCAGAGATCAAACACAAAGAACAAATAATAAAAGCAGCAAGGGAAAAGCAACAAATGACACACAAGGGAATTCCCATAAGGATAACAGCTGATCTTTCAGTAGAAACTCTTCAGGCCAGAAGGGAATGACGGGACATACTTAAAGTGATGAAAGAAAATAACCTACAGCCCAGATTACTGTAACCAGCATGAATCTCATTGAAATATGAAAGAGAAATCAAAAACTTTACAGACAAGCAAAAGCTCAGAGAATTCAGCACCACCAAACCAGCTCTCCAACAAATGCTAAAGGATCTTCTCTAGACAGGAAACAAAGAAAGGGTATATAAACTCAAACCCAAAACAATAAAGTAAATGGCAATGGGATCATACTTATCAATAATTACCTTAAATGTAAATGGGTTGAATGCCACAAACAAAAGACAAAGACTATCTGAATGGATACAAAAACAAGACCCCTATATATGTTGTCTGCAAGAGACCCACCTCTAAACAAGGGACACATACAGACTGAAAGTGAAAGGCTGGAAAAAAGATATTCCATGCAAATAGAGACTAAAAGAAAGCAGGAGTAGCAATAGTCATATCAGATAAAAGAGACTTTAAAACAAAGGTTGTGAAAAGAGACAAAGATGGACACTACATAATTGTCAAAAGATCAATCCAAAAAGAAGATATAACAATCATAAACATATATGCACCCAACATAGGAGCACTGCAATATGTAAGACAAATGCTAACAAGTATGAAAGGGGAAATTAACAATAACACAATAATAGTGGGAGATTTAACACCCAACTCTCACCTATAGATAGATCAACTAAACAGAAAATTAACAAGGAAACACAAACTTTAAATGATACAATAGACCAGTTAGACCTAATTGATATCTATAGGACATTTCACCATAAAACAATGAATTTCACCTTTTTCTCAAGTGCACACAGAACCTTTTCCAGGATAGATCACATCCTGGGCCATAAATCTAGCCTTGGTAAATTCAAAAAAATTGACATCATTCCAAGCATCTTTTCTGACCACAATGCAGTAAGATTAGATGTCAATTACAGGAGAAAAACTATTGAAAATTCCAACGCATGGAGGCTGAACAACATGCTGCTGAATAACCAAATCACAGAAGAAATCAAAAAGAAATCAAAATGTGCATATAAATGAATGAAAATGAAAACACAACAACCCAAAACCTATGGGACACTGTAAAAGCAGTGCTAAGGGGAAGGTTCAATACAGGCTTACCTTAAGAACAAGAAAAAAGTCAAATAAACAACCTGACTCTACACCTAAAGCAACTTGAAAAGGAAGAAATTATGAACCCCAGTGATAGTAGAAGGAAAGAAATTTTAAAAATTAGTGTAGAAATATATGTAAAAGAAACAAAAGAGACCATAGCAAAAATCAGCAAAACCAGATGCTGGTTCTTTGAGAAGATAAATAAAAGTGACAAACCATTAGCCAGAGTCATCAAGAAACAAAGGAAGAAAAATCCAATCAACAGAATTAGAAATGAAAATGGACAGATCACAACAGACAACACAGAAATACAAAGGATCAAAAGAGACAATTATCAGCAACTATATGCAAATAAAATGCACAACTTGGAAGAAATGGACAAATTCTTAGCTGCTTTCCAAAATTTAACCAGGAAGAAATAGAAAATCTTAACAGATGCATCACAAGCACAGAAATTAAAACTATAAAAAGAAATCTTCCAACAAAGAAAAGCCCAGGTCCAGACAGCTTCACAGCTGAATTCTACCAAAAATTTAGAGAAGAGCTAACACCTATCCTGCTCAAACGCTTCCAGAAAAATTGCAGAGGAAAGTAAACTTCCAAACTCATTCTATGAGGCCACTATCACCCTAATACCAAAACCTGACAAAGATCCCACAAAAAAAGAAAACTACAGGCCAATATCACTGATGAACATAGATGCAAAAATCCTTAACAAAGTTCTAGCAATCAGAATCCAGCAACACATTAAAAAGATCATACACCATGACCAAGTGGGCTTTATCCCAGGGATGCAAAGATTCTTCAATATGCACAAATCAATCAATATAATACACTATATTAACAAATTGAAAAATAAAAGCCATATGATTATCTCAATAGATGCAGAGAAAGCCTTTGACAATATTCAACATCCATTTATGATAAAAACTCTCCAGAAGGCAGGAATACAAGGAACATACCTCAACATAATAAAAGCTATATATGACAAACCCACCGTAAACATTATCCTCAATGGTGAAAAGTTGAAAGCATTTCCTCTAAAGTCAGGAACAAGACAAGGGTGCCCACTTTCACCACTACTATTTAACATAGTTTTGGAAGTTGTGGACAGCAATCACAGCAGAAAAAGAAATAAAACGAATCCAAGTTGGAAAAGAAGAAGTAAAACTCTCACTGTCTGCAGATGACATGATCCTCTACATAGAAAACCCTAAAGACTCTACCAGAAAATTACTAGAACTAATCAATGAATATAGTAAATTTGCAGGATATAAAATCAACACACAGAAATCCCTTGCATTCCTGTACACTAATAATGAGAAAATAGAAAGATAAATAAAGGAAACAATTCCATTCACCATTGCAACGAAAAGAATAAAATACTTAGGAATATATCTACCTAAAGAAACTAAAGACCTATATATAGAAAACTATAAAACACTGGTGAAAGAAATCAAAGAGGACACTAATAGATGGAGAAATATACCGTGTTCATGGATCAGAAGAATCAATATAGTGAAAATGAGTATACTACCCAAAACAATTTATAGATTCAATGCAATCCCTATCAAGCTACCAATGGTATTCTTCACAGAGCTAGAACAAATAATTTCAGGATTTGTATGGAAATACAAAAAACCTTGAATAGCCAAAGCTATCTTGGAAAGAAGAATGCAACTGGAGGAATCAACCTGCCTGACTTTAGGCTCTACTATAAAAGCCAAAGTCATCAAGACAGTATGGTACTGGCACAAAGACAGAAATATAGATCAATGGAAAAAAATAGAAAGCCCAGAGATAAACCCACACACCTATGGACACCTTATCTTTGACAAAGGAGGCAAGAATATACATTGGATTAAAGACAATCTCTTTAACAAGTGGTGCTGGGAAAACTGGTCAGCCACTTGGAAAAGAATGAAACTAGAACACTTTCTAACATCATACACAAAAATAAACTCAAAATGGATTAAAGATCTCAACATATGATCAGAAACTATAAAACTCCTAGAGGAGAACAGAGGCAAAACACTCTCTGACATAAATCACAGCAGGATCCTCTATGACCCACCTCCCAGAATATTGGAAATAAAAGCAAAAATAAACAAATGGGACCTAATTAAACTTAAAAGCTACTGCACAACAAAGGAAACTATAAGCAAGGTGAAAAGACAGCCTTCAGAATGGGATAAAATAATAGCAAATGAAGCAACTGACAAACAACTAATCTCAAAAGTATACAAGCAACTCCTGCAGCTCAATTCTAGAAAAATAAATGACCCAATCAAAAAATGGGCCAAAGAACTAAGCAGACATTTCTCCAAAGAAGACATACAGATGGCTAACAAACACATGCAAAGATGCTCAACATCACTCATTATCAGAGAAATGCAAATCAAAACCACTATGAGGTACCATTTCAAGCCAGTCAGAATGGCTGCCGTCAAAAGTCTGCAAGCAATAAATGCTGGAGAGGGTGTGGAGAAAAGAGAAGCTTCTTACACTGTTGGTGGGAATGCAAACTAGTACAGCCATTATGGAGAACAGTGTGGAGATTCCTTAAAAAACTGGAAATAGAACTGCCTTATGACCCAGCAATCCCACTGCTGGGCATACACACTGAGGAAACCAGAATTGAAAGAGACACATGTACCCCAATTTTCATCACAGCACTGTTTATAATGGCCAGCACATGGAAGCAACCTAGATGTCCATCAGCAGATGAATGGATAAGAAAGCTGTGGTACATATACACAATGGAGTATTACTCAGCCATTAAAAAGAATACATCTGAATCAGTTCTAATGAGGTGGATGAAACTGGAGCCTATTATACAGAGTGAAGTAAGCCAGAAAGAAAAACACCAATACAGTATACTAATGCATATATATGGAATTTAGAAAGATGGTAACAATAACCCTGTATGCGAGATAGCAAAAGAGACACTGATGTATAGAACAGTCTTTTGGACTCTGTGGGAGAGGGAGAGGGTGGGATGATTTGGGAGAATGGCATTGAAACTTGTATAATATCATAATATATGAAACGAGTCACCAGTCCAGGTTTGATGCATGATACTGGATGCTTGGGGCTGGTGCACTGGGATGACCCACAGGGATGGTATGGGGAGTGAGGTGGGAGGAGCGTTCTGGATGGGGAACACATGTATATCTGTGGTGGATTCATTTTGATATATGCCAAAACCAGTACAATATTGTAAAGTTAAAAAATAAAATTAAAAAAAAGAAAACTATAAAACACTGATGAAAGAAATCAAAGAAGACACAAATAGATGGAGAAATACACCGTGTTCATTGATCAGAAGAATCAATATAGTGAAAATAAGTATACTACCTGAAACTATCTATAGATTCAATGAAATCCCTATCAAGTTACCAACGGTATTTTTCAGAGAACTAGAACAAATAATTTCACAATTGGTTGGAAATACAAAAAACCTTGAATAGCCAAAGCAAACTTGAGAAAAAAGAATGGACATGTAAGAATCAACCTGCCTGACTTCAGGCACTACTACAAAGCCACAGTCATCAAGACCGTATGGTACTGGCACAAGGACAGAAATATAGATCAACGGAACAAAATAGAAAGCCCAGAGATAAATCCATGCACCTATGGACAGCGTATCTTTGACAAAGGAGGCAAGAATATACAATGGAAAAAAGGCAATCTCTTTAACAAGTGGTGCTGGGGAAACTGGTCAACCACTTGTAAAAGAATGAAACTAAAAGACTTTCTAAAACCACACACAAAAATAAACTCAAAATGTGTTAAAGATCTAAACATAAGACTAGAAACTATAAAACTCCTAGAGGAAAACATAGGCAAAACACTCTCGGACATAAACCACAGCAAGATCCTCTATGATCTACCTCCCAGAATACTGGAAATAAAAGCAAAAATAAACAAATGGGACCTAATTAAACTTAAAAGCTTCTCCACAACAAAGGAAACTATAAGCAAGGTGAAAAGACAGCCTTCAGAATGGAAAAAAATAATAGCAAATGAAGCAACAGACAAAGATCTAATCTCAAAAGTATACAAGCAATTCCTGAAGCTCAATTCCAGAAAAATAAAAGACCCAGTCAAAAAGTGGGCCAAAGAACTAAGCAGACATTTCTCCAAAGAAGACATACAGATGGCTAACAAACACATGCAAAGATGCTCAGCATCACTCATGATCAGAGAAATGCAAATCAAAACCACAATGAGGTGCCATTTCACACCAGTCAGAATGGCTGCGATTCAAAAGTCTACAAGCAATAAAGGCTGGAGAGGGTGTGGAGAAAAGGGAAGCTTCTTACACTGTTGGTGGGAATGCAAACTAGTACAGCCACTATGGAGAACAGTGTGGAGATTCCTTAAAAAACTGGACATAGAAGTGCCTTATGACCCAGCAGTCCCACTGCTGGGCATACACACTGAGGAAACCAAAATCGAAAGAGACATGTGTACTCTTAATGTTTATTGCAGCACTGTTTATAATAGCCAGAACATGGAAGCAACCTAGATGTCCATCAGCAGATGAATGGATAAGAAAACAGTGGTACATATACACAATAGAGTATTACTCAGCCATTAAAAAGAATACATTTGAATCAGTTCTAATGAGGTGGATTAAATCAGAGCCTCTTATACAGAGTGAAGTAAGCCAGAAAGAAAAACACCAATACAGTATACTAACGCATATATATGGAATTTAGAATGAAGGTAATGATAACCCTGTATGTGAGACAGCAAAAGAGACACAGGTATATAGAACAGTCTTTTGGACTCTGCGGGAGAGGGCGAGGTTGGGATGATATTGGAGAATGGCATTGAAACATGTAAAATATCATATGTGAAATGAATCACCAGTCCAGGTTTTATGCATGATACTGGGTGCTCGGGGCTGGTGCACTGGGATGACCCAGAGGGATGGGATTGGGAGGGAGATGTGAGGGGATTCAGGATGGGGAACACATGTACACTTACAGTGGATTCAGGTCAATGTATGGCAAAACCAATACAATATTGTAAAGTAAAATAAATAAATTAATTAATTTTAAAAAATGTGTTGAAGGAAGAGCAATAAAAAGAAAAACAACTAAATTCAACAATGAGTATTCAACACAGTAAAGATGAACATTCTTAAAAGACATGGAAAAATATGGAGTCTCTCCAAAGAAAGTAAAAGTAGAGAAGAATAAATGGAAATTTTATAACTGAGCAACAACAACAACAAAAACCTCGATGGAATAAATTGAAGAATATAGACAAAAGAGTAAAGGGTCAGTAACATAAAGATAATAGAAAATTGGACTAAAGATTTATTGAGCATAGCCCCAGCCATCAGAGAAAAATCCAGATTTTCCATAGCCAGTCTCTCCCTTCAGGAAGCTTCAACAAGCCTCTTATACTTATCCATCAAAGGGCAGACAGAATAAATCACAGAAAACTAATCAAACTGACCACATGGATCACAGCCTTGTCTAACTCAATAAAACTATGAGCAATGCCATGTAAGGCCACACAAGACAGATGGATCATGGTGGAGAGTTCTAACAAAACGTGGTCCACTAAAGAAAGGAATGATAAACCACTTCCATATTCTTGCCTTAAAACCCCATGAACAGTATGAAAAGGGGAAAAGATATGACACTGAAAGATGAACCCCCTGGGTAGGTAGGTGCCCAATATGCTACTGGAGAAGACCAGAGAAGTAGCTCAGGAAAGAAGGAAGAGGCTGAGCCAAAGCAAAAACAAAACTCAGTTGTGGGTGTGACTGAAGATGGAAACAAAGTCAGATTCTGTAAAGAGCAATACTGCCTAGGAACCTGGAATGTTAGGTCCATGAGTCAAGGTAAATTGGAAGTGGTTATATAGGATATGGCAAGAGTGAACATTGACCTTTTAGAAATCAGTGAACTAAAGTGGATCAGAATGGGCAAATTTAATTCAGATGACCATTGCATCTACTACTGTGGCCAATAATCCCTTAGAAGAAATGGAGTAGCCCTCATAGTCAACAAGAGACTAAAATGCAGTCGTTGGGTGCAATCTTAAAAAAGACAGGATGATCTGTGTTCATTTCCAAGGCAACCCATTCAATATTCATTTCCAAGGCAACCCATTCAATACCACAGTAATCCAAGTCTATGTCACAACCTGTAATGCTGAAGAAGCTGAAGTTGAAGACCTACAAGACCTTCTAGAACTAACACCAAAAAAATGTCCTTTTCATCATAGGGGACTGCAATGCAAAAGTAGGAAGTCAAGAGTTACCTGTATAACATGCCAGTTTGGCCTTGGAATGCAAAATGAAGCAGGAAAATGCTAGCAGAGTTTGGCCAACAGAATGCACTGGTCATAGCAAGCACCTTTGTCCAACAACATAAGAGCCAAATCTACATATGGATGTCACAGATGGTCAATACTGAAATAAAATTTATTATATTCTTTGCAGCCAAAGATGAAGAAGCTCTATACAGTCAGCAAAAACAAAACCAGGAGCTGACTGAGGCTCAGATTATGAACTCCTTATTGCAAAATTGAGACTTAAATTGAAGAAAGTAGGGAAAAGCAGTAGGCCATTCAGGTTTGACCTAAATCAAATCCCTTACAGTATACAGTGGAAGTCAAAATAGATTCAAGGGATTAGATCTGATAGAGTGCCTGAAGAACTATGGATAGAGGTTCACCACATTGTATAGGAGGCTGTGATCAAAAGCAACCCCAAGAGAAAGAAATACAAAAAGGCAAAATGGTTGTCTGAGAATGCCTTACAAAAGCTGTGAAAAGAAGAGAACCTAAAGGCAAAGGAGAAAAGGAAAGATGTATCCATCTGAATGCAGAATTACAAAGAATAGCAAGGGAGAGATAAGAAAGCCTTCCTAAGTCATCAATGCAAATAGAGGAAAACAAAAGAATGGAAAGACTAAAGATCTCTTCAAGAAAATCAGAGATACCAAGGGAATGTCTCATGCAAAGATGGGCACAAAAATGACAGATGGTATGGACCTAATGGAAGCAGAATATATTAAGAATACACAGAACAACTATAGAAAAAATATCATGACCCAGATAACCACAATGGTGTGGTCACTCACCTAGAGCCAGAAAACCTGGCGTGTGAGGTCAAGTAGGCCTTAGGAAGCATCAATATGAACAAAGCTAGTGGGTGGAGGTGATGGAATTCCAGTTGAGCTATTTCAGATCCTAAAAGATAATACTGTTAAAGTGTTGCACTCAACATGCCAGCAAATTTGGAAACTCAACAGGGGCCACAGGACTGGAAAAGGTCAGTTTTCATTCCAATCCCAAAGAAAGGCAATGCCAAAGAATGTTCAAGCTGCTGCACAGTTGCACTCATCTCACACGCCAGCAAAGGAATGCTGAAAATTCTCCAAGTTGTGCTTCAACAGTACCTGAAACTAGACCTTCTAGATGTTCAAGCTGGATTTAGAAAAGGCAGAGGAACCAGAGATCAAATTGCCAACATCTGCTGGATCACAGAGAAAGCAAGAGAGTTCCGGAAAAATATCTACTTCTACTTCATTGACTATGCTAAATCCTTTGACTGTGTGGATCACAACAAATTGTGGAAAATTATTCAAGAGAATGGAATACCAGACCACCTTACCTGTCTTCTGAGAAATCTGTATGCAGATTAAGAAGCAACAGTTAGAACCAGACATGGAACAAAAAACCAGTTCCAAATTGGGAAAGGAGTACATCAAGGTTGTATTTTGTCACCTTGGTTATTTAACTTATATACAGAGCACATCATGCGAAATCCTGACCTGGATGAAGCACAGGCTGGAATCAAGGTTGCCAGGAGAAGTATCAATAACTTCAGATATGCAGATGACACCACCCTTATGGCAGAAAGTGAAGAACTAGAGAGCCACTTTATGAAAGTGGAAGATGAGAGTGGAAAAGTTGGCTTAAAACTCAACATACAAAAAACTAAGATCATGTCATCGAGTCCCATCATTTCATTGCAAATAGATGGGGAAACAATGGAAACAGTGGCAGACTTTATTTTCTTTAGCTCCAAAATCACTGCAGATGATGATTGCAACCATGAAATCAAAAGACGCCTGCTCCTTGGAAGAAAAACTATGACCAATCTAGATAACATATATTAAAAAGCAGAGACGTTACTTTTCCATCAAGTGAAAGCTTTGGTTTTCCCAGTCATGTATGGATGTGAGACTTGGAACATAGAGAGAACCGAGCACTGAACAACTGATGCTTTTGAAGTGTGGTGTTGAAGAAGACTCTTGTGAGTCCTTTGGACAGCAAGGAAATCAAATTAGTCAATTTTAAAGGAAATCAGTCCTAAATGATCATTGGAAGGACTAATGGTAAGATGAAACTCCAATATTTAGCCATCTGATGTGAAGAACTGACTCACTGAATGCTGAGCAAGACTGAACCTGATGCTGAGCAAGACTGAAGGCAGAAGGAGAAGGGGACAACAGAGGATTAGATGGTTGGATGGCATCACGGACTTGATGGACATGAGTTTGAGCAAGCTCCGGGAGCTGTAGATGGACAGGGAAGTCTGGCATGCTGCAGTCCATGGGGTCAGAGTCCGACATGACTGAGCAGTTGAACTGAATTGAATGAATTTAAAAGTGAATTCTTTGAAAATATTATTGAAATTTTACCATAGGGTACTGATGAAATGACATGCATATAGATCCTACATAAAATAATAGAGTCCAGAAATAGACCCATATAAAGTAAGGGTAACTGGTCAAAAAGAATGTGATGCATTACCATATGTGAAATGGATGACCATTCCAAGATCAATGCATGAAAACAGGGCACTGGGTTTCATGTAGATTTGAGTTCAAGTAGATTCAACTCAAAGCCAGTGCACTGGGACAACCCAGAGGGATGGGATGGGGAGGGAGATAGGAGGGGTTTTCAGGGTTGGCGGACACATGTACACCCATGGCTGATTCATGTCAATGTGTGGCAAAAACTACCACATTACTGTAAAGTAACTGGCCTACAGTTAAAATTATACATATATATATATATATATATATATATATATATATATATATATCCTCTTCTAGATTTCAGTAAATGTGGAATGGAGTTTGGAAATTTTTATTTTGAGTATTCTTTTGATGAGCCCCCCCCACCACACACACACACCTTCACCTTATATTGAGGACCATTGAGAAAAGACACCAAGATGACTAGAGACTAGCATAATTTCAAAATAGGGTTTGAGAAATATAAAAAGGAAAAAAAAATGTGACATTTGGAGGAAATGGAGATGTTCATTGTGTTATAGTATAAAGTGCATATAGTGGGGTGAACTCAGGGTGATTAAAAAACAATGAAATTAAACTGGAAAGACAAATTGGTATAATATTTTGAATTGTCTTGTATGTGATGGGATTGGTATGATATTTTGAATTGCAAATAATTCAAGTTGTATATAATTTTATGTACAATTTTATAATTGTATACATTTTTATTTATATGATCTATATATTATAGAATTTAATAATTATATGCAACTTTATAATTGGGATAATATTTTGAATTGTCTTGTATGTGATTTTGCATCTATTCTGTGTGCTACCAGGAACTATTGGAAATTTTGAAGCAAAGATGTAACAGAATTCATTCATTTATTAATTAATTCAATAAATATTTACTCAGTGCCTACTCTGGGTATGGCTGTATGTGCCAGGCACAGGACTACAATGGTAAGCAAGGAAGACTGTATAGAAAATATATTGGAAGTGGAAAAGAATGGTTTCTGGAAAACTGTTTTAGAGATTGTTGAAGTAGCCTTAAAAGAGATGACGATAAAGACCTAAATTAAGATAATGGAAATAGGGTTGGAGAGGAAGACCAGAGTAAAGAAAATGGAAAGTTTCTAGTTGAGCATCCTGGAAAGACAAAGATGTCAGGGGAGTCCGGGAGAGAGAGATGAACATCAGTTATTTCCACTGTGAAACTCTCTCACTAACTCAGCCTCATCAGTGATGGAGATATTCTCAAGGCTGATATTTAACTGATCTGTACCTGTATGGCCAGGATTTATCAACCTTAGAAAGAGTGACGTTTTGAGTTGAATAACCCTTTGTTGTGTGCATTGGCTTTGATTGGGGGTAAAGGAGAGGGTTCAGGGGTCTTTTCTATGCATTGTAAGGTATTTAACAGCATCCCTGATCTTTACCTACTAGATTCAAGTAGCATTACCCGATTACCAATCACAAATGTCTCCAGACATTACCAAAAATATCCTTTGGGGGATAAAATCACACCCAGTTGAGAACTACAGCTGTATGTCCATATCAATTGTTAAAATGTTAAAAACACTTTAATACTAGTTGGTAAATAGTCACCTCATGTCTCTCAAATGTTCTCCCTACTGCCCTGAGTTCCTCAGTACCTACCCTGGCTCTGCATATAGTATTGCTTGACACAAGATTGGATCTCTAGGATCTGCTCCAGTGTCATAGGCTAGTCATACTCCATTCTGATTTATCATTGCCATTGTTATACAGGTTGTCAACATTTTAATGTCATGTTTAAACATTCTTAAAGAAACTCAGTTGTTTAATATCTTTCTTTACTTCCATCTATGAATTCTAGCTCTCTTATCCTACCTCACCCCATAAATGATCTTCCCTCCTATTAGTGTTAATGACTTTCAGATATTTTTAGAAGACCATGTGGTCTGTTTACTGTGTCTCATCATCAAGTATGTCTGGAAAAACATATCTCCTTTAATCTTTCCTTGCCAATCAGAACATCTCCCTTCATCAGTCATGTCTACAGCTTCTCTCTGACTTCCTTCCTTGTGTCCTAATCACTCAGAGCCTCCAATGACCCCACACTGACTCGGACATCCTAGGTGTCATCTCATCAAAGTCACGTAGTTCCATGACACAGTGTCTTAGAACACTCCTGGAAATAACATTGGCCCATTTCAGTTACCTTATCATATTGCAAAAGCATATCTAATATGAGAAAAACTCATCCTCACACACATCCTGTTACCCAGTCTCACAGAGAACCACATGTTCATATGTCTGAAGCCAAAAATAATAAATGATGGTGGACAGTGGTAATAGTTCCAGGATGTATTCCCAAACTGACCAGAAAAGAGATGAACTCTTCCCTTTATCTTGCCCTGTCTGGATGTGAATTGCAACTAGCTTTTCTTCTCAGCCTTCCACATATTATATACCCCAACACACACACACACACACACACACACACACACACACACACACACACACTGTAATCCCGAAGATGTGCTGCTTCTAACTGTTCACGATGTAAATATTTCCTTTTTCAGGAATTTTCTCCATGTTGGAATTTGCCCAAGACTCTCCTAATCCTGGAATGTGAAGTCAAGTGGGCCTTAGGAAGCATCACTACGAACAAAGCTAGTGGAGGTGATGGAACTCCAGTGGAGCTATTTCAAATTCTCAAAGATAACACTGTGAAAGTTCTGCACTCAATAGGCCAGCAAATTTGGAAAATTCAGCAGTGGCCACAGGAATGGAAAAGGTCAGTTTTCATTCCAATACCAAAGAAAGGCAATGCCGAAGAATGCTCAAACTACTGCACAATTGCACTCATCTCATACACTAGTAAAGTAATGCTCAAAATTCTCCAAGCCAGGCTTCAGCAATACGTGAACTGTGAACTTCCAGATGTTCAGGCTGGTTTTAGAAAAGGCAGAGGAACCAGAGATCAAATTGCCAATATCCACTGTATCATTGAAAAAGCAAGAGAGTTCCAGAAAAACATCTATTTCTGCTTTATTGACTATGCTAAAGCCTTTGACTGTGTGGTTCACAATAAACTGTGGAAAATTCTGAAAGAGATGGGAATACCAGACCACCTGACCTGCCTCTTAAGAAACCTATATGCAGGTCAGGAAGCAACAGTTAGAACTGGACATGGAATAACAGACTGGTTCCAAATAGGAAAAGGAGTACATCAAGGCTGTATATTGTCACCCTGCTTATTTAGCTTATATGCAGAGTACATCATGAGAAACGCTGGGCTGGAAGAAGCACAAGCTGGAATCAAGATTGCCAGGAGAAATATCAATAACCTCAGATATGCCGATGACACCACCCTTATGGCAGAAAGTGAAGAGAAACTAAAAAGCCTCTTTATGAAAATGAAAGAGGAGAGTGAAAAAGTTGGCTTAAAACTCAACATTCATAAAATGAAGATCATGGCATCTGGTCCCATCACTTCATGGCAAATATGTGGGGAAACAGTGGAAACAGTGTCAGACTTTATTTTTTGTGGGGCTCCAAAATCACTGCAAATGGTGATTGCAGCCATGAAATTAAAAGATGCTTACTCCTTGGAAGGAAAGTTATGACCAACCTAGATAGCATATTCAAAAGCAGAGACATTTTTGCCAACAAAGGTCCGTCTAGTCAAGGCTATGGTTTTTCCAGTGGTCATGTATGGATGTGAGATTTGGACTGTAAAGAAAGCAGAGCACCAAAGAATTGATGCTTTTGAACTGTGGTGTTGGAGAAGACTCTTGAGAGTCCCTTGGACTGCAAGGAGATCCAACCAGTCCATTCTGAAGGAGATCAGCCCTGGGATTTCTTTGGAAGAAATGATGCTAAAGCTGAAACTCCAGTACTCTGGCCACCTAATGCAAAGAGTTGACTCATTGGAAAAGACTCTGATGCTGGGAGGGATTGGGGGCAGGAGGAGAAGGGGACGACAGAGGACGAAATGGCTGGATGGCATCACTGACTCAATGGACGTGAGTCTGAGTGAACTCCGGGAGTTGGTGATGGACAGGGAGGTCTGATGTGCTGTGATTCATGGGATCACAAAGAGTTGGACACCACTGATTGACTGAACTATACTGAAATGAAACTATAGGAACAAGAATAGAATACGTATACCAGTGTTTATGGACCAACAATAAGAACTTTATTCACACCATGTCAATCTTTAAAGATAAGTAGAAGGAACATATAGGTTCCTCTGATATTCTACATCATGAATATAGTCAGAGAAAAGGTGGGAATGAAGAAGTAGTTTCAGTCAAAAAGTTCTGACTGCATAATTAGTGCTTGTTTATGAGACTGGAGGATGAAGATGCAATAAAACGTAGGATATAAGAATGTCATGACAATGTTCCAATATAAGGAAATTAATAGTATGATGCACCATAAAAATGGTGATTATGAAGAGTACATAATAACATTAAAAAGTTATGAAATAATGGTAAATGAGAAGACAGGACAGAAAGATGCATGCGACTTTTTTTTATCTATACATAGAAATGTGTTTTAAAAGCCTAATTTAAAGTCTCAGCAATGTTAATATTAGAGTTCTGGAACCAAGAATGAATTTTCTTCTTTGATATACTTATCTAGTTTAACATAGTTCTTATATCACTGCAATACTAAATGCATGGTGTATTTGCAAATTAAAGAAAAGATGTAATAATCCATCCCAGAAATGTATTCAACAAATAATATATATGGAATAGCTACAATATATTATGCACTCTGCTGGGCAATACATCACAAAGAAGACGAAATATCAGAATAACTGATAGGAATAACAAAGTGTCATTTTTGAAGATCTTGAATGGCAGATAATTGTCTGTTTAACTGGTTTTCATATAGTCTTCTGACCAGTTAACCACTGATAACTGATAAAGAACCTCAGATCTTTGGGGTCTCAAACCCCTGGTAAAAATCCAACCCTAATAAACTACTGTTGAAAAAATTGGACACTATAAAACTCTTAGAGAAAAACATAAGCAGAACACTCTTTGACAGAAATCTCAGCAAGATTTTTTCAAATCAAAACTACAATGAGTTTTCTATCATCTCACACTGGTCAGAATGACCATCATCAAAAAATCTACAAACAGTAAATGCTGGAGAGTGGGTAGAGAAAAGGGAACCCACTTACACTGTTGGTGGAAATGTAGATTGATAAAGCCACTATAGAGGTTCCTTAGAAAAACTAAAAATAGAACTACTGTATAACCCAGCAATTTCACTTCTGAGCGTATACCTGGAGAAAACCATAATTCAAAAAAATAAGTGCACCCCAATGTTTATTGCAACACAATTTATAATAACCAGGACATAGAAGCAGTCTAAATGTTCATCAAAAGAGAAATGGATAAAGAAGATGTGGTATATATATAAAATGGAGTATTGAAAGTGAAAGAAAATATTAGTTTCTCAGTTGTTTCTGACTCTTTGTGATCCCATGGACTGTAGCCCACTAGGCTCCTCTGTCCATGGAATTCTCCAGGCAAGAATAATGAAGTAGGTAGCCATTCCCTTCTCCAGGGGATCTTCCTGACCAAAGGACCAAACTGGGGTCTTCTGCATTGCAGGTGGATTCTTTACCATCTGAGCCACCAGGGATGTTACTTAGCCATAAAAGGAAACAAAATTTTACCATTTGCAGAGACATGGATGAACCTAGAGACTGTTATACAAGGTGAAGTAAGTCAGAAAGAGGAAAACAAATATTGTATATATGTTTATATTGTATATATATATGGGATCTAGCAAAATGATACATATGAACTTATTTTTTGCAGAAATAAACAGACAGATGTAGATAACAAATGTATGGATACCAAGGGGAATGGGAGGGTCAGATGAATTAGGTAATTGGGATTGACATATATACACTATTCTGTATAAAATAGATAAGTAATGAGAACCTACTGTATAGCACAGGGAAATCTACTCAATGCTTTGTGATGACCTAAGCAGAAAAGAAATCCAAAAAGAGGGGGCATGTGTATACATAGAGTTGATTCACTTTGCTGTACAGTAGAAAATAACACAAAATTGTGAAATGACTATACTCCAATAAAAAATAATTTTATAAAGACAATCCAGGAAATGACATTTCAAATTTTACAAAAGGAAAGTTGTTTTTGGTTATCAGAGAAATCAGAAATTTAAAATCAGTCATCAAGTAAAATTCTTTCTTCTCCCTTTTCCCTCTAAACTTTGAAATTTGAAATAACTATTCTGTAAAGTTTACCCAGCTCTCATATGCATGTAGTCATCAGCCTCAAAAAGGAACAAGCCTGGGAGACTACAGTTCATGAGAATAAACCATGAATGAAAGTGAAATTCAAGGAACACTTTCATGTAGTTTTGGAAAAAGGGTAACTCCACTGAAAAGTTTGAAATGATCTTTGAGATATGAGAATATAAGGTCAATATTAGTGTTAATTTAAGCAGAAGTTTTTGATAAGAGTGTATGATGGGGAATAATCTCTGTTATCTACTAAGCTTTATGGCAAAATTTGATGAATTCATCAAGTCTTAAGGTCTCCTGGATGACCTCTTTGACTAGCAGTTCTCAGGTGCACTGGGATGACCCAGAGGAATGGTATGGGGAGGGAGGTGGGAGGGGGGGGTCAGGATGGGGAACACATGTACACCCGTGGTGGGTGCATTTTGATGTATGGCAAAACCAATACAATATTGTAAAATAAAAAAATAAAAATAAAAAATTATATAAAACAATAGTAATAACACCTATCAGTTATCAGTGGACTAAGAACAATATCAATAACCTCAGATATGCAGATGACACCACCCTTATTCAGAAAGTGAAGAACAACTAAAGAACCATGTGATGAAATTGAAAGAGGAGAGTGAAAAACTGGCTTAGAACTCAACATTCAAAAAATTAAGATCATGGCATCCAGTCCCATCACTTCATAGCAAATAGATGGGGGGAAAAGGGAAACAAAGATAGAATTTATTTTCTTGGGCTCCAAAATCACTGCAGATGGTGATTGCAGCCATGAAATTAAAAGATGCTTGCTCCTTGGAAGAAATGCTATGTGAAAACTGGATTGTGTATTAAAAAACAGAGACATTACTTTGCCAACAAAGGTCCATGTAATCAAAGCTATGGTTTTTCTATTAGTCATGTGTGGATGTGAGATTTGGACTGTAAAGAAGGCTGAGCACTGAAGAACTGATGCTTTCAAACTGTGGTGTTGGAGAAGACTCTTGAGAGTCCCTTGGACAGCAAGGAGATCAAACCAGTAAATTCTAAAGGAAATCAACCCTGATTATTCATTGGAAGGACTGATGCTGAAGCTGAAGCTCCAATACTTTTTGGTCTCCTGACGCAAAAAGCCGAGTCATTATAAAAGACCCTGATGCTGGAAAAAATTGAAGGCAGGAGGAGAATGGAACGGCACAGTATGAGATGGTTGGATGGCATCACTGATTCAATGGACATGAGTTTGATCAAGCTCCAGGAGAGAGTGAAGGACAGGGAAACCTGGTGTGCTGCAGTCCATGGGGGTCACAGAGAGTCAGACACTACTGAGTGACTGAACAACAGCAACAACAAGGAACAATAGTATACACTATTTGATCACACTAACATTTGTCCTAGAGTCTAACTGCTCAAACAGCTAACAGAAACACCTTCTCCCCACCGACGTAATAATATCTGTTAGGAGTACCACCTCCTCCGTGTAACCTTCTTTAACCCCACCTATACAACAAGTTAAGGCCCCTCTAGCCTTTTTACATATATCTGGTTATAGTATTGATCATCATGTCTTGTTATCATCTATAAAATTGTCTATCTCACACACTGGAACTTATGTTTTTCATGGACATAGAAAATGTTATATTTACTTCAGAGTCCAGTACAGATGTTTCAGAAAGTATTACTTACATGACAGAGTATAATAAATAAATAAAACGTCATTTCATCTTTATATTTAACTCTTTAGAAAAGTAACAGATTAACTTTTGCTAGGGCAATGAGTCTGAAATTTCATGGGGCTTTCTAGTTCCTGAGATACTTTTTAAACATCCAGATTCCTGGGCCTTTTTGACTTGGGCCAGAGAGACTTGAATCTGAGGCATGGTATTCCTAGTATCAAGTGTATCCCCAGCTCTTCCACTCTGTCAGTCCTCATTCCATTCAAAATAATATGAAGCAAAAGAACCAACTAAAAGATTGATCCTGGTTCTATTCACATAAGTTAAAACAAGAGTAGAAGAAAGTATCCTGGGGATAGGCATATCATGAAAATTGATACATAAATTAACTACTACTGAAACTGAGTAGAACACTGTTGGGCATTATTGGGAACAGATCATTGCATCCCTCCCCTCCCCCAGGGCCCTACCCTCTTGTTTGTTAAAAAGTGTTGGCCTCCCAGGCCTTCCCTGAGTTCCAAAGAGCAAATTTATCAGATAAGTGATAAAATGCAGAAACAAAGGAAAACATGCAAATAGGGTAAAATAATAATAGTTTAGCCATAAAACAAAATCAATGACTTTTAATTCCTCTTCAAGGGCTATAAATAATATCCTGAACCATATCCTTGAGTCATTTTGCAGATACAGAAAGCCCCACAAGATGAAAGAAGTTAACTTCATGTTGACCACTGACACATAGGCCTGAGACCTGTTGGAACCATAAAAATGGTAATAGGGATTCCAAAAACTCAAAACCGTTACCTCACCATTAACGAGTCAGATCAGGGAGTTTGGGTCTTTTGAGCATTAGCTGCCTATTCTTCTTGCTTGGCACCTTGCAATAAGCACTGTATTTTTTCTCACCACAACCCAGTGTCAGTAGATTGACTTTGCTGCATACAGAGCAAGTGGACCCAAGTTTGGTTGGGTAACACTACCTAGTAAGACATCCCTCATGTTCCCAATATGTTATTCACTATCACAAGAATATATCCTGGGAGAACTAGCTCATCATTTTCAGAGAATTGTAATATTTCAGAGAATGAAGTATCCTCAGCAATCATCTTTTCAATTGTACAGTTGAGGAAATGGAGACAAGGGAGGGAGTAATTTGCCTAAGTTCACACAGTTACTCAGTGGTACAGCTGACTAAAAACCATGATCCCTGGGGAACTTTCAAGATGATGGATGATTAAGATGGGGAGATCACCTTCCTCCCCAGAAATATATCAAAAATACATATGTATGTGGAACAACTCCTGCAGAACATCTGAACGCTGGCTGAAGACCTCAGACTTCCAAAAAGGCAAGCTAATTTCCAAAGAATGAGGTAGGTCGAAAGATATAGGAAAATGAGGAGACAAAGGATTTGGTACAGGGATCTGCATCTTGGGGAGGGAGCTGTGAAGGAGGAAAAATTTCTGTACATTAGGAAGACCCCTCATGGGCAGGAATTGGGGGGGGGGGTGGAGCTTCAGAACCTCAGAGGGGAACAGGGCAGCAAGTTCTTGGAAGGCAAAACAGAGAGAATTCATCAAGTGGTGCTGATTCAAAATTTCCCAGCCAAGATACTATTTACACTTGCACAATAGCAAGTAGGGGCTGGGTGCAAAGGCTCAGGCTTTGGGGATCAGATCCCAAAGAGAAGCCTGGGGTTGAGTGCAGTGAGGATACTCTGAGAGGGCTAGTACAACATAGCTGATGGAGTTTAGGGGAAAGTCTGGGCCTGCTAGAGAGGCAAAAGATCATTGCCACTGAAACCGTTTAACTCCATGTGCTCATAGATTGCAGGACACCACCTTTGTGAGTGCCATAGGCTGGACCAGTTATGACTGTGAAGTGTGATTCCAAAGGTAGATACGCCAAAGCAAGCTCGAGTGCCAGAGGCAGGACTACCAGCAACTGCAGTGTATGGCCCCAAAGGGGGAAATGCAGATTGCTTGGCCACTGCCAGGGCTGGTGTGGGTGACAGAGGTGGAGGACAGGAGGTCACTGTGGTCACAACCCCAGGGGTCACAACTGCCACCAAACTGTGAGCACATACAGAGCACTGCCCACATCTTCTTGGCAGCCTGTGCAGCTTTGCTTGGCCTAGGGACAAGATCTGGGGCAAATTTCCCTGTAGAATCACATGATTTCCTTTATGTCTCAGTCACAGCTGGCACTCCCCACACACCCCAACAGTGTCTGCCATACCTTACCTCTCCTAGCTGCACTGAGTAAATGAGACTTAATAAACTGCTACTTTTGCCCCCTCATATCTGGGTAGGAAACAGACACTGGAGGGTGGCCTACAGGCATAGACAGGGCCAGAACCAAACCTGAGCACCAGTATGACCAAGGAAGATGAAGGGAATTTACTCCAGCAGACACCAGTGCAGCAGATTAAATCTCCATAATTAGCCTGAGACTGCGGACTTTGGGGGAAGGAGGGCAACTGTAGACTTTTGAAGCAAGTCTAAGCTGGAGTAAGGCCAGATCTCAGTCTGAACTGACGCCACGGTGCACACAGGAGGTCCAGAGACCTTCCTAGAAATATTAGAGGACTTGAATAAGCAGATTAGCTGGAACTCACTGCGTGGTAAGGACAACAGAGGCCTCAGGAAGGTACTCTTATTACCTCTCTCTCTCTCTCTCTATATATATATATATATAGAGAGAGAGAGAGAGGGAGCTTCCCTGTTGGCTCAGATGTTAATCTGCTTGCAGTGTGGTAGACCCAGGGCTTCGATCCATGGGTCAGGAATATCCCCTAGAGAAGGGCATGACCACCCACTCAAGAATACTTGCCTGGAGAATTTCATGGACAGAGGAGACTGGTGGACCACAGTCCATGTAGTCTCAAAGAGTCTGACATGACTGAGCGACCAACACTTCACTTCACTTCACTTCATACACATACAGTCTTTTTTTATATTGTTCTATTGCTTTTCTTTTTTGCTACTCATTTAAATTTTATTTTTTCAACTTACTTTTTCCTTTTGAAAGATTTTATTTTTAAATAAATTTCTTTTATTATTTTCCCCCTATTTTTACAGTATTGTTTAGTTATATTGCATTCTTTTCCATGTTTTTGATTTTAATTTTTTGCTAGTGTACTTTTTAGGATCTATTTTCACATACGTATTTGTTTAATGACTTGATTGTTTTTTTGGGGGGGTCCTATTTTTATTCTCTTTCTTCTCTTTTTTCTCTCTGAATTTTCTTTCTTCTTTTCTCTTTGTGAGTGTGTGAGTTTCATTGGATGTTCTTATCTTCTGAGTGTTGCTCACCATTTTTCACTTTCACCATTTGTCTTTGGGTCTTGTCCATCTGCTTTTGTTTTTTGTTTTTTTGGTTTGTTTGTTTGTTTGTATCTTTGACTGACTTTCTTTTTTCTTTTTTCCCCTTTTCCTTTTCTATTTCTTTCTCTTCCTCTTCTGTGTTGTTTGGCTTATAAAGTCTTGAGACTCCATTAAGGGGGTGGGCTTGAATATCTGAGGTGAAATACTCGAGTCTAGGATGATGAAACACCAGAGAACTCCTTACCCTATAGAACATTAATTCATGAAACCTCTCCCAAAGACCTCCATCTAAAACACTAAGACCAGTCCTCATCCAAACGCCAGCAAGCTCCAATGCCAGATGCCTTATGCCAAACCATGAGTGAAACAGGAATATAACACTTCCTATAAGACGACAAGCTGCCCAAAGCCATACCAAGCCCACAGACACCACAAAACACACCACTGGATGTGGCACTGCCTTTCAGGGATAAAGTATCTAGTTCAACCCATCAGAACACAGGTCCAGTCCACTCAGCCAGGAAACCTTCACAAGACACTTGTCCATCCCCAAACACTGAGGGCAGATTCCACAAATAAGAGAAGCTATGACATTGCAGCCCATGAAAAAAGACCCCAAACACAGTAAATTCAACAAAATGAAAAGATAGAGAAATTTGCAGCAGATGAATGAACATGAGAGAATCCACAAAATCAAACAAATGTAGAAGAAATAGGCAACCTACCTGAAAAAGAATTCAGAGTAATGATAGTAAAGATGATCCAAAATCTTGGAAATAAAATGGAGGCATAAATAAATAATTAGAAAGGAGGTACAGATTTAGAAGATACAAGAAATGTTTAACAAGGACTTAGAGAAATAAAAATAGTCAGCAATGAGTAACATAATAAATGTGAAAAAAAAAGTGTTAGTCACTTAGTCATGTCTAACTCTTTGCAACTTCATGGACTGTAGCCTTGCCAGGCTCCTCTGTCCATGGGATTCTCCAGGCAAGAATACTGGAATGGGTTGTCATTTTCTTCTCCAGGGGATCTTCCTGAACCAAGAATAGAACCAAGGTCTCCTGCATTGCAGACAGATTCTTTACCATCAGAGCAACCAAGAAAGTCCTGAATGACACAATAACAGAGGTAAAAATACACTAGAGAGAACCAATAACTGAGAATAACTGAGGCAGAAGAATGGATAAGTAAGCTGTAAGATAGAATGCTGGAAATAACTGAAGCAGAACAGAATAAAGAAAAAAGAAGGAAAAGAAAAGAGGACAGTCTCAGAGATTTCTAGGAAAGCATTAAGTGTGTCAACATTTGGATTATAGGGCTCTCAGAAGAAAAATGAATAATAAAAGAAAGGGCATGAGAAAATATTTGACAAAGTGAGTCAGAAGCTTCCATAACAAGGGAAAGGAAATAGCCACCTAAGTCCAGGAAGCCCCGAGACTATGACACAGGATAAAATCTAAAGAGAAACACACGAAGACACATTTTAATCAAACTAATAAAAATTAAACACAAAGAAAATGCATTAAAAGCAGGAGCGAAAAGCAACAGATAACATATAAGTGGATCCCCATAAAGTTAACAGATGATATTTTGACAGAAATTCTGCAGACCAGAAGGTAGTGGTAGGGTTTACTGAAAGTGAGGAAAAGAAAAACAAAGAAACAAAACTACAACCAAAATTATTCTACCCGGCAAAGTGGTCATGCAGATTCCACAGAGAAATTGAAAGCTTTAGAGATAAATAAATGTTCAGGGAATTCAGCACCACCAAACCAGCTTTACAACAAATGCTAAAGAAACTGCTCTACAGAAAAGGCATGAGAAAGAAGTGATTTACAAACAAAAACAAAAGTTCATAGAGTAAATGATAATAGGGTCATACATATCAGTAATAACTTTATTTTTTATTTTTTTTAATTTTATTTTATTTAACTTTACAATACTGTATTGGTTTTTCCATATATCAAAATGAATCTGCCACAGGTATACATGTGTTCCCCATCCTGAACCCTCCTCCCTCCTCCCTCCCCATACCATCCCTCTGGGTCATCCGAGTGCACCAGCCCCAAGCATCCAGTATCGTGCATCGAACCTGGACTGACGACTCATTTCATATATGATATTATACATATTTCAATGCCATTCTCCCAAATCATCCCACCCTCTCCCTCTCCCACAGAGTCCAAAAGACTGTTCTATACATCAGTGTCTCTTTTGCTGTCTCGTATACAGGGTTATTATTACCATCTTTCTAAATTCCATATATATGCATTAGTATACTGTATTGGTGTATGTCTTTCTGGCTTACTTCACTCTGTATAATAGGCTCCAGTTTCATCCACCTCATTAGAACTGATTCAAATGTATTCTTCTTAATGGCTGAGTAATACTCCATTGTGTATATGTACCACAGCTTTCTTATCCATTCATCTGCTGATGGACATCTAGGTTGCTTCCATGTCCTGGCCATTATAAACAGTGCTGGGATGAACATTGGAATAATAACTTTAAATGTAAATGGACTAAATGCCCCAACCAAAATGCACAGACTGGTTGAATGGATACAAAAATAAGATCCCTATATATGTTATCTACAAGAGACCCATTTCATACCTGGGGGCATATACAGACTGAAAGTAATGGGATGGAAAAGATTCCATACAAATATAAATCAAAAAAGCAGGAGTAGCAATACTCATATCAGATATCATAGACTTCAAAAAAAAGACTGTTACAAGAGACAAGGAAGAACACTATGTAATAATCAAGGGATTAATCCAAGAATGAGATATAACCTGTGTGTGTGTGTGTATGTGTGTGTGTGTGTGTGTGTATATATATATATATACACACACATACCCCACATAGGAGTACCTCAATACATAAGACAGATGCTTACATCTCTAAAAGGGGAAATCTACAGTAACACAGTAATAGTGGGGGATTTTCACACCCCACTGAAATCAATGAACAGTGTATCCAGAGAGAACATTAATAAGGAAACACACATGTCAAACACTACTTTGGGCAGATGAACCTAATTGATATATATAGGACATTTCATCCAAAAACAGTAGATTACAATTTTTCCTCAAGTGCACATGAAACATATTCCAGGATAGATCACATCTTGGGCCACAAATCAAGCTTTGGTAACTTTTTTAAAAAAAAATTAACATCATTTCAAGCATCTTTTCTGACCACAATATAATGTTAGATATCACCTACAGGAAAAAAATAAAAACATAGACACATGGAGGCTAAACAATACACTTCTGAATGACAAAGAGGCCGTTGTTGAAAAAATCAATGAGAAAAATTTTTAAAAAGCCAGAAACAAATGGAAATAAAAACATGACAACTCAAAACCTATGGGATGCAGCAAAAGCAGTGCTAAGAGGGAAGTTTATAGCAATACACACATACCTCAAGCAACAAGAAAAATATTGAATAAACAATCTAATTTTACACCTAAAACAACTAGAAAAACAGGAAAAAACTAAAGTTAGTAGAAGGAAAGAAATAGATGAAAAATAAATGGAGCCAATAGCAATGATTAATAACACTGAAAGATGGCTCTTTGACAAGATAAACAAAATTGACAAATTATTAGCCAAATTCAACAAGAAAAAAAGGGAGAAAATAAATCAATAAAATTAGAAATAACAAAGGAAAAGTTGCAACAAACAATCCAGAAATATGTAGGATCATGAGACTACTATAAACAACTATATGTCAATAAAATGGACCCAGAAGAAATGGACAGTTCTTAGAAAAGCACAACCTTCCAAGACTGAATCATGAAGAAATAGAAAATATGAACAGACTAATCACAATCACTGAAATAGAAATTGTGACAAAAATTTTTTTTCCACCAAACCAAATCCCAGGACCAGATAACTTCACAGGGGAATTCTAACAAATGTTTAGAGAACTAATACCAGACCACTTACCTGTCACCTGCAAAACTGATGGTGACTGATGCTGAAGCTGAAGCTGAAGCTCCAATACTTTGGTCACCTGATGCAAAGAGCCAGCTCTGAGTGTGGGCCAGATCCAAATTCACCAGAAAAGACTCTGATGCTGGGGAAAATTGAAGGTAGGAAGAGAAGGGAATGACAGAGGATGAGATGGTTGTATGGCATCACCGATCAATGAGCATGTGTTTGAGCAACTCCGGGAGATGGTGAAGAACAGGAAAGACTGACATACTGCAGTCCGTGGGGTCTCAAAGAGTCATACATGACTGAGCGAGTGAACAACAAAAACAAATATGTACCCTGCTTAAACTCTTCCTGAAAAGTACATATAAAGGAAAACTTTCACATACTTTATATGAGACCACCATCACCCTGACATCAAAACCAGACAAAGATACTAGAAAAAAAAAGAAAATTAAAGGCCAAAATCACTCATAAAGGGTTTCTCAGGTGGCTTAGTGGTAAGGAATCTGCTTGCCAGTGCAGGAGATATAGGTTCAATCCCTGGGTCAGGAAGATCTCCAGGAGGAGGAAATGGAAACCCAATTTACTATACTTGTTTCGAAAATTCCATGGACGGAGGAGCTTGGCAAGGTGCAATACATGGGAACACAAAATGTTGTACATGATTGAGTGACTAAGCATGCATCCATCACAGATGAACATAGATGGAAAAATCCTAAACAAAATTCTGGTCAACAGAATCCAGCAGCATTTTAAGAGGATCATACACAGTGATCAAGTGGGGTTTACCCCAGTGATGTGAGGATTCTTCAATGTATACGTATCAGTCAGTGTGATACACTGTGTTAAAAAATTGAAAGATCAAAGCCATATGATAATTTCCATAGATGCAGAGACATTTTCAACAAAATCCAACATCCATTTATTAATGGACAAAAAATTATCCAGAAAGTAAGTAAAGAAAGAATGTCAGTTCAGTTCAGTCGTTCAGGCCTGTCTGACCCTTTGCAACCCCATGGACTACAGCATGCCAGGTCTCCCTGTTCATCACCAACTCCTGGAGTTTGCCCAAATTTGTGTCCGTTGAGTCGCTGATGCCATCCAACTATCTCATCCTCTGTCGTCCCCTTACCTTCCAGCTTTAATCTTTACCAGCATCAGGGTTGTTTCAAATGAGTCACCTCTTCACATCAGGTAGCCAAAGTATTGGAGTTTCAGCTTCAACATCAGTCCTTCCAATGAATACTCAGAACTGATCTCCTTTAGGATGGACTGGTTGGATCTCCTTGCAGTCCAAGGGACTCTCATGAGTCTTCTCCAGTGCCACAGTTCAAAAGCATCAATTTTGGCGCTCAGCTTTCTTCACAGTCCGACTCTCAAATCCATACATGACCACTGGAAAAACCATAGCCTTGACTAGACAGACCATTGTTGGCCAAGTAATGTCTCTGCTTCTCAATATGCTATCTAGGTTGGTCATAACTTTTCTTCCAAGGAGTGAGAGTTTTTTTTTTTTTTTTTAATTTCATGGCTGCACTCATCATCCGCAATGATTTTGGAGCCCAAAAAATAAAGTCTGACACTGTTTCCACTGTTTACCCATCTATTTCCCATGAGGTGATGGGACCAGATGCCATGATCATTTTCTGAATGTTGAGCTTTAAGCCAACTTTTTCACTCTCCACTTTCACTTTCATCAAGAGGCTTTTTAATTCCTTTTCACTTTCTACCATAAGGGTGGTGTCATCTGCATATCTGAGGTTATTCATATTTCTCCTGGCAATCTTGATTCCAGCTTGTGCTTCTTCCAGCCCAGAGTTTCTCATGATGTACTCTGCATATAAGTTAAATAAGTAGGGTGACAATATACAATTTTGACGTACTCCTTATCCTATTTGGAACCACTCTGTTATTCCATGTCCAGTTCTAACTGTTGCTTCCTGACCTGGATATAGGTTTCTCAAGTGGCAGGTCAGGTGGTCTGGTATTCCCATCTCTTTCAGAATTTTCCACAGTTTATTGTGATCCACACAGGCAAAGGCTTTGGCATAGTCAATAAAACAGAAATAGAGATTTTTCTGGAACTCTCTGGCTTTTTCCATGGTCCAGCAGATGTTGGCAATTTGATCTTTGGTTCCTCTGCCTTTTCTAAAACCAGCTTTAACATCAGGAAGTTCACGGTTCACGTGTTGTTGAAGCCTGGCTTGGAGAATTTGGAGCATTTCTTTACTAGCGTGTGAGATGAGTACAATTGTGTGGTAGTTTGAGCATTCTTTGGCATTGCCTTTCTTTGGAATTGGAATGAAAACTGACCTTTTCCAGTCCTGTGGCCACTGCTGTGTCTTCCAAATATGCTGGCATATTGACTGCAGAACTTTCACAGCATCATCTTTGAGGATTTGAAATAGCTCAACTGGAATTCCATCACCTCCACTAGCTTTGTTCATAGAGATACTTTCTAAGGCCCACATGACTTCACATTCCCGGATGTCTGGCTTTAGGTGAGTGATCACACCATCGTGATTATCTTGGTCATGAAGATCTTTTTTGTACAGTTCTTCTGTGTATTCTTGCCACCTCTTCTTAATATCTTCTGCTTCTGTTAGGTCCCTACCATTTCTGTCCTTTATTGAGCCCATCTTTGCATGAAATGTTCCCTTGGTATCTCTAATTTTCTTGCAGAGATCTCTAGTCTTTTCCATTCTGTTGTTTTCCTCTATTTCTTTGCATTGATTGCTGAGGAAAGCTTTCTTATCTCTTCTTGCTATTCTTTGGAACTCTGCATTCAGATGCTGATATCTTTCCTTTTCTCCTTTGCTTTTCGCTTCTCTTCTTTTCACAGCTATTTTTAAGGCCTCCCCAGACAGCCATTTTGCTTTTTTGCATTTCTTTTCCATGGGGAGAGTCTCAATCCCTGTCTCCTGTGCAATGTCATGAACCTCCAACCATAGTTCATCAGGCACTCTATCTATCAGAACTAGTCTCTTAAATCTATTTCTCACTTCCACTGTATAACCATAAGGGATTTGATTTAGGTCATACCCGAATGGTCTAATGGTTTTCCCTACTTTCTTCAATTAAAGTCTGATTTTGGCAATAAGGAGTTCATGATCTGAGCCACAGTCAGCTCCTGGTCTTGTTTTTGTTGACTGTATAGAGCTTCTCCATCTTTGGCTGCAAAGAATATAATCAATCTGATTTCAGTGTTGACCATCTGCTGATATCCTTGTGTAGAGTCTTCTCTTGTGTTGTTGGAAGAGGGTGTTTGCTATGACCAGTGCATTTTCTTGGCAAAACTCTATTAGTCTTTGCCCTGCTTCATTCCACATTCCAAGGCCAAATTTGCCTGTTACTTCAGGTGTTTCTTGACTTCCTACTTTTGCATTCCAGTCCCCTATAATGAAAAGGACATCTTTTTTGGGTGTTAGTTCTAAAAGGTCTTGTAGGTCTTCATAGAACCATTCATGCTTCTTCAGCGTTACTGGTTGGGGCATAGACTTGGATTACTGTGATATTGAATGGTTTGCCTTGGAAACAAATAGAGAGTATTCTGTCGTTTTTGAGAATGCATCCAAGTACTGCATTTCGGACTCTTTTTTTGACCATGATGGCTACTCCATTTCTTCTTAGGGATTCCTGCCGGCAGTAGTAGATACAATGGTCATCTGAGCTAAATTCACCCATTCCAGTCCATTTTAGTTCGCTGATTCCTAGAATGTCGACATTCACGCTTGCCATCTCCTGTTTGACCACTTCCAATTTGCTTTGATTCATGGACCTGACATTCCAGGTTCCTATGCAATATTGCTCTTTACAGCATTGGGCCTTTCTTCTATTGCCAGTCACATCCACAACTGGGTATTGTTTTGCTTTGGCTCTATCCCTTCATTCTTTCTGGAGTTATTTCTCCACTGATCTCCAGTAGCATATTGGGCACCTACCGACCTGGGGAGTTCCTCTTTCAGTATCTTATCATCATGAGGTTCTCAAGGCAAGAATACTGAAGTGGTTTGCCATTCCCTTCTCCAGTGGACCACATTCTGTCAGACCTCTCCACCATGACTTGCCCGTCTTGGGTGGCCCCACGGGCATGGCTTAGTTTCACTGAGTTAGACAACGCTGTGGTCCTAGTGTGATTAGACTGACTAGTTTTCTGTGAGTATGGTTTCAGTGTGTCTGCCCTCTAATGCCCTCTTGCAACACCTACCGTCTTACTTGGGTTTCTCTTACCTTGTACGTGGGGGTATCTCTTCATGGCTGTTCCAGCAAAGTGCAGCCGCTGCTCCTTACCTTCGATGAGGGGTATTTCCTCACCACCGCCCCTCCTGATCTTGACATGGAATAGCCCCTTTAGGCCCTCCTGCACCCACACATCCAGAGCTCCTTTTATGTGGGGTAGCTCCTCCCGGCCACCACCTCTGGCCTCAGACGTGGGGTAACTCTTTTTGGCCGCCACCCCTTGGGCATGGGGTCCTCCCAGCTTCTGCCCCTGACCTCGGACTTTGGGTAGCTCCTCTTGGCCACACTCTGTGCACTGTCGCAGTTGCCTGTGCTTTGTGCACCATCGCAGCCACCCACGCTCTGTGTGCCGTAGCTCCTCTCGGCTGCCGCCCCTGACCTCGGACGTGGGGTAGCTCCTGTTGGCCGTGCTATGTGCACTGTTGCAGCCGCCTGCAGTATATAACCCATCAATCCCACTACTGGGCATATACCCTGCTGCTGCTAAGTTGCTTTAGTCATGTCTGACTCTGTGCGACCCCATAGACAGCAACCCACCAGGCTCCCCCGTCCCTGTGATTCTGTAGGCAAGAACACTAGAGTGGGTTGCCATTTCCTTCTCCAGTGCATGAAAGTGAAAAGTGAAAGTGAAGTCGCTCAGTCGTGTCCGACTCTTAACGACCCAATGGACTGTAGCCCACCAGTCTCCTCCGAGAAAACCACAATTCTAAAAGACACATGTACCACAATATTCATTGCAGCACTATTTACAATAGCCAGGACAAGGAAGCAACCTAGATGCACATTGATAGATGAATGGATATTAAAGAAGATGTGGTTAAAAGAAAAGAAGAAGAAGAAGATGTGGTATGTATACATACAATGGAATATTAGTCATAAAAACAATGAATTTGAGTCAGTTTTAGTGAGGTGGATGGACCTAGAGTCTGTTATACAGAATGAAGTAAATCAGAAACAGAAATCAAATATTGTATATTAGTGCATATATATGAAATCTTTAAAAATGATTGATGAACCTATTTGCAGGTAATAGATGTAGAGGACACAGATGTAGAGGACAGGGTTGTGGACACAGTGGGGGAAAGAGAGAGTGGGATGAATGGAGAAAGTAGCATCAACATATATACAGTATCATGCTTAAACTAGATAGCTGGTGAGAAGTTGCTGAATAACACAGGGAGCCCAGCCTGGTGCTCTGTGACGATCTAGAGGGGTGGGATGGGAGAGCAGAGGGAGACTCAAGAGAGGTGGGAATATATGTATCATTATGGCTGATTCCCATTGTTCTAAGACAGGAACCAATGTGACATTATAAAGCAATTTTCCACCAATTAAAAAGTAAGTTAAAAAACACCATCCCTAACTCCTATATCAGTATAATTTCCACTAAAGAAATTATGAATCTCTAATTGTGAATTCTTATGGGGGAAATCTAGGGGGATACTTTCTGACACCTTCCAGACCACATCACAAAGGGAGAGGGTTAGTCTTCATAAAATCAGCTAACTGACTGTAGTTGAAATAGTCTGAGAATTAGGTCAGAGAGATCCAAGTTCAAATGCTGTGTCAGCTACTTAGCAGCTATGCAAATGTGGACGTGTTACTTAACTTCTCTGAGGTTTGATTCCTGCATTTACAAAATAGTACTAATAACAACTTTCACAGCAACTGTAATGATTAAATAAGATAATGTTGATAAAGGACCTAGCAAAATTCCTTGCACATTTTAAGTACTCAATATATGATGGTAACTGCTAAGTTGCTTCAGTCATGTCCGACTCTGTGCGACCCCATAGACGGCAGCCCACCAGGCTCCCCCATCCCTGGGATTCTCCAGGCAAGAACACTGGAGTGGGTTGCCATTTCCTTCTCCAATGCATGAAAGTGAAAAGTGAAAGTGAAGTTGCTCAGTCGTGTCTGACTCTTAGCGGCCCCATGGACTGCAGCCTACCAGGCTCCTCCGTCCACGGGGTTTTCCAGGCAAGAGTACTGGAGTGGGGTGCCGTTGCCTTCTCCACAATATATGATAGATATTATTATTCTCTCCTAGGCAGTGAATTAGTCTACCTACTCAAATCAAATAGGAGTTTCAGTATACTGGAATCCTGGTGCCTGGGAAAGATGACAACTGTTATTTCTCTCACCAACACAATTTTGCTTCTGAAGAAGAAAAAAAAAAAGTCCAAGGCATTCCTTGTTGTTCAGTCATTCAGTCATGTTCAACTATGTGTGACCCCATGGACAGCAGGATGCCAGGCTTTCCTATACACCATCTCCCAGAGCTTGCTGAAACTCATATCCATTGAGTAAGTGATGCCATGCAACAATCTCATCCTCTGTCATCCACTTGCACTTCTGCTTTCAATCTATCCCAGCATCAGAGTCTTTTCTAATGAGTTGGCTTTCATATCAGGTGGCCAAAATACTGATGTATCAGCTTCAGCATGAGTCCTTCCAATGAATGTTCAGGATTGATTTCCTTTAAGATTGATTTAAATTGAAGAAAGTAGGGGAAACCACTAGACCATTTAGGTATGAGAGAAACTAAATGCCTTACAATTATAAAGTGGAAGCAACAAAAGATTAAAGGGATGCTACCTAATAGAGTGCCAGAACAATTATGGATGTAAGTAGGTTCACAACATTGTAAAGGAAGCCATGACCAAAACCATCCCCAAGAAAAACAAATGCAAAGAGGCAAAATGTTTGTCTGAGAAGGGCTTACAAATAGCTGAGAAAAGAAGAAAACAAAAAAGCATAGGAGAAAAAGAAATATACACACATTTGAATGCAGAGTTCCAAAGAAGAGAAAGAAGATATATGATAGACTTCCTCACTGATCAATGCAAAGAAATAGAGGAAAACAAAAGAATGGGAAAGACTAGAGATCTCTTCAAGAAAATTGGAGATACCAAGGAACAGTTCATGCAAAGATGGGCTTGATAAAGGACAGAAATGGTATGGACCTAACAGAAGCAGAAAGTATTAAGAAGAGGTGGCAAGAATACACAGAAGAGCTATACAATAAAGATCTTAATGACCCAAATAATCACAATGGTGTGTTCACTCATCTAGAGCCAAACATCCTGGAGTGGGAAGTCAAATGGGCCTTCGGAAGCATCACTATGAAAAAAGCTAGTGGAGATGACGAAATTCCAGCTAAGCTATTTAAAATGCTGAAAGAAGATGCTGTAAAAGTGCTTCACTCAATATGGCAATAAATATGGAAAACTAAGCAGTGGCCACAGGACTGGAAAAGGTCAGTTTTCATTCTAATCCCAAAGAAAGGCAATGCCAAAGAATGTTCAAACTACCACACAATTGTACTCATCTCACACGCAAGCAATTAATGCTCAGAATTCTCCAAGCTGACTTCAAAAGTATGTTAACTGAGAATTTACAGATGTATAAGCTAGATTTAGCAAAGGCCAAGGAATCAGAGCTCAAATTTCCAACATCTGTTGGATCATAAAAAAAGCAAGAGTTCAAGAAAAATATATACTTCTCCTTCTTTGACTATGCTAAATCCTTTGACTGTGTGGATCACAACAAACTGTGGAAAATTCTTCAAGAGATGTGAAAACCAGACCACCTTACCTGCCTCCTGAGAAATCTGCATGCTGTTCAAGAAGCAACAGTTAGAACCAGACATGGAACAATTGACTACTTCCAAATTAGGAAAGGAGTACGTCAAGGCTGTATACTGTCACCTTGATTATTTAATTTATATGCACAGTATATCATGTGAAATGCCAGGCTGGATGAAACGCAACCTGGAATCAAGGTTGCTGGGAGAAATATCAATAACATCAGATTTGCAGATGACATCACCCTTATGGCAGGAAGTGAAGAGGAACTAAAAAGCTTCTTGATGAAAATAAAAGAGGAAAGTGAAAAAGCTGGCTTAAAATTCAACAGTCAAAAAACGAAGATCATGTCATCCAGATCCATCTCTTTTCCTAAAGGAAATCAGTCCTGAATATTCATGGAAGGACTGACGCTGAAGCTGAAACTCCAATTCTTTGGCCATCTGATGCAAGAAATGACTTACTGGAAAAGGCCCTGATGCTGGGAATATTGAAGTCAGGAGGAGAAAGGGATGATAGAGGATGAGCAACTGAACTGAACTGAGGATTGTATTTTCCAATAAGTTGGCCCTTTTAGGTGGGCAAAGTATTGGAGCTTCAGCTTGGCATCAGTCCAAGGGACTCTAAAGAAACTTCTCCAACACCACAGTTCAAAAGCATCAATTCTTTGGTTCTCAGCCTTCTTTATGGTCCAACTCTCACATCCATTCATGACTACTGGAAAAACCATAGCTCTGACTATTCAGACCTTTGTTAACAGAGTAATGTCTCTGCTTTTTAATACACTGTCTAGGTTTGTTATTGCTTTTCTTCTAAGGAGCAAGGGTGTTTGTTTGTTTGTTTGTTTGTTTCAATTTTGTGGTTGCAGGAACCATATGCATTGATTCTGGACCCCCCAAAAATAAAATCTGTCATTGTTTCCATTATTTCCCCACCTATTTGCCATGAAGTGAACAGACTGGAAGCCATCAGTTCAGTTCACTTCAGCTCAGTTTTGTCCGACTCTTTGCCACCCCATGGACTGCAACACAGCAGGCTTACCTCTCCATCACCAACTCCCAGAGCTTGTTCAAACTCATGCCCATTGAGTCAGTGATGCCATTCAACCATCTCGTCCTCTTCCATCCCCTTCTCTCCTGCCTCCAATCTTTCCCAACATCAGGGTCTTTTCCAATGAGTCAGTTCTTCACATCAGGTGGGCAAAGTATTGGAGTTTTAACTTCAGCATCAGTCCTTCCAATGAATATTCAGGATTGATTTCCTTTATGATTGACTGGTTTAAGCTCCTTGCAGTCCAAGGGACTTTCAAGAGTCTTCTCCATCACCACAGTTCAAAAGCATTCATTCTTTGGCACTCAGCTTTCTTCATGGTCCAACTCTCACATCCATACATGACTGTTGAAAAAACCATAGCTTTGACTAGACAGACCTTTGTGGTTAAAGCAATGTCTCTGGTTTTGATTCTCTCTAGGTTTGTCATAGCTTTTCTTCCAAGGAGCAAGCATCTTTTAATTTTATGGTTGCAGTCACCATCTGCAGTGATTTTGGAGCCCAAGAAAATAAAGCAATAGTTAGAACTGGACATAGAAAAATGGACTGCTTCCAAATTGGGAAAGGAGTTTTGTCACTGTTTCCATTGTTTCCCCATCTATTTGCCATGAAGTGATGGGACTGGATATCATGATCTTCATTTTTTGAATGTTGAGCTTTAAGCCAGTTTTTTCACTCTCCTCTTTCACCTTCATCAAGTGGCCCTTCAGTTCCTCTTCACTTGTTGCCATAAGCATGCTGTCATCTGTATATCTGAGGTTATTGATATTTCCCCCAGCAATGTTGATTCCAGCTTGTGCTTCATCCAGCCTGGCATATTGCATGAGTACTCTACATACAAGTTAAATAAGCAGGTTGACAATATACAGCCTTGATGTACTCCTTTCCTAATTTGGAGGCAGTCCTTTGTTCTATGTCTGATTCTAACTGTTGCTTCTTGCCTCGCACACAGGTTTCTTAGCAGGCAGGTGAGATGGTATGGTATTTCCAACTCTTAAAGAATTTTCCACAATTTGTTGTGATCCACACAGTCAAAGGCTTTGGCATAGTCAATAAAGAGGAATTATATATTTTTCTGGAACTGCCTTGCTTTTTCTATGATCCAACAGATGTTGGCAATTCGAGCTCTGGTTCCTTGGCCTTTTATAAATCCAGTTTGTACATCTGGAAATTCTCAGTTCATGTATTGCTGAAGCCTAGTTTGGAGAATTTTGAGCATTACTTTGCTAGAGTGTGAGTTGAGCACAACTGTATATTAGTTTGAACAATCTTTGGCATTGTCTCTCTGGGATTGGAATGAAAACTGACCTTTTCCCATCCTCTGGGCTCTGCTGAGTTTTCCAAATTTGCTGGCATATTGCTGCAGCACTTTCACAGCATTATCTTTTAGGATTTGAAATAGCTCAGCTGGAATTCCATCAACTCTTTTAGCTTTGTTCATAATGATGCTTCCTAAGGCCCACTTGACTTCCCACCCCAGGATGTCTGGCTCTAGGTGAGTGATCACACCATCATAGTTATCTGGGTCATTAAGATCTTCTTTGTATAGTTCTTCTTTGTATTCTTGTCACCTTTTCCTAATACCTTCTGCTTCTGTTAGGCCCGTACACTTTCTGCCCTTTATTGTGCTCATCTTTGAGTGAAATGTTCCCTTTGTATCTCTAATTTTCTTGAAGAGCTCTCTAGTCTTTCTCATTCTAATGTTTTCTCTTATTTCTTTGTATTTATCACTTAGGAAGGCATTCTTATCTCCCCTTGCTATTTGTCGGAACTCTGAAATCAGATGAATATGTCTTTCCTTTTCTCTTTTGCTTTTAGCTTCTCTTCTTTTCTCAGATATTTGTAAGGCATCCTCAGACAATCTATTGTCATTTCCACTGTATAATCATAAGGGATTTGATTTAGGTCATACCTGAATGGCTTACTGGTTTTTCCTACTTTTTTTCAATAAGGAGTTCAGGATCTGAGCCACAGTCAGCTCCCAGTCTTGTTTTTGCTGACTGTATAGAGCTTCTCCATCACTGGCTGCAAAGAATATAATCAAACCTATTTTGATGACCATCTGGTGATGTCCATTTGTAGATTCACCTCTTGTGTTGTTGGAAGAGGGTGTTTGCTATGACCAGTGCATTCTCTTGGCAAAACTGTTAGCATTTGCCCTTCTTCCTTTTGTACTCCAAGGCCAAATTTGCCTGTTACTCCAGGTATATTTTGTCTTCCTACTTTTGCATTCCAGTCCCCTGTGATGAAAAGACATTTTTTTTTTGGTGTTAGTTCCTAGGCCAATCTAATGTACATCTCTCTGCTACTGAAGAAAATAACTCTTCAGAGGAATGGAAGGACTGAAAAGAAATAAATCACTGGGATAATAAATAATTTTAATCCCTTAATTTAGATTGAGGTAGAGATGGTCATGCTGGTACATCATAACAGCCCATCAGTATAAAAATTTAGGAGGCAGTAACATGCTCTTCACTAAGTCAGCCAGGTCAGGAAAAGAGTCAGTGAGCACACAGTGAAAAGAACACAGTAATTGGCTGGTCCAGAAATCTGGTTTGGAGACCTGGAGCCATCACTTACAAGGCACATAATTTTTGACAAAGCACTTTATCTCAAAAAACCTTAGCTCAGTTTTAAAATGTGGATGTTGGACAAGATAGCAATAATAATCAGTTATGTCTATGCATTACTTCAATGCAAAACCTCTCATGTAATTCTAACATTTCCTGGAGATAACTTTCCATTACTTAACAATGAAATGACACCAAATGAGGGTGGTAGGAATTAAGAGACATGCAAGGAGGGCATTCAATGTCTGGAAACTATTGGATTAATCAGAGGAATTCATGGAATCTCCTTCCCAAAGGATCTTTATGAACAAATGAAAGACATGTAGGTCTGAAAAATCAAGGAGAATCATGCTCTGAAAAGTACGTAAAATGACTCTATAAGTTGTTGTTGTTGTTTAATGGCTAAGGGACTGCATGATTTCACAGTTCTCTACAATGATTAGGCAAAGGCTGAAATAGCCTATCAGGATTCTTACAATGAGAAGACTACAATGAGTCTTCATTGAGACATTCTCTTACAAGTAAGCAGGCTGATCTGAGACATGTCATTTCTTAAATACTATAATATGTCATCAAGTGGGGCTGGCCAGCACCCCAAAAAAAAAAAAAAAATCAGCAGGAGACTGCTCCTCAGGTCCTCCCCACAAGGATATAGGAGAAGCTGTCTGAACACAAATGAGCTCTATTTCCTTAAGAACCATGATCTAGTTCTGAGTGAGCTTTCCCTCACACACCCTCTTGTCTTCCTTAATCCTTCCTTCTCTGAATGTTGCCAGCCAAAATTAAAGAAAGAGAAGCATCAGCTGAAGTAAACAATAGAGTCTTGAACAACAGAACTAGGTCACATCTCAGAGACCTGTTGCAGGCGACCCTTTCCATTCATCTGTGGACTGACAGGGAGCACACATTGGGCATTTGCAGGACTGGAGATGGAAAATATGACCTAAGAACTAGGATTAATTTCCTTTCTCCCTCACTAACCTGACTGGTTTCTGCTTGCTTGCTCATGGTTCTGTGAAGAGACTCATCAAAGGCAAAATGAAATATGTGTTCATGCTGGACTCAATCTTTCTGGGAGTGCTTTCAGCAAAGTCTTGCAAGGGGACATTCTAGTGCTGCAGCTCAAGACCAACACGTGTACTTCAGAAAGGAAAAAGGAAGCCAACTCAAACTGAGATCTGCCTCATTCTTCTGCTTTGTAATTTGATATGTAGATAGAAATCGTAAACTTTCAGGGTTTGTATAAGGATTCAATGAAACAATAAATGGAAATAAAATTCCTTGCCTGGCACATGATATAGGTTCAATAAATGCTTATTCTCTCCTCTACTCATGGGACTAGGTAAACATTCTGCATGTAGCTGTAGCTGTGCTGTGGTCAGTCATGTCTGACTCTTTGCAACCCCCTGGACTGTAGCCTGCCAGGCTCCCCTGTCCATAGAATTTTCCAGGCAAGAATACTGGAGTGTGTTGTCATTTCTTCCTCCAGGGGATCTTCTTAATCCAAGGATCAAACCTACATCTCCTGCATTGGCAAGCAGATTCTTCACCCACTGAGCCGCCTGGGAAGCAGAAGATATAACTTCAGATAGGAAAATTGAAGACCCAGTGAGAATAAGTGCCTTGTTCAATATTATATGATAAGTTAATAGCATAACTTAGGTCAGTAAGCCAACCCATATATACTTATTAGACACCTCTTATATATCAAGCATCATTCTAGGCCTATTCTAAGGCTGCCTGATTCCAATACTGATGCTTTTGTAAATATGCCATTCTTTCTGCTCTATTGGAAATGTTTTGCATAGCTTCCAGTAAAGCAGAAAGAGTGGTATATTTACTAGAGCATCAGAGTTGGAATTAGGCAGCCTTATAATTAGGCCTAGAATGATTCTTGGTACCTAATAGGTGCTATAAGTGTATATGAGTTGACCTTCTAACCAAAGTTCTGCTGTTAACTTATTGTGTAATCTTGAGAAAGGTACTTACTTACCCTCTTTGGGGTCTCAGTTTTTCTGTCTATAAAATGATGACACTAATCCTTGCCACTCTAATGGCAGAAAGCAAATAGGAACTAAAAAACCTCTTGATGAAGGTGAAAGAGGAGAGTGAAAAAGCTGGCTTAAAATTCAGCATTCAAAAAACAAAGATCATGCCATCACTTCATGGCAAATAGATGGGGGAGAAATGAAAACAGTGACAAACTTAATTTTCTTGGGCTCTAAAATCACTAGAGGGTGACTGCAGCCACAAAATTGAAAGACACTCCTTGGAAGAAAAGCTATGACAAAACTAGACAGCCTATTAAGAAGCAGAGACATCACTTTGCCTATGAAGGTCCACACAGTCAAGGCTATGTTTTTTCCAGTAGTCAATTACAGATGTGAGAGCTGGGCCATAAAGAAGGCTGAGCGCTGAAAAAATTATTATTTTGGATCGTGGTGCTGGAGAAGACTCTTCAGAGTCCCTTGGACAGCAAGGAGATGAAACTAGTCAATCCTAAAGGAAATTAACCCTGAATATTCATTGGAAGGGCTGATGTTGAAGCCGAAACTCCAGTACTTCGACCACCTGATGCAGAGGGCTGATTCACTGGAAAAAACCCTGATGCTCAGAAAGATTGAGAACAGGAGGAGCAAGGGGCGATAGAGGATGAAATGGTTCAGACGGCATCACAGACTCAATGGACATGAGTTTGAGCAATCTCTGGGAGATAGTGAATGGCAGGGAAGACTGACATGCTGCAGTCCATGGGGTCACAAAGAGTTGGAGACAACTTAACGACTGAACAACAATAACAACAATCCTTGCCAAATTAACTCCACAAAACTGTTGAGGACCACACAAGAAAAAGCATATGGAAATGCTATGCACTTGTTAAATGTAACTATGATAACATTTAAGAAATCTTGATTAAATAACTTCCCTGAAGAATGGTATACACTTCAGATATACTTGGTTAGCTACAATTACATGGAGGAAAATGAGGAGGAAGTGACAGTCAAGAAAATCTAATCAATAATAATCTGAAGTTCTTGGCTGTTCAATTTCATTGGGAAGGTGATGGAGGAATCCCAGACCTTATCAAGGGTTAAAAGTGCCTGAAAACAGAAGTACTCTATATTCTCCTTCCTCCAGAAGCATTTTTCTCAAACATGAGTGACATTATATCACAATGATAATAGCACATATTCTGGAAACAGACTTTCTAAATTGAAATCTAGGCCCTGTTATGTACCTTATATGTTACTGTGGATAAATCACTTGATATTTCTTAATTTTGTTTCTTTAGTGGAAGGTGCAAGTGATAATAATAGTACTTTCCCCATGGGTTATTTTTGTTTGCTTGCTTTTATAATTTGTATTGAAGTATAGTGGATTTACAATATTGTATCAGTTTCAGTTGTACAGCAAAATGAATAGGTTATACATATACATACATACATTCACTTTTTTTTTAAGATTCTTTTCCCATATAGGCCATAGAGAGTACTGAGTAGAACTCCCTGTGCTGTACATTAGGTTCTTAGTAGTTGTCTGTTTTATATATAGTAGTGTGTTTATTCAATCCCAATCATGCAATTTATCACTATTCTCTCAGTAACCATAAATTGGTTTGCTAATTAGTGATTCTATTTGTTTTGTAACTAAGTTTATTTGTAACATTTTCTTTAGATTCCACATATGAGTGATATCATATATTTTTCTCTCTGATTTATTTTGCTCACTATGACAGTGTCTATGTCTACCCATGTTGTTGCAAATGACATTAATTAATTTATTTTTATGGCTGAGCAATATTCCATTGTACCACATCTATATCTATTCCTCTATCAATGGACATTTAGGTTGCTTCTGTGTTTTGGCTGTAGTAAATCAGTTCAGTGGCTCAGTCATGTCCGACTCTATGATCCCATAGACTGCAGCATGCCAGGCTTCTCTGTCCATCACTATCTACCTGAGTTTTCTCAAACTCATATCCATTGATTTACTGATGCCATGCAACCATCTCATCCTCTTTTGCCCCTTCTCCTCTTGCCCTCAATTTTTCCCAGCATCAGGGTCTTTTCCAATCAGGCAGCTCTTTGCATCAGGTGGTCAAAGTTTTGGAGCTTCAGCTTCAGCATCAGTCCTTCCAATGAATATTGAGGGTTTATTTCCTTTAGGATTGACTGGTTTGATCTCCTTGCAGTCCAGGGGACTCTCAAGAGTATTCTCCAGCAACGCAGTTTGAAAGTGTCAATTCCTTGGTGCTCAGCCTTCTTTATGGTCCAACTATCACATCCATACATGACTACTGGAAAAACCAAGGCTTTAACTATACGGACTTTTGTCAGCAAAATAATGGTGCTGCGATAAAAACTGGAGTGCATATATCTTTCCAAATTATGGGTTTACCTGGTTATATGCCAAGGAGTAGGATTTCTGGATTGTATGATAACTCCATATTTAGTTTCTAAATGAGCCTCCATATTTTTCTGCACGGTGACTGTACCGCTTTACACTCTCACGGTGTAAGGGGATTCCCTTTTCTCCACACCCTCTCCAGAATTTACTGTTCGTAGATTTTTTTTTTTTATTATGGCCATTCTGACTAGTGTGAGGTGATACCTCACTGCTGTTTCGATCTGTATTTTTGTAATAATTAGTAATGTTGAGCATTTTTCATGTTTTTTTTTTTTTTTTTTTTTGCCATCTGAATGTCTTCTTTGGAGAAATGTCTATTTAGATCTTCCTAAAAATGCTAACAGATACTATGAGAACTCATCAATGGATTCAGATAAGTTGCAGGGTATAAAATTCATGGAAAAAAAAAAAACTTGCATTCCTATACACTAACAACTGAAGATCAGAAACAGAAATTAAGCAAATAATCCCATTTACCATCACATCAAAAAAAATTGAATACCTGGGAATAAACCTACCTAAGGAGGTAAAAGAACTGTACTTCAAAAACTACAAAATACTGATGAAAGCCAGTCCAGGTTCGATGCACGATACTGGATGCTTGGGGCTAGTGCACTGGGACGACCCAGAGGGAGGGTCTGGGGAGGGAGGAGGGAGGAGGGGTCAGGATGGGGAACACATGTATACCTGTGGTGGATTCATTTTGATATTTGGCAAAACTAATACAATTATGTAAAGTTTAAAAATAAAATAAAATTAAAAAAAAAATAAAATAAAATTCAGCTCAAAAAAAAAAAAAAAAAAAAGAAATCAAAGATGACACAAACATATGGAGAGATATACCATGTTTTTGGATTAAAAGAACCAGTATGATCAAAATTATCATACTATGCAAAATAGTCTACAGATTCAATGTAATCCCTATCAAATTAGGAATAGCATTTTTTGCAGAATTAGAACAAAAAATTTTACAATTTATAAGAAATACAAAAAACTGTCAAGAGTTATAGCATTCCTGAGAAAGAAAAATGGATCTGGAGGAATCAGATTCCCTGACTTAAGGCCATACTACAAAGCTGCAATCATCAAAAGAGTATGGTATTGAAACCAAAACAGAAATATAGATCAACGGTATAGGATAGAAAGTCCAGAGGTAAACCCACACACTTAAGTTCAACTAATCTATGATAAAGGAGGCAAGAATATAAAATGAGAAAAGTTTCTTCAATAAGTGGTGCTGGGAAAACTAGACAGTTAAATGTCAAAGAATGAAAGAAGAACACTCACTAACATCATACACAAAATTAAATTCAAAATGGATTTAACAGCTAAATGTAAAACCTGATACTATAAAACTACTAGAGAAAACATGGGCAGAGCACTCTCTGACATAAATTGCAGCAATATATTTTTGGATCTATGTCCTAGAGTGATGAAAATAAAAATAAACACAGGGATCTAATTAAACTTAAAAGCTTTTGCACAGCAAAGGAAACCATAAACAAAATGAAAGACACATCACAGAATATGAGAAAATATTTGTAATTAAAGTAACTGACAAAGGGTTAATCTCCAAGATATACAAACAGCTCATGCAGTTCAACGGAGAAGGCAATGGCACCCCACTCCAGTACTCTTGCCTGGAAAATCCATGGATGGAGGAGCCTGGTAGACTGCAGTCCATGGGGTCACTAAGAGTCAGACACGACTGGGCGACTTCACTTTCACTTTTTACTTTCATGCATTGGAGAAAGTAATGGCAACCCACTCCAGTACTCTTGCCTGGAGAATCCCAGGGATGGGGGAGCCTGGTGGGCTGCCGTCTATGGGGTTGCACAGAATCAGACACAACTGAAGCGACTTAGTAGCAGCAGCAGCATGCAGTTCAATAACAAGAACAATGAAAACCCAACCAAAAAATGGGTGGAAGATTTAAGCAGACATTTCTCCCATAGATTGTTATTGATCTTAAAAGAATTAGGACATGAGAATATGTTATGACTTGTGTCTGAAACAGATTAAACACTATAGAAATTTAATTTTGACTTATATTACTATTTTGCAGCATTGTTATCTTTTGATGAAGATGTCATGGGAATTCTAACAATTTTCTTAGCTTCTGCTTTTACGACTCCTTGAAAAGTCTTTTGATAAATGCTACTCCACAAATTTAAGCCCTCTTACTCTGAGGACTTTATATGTCACTGCCTATTTGCAGTTATAAAACAAATAAATTAAAAATAACTTTACAATGAAACCACCCATTCTTTCCTAACTTTCTTCCTTCTCCTCTTCCCTGAATTAATATCAGTTAGTATTCAATGCAACTGCCAAGGTAAGCCTCTTAGAAGGCTTTGAAATATCAACTAGTCTATCATTTACAATAAATTACTGAAAATTTTATCGAGACCACACAAAGTTAGTATCCCACCTCTTGCCAATTCCATTGCTTTCCTCCCTGCTTTGCAAAGCATTTTCTTTCTGCCTGCTCTAAAAATACTGGCATCCTCAGACATAATGGAGAACAAGATCAAAGTTCAAGGAGATGGAAATAGTGGATGGCAATACATCCAGCTATGACTGATTGTAAACATTACACATGATGATGGCCCACTTCAAAAAACTCTACATCTGGCCTGACATTGAACCTTGTCTGACAGCCAACAGGGTCGAACTCAGTACACTTTGGAAATGATCTAGCAAGATGCCTTGTCACATTAATTGACAAGAAAGGAAACTGAGGCCCACTGAAAAGAATCTCAATGCTTAAGCAACAGAGCTGGGCTGATAGAGTTTTATGCATTTTACTCTCATTTACTGAACACCCATGTTGTCTTAGGCACTATTAGCTTTTTGGCCTATTTTGTTTTATTTCCAAGATGGCTCTGTGAGGTAGGTACTAGATGGAAAAGCCAAATGATCTCCATTTTACAGATGAACAACTGAGACGCAAAGATGGTTAGAGACATGCCCCAGGTCACTCAATCATCACTCAAATCTCTTCCTTTCCAGAGAAATGTGCTCTCCATCAGACCATAATATCTCAAGGAGGAAATAATGTCAAGGTCAGTGACCAGAGCAGATATTTTCATGAGTGTCTGTAGAAGCCAATCTTCTAGATAACCCTAGAAATTCATTGCTGTGGACTGCACCATTGATATGAGCTGATATTGCACCTTCCTTCATCTATGCAGGTCCAAGGAAACTACCAGAACTGTTTTTATGGGTATCACAATTCCTACTTAGTTCAGGGATTTTCAAGGTATGTTCCAAGGACCAACTGCATCAGAATCACCTGAGAGGGGTATAAAACATCAAATTCCTGTCCATATCCCAGACATACTGAATATGAATGAATTTCACTGGGTGTGGTGGTGAGGGGAGAGAGTCTAAGAATCTGTAGCATGCCAAGTGTTCTAATGGATATTAATGAATTTATTATAACTAATTAAGACTGAAGTATATAACTATAATTATAACTGATTATAGCTAAAATATATTAATTTAGCAAATATAACTCTTGCTACCTTTCCCAGGCAGTGAGTAAGAAGATGAAGTGAAAATTCGATCACATGTTACTGTGTAAAATATTTACTCACAACATAAAATAGGCTCTGTGAGATAAAGAAGACATAGTACCTATTCTCAAGGGGCTCATGGTCTAAGTGGGTGAGAGAGATAGTGACAATATAGTGGGGTAAGTGCTAGTTCAGAGTTTTGGGGGAAAAAAAAAACTGATCTAAACCTACAGATTGGATTATGGAATGCTTCTTGAAGGAAAACGGGCTTCCTACGTGGCTCAGTGTTAAAGAACCTGCCTGCCAATGCAAGAGACTCAGATTGGATCCCTGGGTAGGGAAGATTCCCTGGAGTGGAAGTGGTAACTCACTCCAGTATTCTTGCCTGGAAAATTCCTAGGAAGCTGCAGTCCATAGGGTTTCAAAGAATCAGACAAGACTGAGCATGCACACATGCACGCCTGGAGGAAAATACCTGAGATTCTCTTAAAGAATGAGTAGGAGAGAAGCTAGACATATAGAGAAAGGTGTTCTACACAAAGAGGTCACCTGTAAAGTTCTAGTACTATTATGTAGTCTGATTAGATAATATACTATGCCCAGAACGTCAACAATAAATGGTATCAGTTAGTACTATTGTTCCTACTATTACCATATAATCAGTGTTAGAAAGAGCAGTTAACTCACTGGGAATCTGAAGACTTATATTGGAGTCTTGGCTCTGCCACTTTGATTGTATCTGATCTTAAAAAACACATTTTTTTTTTTTTTTTTGGTCTCTGGTCCTCAATATGCATATCTGTAAAATAGTATTTTTTCTGTAAATCGCAAATATGTACTGATCACCTATTACATGTCAGGCACCATGCTAGGTGTTAGAGAAGCAGTGATACACAATAAAGACCAGTAGTGATGAAGAAAAACAAGTTACAGTAACAAAGTATGATAATTAGTCTGAAATAAAGGGATTATAAGAATAAATGGCAGTATGTGACAAGGGGCATTGTAATGGTTTGACCAAATAAGAAAACTGGGTATGAAAATCCTCTAAAAGCCATAACTAGGCAAATGAAAATGGTTCTGTTAAATGTAGCTATCAGAAGGATGGAGGAGAGCTGAATCACCATGCATGTCAATTTTTTAAATTCATGTGCTCACTTTAACTTCTGGGTAATATCAGCCTCAAGGCAATTTTGCCCAAATTTCATTTTAGTAGGACTTCCCTTGTGACTCAGCTGGTAAAGAATCCGCCTGCAATGTGGGAGACCTGAGTTTGATCCCTGGGTTTGGAAGATCCCCTGGAGAAGGGAAAGGGTACTCACTCCAGTATTCTGGCCTGGAGAATTCCATGGACTATATAATCCATGGGGTCACAAAGAGTCGGACATGACTGAGCTACTTTCACTTTCACTTATTTCTTCAAACTACTTACTTCCTGTCTATTAAGATTCATCCCTCCTACTATAAAGGATGCCTGAAAGCACAGAATTATATTTGGAGAAAAAAGAAATGAACTGACACTGGACTAAGGATGACGAATCATAATTCTAATTCTGGTGCTCCTGGAAAAAATCCTTTACCCTCCTTGGGCCTCAGTTTCCTTACCAATAAGTGGAAATTAGTGTCTACTACATGATGTCCTATGTTCCTTACAGCACTTCCATTTGGTAAAGACCTCTTATTCCTCTAGCATGGTGAATAATACACAGTGATAGCTATATTTATGAAAGGATAAGATGCATGAATCTGTGCTGACTAGGAGGGGCGTCAGCTCAGGATTGGACCCTGCTTTGGAATCTCTAGGCAAACCCAGACTGTTTGGCATTGATGTAAGTCCATGCTAGACTGAGTCCTATGTGGTGAGTCCACAGCAGAAAAAGATAGGAGGCCTGTCTCTGGGCAGATCTTCTAGTATCATGTTCATCAGAGCTCAGGTACTTGGCCCTAACAGGAAATTTCAAAAGGCTGTGGCACCCAAAACAAGTCATTTCAAAAATACTGGGTGTGCATACCAAGAATCCAAGAGCATAGAGGAATGAAAAGTATTAGGTATTTGATCCTCACTCTGTGCTAAATTCTTTATAGAAACTCAGACTTGGTTACCGTTTTTTATATATAAGATTCATTTGTTCATTGATTCAACACATATTTATTCAACATCTGGTATGTGACAGAGACTGTTGGGAGTACTGAAAATACAATAGTGAATAACTCAAAAAAGTCCCTGCAGACATAAATATACACAGAAAAGGAAATAAATAACTAAACATATTCAGTTCACTCACTCAGCCATGTCCGATTCTTTGCAACCCTGTGGACTTCAACACTCTAAGCTTCCCTATCCATCACCAACTCCTGGAACCTGCTCAAATTCATGTCCATCGAGTGGTTGATGCCATCCAACCGTCTCATCCTTCATTGTCACCTTCTCCTGTTGCCTTCAATCATTCCCAGCATTCAGAATCTTTTCCAGTGAGTCAGTTCTTCAAGTCAGGTGACCAGAGAATTGGAGTTTCAGCTTCCTCATCAGTCTTTTCAATGAACACCAAGGACTGATCTCCTTAAGGATGGGATGGTTGAATCTCCTTGCTGTCCAAGGGACTCTCAAGAGTTTTCTCCAACACCACAGTTCAGAAGCATCAATTCTTCTGTGCTCGGCTTTCTTTACATTCCAACTCTCATATCCATACATGACCACTGGAAAAACCACAGCCTTGCCTAGACGGGCCTTTGTTGGCAAAGTAATGTCTCTGCTTTTCAATATGTTATCTAGGTTGGTCATAACTTTCCTTCCAAGGAGTAAGCATCTTTCAATTTCATGGCTGAAGTCACAATCTGCAGTAATTTTGGAGTCCAGAAAAATAAAGTCAGCCACTGTTTCCACTGTTTCCCCATCTACTTGCCATGAAGCCATGGGACCGGATGCCATGATCTTAGTTTTCTGAATGTTGAGCTTTAAGCCAACTTTTTCACTCTCCTCTTTCACTTTCATCAAGAGGCTCTTTAATTTTTCTTCACTTTCTGCCATAAAGGTGGTGTCTTCTGCATATCTGAGGTTATTGATATTTCTCCCAGCAATCTTGATTCCAGCTTGTGCTTCTTCCAGCCCAGCATTTCTCATGATGTACTCTGTATATAAATTAAATAAGCAGGGTGACAATACAGCCTTGACGTACTCCTTTCCCGATTTAGAACCAGTCTGTTGCTTCCTGAGCTGCATACATATTTCTCAAGAGGCAGGTCAGGTGGTCTGGTATTCCCATCTCTTTCAGAATTTTCCACAGTTTATTGTGAGCCACACAGTCAAAGGCTTTGACATAGTCAATAAAGCAGAAATAGATGTTTTTCTGGAACTCTCTTGCTTTTCGGTGATCCAACGGATGTTGGCAATTTGATCTCTTGTTCCTCTGCCTTTTCTAAAACCAGTTTGAACTTCTGGAAGTCCATGTTTCACGTATTGCTGAAGCCTGGCTTGCAGAATTTTGAGCATTACTTTGCTAGTGTGTGAGATGAGTGCAACTGTGCAGTAGTTTGAGCATTTATTGGCATTGCCTTTCTTTGGGATTGGAATGAAAACTGACCTTTTTCGGTTTGTGGCCACTTCTGAGTTTTCCAAATTTGCTGGCATATTGAGTGCAGCAGTTTAACAGCATCATCTTTTAGGATTTGAAATAGCTCAATTGGAATTCCATTACCTCCGCTAGTTTTATTCATAGAAATGCTTCATAAGGCCTAGTTGACTTCCCACTCTAGAATGTCCAGTTCTAACCACCATCGTGGTTATCTGGGCCATTAAGATCTTTTTGTATAGTTTTCCTGTGTATTTTTACTACCTCTTCTTAAGTATCTTCCGCTTCTTAAGTCCATACAATTTATGTCCTTTATTGTGACCATCTTTGCATGAAATGTTCCCTTGGTATCTCTAATTTTCTTGAAGAAATCTCTAGTCTTTCCCATTCTACTGTTTTCCTCTATTTCTTTGTATTGATCACTGAGGAAGGTTTTCTTATCTCTCTTTGATATTCTTTTGAATTCTATTCAAAGGAGTATACTTTTATTTTCTCCTTTGCCTTTCACTTCTCTTCTTTTCTCACCTATTTGTAAGACCTCCTCAGCCAAACATTTTGACTTTTTGCATTTCTTTTTCTTGGGGATGGTTTTGATTACTGTCCCCAGTACAATGTCACAAAGCTCCATCCAGAGTTCTTCAGGCACTTTGTCTTAAGATCTAATCCCTTGATTCTTTTTGTCACTTCTACTGCATAAGGGATTTGATTTAGGTCAGACCTGAATGGTCTAGTGGTTTTCCCTACTTTCTTTAAGTCTGTTGCTGCTGTTGCTATGTCACTTTAGTCATGTCAGACTCTGTGTGACCCCATAGATGGCAGCCAACCAGGTTTCCCGTCCCTGGGATTCTCCAGGCAAGAACACTGGAGTGGGTTGCCATTTCCTTCTCCGATGCATGAAAGTGAAAAGTGAAAGTGAAGTCACTCAGTCGTGTCCAACTCTATCGACCCCATGGACTGCAGCCTACCAGGCTTCTCCATCCATGAGATTTTCTAGGCAAAAGTACCAGAGTGGGGTGCCATTGCCTTCTCCGGTCTTTAAGTCTAAATTTGGCAATAAAGAGTTCATGATCTGAGCCACAGTCAGCTCCTGGTCTTCTTTTTGTTGACTATATAGAGGTTCTCCATCTTTGGCTGCAAAGAATATAATCAATCTAATTTTGGTATTTACCATCTGGTAATGTCCATGTGTAAAGTCTTGTCTTGTGTTGTTTGAAGAGGGTGTTTGCTATGATCAGTGTTTCCTCTTGGCAAAATTCTGTTAGCCTTTTCCCTACTTCATTTTGTACTCCAAGGCCCAATTTGCCTGTTACTCCAGGTATCTCTTGATTCCTATTTTTGCATTCCAGTCCCTTATGATGAATAGGACATCTTTTGGGGGTGTTAGTTCTAGGTCTTGTAGGTCTTCATAGAACCATTTGACTTCAGCTTCTTCAGCATTACTGGTTGGGACATAGACTTGGATTACCGTGGTATTGAATGGTTTGCCTTGTAAATGAACAGAGATTATTCTGTCATTTTTGAAATTGCACCCAAGTACTGCATTTCAGATTCTTTTCTTGACTATGAGGGCTATTCCATTTCTTCTAAGGAATTCTTGCCAACAGTAGTAGATATAATGGTCATCTGAGTTATATTTGCCCATTCTGGTCCATTTTAGTTCACTGATTCCTAAAATGTCAATGTTCACTCTTGCTATCTCCTGTTTGACCACTTCTCATTTACCTTGATTCAAGGATCTAATGTTCCAGATTCCTATGCAATATTGCTCTTTACAGCATTGTACTTTGCTTACATCACAAGTCACATCCACAATTGGGCATTGTTTTCACTTTGGCTCCATCTCTTCACTCTTTCTGGAGTTCATTGTTTCTCCACTCTTCTCCAGTAGCATATTGGGCACCTACTGACCTGGAGATTTCAGCTTTTGGTGTCATATCTTTTTGTCTTTTCATACTGTTCATGAGGTTCTTGAAGCATGAAGGCCCCTTCTCCAGTGGGCCACATTTTGTCAGAACTCTCCACCATGACCTGTCCGTCTTTCATGACTCTACATGGCATGGCTCATAGTTTCATTGAGTTAGACAAGGCTGTGATCCATGTTATTAGGTTGGTTAGTTTTCTGTGATTGTGGTTTTCAGTCTGCCTGACCTCTGATGGAGAAGGATATGAGGCTTATGGAAACTTCCTGATGGGAGAGACTGACTGAGGGGGAAACGGGGTCTTGTTCTGATGAGTGGGGCCATGCTCAGTAAATCTTCAATCCAATTTTTTATTGATTGTGGAGCTGTGTTCCCTTTCTGTTTGATTAGTTTTCTGTGATTGTGGGTTTCATTCTGTCTGCCTTTGAGGGATAAGGATAAGAGGGTTATGGAAGCTTCCTGCTGGAAAGGACTGACTGTGGGCAAAACTGGATCTTGTTTTAAACATATAAGTAAATGATAAAATGTCAGATAACAATAAACACTATGGAAAACACCATGAAGTAGTGCATATGAAGTAATGGTATAGAGGCCAGGATTAAATTAGGTATTTTGGTTGGAAAAGGTCTTTCAAGGGAAAGAATGTTGAAGCTGTGTGTTGAAAATAGAAGACAAAATCAGTCATGTTAAGAGTTCCCAGAAGGTGGAACTTGAAATGCACAGACCCTAGCATAATTTCATTTCTATTTAAGGATCAGAAAGAATACCAGCATGTCTGGAGAGTTATCAGCAAAGGGGAGGGTGTCATGAAATTAAATCAGAAAGGCCTAGGTCATGCAGGGCTTTGTGAGCTAATGTAAAGACTCTCGTTTTTACTCCAATAGCAGTGATAGAAAAGACACTATAAGTTTGCTTTTTCATTATAGTATAGTTGATTTACAGTGTTCCAGTAGTTTTTGCTATACAACAAAATGAATTAGCTATAAATAAATATACGCCCACTCTTTCAGATTCTTTCCCATATACACCATTGTAGAGTACTGATTACAATTCCGTGTGCTATACAGGAGATCCTTATTTGTTACTATATATATATATATATATATATATATATATATATATATATATAAAGTAACTAATATAATAATTATCAGTTCAGTCACTCAGTCGCTTCTGACTCTTTGGGACCCCATGGACTGCAGCACCCCATGTTTCCCTGTCCATCACCAACTCCCAGAGCTTGTTCAAACTCAGGACTATCAAGTCAGTGATGCCATCCAATCATCTCATCCTCTGTCGTCCCCTTCTCCTCCTGTCTTCAATCTTTTCCAGAAGCAGGGTCTTTTCTAATGAGTCAGTTCTTCATATCAGGTGGCCAAAATATTAGAACTTCAGCTTAAGCATCAGTCCTTCCAATGAATCTTTAGGATCAACTGGTTTGATCTCCATGAAGTCCAAGGGACTCTCAAGAGTCTTCTCCGATGCCACAGTTCAAAAACATCAATTTTTTCAGTGTTTTTTTTATGGCCCAACTCTCATGTCCATAAATGACTACTGGAAAAATCATAGCCTTGACTATCATTAGCAAAGTAATGTTTCTATTTTCTAATATGCTGTCCAGGTTGGTCATAGCTTTTCTTCCAAGGAGCAAGTGTCTTTTAATTTCATAGCTGCAGTCACCATCTGCAGTGATTTTGGAGCCCAAGAAAATAAAGTCTGCCACTTTTTCCATTGTTTCCCCATCTATTTGCCATGAAGTGATGGGACCAGATGCCATGATCTTAGTTTTGTTGTGTTATTTTTTTTTATTTTATTTCCCCCTTTATTTATTTATCATATAATGATCTATTTATTTAACATATAGCAATAATAATCCATTTATTTAACATGTAATAATTTAGTCTTTTAAAAAAAATTCCAACTAAAAGTTACATGTAATATATTATCAGTATAGACGTGAGAAAATTTGAAAAGTTTACTCAAGCCAATATCATTATCCAGAGATAAGTTTTTGAACCCTTAATATATTTCCCTTCAGTCTTTCTTTCTAGGTCTTAGTTTTTTGAATGTTGAGTTTTAAGCCATCTTTTTCACTCTCCTTTTTCACTTTCATCAAGAAGCTCTTTAGCTCCTCTTCACTTTCTGCCACAAGGGTGGTGTCTTCTACATATCTGCATTTATTGATATTTCTCCCAACAATCTTGATTCCAGCTTGTGCTACATCCAGCCCAGTATTTTGCAGGATGTACTCTGCATATAAGCAAGATGATAATATAGAGTCTTGACATACTCCTTTCACAGTTTTTATCCAATCTCTTGTTCCATGTCCTGTTCTAACTGTTGCTGCTTAATCTCCATATGTACACACACACACGTATGTACATGTGTGTATATATATGTATGTATATATGTATGTATATATGTATGTATATATATACATAGTGTATTCCAATTTACCCTTACCCTTGCTTTCAACCCTGGTAATGTTAACATTGATTTCTACTTCTGAGACTAATTTTGTTTTGTAAATATTGAGTTGACCAAAAAGTTCATTCACATTTTCCCATACCATCTTACAGAAAAATCTGAATGAACTTATTGGACAACTCATAAAGTTCATTTCTACTATCTTTTTTTTAGATTCAACTTATAAGTGAATATCATATATTTGTCTTTGTCTGACTTACGTCACTCAATGTGACATTTTTTTTGTCTATCCATATTATTGCAAATGGCATTATTCCATTTATTTATATGGTTGAGTAGTATTCCATTGTACATTTATATCATGTCTTCTTTATCCATTATGTTGATGGACATTTAGGTTGTTTCCATGCCCTGGTTATCATAAATAGTGCTGTAATTAAAATTAGGGTGGATGTATTATTTTGAATTATGATTTTCTGTGGATATATGCTCAGGAATGAGATTACAGGGTCATATGGTAGGTCTAAGGCTTCCCTGGTGGCTCAGCAATAAAGACTCTGCCTGCAATGTAGGAGACCTAGTTTCAATCCCTGAGTCAGGAAGATCCCCTGGAGGAGGGCATGGCAACCCACTCTAGTACTCTTGCCTAGAGAATCCCATGGACAGAAGACCCTGTCAGGCTGCATTCCATAGGGTCTGCATAGGGTCCACAGAGTCAGACATGACTAAAGCGACTAAGCAGCAGCAGCAGCATGGTATACATCAATTTTTAGTTTCTTAGGAACATTCATACTGTTCTCTATAGTGGCTCTACCAATTTTGATTTCCACAAACAGTATAGGACGATTGCTTTTTCTCTACACTCTCTCCGGAATGTATTGTTTGTAGACTATTTGGTGATGGCCACTATACCTGGTATGACACCTCACTGAAATTTTGATTTGTATTTCTCTAGTAATTAATGGTGCTGAGCAAGAAGAAGTAAAACTGTCACTATTTTTAATTGACAGATATTACCAGAAAATTACTAGAGTTTATCAATTAATTTGATAAAATTGCATTATATAAAATTAATACACAGAAATCTCTTGCATTCCTGCACACTAATAACAGAAGATCAGAAAGAGAAATGAAAGAAACAATCCCATTTACCATAGCATTAAAAAGAATCAAATACCTGGAAATAAATTTACCTGAGGAGGCACTAGATTTGTACTCAGAAAACAGTAAGATATTAATGAAAGAAATTTTTTAAAAAATTACACAAACAGATGGAGAGATACACCATGTTTTTGGATTGGAAGAATTGGTATTGTCAAAATGACTATACTATCCAAAACAATCTATAGATTCAATACAATTCCTATTACACTAGGAATGGCATTTTTCACAGAATTAGAACAGAAAAATTTACAATTTGTATGGAAACACAAAATACCATGAATAGATGAAAAATTCATGAGAAAGGAAAATGGAGCTGGAGGAATCAGACTTCTTGACTTCAGACTAAACTACAAAGCTGCAGTCATCAAAACAGGATGGTATTGGCACAAACACAGAAATATAGATCAATGAAATAGGATAGGAAGTTCAGAGATAAACCCATACACCTATGGCCAGCTAATCTATGACAAAGGAGGTAAAATATACAATGGAGAAAAAATAGTCTCTTCAATAAGTGTTGATAGAAAAACTGTACAACTACATATAGAAAAATGAAAGTGGCACAGTCACTAACACCATACACGTGATTAAATTCAAAATGGATTAAAGACTTAAATGTAAAGCAGGATACTTTCAAAATCTTAGAAGAAAAGCTAGGCAGAATATTCTTTGACATAAATTGCAGCAATCTTTTTGTTTTCACCTCCTAGGACAATGAAAATAAACACAAAAATAAACAAATGGGGCCTAATTAAACTTTAAAGCTTTTTCATAGAAAAAGGAAACTGTAAACAAAATGAGAAGACAACCCACAGATTGGAAGAAAATATTTTCAAATAAAGTGACTAGCAAAGAATTAATCTCCAATATATACAAACAGCTCATGCAGCTCAATATTAAAAAAAAAAAAAAACAGCCCAATCAAAAATTGGGCAGAAGATCTTAATTGAAATTTCTCTAAAGAAGGCATACAGTTAACTAAAGACACTAAGATTTTAAACAGAGAAGTGCTAGGTTCTGAATTCCATTTATGAGAAGTCACACGTTTATGATAAAGTAAGTGATAGAGCTGGAATTCAAACTCAGATATGCCTGTCTTTAGGCATGTTCAGATTATATCTCACAAAATCATTGCACAAACTAAACTGTGGCTCAGTGGAGGACCAAATCAAAATGATTTGTAGACGAGGATTCAAAGAACAAGCAGACTCTTTAGCTACCTAGATTTGGAAGACTTCTTGTTTCGTATATGTGTGTAAAGATGTGTTAAGGAGGTTAGGGAAGGGATGTAAGGAGTTTCTTCATAAAAAGATGCTGAGAAGACCAAATATAAATGCCAGTTTGAGATAAAACAAATTCCTGCTCTGCCAATCACAACCCATTTGAACTTAAGCAAATCCTTTGGCATATGTGGGCCTCAGCTCAGTGTTATCAGCAGTTAAATGGAAGTAACAACGTCAATCTTTATTTCAGAGTGTTCATACAGTCATTTGAGAAAATATACTGATAATTCCACTGCAGAACTTTAAGCACTGTGGGTATCTGGAGTGTGTTTGTTACACTGGATTGAAAACCTTTAAATAGGAGAAAGGCGGATGAGCCATGAAAGAGAAATTACAGATGAGTGAGGGTGCTTTCATTCCCAGAACCAGTCAGGTCAAGCATCTTGATAGGGACAAGATTTTCCACCACTCTTCTTCCTAATATAGCTGAGGAACTAGGACAAGGGATAGAGCTTCCTCTCACTTGGTAGAAGCCCCTCTCAGGCTGTTTCTCTACATAGTATAAGTTCTGCACAGCAGCAGTGTTACCATTTTTTTAAATAAAAGCTTTTTATTGGAGTATCGTTGATTTTACCATCTGAGCCAGCAGGGAAGTCCGCCAGGGAAGATTCTTGAAAGTCCCTTGGACAGTAAGGAGATCGAACCACTCAGTCTTAAGGGAAATCAATCCTAAATCCTCGATGGAAGGACTGATGTTGAAGCTCCAGTATTTTGGTTATCTGATGTGAACAGCTGATCCATTGGAAAAGTTCCTGATGCTGGGAAAAATGGAAGGAAGAAGGAGAAGAGGGCATCAGAGGATGAGATGGCTGGATGGCATCAGCGATGCAATGGACATGAACTTGGGCAAACGTTGGGAGATGTTCAGGAGATGTGAGGGACAGGGAGACCTGGCACACTACAGTCCATGGAGTCATGAAGAGTCAGACATGACTGGGCAACTGAACAACAACAACAAGCCCAACTTTCCCATCAACACTACAAAGCTCATCATGTGGGTAGGGACTTTGCAACATGAGTAAAATAGGAGTATTAGAACCAGACATGGAATAATGGACTGGTTCCAAATTGGGAAAGGAGTATGTTAAGGCTATGTATTGATACCCTGCTTATTTAACTTATACGCAGAGTGCCTATGCTGTGCCTGTGCTTAGTCACTCAGTCATGTTCAAACTCTGCAAACCCATGGACTGCAGCTGGCCATGCTCCTTTGTCCATGGGTATTCTCCAGGCAAGAATAATGGAGTGGGTTACCATGCCCTCCTCCAGAGGATATTCCCATCCCAGGGAGCGAACACGGGTCTCCAGCATTGCAGGCAGATTCTTTAATATCTGAGCCACCAGGTAAGCCCATGAATACTGGAGTGGGTAGCCTATCCCTTCTCCAGGGGATATTTATGACCCAGGAATCAAATCGGGGAATTCTGCATTGCAGGCAGATTCTTTACCAGCTGAGCTACCAGGGAAGCCCTATATGCAGATTACAGCATGTGAAATGCTGGGCTAGATAAAGCATAGCTGGAATCAAGATTGCTAGAGAAATATCAATAACCTCAAATATGCAGATGACACCACCTTTATGGCAGAAAGTGAAGAGGAACTAAAGAGCTTCCTTATGAAGGTGAAAAAGGAGAGTGAAAAAGTCGATTCAATTTCACTTTTTCAAGAGTGAAAAAGTTAAAACTCAACATTCAAAAAACAAAGATCATGGCATCCAGTCCCATAACTTCCTGGCAAACAGATGGGGACAAAATATAAACAGTAACAAACTTTATTTTCTTGGGCTTCAAAATCATTGCAGTGACTGCAGCCATGAAATTAAGGTTTAACATGCATTCTCTCATGTTCTCTTCATCTTTCAGCTCAAAAATGCTAACCATAACAGTTCAGTTCAATCGCTCAGTCATGTCTGACTCTTTACAACCCCATGAACCATAGCACGCCAGGCCTCCCTGTCCATCACCAACTCCCAGAGTCCACCCAAACCCATGTCCATTGACTCGGTGATGCCATCCAACCATCTCATCCTCTGTCATCCCCTTCTCCTCCTGCCTTCAATTTTTCCCAGCATCAGGGTCTTTTCAAATGAGTCAGCTCTTCACATCAGGTGGCAAAAGTATTGGAGTTTCAGCTTCAGCATCAGGCCTTCCAAAGCACACCCAGGACTGATGTCCTTTAGGATGAACTGGTTAGATCTCCTTGCAGTCCAAGGGACTCTCAAGAGTCTTCTCCAACACCACAGTTTCAAAGCATCAATTCTTCAGCGCTCAGCTTTCTTCACAGTCCAACTTTCACATCCACACATGACCACTGGAAAAACCATATAGCTTTGGCTAGACGGACCTTTGTTGACAAAGTAATGTCTCTGCTTTTGAATATGCCATCTAGGTTGATCATAACTGTCCTTCCAAGGAGTAAGCGTCTTTTAATTTCATGGCTGAAATCACCATCTGCAGTGATTTTGGAGCCCAGAAAAATAAAGTCAGCTACTGTTTCCACTGTTTCCCCATCTATTTGCCATGAAGTGTTGGGACTGGATGCTATGATCTTAGTTTTCTGAATGTTGAGCTTTAAGCCAACTTTTTCACTCTCCTCTTTCACTTTCATCAAGAGGCTCTTTAGTCTTCACTTTCTGCCATAAAGGTGGTGTCATCTGCATATTTGAAATTGTTGATATTTCTCCCGGCAACCTTGATTCCAGCTTGTGGTTCATCCAGCCCAGCGTTTCTCATGATGTACTCTGCATATAAGTTAAATAAGCCCAGTGACAATATACAAGCCTTGACGTACTCCTTTTCCTATTTGGAACCAGTCTGTTGTTCCATGCCAAGTTCTAACTGTTGCTTCCTGATCTGCATACAGGTTTCTCAAGAGGCAGGTCAGGTGGTCTGGTATTCCCATTTCTTTCAGAACTTTCCACAGTTTATTGCGATCCACACAGTCAAAGGCTTTGGCATAGTCAATAAAGCAGAAATAGATGTTTTTCTGGAACTACGTTGCTTTTTTGATGATCCAGCGGATGTTGGCAATTTGATCTCTGGTTCCTCTGCCTTTTCTAAAACCAGCTTGAACATCTGGAAGATCACGGTCCACTATACATTACAATTATTTTTAAGTAGACAAATTAAGACTTTTAGTTAGAGTTTCAATATCAAACTCTCAAATTCAATAGAATGAAATGTGCAGAAAAGTAGGATATAATAGACCAAAAAAACACCATGAACAAATTCAGCATAATTAAAATGTACACAATTTACACACAACAGTAGGACACAAATTCTATTCAAATTCCCATAGTTTATAAACTAGGAGACATTGGAACATATCCAGGGACAATAAGACAAGATGCAAAAATTTCATGGTCTAAAGGTATTTAAATCATGCAGAGTCTATTCTCTTATCACTGTGGAATCAATAACCAGTTATTTTATAGAAAAAAAGTTTTTTTTATGAAGTCTAATTTATATATATTTTTTAAATTTATGGCTCATCCATCCTTTTAGTATCAATCTAAGAACTCTTTGCCTAATTCTAGATATTAAAGATTTTCTCCTGTGTTTTCTTCTAAATGTTTCATAGATTTACATTTAAGTTCATGATCCATTTAGGGTTAATTTTTATATAAAGTGTAGGCTCACTTTTGTCTATGGATGTTCAGTTACTCAAGTGCCATGTTCACTGAATTGTTTTTTTTTTTTTTTTTTTTTTGTCAAATTGCATGTTTGTCAAATATTTGGCAAAACTAATACAATACTGTAAAGTTTAAAAATAAAATAAAATTAAAAATATATATATATAAATTTGCATATATTTACTTCTGGGTTGTCTTATCTGTTGGGTTGATCTATTTGTCTATCCTTCCATCAATATCACACAGTCTTTAATATCCAATAGAGTGATTCTTCCCTTTTATTCTTTTTCAGAATTTTTAAATTATCTGTTCTAGTTCTTTTGCATTTTGATATAATCTTAAAGTAGTTTTCTCCCTATAAACCAAAAAGTTATCACATCTGCATACATTGTGTTAATGTGTATCAATTAGGTACTGTGTAGGATTGACATCTTTAGAACGTTGAGTCTTCCAATCCTTGAACATGGTATGTTGTTTCATTTATTTATATGTTCATGGATTTTTCTCTCTCTCTTTTTTTGGCCACACTTCATAGCATGTGGGATCTTACTCTGGCCAAGGATCAAACCCATGCCTTCTGCAGTGGCAGTGTGGAGTCTTAACCACTAGACTGCCATTGAAGTCCTTCACTGAATTCTTTCATAAGTATTTTGTACTTTTTAACATGTAAGTCCTGTGATTGTTTTGTTAGTTTTACATCTAATTGATTTTTTGAATGGCTATAAGTGGTATTACATTTTTAATTTTGTTATCCACATATTCATGAGTTTGAGGAGGCTCCAGGAGTTGGTGGTGGACAGGGAAGCCTGGCATGATGCAGCGCATGGGGTAAGGAGTCAGACATGACTGAGCAACTGAACTGAACTGACTCATGTGCTCATTTCTAGTATATAGGAATAAATTTGCTTTTCATATGTTGATCTTGTATCTTGAAACCTTGCTGCCATTTCAGTTTTGGTTTTCTGTTTATTTCCTCTGGTTTTTGTTTGTTATTCTGCATTTTTTCTTCTGCCTCCCTGTTGGTTATTTGAACATTCTGTAAAATATCATATATATATATATATATATATATATATATATATATATACTATACACACACACACACACACACACACACACAAATTGCATTTTTTAAATCTTGTGCTGAATATTTTTATGTTAGTATTTATGCGATGTATTTGTAATTTTTTTTGTCTTTCTTTTGTTGTTTCCAATTTGATTCCATTATGATCAATGAATACATCTTGTGTGATTTCATCTTTTTAACCTTTGTTAATTTAATATCATGGCCCAGGATTTGGTCTACCTGGGTGAATATTTCATGGGCACTTGAAAATTATATGTATTCTGCTGCTGTTATTGACATATGAATGTTGAATAAATCCTGTATGTTGATAGTGTTCTTGACTTATTCTCTATCCTTACTAATTTTCTGTTTAGTGTTTAGTGGCTTTTTGGTTACTAAGAGGGAGACATTTAAGTTCTTCACATATAATTGTGGATTTGCTCATTTCTCATTTCAGTTCTTTTAGGTTTTTATTTCTGTACTTTTCAATGCTATTTTATACTGCATACACGTTTAAAATTGCTAAATATTTTTAGTGCATTAATAGTTTTATCATTATTTAATGTGATGGTAAAATTTTGTCACCTATAATTATTTTTGCCTTTAAATCCCCTTTATCTGATATTAATATAGCCGTTTCTGATTTGTGTACTATTTTTTGCATGGTTTATGTTTTCATCCTTTTAAATTCAGTCACAAATAGTATAATGTTTGAAGTGAGTTTCTCATGCACTGCATACAGTTGGGCTTTTTTTTCATTCCCTCTGCTGCTCTTTGTCTTTAAATTGTTATATGTAGACAATTGATAATTGACATAATTTCTAATATCTTATGGCTTAGATCTGCCATTTTAGTTTTGGTTTTCTGTTTATTTCCTTTTTTTGTCTTTTTTTTCATATAAATGTATTTATTTTAATTGGAGGATAATTACTTTACAATATTGTAGTGGTTTTGTCATACATTGATATGAATCCGCCATGGGGGTACATGTGTTCCCCATCCTGAACTCCCCTCCCACCTCCCTCCCCATCCCATCCCTCTGGGTCATCCCAATGGTTTTTGTTTGTTTTCTGTTTCCCTTTTTTTCTGTCTCCCAGTTGGTTACTTGAACTTTCTGTAGAATCCCATTTTGATTTATCTATAGTGTTTCTGTGTGTATTTCTTCACATAGTTTTTCTGTATGGTTATAGTTTGTTGTTCTAATTATTATAATATGAAAATAACTTATCTAAGTTTACTGGTACTAAAATTTTATTAATTAGAGTGAAATATAGACAACTTCCTTTTATGGTACTGTATAGAGTAAAGGTCCCTTTATGGTCCTTAACCCTACCCCAATTTAGAATATAATTTTCCTAAATATTTCCTCTGTATACATTTAGAACTACATCAGACAGTATGAAAAATTTTGCTTCAACTCTCAAACATAATTTAGACAACTTAAAATGTAAAGAAAAGTCTATTGTATTTACCTGTATTTTTTCACTATATGTTGCTTTTTCTTCGTACCTAATGTTACAAGTTCTCTTGAAGACAACTTCCTTTAGTCAGTATCTTAGATCAAGTTCACTAGTGGCAAACCCTCTTAGTTTCTCTTCATCTGAGAATATCTTGTTTTCCCTTTCATTTTGAAAGATATTTCAATATATACAAATTTCTTGGTTGACAGTTTTTGTTGTTGTTGTTGTCATTGTTGTTAAAGAAAGACTTATGGCCTCCATGATTTGGGGTGACAAATCCTCTCTCATTTAAATTATTTTACCCCTGAGGTAAGATGTTGTTTCTCTCTCAGAACGACTTTCAAGATTTTTAAAATTTATCTTTAATCATCAGAATTTTGACAATAATGTGCCTTGTCATGGATTTATTTGAATTCATCCTGTTTTACTCACCTATAACAGGTGAGTTTTATCTAATGAGAGTGGAAGTCTACTTGGAAGCTTCAGTACTAGAGAAAGAATAAATGAGTTCCTCATCCTGGTCACAGTTCAACAATATGTCCCAAATGACTTAAAAATAGGTATTTCTTTCCTATAATTTTACCTTAAGAAATTTATATAAGACCAAGACTTCCTTGGTGGTTCAAATGGTAAAGTGTCTGCCTACAATGCAGGAGACCTGGGTTCAATCCCTGGGTTAGGAAGATCCTCTGGAGAAGGAAATGGCAACCCACTCGAGTACTCTTGCCTGGAAAATCCCACGGATGCAGGAGCGTGGTAGCTTACAGTCCATGGGTTCACAAAGATTCGGACACAAATGAGCGACTTCACTTTCTTTTCTTTCACTTTCTAAGACAAATGAAAAAATAATGTATATATAGTCATTGTCCACAGCACGTTTATATACTCAACAGAGTAGGGATAGGGCCCCTTTCAACCTGATTAAGAGTATCAGTAAAAACCCACAACTAACATTATAAGCTTATTATCAGGAAAAAGACAAGGATGTTCACTCTATGCCATTTAATTCAACATTATACTGGGGATTCTATAAATTAGACAAAGGAAAAACTTGACATTAAAATTAGAAAAGAATACACAAAATAATCTCTACAGATGACCTAATTTTGTATGCTGAAATTCCTAAAACATCTACACAGAACAAAAAAATTAGGAAAACAATAAATGATTTCAGCATGGTTTCAGGATACAAGACCAATATACAATAATCAGTTGTTTCCCTATTCATAGCAGTGAAAAATCTGAAAATAAATTTAAGAAAATATTTTCATTTATAATAATATAAAAATAATAAAATACTCTGCTTCAAAACTCTTGAAGTTTTTCCCAAAAAATACTTTTAAATTTTCCAGTTTTTTTCTGTCTTTCTCAATGACTTCTTTGTTTTTCCAAGGAGACTCAAAGTCTCTGTGCAAATAAGACTCCTGGTGTGTTCTTTTTGACATTCTTGTAAATCACCCCTACTTCATCTTTCACTCTTTTCACCATTTCACAGACACATACAAGAAGCTTCTATAGACCTGCCTAAGTTTTAATGGCTGAGATATAATTAGCTTATGTGTCCAGGTACAAATGAACCATCTAAAAACACCCATGATTTTGGGGTGACAAATCCTCTCTCATTTAAATTGTTTTACCCCTGAGGTAAGATGTCATTTCTCTCTCAGAACTTTCAAGATTTTTTTGATTTTTAATGTAAATTTATTTATTTTAATTGGAGGTTAATTACTTTACAATATTGTATTGGTTTTACCGTACATCAACATGTATAATATCATATATGAAAAGAACTTTCAAGATTTTTAAAATTTATCTTTAGTCATCAGAATTTTGACAATGATGTGCCTTGTCATGGATTTATTTGAATTTATCCTGTTTTACTCACCTATAACTCACTAATAAACAGCTGTTTACTCTTGAGATCAAGTTGATCCTGCTCACGAGTGCCCATAGACTACAAGGCCCAAAGACAAGAAGCAATGAGAATGACTTAGGTATGGAAGTCAGGAGATATAGGCTGTACTTCAAAATGTCTAAGCTAACCTTGATATAAGAGATATTAGACTATAATCAGAAAATTTGCTTTTAAGTTCCAGTAATCTCACCCTCTTGTATTTCCCTGGGCCTTATTTTCTATAATATAAGAAGTTGAACTCAATCTGTTCTATCTCTGACAGTGTGATTTTATTATCTGGTCTCTTGTGATATTCCCTAGCAATTATAGCAATAGCCACAGATGGGGCTCAGCAGGGCATTGAGTTGATGACAATGAAGTGACTGAGTAGAGAGATCAATGAATGCATGCATGATGACCACCTCTAGTCTCTATCTTATAAGGAAAATGACATAGATACTGTTACCTCCTCTTTTAATGGAATTCTTCAAAACCAAGGATCCACAGATACCTGGTCAATATTGTATCTAAAATCATAAACAGTCTGAATACTTGGTGAACCCTGATAACAGGTAGGCCTGGGTTTAAACCCTGATTCTGCCACATTCTGGCTGTGTGACACTGGGAAGCTTATTTTATGTTTTTGAGCCTCATCTGTCCAATCATGATAAAAATCATCTCTCTCTTATACTCTGTGGGGAAATAATTCAACAAGTTAAAGGTGGTAAATTGCCTCCTATATAGTAGTTAAATAAGGTGTTTATCTTTGTCCCTTTCATGGAGGGTGTTGAGTGACTGATATAGCTTGAAGAACACTGACAGCACCTCAATTTGTTCTCAGGACGCCTTTCAACAGCAGAAAGCAGGTGATCACAAGAAACAAGCACTGAATTTAGCCTCATCCACACCTCCATCATGAAGAGTAGAAATAAAAACATTATTAAGCATAAGACCACACTTGCTAATGTGAAAACTCCTAAGATGTTTGATTAAGAGGCTTTCCTAGGGGGCCAACTGAGATTTGTCTCATGCCTCATTCCTGCCAGGATCACTGAACAACAGATTAAATATTCTGACTGCTGGATATGCCCTCTGAAAGATACCCAAGAGAGTTAGTGATTCCTTGAATATCATATTGCTGCCTGCACTTCACCTTAGTGTAATGACTCTACACATGGACATTACAAGATGGTCAATACTGAAATCAGATTGGTTATATTCTTTGCAGCCAAAGATGGAGAAGCTCTATACAGTCTGCAGAAACAGAACAGGGAGCTGACTGTGGCTCAGATCATGAACTCCTTAATGCAAAATTCATACTTAAATTGAAGAAAGTAGGGAAAACCACCAGGCCATCCAGGTATGACCTAAATCAAATCTCTTACTGTGGAAGTAACAAATAGATTCAAAGGATTAGATCTGATAGACAGAGGGCCTGATGAACTATGGATGGAGGTCCATAACATTGTACAAGAGGCAGCGATCAAAATCATCCCCAAGAAAAGAAATGCAAAAAAGCAAAATGGCTGTCTGAGGAGGCCTTAAAATAGCTGAGAAAAGAGAAGTTAAAGGCAAAGGAGAAAAGCAAAGATATACCGACTTGAATGCAGAGTTTCAAAGAATAGCAAGAAGAAATAAAAAAGCCTTCCTAAGTAAACAATGCAAAGAAATAGAGGGAAAAGATAGAATGGGAAAGACTAGAAATCTCTTCAAGAAAATTGGAGATATCAAGAGAATATTTCATTCAAAGATGGGCACAATAAAGGACACAAATGGTATGGACGTAACAGAGGCAGAAAATGTGAAGAAGAGGCAGCAAGAATACACAGAAGAACTCTACAAAAAGATCTTAATGTCGCAGATAACCACAATGGTGTGATCATTCACTTAGAGCCAAACATTTTGGAGTGTGAAGTCAAGTGGGCCTTAGGAAACATCATTACGAACAAAGCTAGTGGTGGTGGAAATCCAGCAGAGCTATTACAAATCTTTTTTTTTTTTTTTTTTTAATGTTACATTTTATTTATTTATTTTTTTAATTTTATTTTATTTTTAAACTTTACATAATTGTATTAGTTTTGCCAAATATCAAAATGAATCCGCCACAGGTATACATGTGTTCCCCATCCTGAACCCTCCTCCCTCCTCCCTCCCCATACCATCCCTCATGAGTTGCCAGTCCAGGTTCAATGCACGATACTGGATGCTTGGGGCTAGTGCACTGGGACGACTCAAATCTTAAAATATTATGCTATGAAAGTGCTGTACTCAATAGGCCAGCAAATATGGAAAACTCAGCAGTGGCCACAGGACTGAAAAATGTCAGTTTTCATTCTAGTGTCAAAGAAAGGCAATGCCAAAGAATATTCAGACTATAACACAATTGCACTCATTTCACATGCTAGCAAATTAATGCTCAAAATTCTCCAATTTAGGCTTCAACAGTATGTGAACTGAGAAATTCCAGATGCTCAAGCTGGATTTAGAAAAGCCAGGGGAACCAGAGATCAAATTGCAAACAGTTGTTAGATCATAGAATATACAAGGGAGTTCCAGAAAAACATCTATTTCTGCTTCACTGACTATGCTTAGCCTTTGACTTTGTGTATCACAACAAACTGTGAAGAATTCTTTAAGAGATGGGAATACCAGGCCACCTTACCTGCCTCCTGCAAAACCTGTATGCAGGTCAAGAAGCAATGGTTAGTACCAGCCATGCAACAATGGAGTAGTTCAAAATTGTGAAAGGAGTATGCCAAGGCTGTATATTTTCACCCTGCTTATTTACCTTATATGCAGAGTACATCATGCTAAATGCCAGTCTGGATGAAGCACAAGCTGGAATCAAGATTTCCAGGAGAAATATCAATAACCTCAGATATGCAGATTTTTTTATGGACTCCAATATCACTGCAGATGGTGACTGCAGCCATGAAATTAAAAGATGCTTGCTCTTGGAAGAAAAGTTATGACAAACCTAGATAGCATATTAAAAAGCAGAGACATTATTTTACCAACAAAGGTTCGTCTAGTCAAAGCTATGGTTTTCCCAGTAGTCATGTATGGATGTGAGAGTTGGACCATTAAGAAGGCTGAGCACCAAAGAATTGATGCTTTTGAACTGTGTTGTTGGAAAAGACTCTTGAGAGTCCCTTGGACTGCAAGGAGATCCAACCAGTCAATCCCAAAGGAAATAAATCCTGAATATTCATTGGAAGGACTGATGCTAAAGCTGAAACTCCAATACTTGGCTACCTGATGTGAAGAACTGATTTGTTAGAAAAGACCTGATGCTGGGAAAGAGTGAAAGAAGGAGGAGAAGGGGACAACAGAGGACCTGATGGTTGGATGACATCACCGACTCTATGGATATGAGTTCAAGCAAGCTCTGGGAAATGGTGAAGGAATGGGAAACCTGTCATGCCATAGTCCATGGGATTACAAAGAGTTGGACTGAGAGACTGAACAATGACACCTTAGTGACAAGAAATTTGCTTCCTAATATCCCATAGGGCTTCCCTAGTGGCTCAGATAGTAAAGCGTCTGCCAGCAATGTGTGAGACCTGGGTTCGATCCCTGGGTCTGGAAGATCCCCTGGAGAAGGAAACGGTAACCCACTCCAGTACTCTTGCTTGGAAAATCACAAGGACGGAGGAGCGTGGTAGGCTAGAGTCCATGGGATCACAAAGAATCAGACACGACTGAGCGACTTCACTTTCCAATATCCCAGAGATGGATTACCAGAAGGAATACTGCAACCACCATTGGCTGAAGCTTGTTATATTTCTGGGCAAGAATTTTGAGTGTTGAGTAGGAGACCTTTAGCATCTAGGAAATAAACAAATATTCCACCAAGGATATGTTTCAAGAGCCAAAAATATAGGATCATGAAAGTACAAGTCGAGTAATCTGTAACTCCCAAGAGACTCCTGGGAACTACACGAAAGCTCAACTAGGCAACTGAGTCATCAGGTCCCACATATGCAGCACCACCAGATCTAAAATGTAACGGCACCAAATTGCTCTATTTAATTTTTACCACTCATCCTAGGTTGAACCAGTATGGAATGAGAAGAACATAAAACAGGGATTGAATAGTAGCCAACCTATTCATTCTTTCATCAAACATAGTGATTCAAACAATCACTAAGCTGGGAGTCCCTTGAATGCTAGGGTCACATTTCACTTTATTTAAAATTGCCACCCCATCCCCCACTCTGGATCCCCTTAATTATTTTCTTTATAACACTTTTCATCTTTATATGTATCATATATATTTGTTTATTTAACTTTTTTTTTGTGTGTGTGTGTGTGTGTGTTTGCCTATCTCCCCACCACTGGCTTCCCCAAGCTCTCCAACTGACTACCCATGACCAAACCGCACCAACCAGCAGACTAGCACCAGCAACAGGACCCTCAAGGTTGCATACTAACTGCCCTAAGACACAGCCATGCCCACCAATTTGACAGCATCAACACCTGGTCACATAGGCTGTGTAGACAGCCTCCCTGGGACTCAGTCCTACATACCAGAGGCCTACTAAAACAGTCCTTGAGATTGCCCCAGACCCCAATGCAAACTAACCCAGGCACCAGCCCGATTCACCAGCAGGCCAGCAGCCACTGCATGAGATAAGGCCTAGCAGTCAAATGGGCCAGAGACCAACCTTACCTAACAATACACCCAATCTTGCCACAAGAGAATTGTCCATGCAGTCCACAAAGGGCTCACTCCTAAAGTATATATCTCTGGTGACCATAGAAAAGTGTGATGCTGAGACCTATAGGACTTTCCCTACATAATGTCACTTCTCAAAAATTTGGAAATAAAGCCAACCTATCTAATACATAGAAATGAAAACAGAGAATTAGACAAAATGAGACAATAGAATAATACATTCCAAATGAAGGAACAAGATGAAATCCCCTAAAAGAACTAAGGAAAGTGTAGATAAGCAATCTGTCTGATAAAGAGTTCAAGATAATTATCACAAAGCTCTTCAGTGTACTCAGGAGAAGAATAAATGTACACACTAAGAAGTTTAACAATAAGCTAGAAAACACATTTAAAAAACAGAGCTGAGCAATACAATAATTGAAATAAATAAAAAAAAAATACTAGAAGGAAACATCAGTAGATTAGACACCACAAAGGAAAAAATCAGAAAATTGAGAGAGTAGTTGAAATCACCCAAGATAAACCAAAAAAATAAATTCAAGAAAATGTGGAGAGCATGAGACTTCTTTTTTTAAATTAAAATTTATTTATTTTAATTAGAGGCTATTTACTTTACAATATTGTATTGGTTTTGCCATACATCTTAGATGATATCAAACACACTAATATTTGTATTATAGAGGTCCCAGGAGAAGAAAGAGAGAGAAAGGGGAGAAATTTTATTTGAAGAAACAATAGCTGTAATCTTCTTTAACCTGGAAAAAACAGACATCCATGTTCAAGAAGTATAGAGACACTCAAAGAAGATCAACCTAAAGAAGTATATACCAAGACACAATGTAATTAAAGTGACAAAAATAAAGATAAAAATATTAAAAGCAGCAAAGAAAAAGCAAGTAGTTATGTACAAGGGACTTCCCATAAAAACCATCAGGTGACTTTCAACAGATACTTTTGCATGCCAGAGAGAGTGGTATAGTATTTTTCAAACAATTAGAGGGGAAAAATCTTTACAACTAAGAATACTCTGTCCAGCAAGGGTATTGTTCAGATTTGAAGTAGATATAAATAATTCTGCAGAGAAGCAAAAGCTGAAGGTATTCAGAGCCACTAAATCAGCTTTATAAGAAATGATAAAGGGGCTTCTTTAAGTAGAAAACACCACATGTGAAAATATAAAACTTAGGAAAGAAACAGTCTGATGTGTAAAGAAAAATATACAGTAAAGATAGTAGATCAACCATTTGTAAAACTATTAGAAAGGTTAAAAGACAAAAGTAGCAAAATCATCTATATCCACAATAAATAGCTAAGCAATGCACAAAATTAAAAGATGAAAAAATATGACATGAAAAACATAAAATGTGTGTAGTAAGTAAAAATGTAGAGTTGATAAAATGAGATTGAATTTGAGAGATCACCAGCTTAGTCACCTATAAATATTTGTTGTTATATATGAACCCTAGTGGAAACAATACACAATAACCTAAAATGGACAAACATGAAAAAAAAAAATCCAAACATAACACTAAATATAGTCATGAAATTACAAGGGAAGGAGACAAAGAAGAAAGGAGCAAAAAAAGAAAATAGCTACAAAAAATCAGGGGAAAATGAAAATAAGTATATAACTATCAGTAATTACTTTAAATGTAAATGGACTAAATGCACCAGTCAAAAGGCATAGAGTGGCTCAATGGATTTTAAAATGAATCATATATTTATTACCTACAAGATAATCACTTTAGATATAAAGATGTCACAGACTGAAAGTAAGGAGATGGCAAAAGATATTCTGAGCAAAATGGAAGTAAAATGAAAGCTGAAGTAGCAATACTTTGAAACAAATACTATAAAGAAGTACATTACATAATAATCAAGGGGATGATCTGACAAGAAAATATAACAATTGTAAGTGTATATGGAGCCAACAGAGGCACAAATGGGCATAAAGTAAATATTAAAAAACAAAAAGAGAAATTAATAGTAAGACAAGAGTAGTAGGAGACTTCAACACCTCACTTACATCAAAGGACAGGTCATTCAGACAGAAAATCAATAAGTAAACACTGGCTTTAAATGATGCATTAGATCAGATGGACTATATATATATATATATAGCATTCCATCAAGAAACAATAAAATACACATTCTATATATATATAGCATTCCATCCAGAAACAATAAAATACACATTATTTTCAAGGGCACCTGGAACATTCTCCAGAGCAAATCACATGCTTGGCCACTAAACAAATCTCAGAAATCTGAGGTGATTGAACTCATCAAGCATCTTTTCCAGCCACAATGTAATGAAAATAGAAATCAACCACAAAAAAGAAAAAAACTTTAATGAACAAACTCATAGAGCTTAAACAATATTCTATTAAATAGCTAATGAGTCACTAAAGAAATCAAAGAGGAAATCAAAAAATACCCAAAGACAAATGAAATGGAAATACAGTGACCCCAAAATTTTAAGGCAGAGCAAAAGCCATTCAAAGAGGGAAGTTTATAACAATGTAAATCCACCCCAGGAAATAAAAGAAATGCCAATTAAACAGCCTAAGTTTATACCTAAAAGAGCCAGAAAAGAAGAATGAACAAAGCCAAAATGTAGTAGACAGAAATAAATAATAAAGATCAAAGCAAAAATGAAAGAAATAGAAACAAAAAAAAATTAAAGATCAAAGAAACTGAACAAGTTATTTGAAAAGATCAACAGAAATACTAAACCTCTATCTGGACTCATCATCAAGATAAAAGGCCTCAAATCAATAAAATCAAAGAGAAGTTATAACCAACACCACAGAAATTCAAAGGATCATAAGAGAATATAGTGAAAAATCATAAATCAACAAAATGGATACCCTAGAATAATTGGATAAATACCTAGAAATGTAAAATTTCCCCACTAAATGTGAAAGAAATTCAAAATATGGAAAGACTCATTTGCAGTAATGAAATGGAATCCATAAGAGAAACTATCCCCAAAAAAGTCCAGGACATGAAGGCTTGACAGATAAATTCCTTTTTTTTTTTTTTTTAACTTTACAATATTATATTGGTTTTGCCATATATCAACAAGAATCCACCACAGGTATACATGTGTTCCCCATCCTGAACCCCCCTCTCACCTCCCTCCCTGTACCATCCCTCTGGGTCATCCCAGTGCACCAGCCCCAAGCATCCAGTATCGTGCATCAAACCTGGACTGGCGACTCGTTTCATATATGATATTATACATGTTTCAATGCCATTCTCCCAAATCATCCCACCCTCTCCCTATCCCACAGACTCCAAAAGACTGTTCTATACATCAGTGTCTCTTTTGCTGTCTCATATACAGGGTTATTGTTACCATCTTTCTAAATTCCATATATATGCGTTAGTATACTGTATTGGTGTTTTTCTTTCTGGCTTACTTCACTCTGTATACTAGGCTCCAGTTTCATCCACCTCATTAGAACTGATTCAAATGTATTCTTTTTAATGGCTGAGTAATACTCTATTGTGTATATGTACCACAGCTTTCTTATCCATTCATCTGCTGATGGACATCTAGGTTGCTTCCATGTCCTGGCTATTATAAACAGTGCTGCGATGAACAGTGGGGTACACGTGTCTCTTTCAATTCTGGATCACTCATTATCATAGAAATGCAAATCAAAACCACAATGAAGTACCATTTCACACCAGTCAGAATGGCTGCGATCCAGAAGTCTACAAGCAATAAATGCTGGAGAGGGTGTGGAGAAAAGGGAACCCTCTTACACTGTTGGTGGGCATGCAACTAGTACAGCCACTATGGAGAACAGTGTGGAGATTCCTTAAAAAAATGGAAATAGAACTGTCTTATGACTCAGCAATCCCACTGCTGGGCATACACACTGACAGATAAATTCTACATTTAAAGAGGAGTTAATAACTCTCCTTTCCAAACTATTTCCCCAAAAAGCAAAAGGAACACCTTTGAAGCCATTCTACAAAGGCAGTATCACCTGATAGCAAAATCAGACAAATGACAACAAAATATGAAAATACATGCCAATATCACTGAAGAAAATAGATGCAACCATCTTCAACAAAATATTAGCAAACCAAATCAAACAATACATTAAAAGGATCGCACTCCATAGTCAGTGAATTGTATCTAAGAGATGCAAAGAAGGTTAAGTATTTGTGAATCAATCAATGTGATATACCACATTAATGAATTGAAGAATAAAAATCATATACAAATAACCTCAATATATGAAAAAAAGTTGTTTTAAAAAGTGCAACATCCATTTATTTTTAAAATTAATTTAGTTATTTTAATTGGAGAATAACTGTTTTGCAATACTGTGATGGTTTTTGTTGTACATCAACATGAATCTTCCAAAGGTATACATGTGTACCCCCATCTTGAACCCCCCTCCCACCTCCTTCCCCACCCTATCCCTCCTAATTGTCCTAGAGCATAGGCTTTACAATCAAAATTCTCAAAAGAATTGGTATAGAGAAAAATTATTCAAAATAATAAAGGTCATATAAAATAAGCCCATAGCTAACATCATTCTCCAGAGAAGGCAATGGCACCCTACTCCAGTACTCTTGCCTGGAAAATCCCATGGACAGAGGAGCCCGGTGGGCTGCAGTCCATGGGGCCGCTAAGAGTCGGACACGACTGAACGACTTCACTTTCATGCATTGGCGAAGGAAATGGCAACCCACTCCAGTGTTCTTGCCTGGAGAATCCCAGGGACGGGGGAGCCTGGTGGGCTGCCATCTAGGGGGTCTCACAGAGTCAGACACGACTGAAGTGACTTAACAGCATCAATATCATTCTCATCAGTGAAAAGCTGAATGAATTTCCTCTAAGTTCATGAACAAGACAAGGATGTCTATTTAACATAATTTATGGCAAAAACCACTATAATATTGTAAAGTAATTAGCCTCCAATTAAAATAAATAAATTTAAAAAAAAAACATAGTAATGGAAGTTCTAGCCATAGCAACCAGAGAAGAAAAGATATAAAGTTAATTCAAATTGGAAAGTAAGAATTAAAGTTGTCAGTGTTTACTGATGATACTATGTATAAAATTTTGTAAATGTCCAAAAAACTATAAATAAATTAGAACTAATTAATGAATTCAATAGAGTTGTAAGACACAAAATTAATACATAGAAATAAGTTGCACTTCTAGTTAAGTGTTAATTTCTCAGTCATGTTGACTCTTTGTGACCCCATGGACAGGAGCCTGCAAGGCAAGTGCACTGGAGTGGGTAGCCATTCCCTTCTCCAGGGGATCTTCCCGACCTAGGGATCAAACCTGGGACTCCTGCACTACAGGCAAATTCTTTACCATCTAAGCCACTGGGGAAGTCCTGCACTTCTATAGACTAGCAATAAACTATCAGAAGAAGAAATTAAGAAAACAATTCCATTTACAATTGAATTGAAAATAAATGCTTAGGAATAAATTTAACCAAAGAGGTTAAAAAACCTGTACTTGGAAAATTGTAAGGCATTGATGAAAGAAATTGTAGATGACATAAATGAGTGGGAAGATATACCATGCTCAAAGATTGGGGAAATTAGTATTATTAAAACGACCATACTACTGAAGGCAATCTAAAATTTCAATGCTACTCTTGTCAAAATACAAATAGAAATTTTCACTGAATGTGAATAACTAATTCTGAAATTTGTATGGAAACACAAAATCCCTACATAGCCAAAACAATATTGAGAAAAAGAAGAAAACAGAAGGCTGCTCCCTGATTACAGCCTATACTACAAATCTTCAATAATAAAAGGTTCATAGTACTAGCATGGATCAAGGGAAAATAATTTTAAGCCCTGAAATAAACCCACACTTCTATGGTGAGTTAATCTTGTGCAAAGGAACCAAGAATATACAATAGAGAAGACAGTCTCTTCAACAAGTGGTGCTTTAATTTTAAAATTAAATTACAAATTCCCTAAAACCATATACATCACTGACTCGGTGGACGTGAGTCTCAGTGAACTCTGGGAGTTGGTGATGGACAGGGAGGCCTGGCATGCTGCGATTCATGGGGTCGCAAAGAGTCGGACATGACTGAGTGACTGGTCTGATCTGATCTGATATACAAAAATAAACTCAAAATGGATTAAAGAATTAAATGTAAGATATTAAAACCATAAAACTCCTTAGAATAAATCATAAGCAGTACACTCTTTGACATTTGTCTTAATAATATATATTTTAGGATATATATCCTCAAGAAAGGGAAACAAAAGCATAAATAAATGAGACAAAGCAGAATTCAAAGCTTTTGCACAGTGAAGGAAGCTATCAACAAAATAAAAATGCTGCCCTCTGAATTCAAATGGGTATATCTTTCCTTTTCTTCTTTGTTTTTCACTTCTCTTTTTTGCACAGCTATTTGTAGGGCCTCCTCAGACAGCCATTTTGCTTTTTTGCATTTCTTTTTCTTGGGGATGATATTGATCCCTGCCTCCTGTACAATGTCATGAACCTCCATCCATAGTTCATCAGGCACTTTGTCTATCAGTTCTAATTCCTTGAATCTATTCCTCACTTCCACTGTATAATCGTAAGGGATTTGATTTAGGTCATACCTGGATGGCCTGGTGGTTTTCCCTACTTTCTTCAACTTAAGTCTGAATTTGGCAATAAGGAGTTCATGATCTGAGCCATGGTCAGCTCCCAGTCTCGTTTTTGCTGACTCTACACAGTTTCTCCATCTTTGGCTGCAAAGAATAGAGTCCAGCAGATTTCGGTATTGACCAACTGGTGATGTCTATGTGTAGGGTATTCTCTTGTGTTGTTGGAAGAGGGTGTTTTCTATGACTGATGTGCTCACTTGGCAAAACTCTAATACCTTTTGCCCTGTTTTATTCCATACTCTAAGGCCAAAATTGCCTGTTACTCCAGGTGTTTCTTGACTTCCTACTTTTGCATTGCAGTCCCCTAAAATGAAAAGGACATCTTTTCAAAGAAATAGAGGAAAACAATAGAATGAGAAAGACTAAAGATCTCTTCAAGAAAATTAGAGATACAAAGGGAACATTTCATGCAAAGATGGGCTCAATAAAGGACACAAATGGTGTGGATCTACCGAAGTAGAAGATATTAAGAAAAGGCGGTAAGAATACACAGAACTAGTCAAAAAAGATCTTCACAACCCAGATAACCACGATAGTATGATCACTCACCTAGAAGCAGACATCCTGGAATGTGAAGTCAAGTGGGTCTTAGGAAGCGTCACTATGAACAAAGCTAGTGGATGTGATAGAATTCCAGTTAAGCTAATTCAAATCCTAAAAGATGATGCTGTGGAAGTGCTGCACTTAATATGCCAGCAAATTTGGAAAATTCAGCAGTGGCCATAGGACTGGAAAAGGTCAGTTTTCATTCCAATCCCAAAGACAGGCAATGCCAAAGAATGTTCAAACTACCACACAATTGCCCTCATCTCACACGCTATTTTGAAAATAGTTGACTTTATTTTCTTGGGCTCCAAAATCACTGCAGATGGTGACTGACTGCAGCCATGAAATTAAAATACAGTTACTCCTTGGAAGAAAAATTATGACCAAGCTAGACAGCATATTAAAAAGCAGAGACACTACTTTGCCCACAAAGGTCCATCTAGTCAAGGCTATGGTTTTTCCAGTAGTCATATGTGGATGTGAGAGCTGAACTATAAAGTAAGCCAAGCACAGAAGAATTGATGCTTTGAACTGTGGTGTTGGAGAAGACTCTTAAGAATCCCTTGGACTGCAAGGAGATCCAATCAGCGCACCCTAAAGGAAATCAGTCCTGAATATTCATTGGACGGACTGATGCTGAAGCTGAAACTCTGATACTTTGGCCAGCTTATAAGAAGAGCTGACTCATTTGAAAAGACCCTGATATTGGGAAAGATTGAAGGCGGGAGAAGAAGGGGATGACAGAGAATGAGATGGTTGGAAATTACAAATTCCCTAAAACCCCTAAAACCATATGCAAAAATAAACTCAAAATGGATTAAAGATTTAAATGTAAAATATTAAAACCACTAAGGGCATATTTCAGATTCTGAGATGAAGGGAGGTGTTGATGAAAACCATCAATAAGTAATCAATACTAATATAATAAAAAATAGAAATAGTAAGTGTAGATGAGGGTGTGGAGAAAAGGGAAACCTGTGCACTGTTGGTAGGAAAGCAAATTGGTTCCCCCACTATGGGAAACAGTATGGAATTCTCTCAAAATTTTAAGAAAGAGCTACCATACAATCCAGCAATTCTGTTTCTGGCTATTTTTCTCAAGAATCAAAAAAGACTAATGAAAAAATATATGCTCTCCCTATGTTCATTGCAGCATTATTTACAACAGCCAAGATATGGAAGTAGTCAACATATCAATTAATAGATAAATGGATTAAAATGTGAAGAAGATAATGGGATACTACTCAACTATAAAAATAAGGAAATCTTGCCATTTGAAATAACTTGATGGGTAATATTCTAAGTGAAGTTTGCAACATAGAAAGTTTGTGTGTGTTAGTCACTCAGTCATGTCTGACTCCTTGTGACCCCATGGACTGTAGTCCACCAGCTCTTTTGTCCATGGAATCCTGCAAGCAAGAATACTGGAGTGGGTTGCCATTCCCTTCTCCAGGGGATCTTCCTGACCCAGGGATCAAAACCAGGTCTCCTGTATTGCAGGCAGATTCTCTACCATCTGAGTCACAGGGAAGCCCAGTAGAAAGTTTGCAAGTTTGATACCATATAGTTTTATTTACATGTGGAATCCTGGGGGAAAAAATGAAACAAAGGAACAAATATAAAAAAAAACAGACTCAGACTCATAACTACAGAGAACAAACAGATGAATGACAGAAGTTAGGGGGTTGGGGCTGAAGGAGAATGAAATAGGTGAGGAGGATTAAGAGGTACACACAAAATAAATGAATCACTGTGATGAAATGTAAAACATAGGGAATATAGTAATAACATTTTATGGTGACAGATGGTAACTAGACCTCATGGTGATCATTGTAATGTGTATAAATATAAAATCACTATATTTTTAAAGTTTTGAGCAAACTCCATACATGCAAGAAGAGATAGAATGCAATATCTGAAGTTTGAAAGATAAAACTACAAACCTCTAGAATTTTGTATCCAATGCAATTAAATATACTGAAAAAAAAGTAAAGGAGAAATAGACTTTCTAAGAGAAAATAAAGAAGGAATTTGTTGCTACTAGACCTGACTTGCTAAAAATATTAAAAGAAATTCTTGAGCAAAAAGAAAAATGGTGTAGGTCAGAAACTCGAATATACATATGACAAGGAAAATCATTTGAGGGGAATAAACAAAGATAAAATATTTTATATTTCTATTATATATATATTCCTTTATATTTTTATATTTCTAACAGATAACAGTTTTTTTTTTCAAAATAATAATGGCATTAATGTATTCAGTAATTATAGCTTATGAATAAGTTAAATGAATGACAACAGTGTTATAAGGGACATGAAAGAGAAATTGGAAATATTTTCCTATAAGCTACCTTCAGTATCCATGAGGCAGTATGTTGTTATTTGAAAGCAGACGTGATTAGTTGTAAATGTAAAGTGTAAACTCTAGGGCATCCACTAATTTTTTTTTTTAATGTACATTTGATACAATGAGAGAAAACAGAATCATATAAAATGCTTAATTAAAATCAGAAAAGGCACAAAAAGAGTGGAAGACAAAAAAAATAAATAAATAACCAGGGAAATGAATAGAAAAATATCAACAAAGAGGGTAGATATTAATCCAGAGACATCAATAATCACTTTAAATGTCAATAGTCAGGCGGTCCTAAGATGGCAGAGGAATAGGATGGGGAGACCACTTTCTCCCCAACAAATTCATCAAAAGATAATTTGAATGCTGAGCAAATACCACAAAACAACTTCTTAACACTGGCAGAGGACACCAGGCACCCAGAAAACCAGCCCATTGTCTTTGGAAGGAGGTAGGACAAAATATAAAAAATAAAAATAGAGACAAAGAGTTAAGGACAGAGACCCATCCCAGGGAGGGAGTTGTAAAAGAAGAGAAGTCCCAAACACCAAGAAACCCTCTCACCCGTGGGTCTGTGGGGAGTTTTGGAATCTCAGAGGGCAACATAACTGGGAGGAAAAAAATAAATAAATAAAACCCACAGATTATGCACCTAACTGCAACTGCCAGCAGAGAAGTAGCCCAGAGGCTTTCATCCACCACCAGCAAACAGGGGCTGAACAGGGAGGCATGGGCTGCATTGCTTAAGGTAAGGACTGGGCCTGAATACCCTGAGAGCAATCTGAGGGAGCTAACGTGAGATAGCAACCCAAACCTTGGGGTAGCCAGAGAGAGAAAGAAAAAAAAAAAAAGAGGAAAGAGAGAGAGAGAAAACAAAGGACTGAGTGAATACCAGAGGAGAGCTAGCCGGCAACGGACCAGCCCATCCCCTGCCAGAGGTAGGGAGGCAAGGGACAAACTCGTCCCCAGAGATGGCATACTCTACCAAATTGCGAGCAGGCTCCCAGTTGCTAACCAAGTCTTCCTGGGATCCTGGATGGTTGACATCCACCAGGAAGGTTGCAGCCAGAGATCAGCTCCCCAGAGGAGACACACAGCACACCTGAGATGGCACTCCCGCTGCACACCCAGGAAACTGAGCAGCTGGGACTTGGGAGGTGATAAGACCCACAACCCCACCTAGGGAGTGTGTGCTCTGCAAGCACCTTGTCACTTGAGCTGCTCAGACCTGGGAAGGGCACAAAACTCAGCCCCAACTGAGTCTGTGCCTTTGTGGAGTACCAGAGAACGTGAACCTGAGTGGCTTAGACCTGGGAAGTGTACACAACCCAGGCCCACCTTAGACAGTTCCCCTCCAGAGCAACCTGGAGCCTGAGCAGTGTATACCAGGAAAGCACACATGCCATAAGTGCAGGCAAACCCAGTGTGGCCCAGACACTGTGAGCACTCCCCACACATGCCAGTGATATTTGTTTGCAGTGTTCCTCCCTCCCTTCAGCACAATTGAACAAGTGAGCTTAAATAAATGACCACCTTTGCCCCCTTGTGTCAGGGTAGAAGTTAGATACTGAAGAAACTTGCAAACAGTGGAAGCCAAAATAAACAAAAAAGAGGGAAACACTTTGGAAGTGACATGTGCAATGGATTAAAACCCTGTAGTTAGCATTGGCTACATTGCAAGACACTTAAAGACCTTGAGAAGAAGTATAAGCTGGAACAAAAAACTATCTGAAACTGAACTGACCCCACACTGCCCTCAACAGGTCCAGAGAGATTCCTAGATATATTTTACTATTATCATTTTTAAATTTCTTTATTGTTTTTATTTTTAAGTTCTTTATTACTCCTTTAATTTTCATTTTTAAAACCTACTATTACCTTGCAAAAAAAGATGCTATTTTTAAAGCAAATTTCAAACATTTTTTTTAATAACTTTTGCGATTTTTTTTTAATATTGTATTTTTGAGAGTCTAACCTCTACTCTAGACATTTAATATTTGCTTTCTGGTATATGTTATCAATTCTATACTTTTAAGAATCCAATCTTCAGTACCCATTTTTACTTAGGAGTGTGATTACTGGCTTGATTGCCCTCTCACCTTTTGATTCTGATTTTTCTCCCCCAGGTCACCTCTATCTCCTCCCTCTCCCTTCTCTTCTCTACTTAACTCTGTGAATCTCTTTGGGTGTTCTGAGCTGTGGAGAACACTTAGGGAACTGATCTCAGGCTAGATGGGTCACTCTACTTTTCACTCCCCCTCCTCTTCACTCACCCTCCTCTCCTCCTGATCACCTCTATCTCCTTCCTCTCTCTTTTCTTCTCTATGGAACTCCGTGAACCACTCTGAGTGTTTCAGACTGTGGAGAGCAAATAAAGAATTGATTACTGGCTAGATTGCTCTCTCCACTTTTGATTCCCCCTTTTCTCCTTCTGGTCACCTCTATCTCCCTCCTCCTTCTTCTCTTCTTCATGTAACTCTGGAAACTCTCTTGGTGTACCGCAGTGTGGAGAATCTTTTCACCATTAACCTAGATGTTTTATCATTGGTGCTGAATGGATGGAGAAGGCTTGAGGCTACTGTAAGAATAAGACTGAAAGCCAGAGGCAGGAGGCTTAAATCCAAAACTTGAGAATACCAGAAAACTCCTGATTCCATGGAACATTAATCTACAAGACCTCATCCAAAAGCCTCCATACCTAAACTGAAACCAAGCTCCACCCAAAAGCCAACAAGTTTCAGATCAGGATACACCAAGCTAATTCTCCAACAATGCAGGAACATAATACTGATCACAAAAATATAGACGACCAAAAGTCACACCAAACACATAGACACCTCAAAACTCACTACTGGACACTTCATTGCACTCCAGAGAGAAGAGATCCAGCTCCACCCACCAGAACACAGATGTAAACTTCCCTAACCAGGAAACCTTGACAAGTCACTCCTGCAAACCCACCCACAGGGAGGAACCTCCACAATAAAGAGGAAACACAAACTTACAGCATACAGAAAGGCCACCCCAAACACAACAACCTAAACAAGATGAAAAGGCAGAGAAATATTCAGCAGGTAAAGGAACATGATAAAAGCCCACCAAACCAAAAAAAAATAAAAGAGGAGAAGATAAGGAGTCTAACTGAAAAAGAATTCAAAATTATGATAGTAAAGATGATCCAAAATCTTGAAAAGAAAATGCAGTTACAGATAAAGAGACTAGAGACGAGGATTGAGAAGATGCCCGAAATGTTAGAAGACTCTACATATGGACATCACCAGATGGTCAACACCGAAATCAGATTGATTATATTCTTTGCAGCCAAAGATGGAGAAGCTCTATACAGTCAGCAAAAACAAGACCAGGAGCTGACTGTGGCTCAGATCATGAGCTCCTTATTGCCAAATTCAGACTTAAATTGAAGACAGTAGGGAAAACCACTATACCATTCAGGTATGACCTAAATCAAATCCCTTATGATTATACAGTGGAAGTGAGAAATAGATTTAAGGCACTAGATCTGATAGATAGAGTGCCTGATGATCTATGGACTGAGGTTCATTATATTGGACAGGAGACAGGGATCAAGATCAGCCCCATGGAAAAGAAATCTAAAAAAGAAAAATGGCTGTCTGGGGAGGCCTTACAAATAGCTGTGAAAAGAAGTGAAGCAACAAGCAAAGGAGAAAAAGAAAGATAAAAACATCTATGAGTCTACCATCACCCTAACACCAAAACCAGACAAAGATGCCTCAAAAAAAGAAAACTCAGACCAATATCACTGATGAACATAGATGCAAAATCCTTAACAAAATTCTAGCAAACAGAATCCAACAATATATTAAAAAGATCATACCTCATGACCAAGTGGGCTTTATCCCAGGGATGCAAGGATTTTTCAATATTTGCAAATCAATCAATGTGATACACCACATTAACAAATTGAAAGATAAAAACCATACGGTTGTCTTGGTAGATGCAGAGAAAGCCTTTGACAAAATTCAACAGCCATTTATAATAAAAATCCTCCAGAAAGCAAGAATAGAAGGAACATACCTTAACATTAAAAAAGCTATATATGATCAACCCACAGCAAACATTATCTTCAATGGTAAAAAACTGAAAGCATTTCTCCTAAAATCAGAAACAAGACAAGAGTGCCCACTCTCACCACTACTATTCAACATAGTTTTGGAAGTTTTAGCCATAGCAATCAAAGCAGAAAAAGAAATAAAAGGAATCCAGATGGAAAAGAAGAAGTAAAACTCTCACTGTTTGCAGATGACATGATACTCTACATAGAAAACCCTAAAGACTCCACCAGAAAATTATGAGAGCTAATCAATGAATATAGTAAAGTCTCAGGATACAAAATCAACACACATAAATCCCTTGCATTCTTATACACTAACAATGAGAAAACAGAAATGGAAATTAAAGAAACAATTCCATTCACCATTGCAACGAAAAGAATAAAATACTTAGGAATAAATCTACCTAAAAAAGAAAAGACCTATATATAGAAAACTATAAAACACTGATGAAAGAAATCAAAGATAACGGAAATAGATGGAGAAATATACCATGTTCATAGATAAGAAGAATCAATGTAGTGAAAATTAGTATACTACCCAAAGCAATCTACAATTCAATGCAATCCCTAACAAGCTACCAATGGTATTTTTCAAAGAACTAGAACAAATAATTTAGCAATTTGTATGGAAATACAAAAAAAAAAAAAAAAAAAAAAACTCGAATAGCCAAAACAGTCGTGAGAAAGAAGAATGGAACTAGAGGAATCAACCTGCCTGACTTCAGGCTCTACTACAAAGCAACAGTCATCAAGAGAGTATGGTACTCGCACAAAGACAAAAACAGATCAATGGAACAAAGTAGAAAGCCCAGAGATAAATCCTCTCACCTGCGGGCACCTTATCTTTGACAAAGTAGGCAAGAATATACAATGGAGAAAAGACAATCTCTTTAACAAGTGGTGCTGGGGAAACTGGTCAACCATTTGTAAAAGAATGAAACTAGAACACTTTCTAACACCATACACAAAAGTAAACTCAGAATGGATGAAAGATCTTAATGTAAGACCAGAAATATGAAACTCTTAGAAGAAAACACAGGCAAAACACTCTCTGATGCAAATCATAGCAGGATCCTCTATGACCCACCTTCCAGAGTAATGAAAATAAAAGGAAAAATAAACAAATGGGACCTAATTAAACTTAAAAGCTTTTGCACAACAAAGGAAACTATAAGCAAGATGAAAAGACAGCCTTCAGAATGGGAAAAAATAATAGCAAATGAAGAAACTTTCAAAGAATTAATCTCAAAAACATACAAGCAACTCCTGCAGCTCAGTTCCAGAAAAATAAGGGACCCAATCAAAAAATGGGCCAAAGAACTAAACAAATATTTCTCCAAAGAAAACATACAGATGGCTAACAAACACATGAAAAGATGCTCAACATCACTCATTATCGGAAATACAAATCAAAACCACAATGAGGTACCATCTCACATCAGTCAGAATGGCTGCTGTCAAAAGTCTACAAACAATAAATGCTGGAGAGGGTGTGGAGAAAAGGAAAGCTTCTTACACTATTGGTGGGAATGCAAACTAGTACAGCCACTATGGAGAACAGTGTGGAGATTCCTTAAAAAACTAGAAATAGAACTGCCATATGACCCAGCAATCCCACTGCTGGGCATATTCACTGAGGAAACCAGAATTGAAAGAGATACAAGTACCCCAGTGTTCATCACAGCACTGTTTACAATAGGTATGACATGGAAGCAACCTAGATGTCCATCGACAGACGAATGGATAAGGATGTTGTGGTATATATACACAATGGAGTATTAGTCATTAAAAAGAATACATTTGAATCAGTTCTAATGAGGTGGGTGAAACTGGAGCCTATTATACAGAGTGAAGTAAGCCAGAAAGAAAAACACCAATATAGTATATTAATGCATATATATGAAATTTACAAAGATGGTAACGATGACCCTATATGTGAGACAGCAAGAGACGCAAATGTAAAGAACAGGCTTTTGGACTCTGTGGGAGAAGGCGAGGGTTGATGATTTGAAAGAATAGCATCAAAACATGTATATTATCACATGTGAAATAAATAGCCAGTCCAGGTTTGATGCATGAGACAGGGTGCTCAGGGCTGGTGCACTGCAATGACCTTGAAGGATGGGATGCAAATGGAGGCGAGAGGGTGGGTCAGGATGGGGAGCACATGTACACCCATGGCTGATTCATGTCAATGTATGTTAAAAACCACCACAGTATTGTAAAGTAATTAGCCTCCAATTAAAATAAACTAAAAATTAATTAATTAATTAATGTCAGTATGGCACCCCACTCCAGTACTCTTGCCTGGAAAATCCATGGATGGAGGAGCCTGGTAGGCTGCAGTCCATGGGGTTGCTAAGAGTCGGACATGACTGAGGGACTTCACTTTCACTTTCATGCATTGGAGAAGAAAAAGGCAACCCACTCCAGTGTTCTTGCCTGGAGAATCCCAGGGACGCGGGAGCTTGGTGGGAGGCCATCTATGAGTGGCACAAAGTTGGACACTACTGAAGTGACTTAGCAGCAGCAGCAACAGTAGCAGCAGCAGGAGCAGTCTAAACATAGCAAATTAAAAGCAGAGGCTGTCAGAGTGAATTAAAAAATAAAACCTAACTTATGCCACTACAAGAAACTCATTTTAAATTTAAAGATATAAGTGTATTAAAAACAAAGGGATACATAAAGTTATATCATGCCAGCATTAATCAAAAAAATAAATGCTGAAATAACTGTATCAATTTAAGGAAAACCCATTTTAGATCAAGGTAAGTTACCAGGTATAAAGAGAAGCATTACATGATGATAAAGGGGTCTGTTCTCCAAAAGACATAAGAATCCTTAATTTGTATATGCCTAACCACAGAACATCAAAATAAATGAGGCAAAAACTGATAAAGATACAAGGAGAAAAAGATGAATCCACTATTATTGCTGAAGGAAAACAGAAAATCAGTAAGGACATAGTTTAACTGAACAGTACTGTCAATCAACTGAATTTAATTGACAGTTATAGAGTTCTTCATCCAATGACAGCAGAATACACATTATTCTCAGGCTCACATGGAACATTCACCAAATTACACCACATTCTAGGCCTTATAATGCACTTTAACAAATTAAAAGGAACAGAAGTCATACAAGGTATGCTCAGAAAACAAAGAAATTAAGCTAGAAGTCAATAACAGAAAGATAGCTGGAAAACTGCACAATACTTGGAGATTAAACACCACACTTTTAATAACATATGGTCAAAGAAATCTCAAGTTATTTTAAAATATGTTGAACTAAATAAAAATGAAAATGCAGCACATCAAAATTTGTGAGACAAGGCAAAAGCAGTGCTTAGAAGGAAATTTATCACATTGAATGCATATATTAGAAAATGAGAAAGATATAATATGAATAATCAAAACCTCCATCTCAAGAAACTAGAAAAAGGGGAGCAAATTAAATCCAAAGAAAGCAGAAATTTAATATTAAGCATTGGAACATAAACCAAATAAATTAAAAACAGGAAATTAATAGAGAAAATCAAGGAAAACAGAAACTGGTTCTTTGAAATAAGAAATAAAGTTAATAAACTTCTGGTCAGGTTAAGGGTAGAAGAAAAAAAGAGAAGACACAAATAAATTACTAACATCAGAAATGTAAATAGAGCCACTATTACTGAGCCCATGGATGTTAAAGCATAATAAATAAATAATACGTAAAATTTCACATCCACAAATTTGATAACATAACTGAAAAGGACTAATTTCTTTTTAAAAAATTTATTTGTTTTAACTGGAAGATAATCACCTTACAATATTGTGATGGTTTTTGCCAATATATCAACATGAATTGGCCATAGGCATACGTGTGCTGTCTCTCCTGAAACCCCTTCCCATTTCCTTCCTGACTCCATCCCTCAAGGTTGTCACAGATCACTGGCTTTGGTTTCCTTGGTCATACAGCAAACCTCCACTGGCTATTTTACATACAGTAGTGTATATGTTTCAATGCTATTCTGTCAAATCATCCCACCCTCTGTTTCTCCCACTGAGTCCAAATGTCTGCTCTGTGTCTGTGTCTCTTTTGCTGCCCTGCAAGTAGGCCCATTGGTACAGGACTGATTTCTTGAAAGACACAATCTACCAAAACTCACAAGAAGAAATAGATGACCTTAATAGGCAAAAGTCTATTTTAAAATATCAAATCAGTAATTAATAACCATCCAAAAGAGAACACGGGAAGTTGAGATGAATTCACAAGAATTCCACCAAACACTGAAGTGATAACTTTTACCAATTCTTCACAATCTCTTTGAGAAAATAAGAGAGAATATTTCCTAACCCATTCTATAAGGACGTTATCCTAATACCAAAACAAAACAAAAAAATTCCAAAAAAGTAGAACAATAGATTGGTAACTCTTGTAGCATAAATACAAAAGTTCTTAGTAAAAAATTAACATATAAAATTGAATAATGTATAAAAATAATTATACACTATGGCTAGGCAGGATTTATTAGTTGTTCAATGTTTTAACATTTGATGATCAATTACTGTAATCTATCATATCAACAGACTAAAGAATAAAAATCATAACATCATAAAAATAGATAGTGAAAAATCCTTTGGCAAAATCCAACACCCAATCATGATAAAACATTTCAGCAAACTAGGAATAGAGGGAAATTTCTCAACTTGATAAAGAATGATTATAAACCAAGTACAGCTGAAATTATACTAAGTGGAAAGGAGCTAGTGACTTTTCTGCTAAGACCAGGAGCAAGTAAGGATGTTCCTTCCCTCTCACCACCTCTATTGCACTTCATACCTGGAAATTTAACAAATCCAGTATGATAAGAAAGGGAAATAAAAGGCATGTATATTGGGAAGGAAGAAAGAAATCTGTCTTTGTTGGCAGATGATATAATTTTATATGTAGAAAAATCCCAAAAAATCAACCAAAAGCTTTTGGAATTAATACATGACTACAGCAAAATTTCAAGATAGAATGTTAATATACAAAAGTTTATTACTGTCTCCCATATAGGGTCATTGTTACCATCTTCTAAAAATTTTATATATATATATATATATATGGAATACTGTATTGGTGTTTTTCTATATGCAAGACAGCAAGAGAGACACAAATGTAAAGAACAGACTTTTGGACTCTGTGGGAGAAGGCAAGGGTGGGATGATTTGAGAGAATAACATCGAAACATGTATATTATTATATGTGAAATGGATAGCCAGTCCAGGTTTGATGCATGAGACAGGGCTCTCAGGGTCAGTGCACTGGGACAACCCTGAGGGATGGGATGAGAAGGGAGGTGGGAAGGGGGGACACACGTACACCCATGGCTGATTCATGTCAATGTATGGCAAAAAAAAAAAAAAAACACTACAATACTGTAAAGTAATTAGCTTCCAATTAAAATAAATAAATTAATTTACAAAAAAGTTCATTACTATCTTATATGCCAAGAAAGAACAATTGGAATTGGAAATTAAAAGTGAGCAGTGTCTGAGCTCTGCCTCTTTAGCCTTTAATTATTTGGTTTTGAGTCACAGTGGTAAGACTTTGTACTTGTTAGAGTTTCATTGTACCTTTTTAGTTTCAGGACTCTGATCCCACAATTCTCAGCCTTGTGCTTCACCAGAATAGTTTCAGGATTTATTCCAGGCAGAATCTTACATAATCTTTCCTCCAGTTCAGGAAAATATATATCTAACGTATTATTAATCATCCCCAAGAAATAAAGACCTCTATCCACTTCCCAGGAAATTCTACTTCATTTTAGGCATGAGCCCTCAGAACAAATCAGTGGGAACTCTGTCTTTAACCTAGATTATAGCTTTAACTTTAGAGTCAGTTCAAGTCTTCTATAAATTCAAGAGCTTTGTACCACAATTCCTTGGTTTCAGGCAAGAAGGCATTTCTTAAGTTCCTAGTAAATATTTGTTGACTAGAAAATATTTCTCCTTTGGAGTCAGACATACTTAGGTAAGAATTCACACTTAGGTAAGAAACATACTAGTTGTGTGCCCTTGGACAATTTATTTAACTTCTCTTACCTTAAGTTTTCTTATCTGTATTGTTGTTCAGTGACTCAGTCGTGTCCAGCTCTTTGTGACCCCATGGACTACAGCATGCCAGGCTTCCCTGTCCTTCACTACCTCCCAGAGTTTGCTCAAACTCATGTTCATTGAATCAGCGATGCCATGCAACCATCTCGCACTCTGTCATCCCCTTCTCCTCCTGCCTTCAATCTTTCCCAACATCAGAGTCTTTTCCAGTGAGTCACTTCTTCACATCAGGTGGACAAAGTATTGGACCTTCAGCTTCAGCATCAGTCCTTCCAATGAATATTCAGGGTTGATTTCCTTTAGGATTGACTGGTTTGATCTCCTCATTGTCCAGGGGAATCTCAAGCATGATCTCCAGCACCACAGTTAGAAAGCATCAATTTTTCAGTGCTCAGCTTTCTTTAGGCTCCAACTCTGAGATCCATACATGACTACTGGAAAAATCAAAGCTTTGACTATAAGGACCTTTGTCAGCAAAGTGATATCTTTGCTTTTCAATACACTGTTTAGTTTTGGCATGGCTTTCCTTCCAAGGAGCAAGCATCTTTTAATTTCATGGTTGCAGTCACTGTCCACAGTGATTTTGGAGCCCAAGAAAATAAAGTCTGTTTCCTTGTTTTTTCCATCTATTTGCCATGAAGTGATGGGACTGTATATTCTGATCTTAGTTTTTTGTCGTCCCCTTCTCCTCCTGCCCCCAATCCCTCCCAGCATCAGGGTCTGTTCCAATGACTCAACTCTTTGCATGAGGTGGCCAAAGTATTGGAGTTTCAGCTTCAGCATCAGTCCTTCCAATGAATACCCAGGACTGATCTCCTTTAGGATGGACTGGTTGGATCTCCTTGCAGTCCAAGGGACTCTCAAGAGTCTTCTAAATTTATTTATTTTTTATTTTTTTAATTTAATTTTATTTTTTAACTTTACAATATTGTATTGGTTTTGCCATATATCAACATGAATCTGCCACAGGTATACACAGGTTCCCCATCCTGGACCCTCCACCCTCCTCCCTCCCTGTACCATCCCTCTGGGTCGTCCCAGTGATCTTAGTTTTTTGAATATTGAGTTTTATCTATATAGCAGAACCAATAACTCTTACCTCACAGAGCTTAAATAAGGAGTCAATGAATTAATGGAGCCAACAGATAGGAAAATGCCTATGACTTTCTATGTAAGTGCATGATCAGTCGCTTCAGTCGTTTCTGACTCTTTGTGACTCTGTGGACTGTAGCTCGCATGGCTCCTCTGTCAATGGGATTCTCCAGGCAAGAATACTGGAGTGGGTTGTTGTGCCCTCCTCCAGAGGATCTTCCTAACCCAGGGATTGAATCCACATCTCTGTGTCTTCAGCTTAGCAGACAGACTCTTTACCCATTGAGCCACCTGGGAATCCCCATGACTTTCTACAACACATGTTAATTTCTTTCTCATGTATTATCTTAATGATTTATCTAGTGCTGCACTAAGAACTAGAAAAATCTATGTAATCCCAAGAACCAAGAACACTTGGGGCCTTGCTGTCCTCTCCCCATAGTCATATTTCAAAAATGCATTACAGAGATTGAGAGAGCCTAGAACCTAGAAAAAGACTCCCTTGGAAAAATTCCACCATAGGGCTGGACAAAGAAATTTGGCCAACAGATAAGTTACAACCCAGGAAATCAGTTGGCAATTGTGGTAATCTGGTGTAGTTTAATAAACACTCTGGGGAGTAGGGGACATTGATTTGTCATGTTTACCAATTTCTATGTGTAAATACTTTCACAAGTGAACATGGAGTTGGGAAGAGATGTTCACAATTGATTCTCACAGCCAGTGTGAGGTAGACTATGCTGTGTTTAGTCACTCAGTCGTGTCCGACTCTTTGAGACCCCATGGACTGTAGCCCACCAGGCTCCTCTGTCCATGGTGATTCCCCATTCAAGAATACTAGAGGGATTCCCTTGCCCTCTTCCAGAGGATCTTCACAACCCAGGGATCAAACCCAGGTTTCCGTCATTGCAGGCAGATCCTTTGCCATCTGAGCCATCAGGGAAACCCTGGTGAGGTAGTCTAGCATACCATAAAATAAGGCAAGAAATTCCTAAAAGCAGAAGAGAGAGTTTGCAGAAAGGAGGCAGGGATCTACAGCAGAGTCTAGGGTAGAAATGGCCTCACATTGACACAATAAGATACTGCTGCAAGCTTAGATCAGGATTGGTGTTTGTTACTGGAGCAGAGCTGAGTCTACAGTTGGTCATCAAGGAACTGTAGTTGTGGTGGGAAGAGACACCTCAGTTAAACTTATAGTCATCTAACAGTGGTTCTCAAGGTGTGGTCCTAAGACACAGCATCAGCATCACCTGAGAAATTGTGACAAATGTAAATTTTTAGCCCCACCCCAGACCTACTCAATCACAAACTCTAGGCCTACCAGACATTTATGATATAACAGTCTTCCAGGTGATTCTGCTACCCACAGAAGATGGAGAACCATTGGAATTGCTGCAGGTACAGTTTTTCTATAACCAAGTCAGGCAAGGCCATGGCCCAGGGTCTTCTGGGAAGAATTCTCATATGCAATAATGACCAGACACATTTTTGCCAAGGGCCATTGGTTGTAACTATGGAGAGGACAGATGGACAGCTGGGGATAGAGAGGTGTAGGGATTAAGAATAACAGCTTCTTGTTATCTCTATTCCCTGTCACAGCCAACCTGTCTGCTACAACATCGTTAGCATTAATTCTCTATTCAGTATGACCATAAACAAGACCATTGCATTTTTGAGATCTGGAAACTCAAGCTTCAGTTTTCAATCTGACAGTCGACTTTCTCAATTTCCTATTCAATGTATCATTTTGTCACCTTATATTCTCTGAAAGTGTTAGGAAGAACATATAGTATTTAGATAGAAAAATAGCCCTAAGCAGGGGAAGGCACTAGGCCTTTCTTAAATCCTCAATTAGCTTTGTGGAGCTATGTTTCCCAAAAGCTAAAGAAAATTGCTATACTTGAAATTCAAATCAGACTCCTAAATTTAAAGAGCATGTTTCATTTTTCAAATAACTTGGTTTATTATTGAACTTGCAGTAAAATATACATAACACATAATTTACCATAAACCATTTTACTTTTATATTTTAATGGCATTAAATGCATTTACATTGTTTTGCAACCATTACCAACATTCATCTATAAAACACTTTTCATCTTGTAAAATCAAAACTCTGCAGCCATAAATAATAACTCCCTATCTCTCCTTCCCCTAGTGTCTAGCAACCTCTATTCTACTTTCTGCCTTTATAAATTTCATTATACTAGGTACCTCATGTAAGTGGAGTCATACAATATTTGTATTTTTTGTGACTGTCTTATTTCACTTAGAATACTGTACTCAAGTTTCATCCATACTGTAGCATGCCAAAATGTCCTTCCTTTTTAAAACTGAACAACGTTCCATTGTATGTATATAACACATTTGATTTCTTCATTCATTCATCCATCAATGGATATTTGTATTGCTTCCAAATTTTGGTTGTTGTGAATAATGCCACTATGAACATTATAAACATAAGGGTATATGAAAGCAGATCTCTTTAAGTTCTGTTTTCAGTACTTTGAGATATATATCCACAAGTAGAATTTCTGGATCATATGGTAATTTTATTTTTTATTTTGTGAAGCATTGCTATCCCGTTTTCCCTAGTGACTGCACCATTTTACAATCCCACCAACAATGTACAAGTTGTTGTACAAGTTGTTGTTTGTACAAGTTCCAAATTCTCCACATCCTTGACAACACTTATTATTTTCTCATTTTTTCATAGTAGCCTTCCTAATGCATGCGAAGTGGTATCCCACTTGTTTTGATTTGTATTTTCTTAATGCTTAATGATGTTAAGCATTTTTTCATGTGCTCATTGACCATTTGTATATCTTTGGAGAAATGTCTATTTGAATACTTTGACCATTTTTAAACAGTGTGTTTGTTATTTAGTTTTGGCAAAACTAATACAATATTGTAAAGTTTAAAAATAAAATAAAATTTTAAAAAAAGATTTAAAAATATATTCCAAATATTAATCACTGAGATATCCAAATTAATTTTAAACACTACATATTTGCCCCTTGACACAAATACTGGAAGTGTGTTAGGGAGTTATTTATAATTATTCTCAAGGTTATAAATTAGGAAAATAAGGCTCAGAGGTCAGTAGTGATGTCTCAAGGTAACAATGAATCAAGATATATAATAAAGCCTAGGGACCAAGGTCCAAGCCTAGGTCCATTTCCTTGATAATCTTAGAATTCAGATTTTGAAGGTTCCTTCAAGACCAATGAATTTGAATATCTGTTGTTATACACAAAATACTGAGACCTAGAAAGCAGGAGGGATATATATTTGGTCACACAGTGAGTCAGTTGCAGAATATGGTATATGATACAGATTTCTTAATTTCCAGTTTAGTAGCCTCTTCATTTCACCCTCTAGTAGAGAAAGATTTGGCCATTACAAAAAGCTGTATCTGCTGTTTACCTCTTAATGAAGAACTAATTTTCTTCAAAGACCCAGTCTTCTGAAAATTATAATTGGGTTGAAAGAACTGCAGGGCCATCTGCATTTTTCAGGCTCTGAGAATGAGATCAGATCAAAAAGATCTGTTGCCAAGAGCTTGGGGACTTGACTTTTAGCCAAGTTTTAGCCAAGTTGATAAGAGTGACTAAACATTTGCAGAATCCCAGTTGGCTCCTCCATAGCCACTTGAAGATCTACTTACATGTCACATTTTGCTACAAAAGACCAGGCACCCAAAGGATCTTAAAATGCCAAGAAAGAGAGATGATCCTCAAGAACTTTGCTACTCTTTTAAAAAATTATTTCCACTGATGCAAAATTTTCTAGCCTTCAAAAGGCTTTTGCATGTATTGACTTTGATTCACAATAGTCCTATGAAGTCACTTCATTACTATCATTTTAAAAATGAAGAAACTGAAGTTCAGAGAGATCATATTACTTGAGAATACAAAGCTAGCACAATAAGTCTGACTCTAAGGTCTATACCTCCATCACTGTTTTTGTGAGGGCCTATGGAGGAAATTAGTGTATAGCATCAACCAACTTTCACAGAGATTGCAAAAGCCTTGAATGTCCAAGTTTTCTAAGCTGTTTTATCCTAGTGGGCTGAAAGCTTGATCAGTCATTAAATCAATGCTTTGTCTATAACATTGGTTCTCAAAGTGCAGTCCCTGAACCAGGAGCATTACTTGGGAACTTGTTGAAAATGCAAATTTCCTACCCATACTCCAAAACTACTGAATTAGAATCTTTGGGAATGTGACCCAGTAATCTGTGTTTAACAAGCACTCCAGGGAATTCTTATGCATTCTAGGATAAATCTACAAAGTGGAAAGTTCACTTGAATTTTACTGAAAATGTGCTCAATTATCTGTCTCAATTTGTCATTACAGTTCTAGTCCAGGTGGCCTATTATTCCCCAGTCCCTTCATCTGTAAAATGGTAAATGGAAAACTTCATTGAAACTTCTTGGATTTATAATGAGGAAGATCAAAGCTTGAGTACAATTATGAGAGTATGGAATAAAGAGGCAGAAAGACTAGATTTGACTCTTGTTTAATCACTTAATTATGACCAACACTTCTGCAACCCCATGGACTATACCCCACCATGCTCCCCTGTTCATGGGATTTTCTGGGGAATAATATTGGAGTGGGCTGCCATTGCCTTCTCCACCGGATCTTCCTGATCCGGGGATCAAACTTGCGCTTCCAGATCTCCTGCACTGCAGATGGATTCTTTACCACTGAGACACCAGGGAAGCTAGATTTGACTCTTACCTTTTAGCTGTGGGATGCTTCCTTTCTTACCTTACTTTATTCACCTTTAAAGTGAAGGATTCATCCCTCTCACCGTGTTTTTTGAAGCTCCAAGAAGATAATGAAAGTGAATGGTGTTAAACATTGTTAGTCATCATGCAGTGAGGTCAGGAAATCAGTTCAGTTCAGTTCAGCTCACTCTCTCAGTCATGTTCGATTCTTTGTGACCCATAAATTGCAGCACACCAGGCATCCCTGTCCATCACCAACTCCCAGGGTACACCCAAACACATGTCCATTGTGTCAGTGATGCCATCCAACCATCTCATCCTCTGTTGTCCCCTTCTCCTCCTGCCCTCAATCTTTCCCAGCATCAGGGATTTTTCAAATGAGTCAGCTCTTTGCATCAGGTGGGCAAGTTATTGGAGTTTCAGCTTCAACATCAGTCCTGATCACCCAGGACTAATCTTTAGGATGGACTGGTTGGATCTCCTTACAGTCCAAGGGACTCTCAAGAGTCTTCTCCAATACCACAGTTCAAAAGCATCAATCCTTCTGCACTCAGCTTTCTTTATAGTCCAACTCTCACATCCATACATGACCACTGGAAAAACCATAGCCTTGACTAGACAGACCTTTGTTGGCAAAGTAACATCTCTGCTTTTTAATATGCTGTCTAGTTTGGTCATAACTTTCCTTCCAAGGAGTAAGTGTCTTTTAATTTCATGGCTGCAGTCACCATCTGCAGTGATTTTGGAGCCCAGAAAAATAAAGTCTGACACTGTTTCCACTGTTTTCCCCATCTATTTCCCATGAAGTGATGGGACCAGATGCCATGATCTTAATTTTCTGAATGTTGAGCTTTAAGCCAACTTTTCCCTCTCCTCTTTCACGTTCATCAAAGAGGCTTTTTAGTTCTTCTTCACTTTCTGCCATAAGGGTGGTGTCATCTGCATATCTGAAGTTATTAATATTTCTCCAGGCAATCTTCATTCCAGCTTGTGCTTCTTCCAGCCCGGTGTTTCTCATAATGTACTCTGCATATAAGTTAAATAAGCAGGGTGACATATACAGCCTTGATGTACTCCTTTTCCTATTTGGAACCAGTCTGTTGTTCCATGTCCAGTTCTAACTGTTGCTTCCTGAGCTGTATACAGGTTTCTCAAGAGGCAGGTCAGGTGGTCTGGTATTCCCATCTCTTTCAGAATTTTCCACAGTTTATTGTGATCCACACAGTCAAAGGCTTTGGCATAGTGAGTAAAGTAGATGTTTTTCTGGAACTCTCAATTGTTCAACCACAGAGCACAATGTTGTTTCAGTCATATATTATAATCTCTGCCTAAACCATATCTTCTTTTAAGATAAACTGCACCTGTAACCTAGGCTGCCATGTTTTATACCAAATGACTCCACCGTGGTTGAATTTGACTTAGTGGCAACCAATCTTTGGGCTGTTCTGGAACTTATGACTTGTTTAGCTTTTCACCAAAAATAATAAGCAACAAATGGCAGGAGCTAGAACTGAAATTCACCAGGTTGATTTGGAGTAGGATAACGTATAGTGTTCAAGTTGAAGTTATAAGGGTGTCAGTAGGTAAGAGAACTGAAAAAAAGTAAAGTGTAACCAAATCATAGTGATGGAGGTCCATTTATAAACTCTAGTTGTTGAAGTCTCTTTAGCTTCTCAGGATCACTTCTTCTGTATCAGGCTTCCTATTGTTGTTGTTCGGTCTCTCGGTGGTGTCTGAGTCTTTGCAATGCATGGACAGCAAAATGCCAGGCTTCCCTGTCCTTCACCATCTCCTGGAGCTTGCCCAAACTCATGTCCATTGAGTTGGTGATGCCATCCAACCATCTCATCCTCTGTCATCACCTTTTCTTCTGGCCTTCAATCTTTCTCAGCATCAGGGTACTTTCTAATGAGGCAGCTCTTCATATGAGGTGGTCGAAGTATTGGAACTTCAGCTTCAGCATCAGTCTTTCCAATGAATACTCAGGGTTGATTTCCTTTAAGATCGACTGGTTTGATCTCTTTGCTGTCAAAGGGACTCTTAAGAGTCTTCTCCAACACCACAGTTCAAAACCATCACTTCATCACCATGAACAGTATGAAAAGGCCTCCTATAGTCTTGCAACAAACTCTCCTTTACTTAAAGGTCTCTGCTACTGGCTAAAAACCATCACAAAGCAGTTGTTACGATATTCCATTTTTTACAACTTAACCCTAGGCACCATGAAGAATGAGTGACATAGATAGGATCCATTCCATCTAGGAGTTTACAGCATACCAAGCCAAAGAAAGAATACATTTGAGTACCTAATATATGTGATGCTCCATTGCATACACCACCCCCTTTAAACCCACAATAAGATAAAGAGGTTGAGATACCTACTTTATAGATAATAAAATGAAGGTTCTGAAAAGGGAAGTAATTTTTCCTAGATGAATAGTTGAAATAGTTATGTCTGGAGCCAGACTTTGTACTCTTTCCACTACACCTCACTGCCTTGATCAATCTACTAGATCACTAATTTGCAAATGTGGTTGATTGTGAGAATGACCTAGGGATTCTTTTGTTTTATTTAAAAAATATGTCTTGAAAACTGTAAGATATTAATGAAAGAAATCAAAAGTGGTAAAAATAAGTAGGAAAGATGTGTGTTCATAGATTTCAACAACTGATAGTTGAAATGTTCCTAATACCCAAAGCAATCTACAAATTTAATGCATTTTCTATTAAGATACCCATGATAATTTTCACAGAGACAGAACAAATAATTCTATAATTTGTGTTAAACCACAAAAGACCCAAAATAGGTAAAGAAATCTTAAAACACACACACACACACACAAAGCTGGGGGTGTCAAACTCCTTGACTTCAAACTATACTGCAAAGCTAAAGTAATCAAAACAATATGGTACAGGCACAAAAACAGATAGAGCAATAGATTAGAATATAAAGCCCAGAAATAAACCCACACATAAATAGTCAATTAATCTATGACAAAGGAAGCAAGAATATACAATGGATAAACAGACCTTTCAATAAGTAGTTTTGGGAAAACAGGACAGTTAATGTAAAAGAATGAAATTAGAATATCTTTCTATATCAAATATGAAAATAAACTCAAAATGGGTTAAAGACCCATATGTAAGAACTGAAACCATAACCTTCTAGAAAAAAAAAAAAAAAGGCAATACAGTCTTTGAGGTGGATCTCAGCAATAATTTTTGGATGTGTCTCCTCAGGCAAGGGTATTAAGAGGTACAAATTACTTGGAATAAAATTAGATACAAGAATGCAATTTGCATCACAGGAAATATAGCCAATATTTTTTAAAGCTTTATATGGATTATAATCTATGATGGTTTAGTCACTAAGTCATGTCCGACTCTTGTGACCACATGAACTGTAGCCTGCCAGGCTCCTCTTTCCATGGGGATTCTCTGGGCGAGATCCTTCTCCAGGGGATCTTACCAACCCAGGAATCAAACCTGGGTCTCCTGCATTTCAGGTAGATTCTTTACCAACTGAAACACGAGGGAAGCTCCATTATAATCTGTAAAAATATCAAATCACTATGTTGTACACCTGAAACTAATATAATATTGTGTTTCACCTATGCTTCAATAAAAAATAAATAAGTTAAAAATAAAATTACAAAAAAAAAAAAATCAGATTTCCTGGGATGAAATATGAGATGGAATCATAGGAAGTTTGTGAACTCACTTCTTCCCATGGACACACCAAATCTAAAGCTACCTAAGGATCATTTCCCTTGAGAAAGATCTGTAAACTAGATGAACTGTTCTTCACAACAAAGGTCAAAACGACCACACTGAGATGGGTAAAAGAATCAGAGAAATGATCTCACAAAACAACCCACCCCTGTTGCAGTGACGTACAATATGGAGGGATCTCACCAGATAGGCTTTCTCCTGGCAAAGCAAGGGATTGATGTCCCACAGCAGGCACTCCAAGCCCCAGCCTCTGCATTGGAGACACAAGCCCTCAAAATGCCTGGCTTAGAAAACCAACAGGGCTGATGTACATGTGTCCCAAAATGCTATAGAAAATTTTGACTTCCCCTCTTAAAGGGCCCTAAGACCCAGCAAAATACCAGCTGTTGGAAAAGTGCCTAGACTATATGTGAAGGGGACACATTTACTAATCTAATGATATTAGCTAGAGGGGTAGGGGCAGCTGACACTCTCCCTGGAGACAGAGACACCGGTAGAAGACACTTGCACTCTCCACTTAACCTGATAACACAGGCAGGCAATCTTGGATGTGACACCCTGCCACTGCCTTGCTAAAACAGGCAGGAGCAAGTACTCATAGCATTATCTCACTGCCTTTCTGACCAGATAGTAGTGAATGTTTGTAGCTCATCCTTTATTCCAAACTCCTCAGATAAAGCATGTAAACAATAAGAGCCCTAGATAAAGGGTCCCTAAATAAAATCTGTAAGCATGGATGATTATAATGTTCCCCTACCTCCTGGTTGGGGCTAGGGAGTGTGAGTAGTTGGGGCATTCTCCCACTTTTAGGCTATAGGAAGTGTACATCCATAGTCAGTACATTTTCCTGCTGCTTTTCTGAACCCAGTGAGTATGTCCTTCCCCCATACACTCTACAACCTCCTTGCTAAAACCAGTGGAAGCACCCAATCCTCCCAAGAGATACCTCTTGATTGCCTCACCCTGCTGGCCAGGGCTGTTGGCATTCCTGAGCTCCATAGGACTGTAACAATTGGAGAGACAGTTATTGTCAGGCCATCACCCTCAAGGCACTACATAGGTAGCAAATTGAAACACAACCACAGTCTTCCAGTGAAAAAGTCCTATTTACTTACTCTGGATTTTCTATCTTAGGGAAAGACTCTAGGTTCCCCCATATCTTGAGGCTAAGGAGATGCTCCTATGATATATAAGAAGTGAGAAAACATCCTTGTGCACTCTTTTGGCCTCACTACAGCTGGACAAAACTTCTCAGAAAGGAGCTTATACATTTACTTGGAGCCCCAATTTTTGCAACTGTCATCCAGAGAAGACCTTTATATCTCCTTGTTTGGAGGCCAGCAGGGATTACAATTACAGCCCTACAGGACTACACATATTTGCATACTTTAAAAGTTGCTACATTAGGCTCTGCCTTCCAATCAACATGAAACTATGTGATAAACGAGATTCTCCCCTTTAGGATAATGACAGGTCTTGGCACACTCTAAAAGAAATAAATCAGGCAGTTTAGATAATCACAAGGGTTCAAGAGATAACCAAGAGCTATGGCAAGGTAGGATAAGAAAGATCAGCACCTAAATATGGCCATTTCTATGAGACTAATAGAGGTAGCCATTTCACCTAATACATGAAAGTGAAAACAGTCAACAAAATGAGAAAACAGAGAAAAGTGTTCCAAAAAATAAGAGAACAAGACAAAACCTCAGAAAAAGACTTTAATAATACAGAGATAAATAGCATAACTGAGAAGGAATTCAAAATGTCATAAAGATACTCATTCTCACTGAGCTCAGGAGAAGAGTGAATGGATACACTGAAAATTTCAACAAAAAGTAAACATAAGAAAGTACCAAAAAGAAGTCACAAAGCTGAAGATTACAATAGCTGAACTGAAATATACACTAGATAGGTTCAGCAGCTGACTAGATGAAATAGAAAGAATCAGTAAACATAAGAGAAAGCAATGGAACTTACCCAGACAAAGCACCAAAAAGGAAAAAAAAAAAAAGGTTCTTTAGTAATAGTTAAGAAAAACTAATTACTAAAAAATGAAGAAAACTTAAGAGACCTTTGGTACAATATCAACTGGAATAACATTTACATTATATAGGTTTCAGAAGAAGAAGATAGAAAGAAAGGTAGCAAAAAAATGTATTTGAAACATAATGGTTGTAAAACTCCCTAGCCCAGAGAAGGAAGCAGATATTCAGATCCAGGTATCTCAGGGAGTCCCAAATAAGATAAATCCAAAGTGAACCACACCATGACACATTATAATTAAAATGTCAAAAATTAATGATAAAGAGAAAATTTTAAAACAGCCAAAGGGGAAAAAATTGTTATGTAAAAGAGAAACCCCATAAGCTTATCAATAGATTTCTCAGCAAAAACTTTATGGGATAGTGCATGACATAGTCAAAGTGCTGAAAGGGAAAAAAAAAAAGTTCCCAACTGAGAATATTCTACAAGGAAATGTTATCATTCACATTTGAGAGAGAAATAGTTTTCCAGACAATCAAATTTAAAGGAGTTCATCACTACTAACACAGGCTTATAAGAAATATTAAACACATTTCTTTAAGCTGAAAAGGAACTTGTTAATAACAAAAGCATATAAAAATAAAAATCTCACTGGAAAAGGTAAATACATAGTAAAAGTAGTGGACTTATCACTTCAAATGCTTCTAACACCATCAAAAGAAAAAAAATAGTAAAGTTAAAGTTATTATAAGCAGTTAAGGAATACATAAAAATAAAAAGATGTAAAAAGTGATATCAAAACATAAAATGTGAGGTAGGGGTGGTAAAATGTAAACTTGGGGAGTGTGTTCAAATTTAAGTTGCTATTGATTTAAAATAGGCTGTTTTATACATAGACTGATACATGCTAACCTCACAGAATAACAAGCCAAAAAATTACAAACAATACACAAAAGAGAACAAGAAATAAATCTAAACATAAAAACAAACTCATCCAACTACAAGGGAAGAGAGAAAGAGAAAAAAAAAAAAGGACAGAGGAAAACTAAAAAAGCAGTCATAAAACAAAGAACAAAATGGCAATAACCATCTTGAGGGCTGCACAAGATATGCATGTGTACATGCATGCTAAATTGCTACAGTCATGCCTGACTCTGTGTGATTCTATGGTCTATAGCCTGTCAGGATCCTCTGTCCATAGGATTCTCCAGGCAAGAATAATGGAGTGGGTTGCCATGCCCTCCTCCAGGGAATCATAACAGCTCAGGGATCGAATCCACATCTCTTGTGTCTCCTGAATTGGCAGGCAGATTCGTTACCACTAGCATCACCTGGGAAGCCCAAGATGGCTGAATATAAACATGCTGAGCTCAACTGTTCTCATAAACACATTCAATATCAAAACCATTTGCAAAATAACCATTGATTTAAAAGATCAGAACCTACCAGAAAAGATCTACAAATAAAGATATAAAGAAAGAACCAAAATGTGACAGTTAAGAGTGGTGGAGTCATGATAGACATAGTTAAATTCAATACCCCCAGGTAGGCAATTCATAAATGGGTGAATAATTATAACTGTGGGGATTCTTCCAAAGAACTCAGAAGTCTGAGCCTGGGGATTCTTCACTAGGAAGACAAGCCCTGAAAGAATTTGAAAACCAGTAGGGTTTACTTTTTGAGTCTCAGAGAGCCAGGGATAATAAAGATTTCACTCTTAAAAGATACACATAAAATCCCACATACACCAGAACCCAGAGCAGTAGCAGTAATTTGACAGGAAACTAAAACCAACTGCTGATTCTAGAGAACCTCCCAGGAAGATGGGAGGTAACTGCTACTCACCCTAAAGACATGGATATTGCCAGCAGCCATTTTTGAGAGTTCCTATCACATGGGCACTGATTCTGGCAAGTATAATTTTGGAATCTTCCTTCTAGCTTATAACCCCCAGGACCAAGCCTTACCCTGATCAGACCTCTGAAAGCATCAGTGCTAGGATGTTTCAGGCCAAACAACTAACTGGGCTCAGACATAGTGGTCTATGTCTACCAGAAGACAGGCTGCCTTAAGACCTTTAGAGTCCACAGTGCCCTCTGGACATGTCCCTGCCCACTAGAGAACTCAGGACCTGTCCCCACAGACCAGTTCACAGGCACTGGACTGGAGGCCCCCAGGCCTTTCCAACCAGAGACCGTCAGGATGAAGCTTAACCCACCAGTATGTAGGTACCAGGCTCAAAATCTCCAGGCCTCCAGCACCAATAAACAAGCCTGCTGTAGCCTTGACCCATTTCCACCCACCAGCAAGCAGACACCAGCCACAAGAACATTTTAGCCTCACAGTTTGTGGGCCATCCTATACACTAGTAGGCTAGATTCTACTCTGGGACTGTTTGGAACCAGGATCCACCCACTATCAAGCTAATAAAAATTTCAAGATGCCCTGGACTCAGAATTCAATGTTGTCAGGAACTAGCTCCACCCACCAGCATTCCAAAACCTGCCCTGGGACCCCTAGGACTTGCAACCAGACAACAGGAAGTGGCTCTGCCCATAAATAGGTTGACACTAGCCTGAGGATTTGACTTCACCAACCAGTGGTAAAGCAACTGCCCTAGGAACTCCTGAATGCAGACTCTGCTTACCAATAATGCATTACACCCAGGGTTGCTGAGGGTTCCACAGTGAGATGCCTCATGGCACAATCCCAACAACAGTGGCTGGCAGCCTCCAAAAAATGTGGCCTGACAACCAAATGGACCAGAGGCCAACCAAACCTATCAGATTACCCATATAATCAACCTGCCACAACAGAAGGACCCACAGAGGGAGGACTTCTAGCACATATAGCTCTGGTGATGAGAGGGGAGTGCACTGTTGGGACATATAGGACATTACCTAAAAAGACCACTTCTTCAATGTCAGAATATTTAACCAACATACCAGATTGGCAAAAATGAAAATAGCAAGTTAGGCAAAATGAAGCAACACAGGAACATGTTCCAAACAAAGGAACAAGATAAAACTTCAAAGAGGAACTAAGAGATAGGCAATCTTCCAGAGAAAGAGTTTGAGTAAAGATGATCAAACAACGAGGAAGAAGAATGTATGCACAAGAGAGAGAAGTTAGAAATTTTTAACAAAGAGTTAGAAATTTTAAAGAACAACCAAACAGAGATGAAAAATACAGTAACTCAAAATGGATTAAAGATCTAAACATAAGACCAGAAACTATAAAACTCCTAGAGGAGAACATAGGCAAAACACTCTGACATACATCACAGCAGGATCCTCTATGACCCACCTCCCAGAATATTGGAAATAAAAGCAAAAATAAACAAATGGGACCTAATTAACCTTAAAAGCTTCTGCACATCAAAGGAAACTATCAGCAAGGTGAAAAGACAGCCTTCAGAATGGGAGAAAATAATAGCAAATGAAGCAACTGACAAACAACTAATCTCAAAAATATACAAGCAACTCCTCCAGCTCAATTCCAGAAAAATAAATGACCCAATCAAAAAATGAGCCAAAGAACTAAATAGACATTTCTCCAAAGAAGACATACAGATGGCTAACAAACACATGAAAAGATGCTCAACATCACTCATTATCAGAGAAATGCAAATCAAAACCACTATGAGGTACCATTTCACACCAGTCAGAATGGCTGCAATCCAAAAGTCTACAAATAATAAATGTTGGAGAGGGTGTGGACGAAAGGGAACCCTCTTACACTGTTGGTGGGAATGCAAACTAGTACAGCCACTATGGAGAACAGTGTGGAGATTCCTTAAAAAACTGGAAATAGAGCTGCCTTATGATCCAGCAATCCCATTGTTGGGCATACACACTGAGGAAACCAGAAGGGAAAGAGATACGTGTACCCCAATGTTCATCGCAGCACATGATGAACAGGACATGGAATCAACCTAGATGTCCATCAGCAGATGAATGGATAAGAAAGCTGTGGTACATATACACAATGGATTATTACTCAGCCATTAAAAAGAATACATTTGAATCAGTTCTAATGAGGTGGATGAAACTGGAGCCTATTATACAGAGTGAAGTAAGCCAGAAGGATAAACACCAATACAGTATACTAACGCATATATATGGAATTTAGAAAGATGGTAACAATAACCCTGTGTACGAGACAGCAAAAGTGACGCTGATGTATGGAACAGTCTTATGGAATCTGTGGGAGAGGGAGAGGGTGGGATGATTTGGGAGAATGGCATTGAAACATGTAAAATATCATGTATGAAACGAGATGCCAGTCCAGGTTCAATGCACGATACTGGATGCTTGGGGCTAGTGCACTGGGACGACCCAGAGGGATGGTATGGGGAGGGAGGAGGGAGGAGGGTTCACGATGGGGAGCACATGTATACCTGTGATGGATTCATTTTGATATTTGGCAAAACTAATACAACTATGTAAAGTTTAAAAATAAAATTAAATTTAAAAAAATACAGTAACTGAAAATATAAACTGGAAGGAATCAACAGAATAAATGATACAGAGGAATGGATCAGTGAGCAGGAAGATAGACTAGCACAAATCACTGATGATGAACAAAAAAATAAAAAATGATGAAAAGAAATGAGGAACCTTTAAGAGACTCTGGGATAACATTAAGCACACCAATATTTGCCTTTTAGGGGTCCCAGAAGAATAGACAGAAAAGGACTGAGAAAGTAACAACAACATCATATAAAACATAATGGCTATAAACTTGGGAAAAAGATATCAGAGCCCAGAAAGTATAAGAAGACACATCCAGGATTAACTCAAAAATGAAAATATTAGCATATATTGTAAATAAAATGGAAAAAATTAAAGATAAAGAGAAAATATTAAAAGCAGCAAGGGAAAAGCAACAGGCTATGTACAAGGTAAATCCAATAAGGCTATCAGGTGACTTCTCAGCAGAAACACTGCAGGCCATAGGGGAGTTACACCAGATATTTAAAGTGATAAAAGAAGAAAACCTGCAACCAAAAATACTCTACTTAACATTACTTTCATTCAGATTTGAGAGAGAAATGAAAAAGCCTCACTTCAGTTCAGTCGCTCACTCATGTCTGACTCTTTGCGACCCCATGAATCGCAGCATGCCAGGCCTCCCTGTCCATCACCAACTCCCGGAGTTCACTCAGACTCATGTCCATCGAGTCAGTGATGCCATCCAGCCATCTCATAGTTATTTCTCCACTGATCTTCAGTAGCATATTGGGCACCTACTGACCTGGGGAGTTCCTCTTTTAGTATCCTATCATTTTGCCTTTTCATACTGTTCATGGGGTTCTCAAGGCAAGAATACTGAAGTGGTTTGCCATTCCCTTCTCCAGTGGACCACATTCTGTCAGCCCTCTCCACCATGACCCGCCCATCTTGGGTGGCCCCACAGGCATGGCTTAGCTTCACTGAGTTAGACAAGGCTGTGGTCCTTTGCTAAAAGTGTTCTGCACCTCCAAACCAGCTTTACAAGAAATGTTAATGGAACTCAACTAAGAGGTTAAAAAAAAGAAAAACTACATAAAAGGAAATATGAAAATCACAGAAGGAAAAGAAAAAGCTCATCAATAGCAACAAACTATAATAAATGTAGGAAATCATCCATACCCAAAGATAGCAGGAAGGTTAAAAATTAAAGTAGTAAAATCATCTATATGCACAATAAACAGTTATAGGGTTCAGTTCAGTTCAGTTCAGTCCCTCAGTCGTATCCAACTCTTTGTGACCCCATGAATTGCAGCACACCAGGCCTCCCTGTCCATCACCAACTCCCTGAGTTCACCCAAACTCATGTCCATCGAGTCGGTGATGCCATCCAGCCATCTCATCCTCTGTTGTCCCCTTCTCCTCCTGCCTCCAATCCCTCCCAGCATCAGGGTCTTTTCCAATGAGTCAACTCTTCACATGAGGTGGCCAAAGTATTCGAGTTTCAGCCTCAGCATCAGTCCTTCCAAAGAAAACCCAGGACAGAGCTCATTTACAATGGACTGCTTGGATCTCCTTGCAGTCCAAGGGACTCTCAAGAGTCTTCTCCAACACCTTAGTTCAAAAGCATCAATTCTTCTGCACTCAGTTTTCTTCACAGTCCAACTCTCACATCCATACATGACCACTGGAAAAACCATAGACTTGACTACACGGAGCTTTGTTGGCAAAGTAACGTCTCTGCTTTTGAATATGCTATCTAGGCTGGTCATAACTTTCCTTCCAAGGAGTAAACATCTTTTAATTTCATGGCTGCAGTCACCATCTGCAGTGATTTTGGAGCCCAGAAAAATAAAGTTTGACACTATTTCCACTGTTTCCCCATCTATTTGCCATGAAGTAATGGGATCAGATGCTATGATCTTCTTTTTCTGAATGTTGAGCTTTAAGCCAACTTTTTCACTCTCCACTTTCACTTTCATCAAGAGGCTCTTTAGTTCTTCTTCACTTTCTTTCATAAGGGTGGTAAAGATAATACCTTTATTGAGATTTTTAAAGTACATACATTCTTCCTAACTCATACTTACTCCTCTCTTTACTTCTGAATCTCAGGTTCTGGAATTTTTAAACCACTTATTGTGATGCTTATCCGGAGAAGGCAGTGGCACCCCACTCCAGTACTCTTGCCTGGAAAACCCCATGGACAGAGGAGCCTGGTAGGCTGCAGTCCATGGGGTCGCTTAGAGTCAGACGTGACTGAGCGACTTCACTTTCACTTTTCACTTTCATGCATTGGAGAAGGAAATGGCAACCCACTCCAGTGTTCTTGCCTGGAGAATCCCAGGGACGGGGGAGCCTGGTGGGCTGCTGTCTATGGGGTCTCACAGAGTTGGACACGACTGAAGCGACTTAGCAGCAGCAGCAGTAGTGATGCTTATCAGTTAGTGTGAAAACCAGTATGTTTGCATACCACTGCTTTGAACTATATGTATGTTTAATAGAAGCCAAAATTACTTTAACCATTTTGTACTTTTCTTTCCTACATTTATCTGATTAAAAGTATTGGTATCTTCTACTGTAAGTACTTTATGCAAGTTAATGAAAAAGTCCAGGTCAGTCTGATCACAAAGATTTTTTCATAGTACCATTACTATCAAACAACTTTCGTAATTCCATTAAAATAATTGAACCTCATCTCACTATTGTCATTTATAAAAGAAAACCAAAGTCAGAGAGGTTAAGTGACTTGATTAGGGACAGCCAACACAGACAAAATCAAGATTAGAAATGTAGGTCCTGGAAGCCATATGCTCTAATTAGTTGTTCTAAGGCCTTTTTCCTCATCTGTAATTACAATTATTTTTTCCCATAGTCTGGTTTCTTCTCAGCCTGGCCTCATTTCTTCTAAGTCCAGAATCTATGAACCCTAGATACTCCGTGTAACTTTGCTAACATGTATTTGCCCTGTGACCTCTGTTCCAACAAAATGCATGGGAGAGAATGCTGTGCAAACATGCTCTAGCACATCTGGCTTAGGTTAGTGGGGGAAGGAAGCAGGGCATAGTGGTTCTGGCCCTTGCTGGAGCACACCAGCAACACATTCTGGGACAAAGTGAACCTAGAGTTTGCAGTTCTCAAAAGTAGCAGAGGCCCTTTTTTTCCCTGTCCACGTGGTATTTCCATTCCAGGGAACTGCATTCTTAAGCCCTATAGGGGTAGTGGTACAAGTCCTAGGTAGAATTGATCAAGACCAAAAGTCAAAAAATAGTATGGTGTCTTTCTAAGAACGCCAGCCACTTTTGGGGTCTCAGTGTCCCAACTATATTAAAAGGAAAAAGTTGATCTGTGCCATCTCTAAAATTCTTTTTCAGCTTTGATACATTATCATGTTATGCAATCAACTCTTTAACGAATGTTTTGTATGCCTGAAAGACTTGGCTAGATAATAGAGCAAACTTCAAGTCTGTGTCAGTAAGCTTTGGGCAGGAAATCTGGAGAATGTGGGAAAGCCCTGAAGCAAAATTTCAGGACATTTTTTTTCTGATGTATTTTCCTCCTGTTTGATGTTTTAGAAGAAAAAAAAAAAAGTAAGTGAACACTGGGGACTTTTTTTTTTTTTTTTTTCTTCACCAGCTGGAAATTTGGACTCTGCAAATAATCTAATTAACTATCTGAAATATTCTGAGTTGAACTCCACTATGACCCACCTAAACCTCCTTCCAGCCCTATACATGAGTCCTCTCTTCTTTGAGGTAAATGGATGGGAAGAATTTGGCACATGAAAGGTTGAGGTATAACTTAGGAAGTTATTTTGAGAAAAAATTGATCTTTTGTCCTTGGTAGAGACAGTGCTAAGAAATATTTATTTAAGCATTTATTTACTGAGTAAACATTTCCTGAGCACCTACTATATGTCAGGGACTATTCTACGCACTTGGAATAGAGAGTTGCATGACACACATAATGTTTCAGAATAATCATGTGAGCTTCCTGTTCTCCTGCCCTGGGTTACACTACTCAAGCTTGGCATGGCCAAAATACTGGTGTTAGCCAAGATTCTAACCTTCAAGAGAAGGACAGACAAATGATGAAGACAAAAATTTTAGTTACTTTTTGTATGCTACCAATTGGCTGTTAAAGCTTAGAGCCCAAACGGACTAAGAACACATTAACTGTACACCATCTTCAAAATTCTATGTGACGAACCACTTCCATCTCCCTCATCCTAAAGCAAATTAGTCTTAAGAGCTCAAATATATCCCTATCTCTTGATTTGTCTATTCTACTGCCTTGATAAAGTTTCCTTACCACCATCCCCTCAATTTTCCGGATAAAAAGAAAACTATCTTTCTATAAGACAAAAACCTGAGCATCTCCCCTAAGCTGAGAAGAGCTCAGAGTGAATAAATAAAATGAAAATGCCAACTCCTCAGAAAGCACTGTTCCAAATGCTGGAACTGCTTTTTCTTCCCATCTAAAGACTCCTTCCCTCCGAGCACCCTACACAAATGAGTTGTTAGTTTCTGGTTACTCTTGTGTTGCTCTTGGTTACTCTTTTAATGAGATGGGGGCTGAGAGCACTAGGGCATTTGGACTTTGAAGACTTTTCCTACATCCTCTCCATAAAATGGATGATGGATTTTCTGTTCTGGGATGGGGAAGTAAGATAGTCCAAGACTTCTCCAGGTAATATAAATCCTAGGCTCAAGGTTAGAACCATGACCTATTAATACTGATCTCAATTCATGTAATAGAAGCCAATAATTAGATACCCTTCTGAGAAATGTTGGCCAATGTGATTTGTCTACAAGTGTCATGCCTAGCTGGCAAAAGAATAAGAAATTTGGTAAATTTAAAGCAAGTAAAGCCTTCCTAATTAAGCTCAGTGGGATGATCATTCCTGCTCTTGATCCATCATTGCATTAGGGTGTCAAAAATATTGGTTCTTCTTGTTTTGACTAAATATTTAGTAAGCTTATAAATGAGAGTCTAGACTAAGCAGAAGGATGGCCAAGACATGAGGGGAAACTTGAAAGCTACAGTTAAAAGACTAGCTGAGCTCTCTATCCTTGTGTATTTATTACACAACATTAATTCTTATGGAGCCACCAGATGATTGACTTTGCTCTGCATGACCATCCCAAGAGACTGGGAACTTCCTGAGTTCTGAGTTTAGCTTCTGGCAAAAGCCAACACACAGGTCTTTCTTAATAATGGAGATTTAGAGGCATGCCCATGGCCAAAAGCAAAGTCAAGACTCCCTACCACACCAAGAAGCCTCCTTCTAGGAAGGAGAAGCTGGTTTGTATAAGACTAATTGTACAAGACAAAGCATTCTGCAGTATCCCACTAGTTTGTGGCCTGACCTGTTAGACACAGGCTCAAGTTCACTGAGTGTCAGTTAGAAGGTAGGAGAAGGATGTGACTTCTTCCTGCTTTGGGGTCTTTGTCTAAAAGATGTGTAAAGGCTTCCTGTGACTCTTAATCTGCCAAAACAACATAATTGTGTGCAGGCATTAGCTCAGTTCCCTCAATTTTTCCAGGAAATTATACCTGAACCTGAAATACCAATGCAATACAATTTGGGAAAATAATACAGAGTTGGATGGAATATGAAGCTGCTGAATAAAAACCTGGAGAAACAAAGGCTGAGAAAGGGAATGAGGTTTTCCCTGTGCCTTGCCAAGATTCCATCACCCATCCATAGGTTCCACCAAGGGTGAATAATCAGTTTTAGCTGCTCTAAGTTTTGATCTATTCTGTAGTCTGTATCTTATTATCTGCAGAGACATATCCTACATTTCACACTTACTTCTTCACCCAAAACCCTTCTACTCTTCAAAAATTATAAATAAAAGGATGTAACGTATTTTCTGGTTTGATTCTGGTCTAAATGGCAAAGTTCAAACCTTCCTTGCTACCAAGCCTAGAGCAGGTTTTTACTTTCTCTGTCTACCAAACTCCACTCTCCTATACACATATATGTACATAACATGGCCCACTTGATAGGTTAAGGGTCAAAAACAGTTCAGTTCACTTGCTCATTTAGGTTCGACTCTTTGTGAGGAAATGAATCACAGCACGCCAAGCCTCCCTGTCCATCACCAACTCCCAGAGTTCACCCACACTGACGTCCATCGAGTCAGTGATGCCATCCAGCCATCTCATCCTGTCGTCCCCTTCTCCTCCTGCCCCCAATCCCTCCCAGCATCAGGGTCTTTTCCAATGAGTCATCTCTTCGCATGAGGTGGCCAAAGTATTGGAGTTTCAGCCTCAGCATCAGTCCTTCCAAAGAAAACCCAGGACATATCTCATTTACAATGGACTGGTTGGATCTCCTTGCAGTCCAAGGGACTCTCAAGAGTCTTCTCCAACACCATAGTTCAAAAGCATCAATTCTTCTGCACTCAGTTTTCTTCACAGTCCAACTTTCACATCCATACATGACCACTGGAAAAACCATAGACTTGACTACACGGGGCTTTGTCGGCAAAGTAATGTCTCTGCTTTTGAATATGCTATCTAGGTTGGTCATAACTTTCCTTCCAAGGAGTAAGTGTCTTTTAATTTCATGGCTGCAGTCACCATCTGCAGTGATTTTGGAGCCCAGAAAAATAAAGTCTGACACTGTTTCCACTGTTTCCCCATCTGCTTCCCATGAAGTGATGGGACCAGATGCCATGATCTTTGTTTTCTGAATGTTGAGCTTTAAACCAACTTTTTCACTCTCCATTTTCACTTTCATCAAGAGGCTTTTTAGTTTCTCCTCACTTTCTGCCATAAGGGTGGTGTCATCTGCATATCTGAGGTTATTGATATTTCTCCCAGCAATCTTGATTCGAGCTTGTGCTTCTTCTAGCCCAGAATTTCTCATAATGTACCCTGCATATCAATTAAATAAGCAGGGTGACAATATACAGCCTTGCCATACTACTTTTCCTATTTGGAACCAGTCCGTTGTTCCATGTCCATTTCTAACTGTTGCTTCCTGACCTGCACATAGGTTTCTCAAGAGGCAGATCAGGTGGTCTGGTATTCCCATCTCTTTCAGAATTTTCCACAGTTTATTGTGATCCACACAGTCAAAGGCTTTGGCATAGTCAATAAAGCAGAAACAGATGTTTTTCTGGAACTCTTGCTTTTTGGATGATCCAGTGGATGTTGGCAATTTGATCTCTGGTTCCTCTGTCTTTTCTAAAACCAGCTTGAACATCTGGAAGTTCATGGTTCACCTATTGCAGAAGCCTGGCTTGGAGAATTTTGAGCATTACTTTACTAGTATGTGAGATGAGTGCCTTTGTGTGGTAGTTTGAGCATTCTTTGGTATTGGAATGAAAACTGACCTTTTCCAGTCCTGTGGCCACTGCTGAGTTTTCCAAATTTGCTGGCACATTGCATGCAGCACTTTCAAAGCATCATCTTTCAAGATTTCAAATAGCTCAACTGGAATTCCATCACCTCCACTAGTTTTGTTCATAGTGATGTTTTCTAAGGCCCACTTGACTTCGCATTCCAGGATGTCTGGCTCTAGGTGAGTGATCACACCATCATGATTATCTGGGTCATAAAGATCTTTTTTGTACAGTTCTGTGTATTCTTGGTACCTCTTCTTAATATCTTCTGCTTCTGTTAGGTCCACAGAATTTCTGTCCTTTATCAAGCCCATCTTTGCATGAAATGTTCCCTTGGTGTCTCTAATTTTCTTGAAGAGATCTCTAGTCTTTCCCATTCTTCTGTTTTCCTGTATTTCTTTGCATTGATCACTGAGGAAGGCTTTCTCATCTCTCCTTGCTAGTCTTTGGAGCTCTGCATTCAGATGCTTGTATCTTTCCTTTTCTTCTTTGCTTTTCACTTCTCTTCTTTTCACAGCTATTTGTAAGGCCTCCTCAGACAGCGATTCTGCTTTTTTAGCATTTCTGTTCCATTCTGACAGAATGTGGTCCACTGGAGGAGGGAATGGCAAACCACTTCAGTATTCTTTCCTTGAGAACCCCATGAAGAGTATGAAAAGGCAAAATGATAGGATAATGAAAGTGGAACACCCAAGGTCGATAAGTGCCCAATATGCTACTGGAGATCAGTGGAGAAATAACTCCAGAAAGAATGAAGGGATGGAGCTAAAGCAAAAACAATACCCAGTTGTGGATGTGACTCATGATAGAGGCAAGGCCCAATGCTGTAAAGAGCAATATTGCATAGGAACCTGGAATGTTAGGTCCATGAATCAAGGCAAATTGAAAGTGGTCAAACAGGCGATGACAAGAGTGAACGTCGACATTCTAGGAATCAGCGAACTAAAATGGACTGGAATGGGTGAATTTAACTCACATGACCATTATTTCTACTACTGTGGGCAGGAATCCCTTAGAAGAAATGGAGTAGTCATCACGGTCAACAAGAGTCCAAAATGCAGTGCTTGGATGCAATCTCAAAAACAACAGAATGATCTCTGTTCATTTCCAAGGCCAACCTTTCATTATCACGGTAATCCAAGCCTATGCCCCAACCAGTAACGCTGAAGAAGCTGAAGTTGAACAGTTTTATGAAGACATACAAGACCTTTTAGAACTAACACCCAAGAAAGATGTCCTTTTCATTATAGGGGACTGGAATGCAAAAGTAGGAAGTCAAGAAACACCTGGTGTAACGAGCAAATTTGGCCTTAGAGTACAGAATGAAGCAGGGCAAAGGGTAATAGAGTTTTGCCAAGAGAATGCACTGGTCATAGGAAACACCCTCTTCCAACAACACAAGAGAAGACTCTACACATGGACATCACCAGATGGTCAACACCGAAATCAGATTGATTATATTCTTTGCCGCCAAAAATGGAGAAGCTCTATACAGTCAGCAAAAACAAGACCAGGAGCAGACTGTGGCTCAGATCATGAATTCTTTATTGCCAAATTCAGACTTAAATTGAAGAAAGTAGGGAAAAACACTAAACCATTCAGGTATGACCTAAATCAAATCCGTTATGATTATACAGTGGAAGTGAGAAATAGATTTAAGGGACTAGATTTGATAGACAGAGTGCCTGATGAACTATGGACGGAGGTTCGTGACATTGTACAGGAGACAGGGATCAAGATCATCCCCATGGAAAAGGGTCAAAATTAATCTTTCATTTGAAGCTTGGGTATTTAGCCAGAGTCCTGTAGGGGAAAGATTATTAAACTGCAGTCAGAATATCTGAGTTTAAGTGTTACTTTTGCTACTAAAATGCTGCATTCACTTTACTTCTATGAGCTTCTATTTTTTATTTGTAAAACAGGGGTACCTACAGCCCAGTGTTTCAAACCCAGATTAGATAATGGAGATGGAGAGACTTCGTAAATAGTAGAACATTTTGGAAATAGGAATTATTTAGGGTTGAGGCCTGATAAGTACATTAGGAACTGCTCAGAGTTGAACAATCACAATAATCATCTAACTCAAAACTGTGAAAAATATTTCCCACCTTCAGTCATCTGGGGAATGAATCACCAGGGAGTAACTGTGGATACTTGTGAGGTATCCCTCAGGATGAAAATCATAGTATCAGGATTTAAACTCATGTGTTTGAGAATTGTCTCTGTGAACAAGTCACTATTATAACCTTGGACATAACAGCAATTAAAAATGGACACAGTGGGGGAAGGAGAGCATGAGATCAAGAGAGTAGCATTGAAACATACACATTACCAAATATAAAATAGATAGCTTGTGGGAATTTGCTATAAGACACAAGGAGTTCAAACCTGGTGCTTTGTGACTATCTAGAGGGATGGGATGGAGAAGGCAATGGCAACCTACTCCAGTACTCTTGCCTGGAAAATCCCATGGGCAGAGGAGCCTGGTAGGCTGCAGTCCATGGGGTCACTAAGAGTTGAACATGACTGAGCGACTTCACTTTCACTTTTCACTTTCATGCATTGGAGAAGGAAATGGCAACCCACTCCAGTGTTCTTGCCTGGAGAATCCCAGGGACGGGGGAGCCTGGTGGGCTGCTGTCTATGTGGTTGCACAGAGTCGGACACGACTGAAGCGACTTAGCAGCAGCAGAGGGATGGGATGGGGTGGCAGGTGGGAGGGAAGTTCAAGAGGGAGGGTGCATATGTATACCTATTGCTGATTAATAGTGATGTATAGCAGAAACCAACACAATATTATAAAGCAATTATCCTCCAAGTAAAAGAAAATTAACTTAAAAAATGATAGTTACCATTTACCAAGCTCTTCTGATAGGGCAAGGAGGAACTAAGCACTGCTATTATGTGCATTTTAACATTTAATCTTCATAACACCCTATGAGTAAGAATGTTTTTATAAATAAGGAAACCAAGGCACAAGGAGGTTACATGGTGCATAGAAGAGCTGGAATTTGAACCTTGGTCATTTTAACATAAAAATCATTGTCTTAAGCCTATATAAAACCACATCTTACCTATCTGGACCAGAGAGCTTGAAAGGGTTCCTAAGCCTCTAGTTCTACTACACTGAAGTTTCATTCTTCTCTATTTAAGACGAGAGGGGGAATCAAAGTACTATAGTCATTGGAAACAGAGATAAGGTGCAACTGTTTTGTGATTTCCCTTTAAAACTCATCTCCTGCATTGTAGCAATAGTAGAAAGGGTAAAAACTTACAATATGTATTTGTTTATCAGATATTTACTAGTATTTTTATGTGTCAAATATCTAAACACCTAACAGATACTGAATAATGTAATCCTCGTAAGAACCTTCAAACTGAGGTACAATAAGTACCCAGGGTCATACAGAAAGTGACAGAGCCAGGATTCAAATCTAAGAACTTTGGCTTTAGAATCTGTGCTCTTAACCACTATGTGAGCCAACTGTCTACTTAGTAACTAAGTGCTAAGCACTCTGCTAGATGCCAGTTCAAAAACTGATTCTTACAGGAAGTCTTTAAGCCCTCCCTGACTACCCTGTGCTAGATGATTTCCATAAGTAATACTTAACAATATTATACTTCCCACACATTGTTCATTCATAGAATCTCCAAGCCTGAAAAGTTTATTCAGAAGACATGGGTTCTAGTGTTAGCTCTGTTTCAGAGCTGCTGTGTCACATTGGGCAATTACTTTGCTGCTCTGAGCCTCAGCCAAATGGACAGACCGAATCAGACAGTCTGTGTTTTTGTAGCCTTCTTAGTATGATTGTAGAGTTTATACTCATTTGGTTTGGAAAATAGAGTTCTCATCTTCATGGCTGTCTCACCTTTTGGGCAAGGGTACTCCCTGATCAAAGGAGGAAGTCAAAACCTGGCCAGCCTTCTTAAAACGACCATTTTTTCCACTCATCAGGCCACTTGGGCATAGTCATTAACATCTGGGGTGAACTGCACCCACTATTACCTCAGCAACTCTGCTCTCACCATTTCTTGTATCTTTCCCCCAAATATAAATACTAACTCATCCTTTAAGACCCAGCTCAAAAACAGCTTCCTACAGAAAGTTGTTAAGCCCTCCCTGACTACCCTCTTCCCAGACTCAGCCAGAATTTGATCCTCAATTGCATATTTCCTTGTATGAGGTCCCTGAGGTATAGTATCTTTTCCATCTGTTATTTTCCCACCAAAGTGACTAGCATATTGCATGGTAGCTTCTTCAATAATGATTTGTTTTAAAAAATAAAACAAAATAAAACCTCAGAAGAGCCTTCTGAAGGTCACTGAGTCCCTCATGGCCTGACAGGGTCTATCAGAGACAGACAGCATCTTCCCTGCCCTTCATTTAGTGAGCTCCTCAGGTCTCCATTCATGTTTTATCTGGTCTTCTGAGATGAGAGACACCTCATGACTTGCCTTACTTATGATATTTGCATGGCCTGGGCTCAAGCAGTCAAGGTCATTCCTACCATTCCTACATAATATTGCCTTCCTTTCTATTAGGGAAATTGATGTGGTCTATCACTGCAGATGATGACTGCAGCCATGAAATTAAAAGACGCTTACTCCTTGGAAGGAAAGTTATGACCAACCTAGATAGCATATTCAAAAACAGAGACATTACTTTGCCAACAAAGGTCTGTCTAGTCAAGGCTATGGTTTTTCCTGTGATCATGTGTGGATGTGAGAGTTGGACTGTGAAGAAAGCTGAGTGCTGAAGAATTGATGCTTTTGAACTGTGGTGTTGGAGAAGCCTCTTGAGAGTCCCTTGGACTGCAAGGAGATCCAACCAGTCCATTCTGAAGGAGATCAGCCCTGGGATTTCTTTGGAAGGAATGATGCTAAAGCTGAAACTCCAGTACTTTGGCCACCTCATGCAAAGAGTTGACTCATTGGAAAAGACTCTGATGCTGGGAGGGATTGGGGGCAGGAGGAGAAGGGGATGACAGTGGATGAGATGGCTGGATGGCATCACTGACTCGATGGATGTGAGTCTGAGTGAACTCCGGGAGTTGGTGATGGGCAGGGAGGCCTGACCTGCTGCGATTCATGGGGTCGCAAAGAGTCGGACACGACTGAGCAACTGAACTGAATTGAACTGAGTTTGACAAGGTTTATGTCTAGAGCATCTCCAAGACCTTGGGGCTGGTTTGAAAGATTCACTTTAGCTGACTGAATTTCCTATGACTCTGGACTCCATATTCAGAGCAGTAAAGCTGTCTGCATAGTTTTTCTATAGTCAATGAATACAAGTTGCCAAGTATTTGGTACACAGATATTTAATTGATTTATTAATACTAATGCAAAGAAAGTGGGACTATTACACAGATTATATGAATGGAGATAATGTTGAGAAAGTCTAATTCCCTACACGGTTAGTGAAAAATATTACGTGGGAAAAAAAAAAAAAAAAAAGAACACTCAAATTCTTACTCTCCAGCTAAGTCCAAATATTTGACATATTTAGCACTTACTATGCAGCAGACACTTCATTATGAACTCTGAAGAGAATGAGGCTGAATAAGTCTCAGCCTCAACCCTCAAGTGGTCTAGTAGAATCCTTTTGTGTCTCCTCTCTCAGATGGTGGTGTCAGACTTGCCTGTCCCCTTCAGTCATGCTGCCTACTTACCAAGCAATGTGATGTACTACAACCCTCCAAAATAACAAGTTAAAAGTCAAATCCATCCTGGGACCCATTTCAGCCTTTTAAACCTCTCATTTTTCCTATAGCTTGGTCATCTTAATTTTTTCCATATAAAATTGAATGAGTTTGAGCTTCTATAAGCAATCTAGATGTGTTTTATCAGTCTATGATATCTTTGTTAGTGTTTAGATAAAGACAATATGGTATGGTGGAAAGAGCATGGGGTGCTGGAATCAGAAAATCAAGAGATCAGATTCTTATTCTGTCACTTAACAACTGTGCAACCTTAAGTAGGTTACTTAACCACACTGAATTTTAGTCTTCATCTCTAAAATAAGGATGTGGTGTCTAACTCTACATAGCTAATTCAAAGAGCTTGTGCTTGTAAAGCACCTAATTTAGATGCTGTAACATAATATAGGTGTATTTTTAATTAATTAGTCTTAATTGGAGGATAATTTCTTTACAATATTGTGGTTGTTATTGCCATACATCAACATGAACTGGCCACAGATATACATGTGTGCTACTCATCCTTAAGCCCCCTGCCTCCTCCTTCCCCACCCTATCCCTCTGAGTTGTCCCAGAGCACAAACTTTGGGTACCCCTTCTTCTCATCTGCTTAATCTCCTTTCCTATTACATTTCTTAAACTTTAAATTTTGTATTGAGGTATAGCTGATTAATAATATTATTATAGTTTCAGTCAAACAGCAAATGGACTCAGTCATATATATACATGTATCCATTCTCCCCCAAACTCCCCTCCCCTCCACGGTGCCACATAACATTGAGTACAGTTCCATGTGCCATACAGTAATTCTTTGTTTTAGATGGGTAACAAAAGTTATCTATTTTTGAGGGCAAACTTGAGGTTCAAATGGAAAGCACTTTATAAGCTCTAAGGTGCTATATACAAAAGAGTAACTACATGGACATGATTTCCTGACACAAAATTTCTTTTTTTTCCCCTGGTACCTCTTGGACTATTACTTTTAAAGCTCATTTAGCGTTATTGTTTTCAACATTCTCCCACTCGATACCATGATTGTGCCTGTTTCTCAAGTTTCTGGTTGTTTTTTTTTTTTTCTCCCTCAGTGAGCTGATTTTGTCTTTTAGACTCAACTATCACGGTCAGCAGTTATAAATGAGGACAGAAACCTACCTCATGAGGGTGTTGAGAGAAGTCAAATATCCTAAATACCAAGCTCTCAGAAAATGGAAAACTACTCTAAGTGTCTTAATTGTTAACACTAACACAAGTATACATGGAAAAGATGGGTGAAGTTGCCCAAATACCATGTGGAAAGAAAGGTCAGGATTTGGAGTCAGAAGTCATGAGTTCAGTTCAGTTGTTGCTTATTTGTGTCCAACTCTTTTCAACTGCATGGACTACAGCAGGTCAGGCTTCCCTGTCCATCACCAAATCCCAGAGCTTGCTCAAACTCATGTCCATTGAGTCAGTGATGTCATCCAACAATTTCATCCCCTCTTGTCCCCTTTTCTCCTGCCCTCAATCTTTCCCAGAATTAGGGTCTTTTCCAATGAGTCAGTTCTTCACATCAGGTGGCCAAAGTATTGGAACTGCAGCTTCAGCATCAGTCCTTCCAATGAATATTCAGGACTGATTTCCTTCAGGGTTGATTGGTTTGATCTCCTTGCAGTCCAAGGGACTTGCAAGAGTCTTCTCCAACACCACAGTTCAAAAACATCAATTCTTCAGCACTCAGCTTTCTTTATGGTCCAACTCTCACATCCATACATGACTACTGGAAAAATCGTAGCTTTGACTAGATGGACCTTTGTTGGCAAAGTAATGTCTCTGCTTTTTAACATGCTGTCTAGGTTTGTCATTGTTTTTCTTCCAAGGAGAAAGCTTCTTTTAATTTCATGGCTGCAGTCACCATCTGCACTGATTTTGGAGCTCAAGAAAAGAAAGTCTGTTACTCTTTCCATTGTTTCCTCATCTGTTTGCCATGAAGTGATGGGACTGGATGCCATGATCTTAGTTTTTTGAATGTTGAGTGTTAAGCCAGCTTTTTCACTCTCCTCTTTTGCTTTCTTCAAGAGGCTCTTTAGTTCCTTTTTGCTTTCTGCCATAAGAGTGTTGTCATCTGCATATCTGAGGTTATTGATATTTCTCCTGACAAACTTGATTCCAGCTTGTGCTTCATCCAGCCTGGCATTTTGCATGATATACTCTGCATATAACTTAAATAAGCAAGGTGACAATATACAGCCTTGATGTACTCCTTTCCCAATTTGGAAACAGTCCATTGTTCCATGTCCTGTTCTAACTGTTGTTTCTTGATCTGCATACAGATTTCCCAAGAGGCAGATAAGGTGGTCTGATATTCCCATCTCTTGAAGAATTTTCCACAGTTATTGTGATACACACAGTCAAAGGCTTTGGCATAGTCAGTGAAGCAGAAGTAAATGTTTTTCTGGAGTTTTCTTTCTTTTTCTATGATTCAATGAATGTTGGCAATTTGATCTCTGGTTCCTCTGTCTTTTCTAAATCCAGCATGAACATCTGGAAGTTCTCTTTCTGGTACTTTTGAAGCCTATCTGGGAGAATTTTGAGCATTACTTTTTTAGTGTGTGAGATGAGTGCAATTGTGCAGTAGTTTGAATGTTACTTGGCATTGCCTTTCTTCGGGATTAGAATGAAAACTGACATTTTCCAGTCCTGTGGCCACTGCTGAGTTTTCCAGATTTGCTGGAATATTGAGTGCAAAACTTTAACAGCATCTTTTTAATACTAACATGAGTTATAGCCATAATAACTCAGATTTATACATGTGTCACAGCTGAAAACTGCTTTCATATGTATTCTCTCATTGAAACTCTTAATTGTGTTTTTCTATTTAATGCTCCAATCCAGTTTAAGCTTCTTAGAACATAGGCCCAATCATGTCACATCCATAGTCTAAACCCTTCAAGGGCACACTACTACTGAAATAATTATGGTATATCCATACTGTATATGCATATATGTATATACATATCCATATGATATATCCATAACAAAAAGTATACAGCCATGAAAATGAAGGAAACAACTGTATATGTACTGATTTGGCACAATCTTCAAGATGTGGTACGCAGTAGAAATTTACATCAAAGAGTATAGAGTGCATCAGTTTACATTTCTATTTTTAAAGAGCTGGAATTAAATATCTTATTGTATTAGTAAGGAAACCGGCAGATTTGAGAGTTAAGAATTTTCTGTTAAGATTTACTTTTTACTGTTAAGAATTTTATGTTAAGATTTTCTTTTTACTGTTTATTACCACATGTATGTTATCTTGACAAAAGAAAAGAAAAAAATTCAATAGATTTTCACCATCTATATTCTTAGGGTCCTAACACTTTGGCCTGACTTTTACAGACCTCCATAACCTGGTACTAAAAGACCTTTTTCAAATATTTTTCAAATATTGTCAGGCTTTCCAGGTGGTGCTAGTGATAAAGAAACCACCTGCCAATTCAGGAGACACAGAGATGCAGGGTCAATCCTTGGGTAGGGAAGATCCCCCAGAGGTGGACATGGCAAACCGCTTCTGTATTCTTGCCATAGACAGAGGAGGCTGGCAGGCTACATTGCATAGGGTCACAAAGAGTCAGACATGACTGAAACAACTTAGCATGCATGCATACACCCTATTCATGTTACTCTTAGCCATGGTTTCTTTTACACACACATCAAATTCTAGCCTATATTCCTCTGTTCTTCTGTAATAGTACTTTATGTATCAAAAAATACAGAGCATGTCTTGAGTATTCTTTTAAAGTGATTCTGTCTCTATCAACCATTGCTGCTGCTACTGCTGCTAAGTCACTTCAGTCGTGTCCGACTCTGTGTGACCCAAGAGATGGCAGCCCACCAGGATACCCCGTCCCTGGGATTCTCCAGGCAAGAACACTGGAGTGGGTTGCCATTTCCTTCTCCAATGCATGAAAGTGAAAAGTGAAAGTGAAGTCGCTCAGTCGTGTCCAACTCCTAGCGACCCCATGGACTGCAGCCTACCAGGCTCCTCCATCCATGGGATTCTTCAAGCAAGAGTACTGGAGTGGGTTGCCATTGCCTTTACTTATGCCTAAAATCTGAACTCCAACACCTTCACAACAGCCAATTCCTCATGTAATGCTCCAGTGGGTTTTTGTTGTTGTTCAGTCGCTAAGTCATATCTGATTCTTTGTAATCCCATGGACTGTAGATTGCCAAGCTCTGCTGTCCTCCACTACCTTCTGGAGTTTGCTCAAATTCGTGTCCATTTAGTCAGTGATGCTAAGCGTCTCATCCTCTGCTGCAACCTTCTCTTTTATCTCTCTTAAAATGCAGATTTAAGAGCTGTAACACTATATTCTATCAATGCAGTTTAATATTAATAGCATAGTAGGTTTTTATTTTATATGTATGCATGATTTTGACTTGGACTATCTTACAATTAAACAAATCCTTCTTCTCCCAACCGAGTTGCTTTTTTTTTTCATATGTGCTGGTTGTTATTCACATCTCTCATAGGTTGTGTGGATGAGTTGTGGGACCCAAGTAAGATCTTTATTCTATTTTTATAAATTCCATGTTGTTAGAATTAATCATTGCTCCAAACTGCTGATATGTTTGTGGTACATTTTGGTGCTGTTATTCAATATGTCTTCTGACCCTCCAAAATTTCTGGTGTTCACATAATTCACTGTTCATCATTATTTCTTCTTTCAGTTCAGTTCAGTCACTCAGTTGTGTCTGACTCTTTGCAGTCCCATGGACTGCAGCACATCAGGCTTCCCTGTCCATCACCAACTCCCTAGGCACATATAAACACATATCAAATTAGTAGAGCAAATATTAGTAAAAGTTTACTGCATTGTGTTTGAAGGTTAGCTTTCGTTAATCTCTCTAGAAGGGGTCAAGGAAAAATTTAAAGGCAAGTTTAGTAAAACTCATCACTCTGTGCTAGAATTTTACATCAAATACAAAAAAAGTATGAGGTAAATCACTGAATTATCCACCTTTGAAAAATATACATACTTATTTTAGCATAACAAGATAGTGTGTAGTCATAGTCAAATATATGGTAAATATGCCAACTCTAAATAAATGCTATGCAGTAGAGGTTGAATAAACACTTGGAAGAACTGGTATATTTATGCTTCTATAGTCTGTAACAGAAAACTATCATCAAACATTATTAATCAGTATTTTAATTATACATAGTGCTCTGTTGGGCCTTGTGAAAAAAATAAACAAAAACCCAACAATTAGCTATGATCCAACTTCTCAGGCACATACTTACCAATAAACAAACAAACAAACAAACAAAACGAACAAAGCACCAAGAGAACAAAGAACAAAAGCATCAATCAATATATGAGTGGACAGCTGACTAACAGATGGTTAGTTAGCATCATCTATAGGTTACAGGAAGTTTGTGGTTTTACCTCTTGCCTTTAAGATCTGGATAGAATGGGCTGAATTACTGTTCAATATTCTATGCACAATCCAAGGCAATTATTACGATTTCTGTGTCTTGGTGGGGAATTTAAATTCTCATGGTCACTTCTGTCCTGGATTCATGCCTCTAATGAATTCCATTTTGCTCCTCTACATGTTTCAGGATTCTCTTATTTCCTCAGGGACACTTGGCTTTATTCTTGATTTCCAGAAAGGAAAAACAAACTAAATTTTTAGTACGTGATGCATTTTAATGAAGGACTGAAAAAATGATAGAGATTTGTATCCTAATCAGACAATTTCAATTGAATATTAGTCATCCTTCTTTAAAAGTCCCTAGACTATTTCAGCTAACTCAAACGTTTCCTCAATCCACTTCATTTCTCTCTTCCTTTTCTTGTTCTCCTTGCCCTCTCACCATACCCAGAAATTCAATTTAAAACAATTCTTTGAGCCTGTTCTGTCCAAACAATGGGGAGTTTATTACATGGACTCCTAACCTATGTTTAGATATTCTTTGTATATATAAAGATTCATTAAAACAATCTGCTTAATAGTAGATTATATGTACAAGATCTATCGTTTTTTCTACCCCATGAAGGGCTTCAAATTTAAATGTTGTTCAACATGATTTATATTAACAAATCCTCAAACCGAATCACATCTCTCTTTATATTAGCTATCCAGTGCTGCAGAAAAAAAATTAATATAGCAGTTTAAAACAACACACATTTATTATCTCAGAGTTTCTATAGGTCAGGAATCAATTTGCACTTAAATTTCTAGCTCAGAATCTCTCATAAAGTTGTAATCAAAATGTCGATAGGGAGGAATTTCAAGGAGGAATAAGATAGGGAGATCACTTGCCCCTCCAAAAATAAATAAAATTCATGTGCATGCAGAACAACTCCTACAGAATACCTTTGAACACTGGCAGAAGATCCTGGACTTTGAAAAAGGCAAGTCAGTCTCCTCAGAATGCATGTGTGAGATTCTTTGGGTGTTCTGGAGTGTTGAGTGTTGCTTTCACCATTAGTCTTGGGGTGTTGTCTTTTGTGTTGTATGACCTTTGAAGCCTGGGTGCTACAGTCAGGGCTTAGGCCTGCACCCTGAGGTGGAGATCTGAGTCCAGGACTTTGGACTACCAGAGAACTCCCATCCCCAATGGAACATTAATCAATGAGAGATATCCCAAAGGCCTCCATCTCAATACTAAAGCCAAGTCTCACCCGAACGCCAGCAAGCTTTAGTGCCAGGCACCTCACAACAAATCATCAGCAAAACAGGAAAACAATGCTGTCCATTAGCAGACAAGGTGCCCAAAGCCATACCAAGTTTATAGACACCTCAAAACATGCTACTGGATATGGCACTGCACTTCAGAGAGACAAGATCTAACTCCATCCACCAGAACACAGGCACAAGTACCCTCAACCAGGAAATCTTCACAAGGCATTGATCCAACTCCACTCATGGGGGATAAATCCCACACTTAAAAGGAAAAACACCTTCCAACCTATAGAAATGTGACCCCCAAACAGTAAATTAGATTAAATGAAAAGACAGAGAAACACACAGCAGATGAAGTAACATGGTACAACCCCACAAGACCAGATGAATGAAGAGAAAATAGGCAGTCTACTGGAAAAACAATTCAGAGTAATGATAGTAAAGATGATCCAAAATTTTGGAAATAAATGGAGGCACAGATAAACAGACTGGAGGCATGTATTGAGAAGATACAAGAAATGTTAAAGAAGAAACTAGAAATAAAGAATAGACAATTGGCAAAAAACAATGCAATAATTGAGATTAAAAATACACTAGAGGCAACCAATGGCAGAATAACTAAGAAGTGAGTAGAATGGTGGACATAGCTGAAGGAGATCAGATTAAGGAAAAAGAATAAAAAGAAATGAGCACAATCTCAGTGACCTCTGGAACAACATTAAGCACATGAACAGTTGAATTATAGGGGTCCTAGAGATGGAGAAGGCAATGGCAATCCACTCCAGTACTCTTGCCTGGAAAATCTCATGGACAGCAGAGCCTGGTAAGCTGCAGTCCATGGGGTCACTAAGAGTCAGGCATGACTGAGCAACTTCACTTTCACTTTTCACTTTCATGCATTGGAGAAGGAAATGGCAACCCATTCCAGTACTCTTGCCTGGAGAATCTCAGGGATGGGGGAGCCTAGTGGGCTGCCATCTATGGGGTTGCACAGAGTCAGACATGACTAAAGCAACTTAGCAGCAGCAGAAGAAGAAGAAGAAAAAGAAGAGAAAAAGAAAGGTAATGAGAAAATATTTGAGGAGATTATTGTCAAAAACTTTCCTAACATGAAAGGAAATAGCCACCTAAGTCCAGGAAGCCCAGAGAGTCCCACACAGGATAGGCCTAAGGAGAAACACACCAAGACACATATTAATCAAACTAATAAAAATTAAACACAAAGAAAAAATATTAAAATCAGCAAGGGAAAAGCAGCAAATAACATACACTGGGATCCCCATAAGGCTAGCAGGCAATATTTCAACAGAAACTCTGCAGGCCAGAAAAGAGTGGCAGGATATACTTAAAATGATGAAAGGAAAAGAAAAAAAAAAAAAACCTACAACAAAGATAACTCTATTCAGCAAGGATATAATTCAGATTTGAAGGAGAAATCAATAGCTTTACAGACAAGCAAAAATTAAGAGAATTCAGCACTGCCAAATCAACATTACAACAAATGCTAAAGAAACTTCTCTAGACAGGAAACACAAGAGAAAGAAAATGCTTACAAAAACAAGCCACAAATAATAAAGTAAATGGAAATAGGATCATACATATCAATAACTGCCTTAAGTGTAAATGGATTAAATGATCAAACCAAAAGACACAGATTGGCTGAATGGATACAAAAACAAGACCTCAATATATGCTGTCTACAAGAGACCCACCTCAGACCTAAGGACATATAGACTGAAATTGAGGGGCTGGCAAAATATATTCCATATTACATGCAAATGGAAATGAAAAGAAAGTGGGAGTAACAATACTCATATCAGATAAAAGAGACATTAAAATAAGATCATTACAGGAGACAAGGAAGGGCATTACATAATGATCAAGGGATCAATTCAAGAAGTTATACCACTTATATGTATATATGTACCCAACATAAGAGCACCTCAATACATAAGGCAAATGATAACAACTATTAAAGGGGAAACTGAAAGTAACGCAATAGTGAGGAAATGTAACATTCCACGCACACCAATGGGCATAGCATCCACACACACAAAAAAAATTAATAAGAAACAAAAGCTATAGATGATACACTGGACCAGTTGAACCTAAATAATATCTACAGGGAATTTCATCCAAAAACAGTAAATTTCACCTTTTTCTCAAGTCCACATGGAGAATTCTCCAGGATGGATCACATCTTGGGTGATAAAGACTTGGTAAGTTCTTAAAATTTGAAATAATTTGAAGCACACTTTTTGATCACAATGTTATAAGATTAGATTATTGAATACAGAAAAAAAAAACTATAAAATAAAAAAACACATTGAAGCTAAACAATATACTTTGAATTAACTACAGTCACTGAAAAGCAAAGGAGAAAAGGAAAGATATAAACATCTGAATGCAGAGTTCCAAAGAATAGCAAGAAGAGATAAGAAAACTTTCTTCAGCGATCAATGCAAAGAAATAGAGGAAAACAACAGAATGGGAAAGACTAGAGATCTCTTTAAGAAAATCAAAGATACCAAAGGAACATTTCATGCAAAGATGGGCTCGATAAAGAACAGAAATGGTATGGACCTAACAGAATCAGAAGATATTAAGAAGAGATGGCAAGAATACACAGAAGAACTGTACAAAAAAGATCTTCATGACCCAGATAATCACGATGGTATGATCACTGATCTAGAGCCAGACATCCTGGAATGTGAAATCAAGGGGCCTTAGAAAGCATCACTACAAACAAAGCTAGTGGAGGTGATAGAATTCCAGTTGAGCTATTCCAAATCCTGAAAGATGATGCTGTGAAACTGCTGCACTCAATATGCCAGCAAATTTGGAAAACTCAGCAGTGGCCACAGGACTGGAAAAGGTCAGTTTTCAATCCAATACCAAAGAAAGGCACTGCCAAAGAATGCTCAAACTACCGCACAATGGCACTCATCTCACACGCTACTAAAGTAATGCTCAAAATTCTCCAAGCCAGGCTTCAGCAATACATGAACCATGAACTTCCTGATGTTCAAGCTGGTTTTAGAAAAGGCAGAGGAACCAGAGATCAAATTGCCAACATCTGCTGGATCATGGAAAAAGCAAGAGAGTTCCAGAAAAACATCTATTTCTGCTTTATTGAGTATGCCAAAGCCTTTGACTGTGTGGATCACAAGAAACTGTGGAAAATTCTGAAAGAGATGGGAATACCAGACCACCTGACCTGCCTCTTGAGAAACCTATGTGCAGGTCAGGAAGCAACAGTTAGAACTGGACATGGAACAACAGACTGGTTCCAAAAAGGAAAAGGAGTATGTCAAGGTTGTATATTGTCACCCTGCTTATTTAGCTTATATGCAGAGTACATCATGAGAAACGCTGGACTGGAAGAAACACAAGCTGGAATCAAGATTGCTGGGAGAAACATCAGTAACCTCAGATATGCAGATGATACCACCCTTATGGCAGAAAGTGAAGAGGAACTAAAAAGCCTCTTGATGAAAGTGAAAGTGGAGAGTGAAAAAGTTGGTTTAAAGCTCAACATTCAGAAAACGAAGATCATGGCATCCAGTCCCATCATTTCATGGGAAATAGATGGGGAAACAGTGTCAGACTTTATTTTTCTGGGCTCCAAAATCACTGCAGATGGTGACTGCAGCCATGAAATTAAAAGACACTTACTCCTTGGAAGGAAAGTTATGACCAACCTAGATAGCATATTCAAAAGCAGAGACATTACTTTGCCAACAAAGGTCCACCTAGTCAAGGCTATGGTTTTTCCAGTGGTCATGTATGGTTTGAGAGTTGGACTGTGAAGAAGGCTGAGCGCCAAAGAATTGATGCTTTTGAACTGTGGTGTTGGAGAAGACTCTTGAGAGTCCCTTGGACTGCAAGGAGATCCAACCAGTCCATTCTGTAGGAGATTAGCCCTGGGATTTCTTTGGAAGGAATAATGCTAAAGCTGAAACTCCAGTACTTTGGCCACCTCATGCGAAGAGTTGACTCATTGGAAAAGACTCTGATGCTGGGAGGGATTGGGGGCCAGAGGAGAAGGGGACGACAGAGGATGAGATGGCTGGATGGCATCACTGACTCGATGGATGTGAGTGAGTCTGAGTGAACTCTGGGAGTTGGTGATAGACAGGGAGGCCTGGTGTGCTGTGATTCATGGGGTCACAAAGAGTCGGACACGACTGAGCGACTGATCTGATCTGAGAGTCACTGAAGAAATTAATGAGGAAATCAAAAAATACTTAGAAGTAATTCAAAAAAGTAATGAGAAAATAAAAAAAAATACTTAGAAGTAAATGACAATGAAAACATGGCAACTCAAAACCTATGGGATGCAGTAAAAGCAGTGCTAAGAAGAAAGTGCATGCAATATAAGCCTACCTCAAGAAACAAGGAAAAACATTGAATAAACAACTACACCTAGAGCATTTCAAAAATGAATAACAAAACCTCCCAAAGTTAGTAGAAGAAAAGAAATCATAAAGAGCAAAGCAGAAATAAATAAAAAAGAAATGAAAGAAATATTACCAAAGATCAATAAAACTAAAAGCTGGTTTTTTGTGAAGATTTAAAAAAAAAAAAAAAAAAAAAACTGAAAAAACATTAGCCAGGCTCATCAGAAAAAAAAAAAAAAAGAAGAAGAAGACTCAAATCAATAAAATTTAAAATTAAAGAGAAGTTACAATAGATAACACAGAAATACAGAGCATCATAAGGGACCCAGTTCAGTTCAGTTTAGTTGCTCAGTCATGTCTGACTCTTTGCAACCCCATGGACTGCAGTACACTAGGGCTCCCTATCCATCACCAACTTCCAGAGTTTACTCAAACTCCTGTCCATTGAGTCGGTGATGCCATCTAACCATCTCATCCTCTGTCATCCCCTTCTCCTTCTGTCTTCAAACTTTCCCAGCATCAGGGTCTTTTCAAATGAGTCAGCTCTTCGCATCAGGTGGCTAAAATATTGGAATTTCAGCTACAACATCAGTCCTTCCAATGAATATTCAGGACTGATTTCCTTTAGGATGGACTGGTTGGATCTCCTTGCAGACGAAGGGACTCTCCAGAGTCTTCTCCAGCACCATAGTTCAAAAGCATCAATTCTTTGGTGCTCAGCTTTCTTTATAGTCCAACTCTCACATCCATGCATGACTACTGGAAAAACCATAGCCTTGACTAGACAGGCCTTTGTCAGCAAATTAACGTCTCTGCTTTTTAATATGCTGTCTTGGGTTGTCATAACTTTCCTTCCAAGGAGTAAGCATCTTTTAATTTCATGGCTGCAGTCACCATCTGCAGTGATTTTGGAGCCCCCCAAAAATGTAGTCTGCCACTGTTTCCACTGTTTCCCCATCTATTTGCCATGAAGTGATGGGACCAGATGCCATGATCTTTGTTTTCTGAATGTTAAGCTTTCAGCCAACTTTTTCACTCTCCTCTTTCACTTTCATCAAGAGACTCTTTAGTTCCTCTTCACTTTCTGCGATGAGGGTGGTGTCATCTGCATATCTGAGATTATTTATATTTCTCCTGGCAATCTTGATTCCAGCTTCTGTTCATCCAGTCCAGTGTTTCTCATGATGTACTCTGCATATAAGTTAAATAAGCAGGGTGACAATATACAGCCTTGATGTGCTCCTTTTCCTATTTGGAACCAGTCTGTTGTTCCATGTCCAGTTCTAACTCTTGCTTCCTGACCTGTATACAGGTTTATCAAGAGGCAGGTCAGGTGGTCTGATATTCTCAACTCTTTCAGAATTTTCCACAGTTTATTGTGATCCACACAGTCAAAGGCTTTGGCATAGTCAACAAAGCAGAAATAGAGGTTTTTCTCGAACTCTCTTGCTTTTTTGATGATCCAATGGATGTTGGCAATTTCGTCTCTGGTTCCTCTGTCTTTTCTAAATCCAGCTTGAGGATCTGTAAGTTCACAGTTCACATATTGTTGAAGTCTGGCTTGGAGAATTTTGAACATTACTAGAGTGTGAGATGAGTGCAATTGTGTGGTAGTTTGAGCATTCTTTGGCATGGCTTTTCTTTGGGATTTGAATGAAAACTGACCTTTTCCAGTCCTGTGGCCACTGCTGAGTCTTTCAAATTTGCTGGCATATTAAGTGCAACTACTTTCACAGCATCATCTTTTAGGATTTGAAATAGTTCAACTGGAATTCTATCAATTCCACTAGTTTTGTTCTTAGGGACAAAGGGACTACTATGAGCAAATATATTCCAAAAAACTGGACAACCTCGAAGAAATAGACAAATACTTAGAAATATAGCCTTCCAAAACTGAACCAGGAAAAACAGAAAACATAAACATACCAATCAAAGGCACAGAAATGGAAACGGTATTAAAAAATCTTCCAGGGAGTTTGGGTCAAGATGGTGGAGTAGAAGGACATGAAAGCACCAAAATCTCAACTAACGTTTGAACAGTCACAGACAGGAGGAAGCTGGAATCCACCAAAAACAGATACCCCACATCAAATACCAAAAAAAAAAAAAAAAAAAAAAAACCTCAGGGAGACAGTAGGAGGTGTGCAATCATGATATAATCAAATCCAATACCTGCTGAGTGGATTACCCAAAAATTGGAGGAAAATAGTACTATAGAAGTTCTACCACTGTTGTGAAGGCTCTGAGCCCCACATCTGGCTTCCCAGACTGGGGATCCAGCAAAGGGAATGAGAATGCCTAGGAAATCTGACTTTGAAGGCCAAGGGGATTTTATCATAGGACTGCCACAGAACTGGGGGAAACAGAGATTCCACTCTCGGAGGGCACAAACAAAATCTTTCATGTACCAAGACCCAGGGGGAAAGAGCAGTGACCCCACAGGACACTGAACCAGAACTACATGCTAGTGTTGGAGGATCTCCTTTGCAGTCATGTGTCAGAAAAACCTCACTTTGGGAATGAGGGCCCTGGCAGTAGCAATCCTGGAAGATGTCCCTTTGGCCTAAGTCCACTTGGAGATTGCCATTAACCCTACCACAGATCCCATACACCCCGAGGCTGTGTCATCTCAGACCAAACAATTAACAGAGAGGGAGCCCAATGCCACCCATCAGTAGATAATTGGATTAAACTTTTATTGAGCATGGCCATGCCCACCAGAGCAAGACCCAACTTTTCCCACTGTCAGTACCTCTCATCAGGAAGATTACATAAGCCTCTTAGCTTCATATGCCAGAGAGGTGAAACAATAAGGAAGAAGAACCACAATCCCACAGGAGCAGGTAAAACAAAAACCACATCAAATAAAATTAATCAGAATGAAAAAGTAGAGGGTTATATCCCAGATGAAGAGACAAGGTAAAACCTAGAAAAACAACTAAATGAATTGGAGATAGACAAACTTCCAGAAAAAGAATTCAGAATAGTGATAGTGAAGATCATCCAGGAACTCAGAGAAAGAATGGAGAAGATGCAAGGAATATTTATTAAAGACCTCAAAGAACTAAAGAACAAATCATAGATGAATAATACATTAGAAGGAATCAACAGCAGAATAACTAAGGCAGAAGAATGAATAAGTGACCTGTAACACACAATGATGGAAATCACTGCCACAGGCAAGAAAATAGAAAAAAACAATGAAAAATTTGACAGTCTGAGAGACCTCTGGGACATCATTAAACACATCAACATCTGCATTATAGAGGCCCCAGAAGGAGAAGAGAGATAGAAAGGACTTGAAAATATATTTAAGGAGTTAATAGCTGAAAAGTCCCCTAACATGGGAAAGGATGCACATGCCAGCCATGTCCAGGAAGAACAGAGAGTCCCAAGCATGATAAACCCAAGGAGGAACACACCAAGACACATAGTAATAAAACTGACAAAAATTAAAGACAGAGATAAAATATTAAAAGCAACAAGGGAAAAATGGCAAATAATATACAAGGGAAACCCCATCAGACCATCAGCTGACTTCTCAACAGAAAATCTACAAGCCAGAAGAGAACAGCACAATATACTTAAAGTGATGTAAGGGAAGAACCTACAACCAAGAATAATCTACCCTTCAAGACTCTTCAGATCTGAAAGAGGAACCAAAAGTTTTCAGACACGTAAGTTAAGAGAATTCAGCACCACCAAACCAGCTTTACAATAAATACTAGAGGAACTTCTCTAGGCAAGAAATATAAAAGAAAAGACCTACATGAAATAAACACAAAACAATTAAGAAAATGGTAAAAAAAAAAAAAAAGGATCATACACATTAATAATTACCTTAACTGTAAATGGACTAAATGCATGAACCAAAAGATATAGACTGGCTGATGCATTTCCACTTAACATTAAACTCTCAAATTGTATGTAATAATTTTATATTGTTAGGTTAATCTTGTTTCCAAAATGGCTTGCAAATGTAACTACCTTTTAATTTTTCTCTGACTATTGATTTTGAAAACTGATAAACATCTTTTACTATTGTGATTATGTAACCATTATTAAATTAATACCATTGTATTATGATTGGTCAACAGAAAACAATGGAAGTGTGCATCATTAAAACTACCATTTAATAGGAGAACCTGTAATCACTCTCTAAAATCCAGATGCATTTCATAAAAAGCTTGGAATTTTTGGAAAAATACAAATGCCAAGGTATGGCTTTTATGCCTCAAAAGTTCAAGATATGTTTCCTATAAGCATCTGAGTTTAAAAAGAAATGGACTATATGATGATATTTTTACTTTTATCTAGCTTGTTTCACTGTTTCTATTTTGTATTCAGTAACCCCATTTCATTTAGTTTATGTATACAATTTTGCATTCCAGTGTTCTATAATAAAAAGGACCTTCTAGAACTAACACCCAAAAAAGATGTCCTTTTCATTATAGGGGACTGGAACACAAAAGTAGGAAATCAAGAAACACCTGGAGTAACAGGCAAATCTGGCCTTGGAGAACAGAATGAAACAGGGCAAAGGGTAATAGAGTTTTGCCAAGAGAATGCAGTGGTCATAGCAAACACCCTCTTCCAACATGAGAGGACTCTACACATGGACATAACTAAATAGTCAACACTGAAATCAGATTAATTATATCCTTTGCAGCCAAAGATGGAGAAGCTCTATACAGTCAGCAAAAACAAGACTGGGAGCTAACTGTGGCTCAGATCATGAACTCCTTATTACCAAATTCAGACTTAAATTGAATAAAGTAGGGAAAAACACTAGACCATTCAGGGGTCATTCAGGGACCTAAATCAAATCCCTTACAATTATACAGTGGAAGTGACAAATAGATTCAAGAGATTAGATCTGATAGACACAGTGCCTGAAGAACTATGGATGGAGGATTGTGACACTGTACAGGAGACAGGAATCAAGATCATCCCCAAGGAAAAGAAATGAAAAAAAGAAAAATGGTTGTCTGAGGAGGCCTTACAAATAGCTGTGAATAGAAGAGAAGCAAAAGGCAAAGGAGAAAAGGCAAGATATACCTATTTGAATGCAGAGTTCTAAAGAATAGCAAGGAGAGACAGAAAAGCCTTCCTCAGGGATCAGTGCAAAGAAATAGAGGAAAACAGAATGGGAAAGTCTAGAGATCTCTTCAAGAAAATCAGAGATACCAAGGGAACATCTCATGCAAAGATGGGCACAATACAAGACAGAAATTGTATAGACCTAACAGAAGCAGAGGATATCCAGAAGAGGTGGCAAGAATACACAGAAGAACTATACAAAAAAGATCTTCACAACCCAAATAATCACAATGGGGTGATCATTAGCCTAGAGCCAGCCATCTTGGAATGCAAGGTCAAGCGGGCCTTAGGAAGCATCACTACGAACAAAGGTACTGGAGGTGATTGAATTCCAGTTGAGCTATTTCAAATCCTAAAAGATGATCCTGTGAAAGTGCAGCATTCAATATGCCAGCAAATTTGGAAAACTAAGCAGTGGCCACAGGACTGGAAAAGGTCAGTTTTCATTGCAATCCCAAAGAAAGGTCATGCTAAAGAATGCTCAAAGTCCCACACAATTGCATTCATCTCACACTCTAGTAATGTTCAAAATTCTCCAAGCCAGGCTTCAACAATATGTGAACTGTGAACTTACAGATGCTCAAGCTGGATTTAGAAAAGACAGAGGAACCAGAGAGCAAATTGCCAACATCCATTGGACAATCGAAAAAGCAAGAGAGTTCCAGAAAAACATCTATATCTGCTTTATTAACTATGCCAAAACCTTTAACTGTGTGGACCACAACACACTCTGGAAAATTCTGAAAGAGATGGAAATACCAGACCACCTGACCTGCCTCTCGAGAAATCTGTATACGGGTCAGTAACCAACAGTTAGAACTGGACATGGAACAGCAGATTAGTTCCAAATAAGGAAAGGATTATGTCAAGGCTGTATATTGTCACCCTGCTTATTTAGCTTATATGCAGAGTGCATCATGAAAAATGCTGGTCTGGATGAACACAAGCTGGAATGAAGATTGCTGGGGGAATTAACGATAACCTCAAATATGCAGATGACACCACCCTTATGGCAGAAAGCAAAGAAGAACTAAAGAGCCTCTTGATGAAAGTGAAAGAGGAGAGTGAAAAAGTTGGCCTAAAACTCAACATTCAGATAACTAAGATCATGGCCTCTGGTCCCATCACTTCATGTCAAATAAATGGGAAAACAGTGACAGACTTTATTTTCTTGGGCTCCAGAATCACCACAGATAGTGACTGCAACCATGAAAATAAAACACATTTACTCCTTGGAAGGAAAGTTATGACCAACCTAGACAGCAATCTAAAAAGAAGAGAGATTATTTCACAAACAGAGGTCCATCTAGTCAAAGCTATGGTTTTTTCAGTAGTCAGGTATGGATGTGAGAGTTGGACTATATAGAAAGATGAACAGAGAAGAATTGATGCTTTTGAACTGTGGTGTTGAAGAAGACTCTTGAGAGTTCCTTGGACTGCAAGGAGATCCAGGCAGTCCATCCTAAATGAAATCAGTCCTGAATATTCATTGGAAGGACTGATGCTGAAGATGAACATCCAATACTTTGGCCACCTGATGTGAATAAATGACTCATTTCAAAAGACCCTGATGCTGGAAAAGACTGAAGGCAGGAGGAGACGGGGACAATAGAGGATGAGATGGCTGGATGGCATCACTGACTCAATGGACGTGAGTTTGAGTAAACTCTTGGAGTTGGCGATGGACAGGGAGGTCTGGCTTGCTGCAGTCCATGGGGTCACAAAGATTCGGACACGACTGAGTGACTGAACTGAACTGAACTGATGTATACAATTTCACCATCATTTTTTGTTGTTGTTTCTCAAGCCTTTGTCAAGCATAGTAGAAATGGTTTTGTACACCCATGAATGTAAATAGCATGTACGATATAATTTATATGTTAGAAAACTTGTACATTTTTGCCTAACTTAAAACTTTATGGCATTTTGATTCTACTTGTTTGACTTAGTATTAATAGAATGCTAGATTTCTAACTTATATTCCCTCAAAATTTGATATAGTTTGATGCATCCAATATTAGTGCTAAAAGGCTATATATTTAATTAGTGATTTAAAAAATAACTGAGGCTTGAAACTACTAATCTAATTCAGGTAAGATAAAAAAAATACTACATTGCTTTAAAAAAGGAAATTAACATGTAATACAGTAAGTATTATTTCAGCTTCCCAGGTGGTATTAGTGATAAAGAAGCTACCTGCCAATGCAGAAAATGTCAGAGACTCGGGTTCAATTTCTAGATTGGGAAGATCCCCCGCAACAGGGCACGGTAATCCACTCCAGTATTATTGCCTAGAAAATCGCATGGACAGAGGAGCCTGGTAAGCTATGGTTCATAGGGTTGCAGAGTCAGACATGACTGAAGCATCTTATCATGCATGCACACACAATATTATTAATTAAAATACAAATTTTGTTCAAATTTCACAAAATTTTGTGCTAGTGTCCATTATTTGTTTTCATATCTTATTCAAGATTCCAAATTGTATCCTCAGCAGAATTCCAGCAAACAGAATACAACAACACATGAAAGTGGTCATACACATGTTCAAGCAGGCTTTATCCCAAGGATTCTTCAATATATGCAAAGCAATGTGATCCATCATGTTAACAAACTGAAAGATAACAACCATATGATCATCTCAATAGCCACAGAGAAAAATTTCAACAAAGTTCAACACACATTAAAAAAAAAATAGCTCTCCAGAAAGTAAGCTTACAAGGAACATACTTCAATATTAAAGAAGGCCATATATAATGAAAGCCGTATATGACAAACCTATAGCCATCATTATTCTCAATGGTGAAAAATTGAATTAATTACCCATGGTCATCTAGTTGGTGGTTCAGAGTGAGAACCAGAACACATGTAGTCAGGATCTATATTCAGGACTCCGTTTCTAGCCACTACTTTTGATTTGATCTCCTAGTTAAGGCTCTTGTCACTTTTCTCATTACCACTGCTTGGTTGTGAAATAATGAGAATTTGGCTAAAAATGGTCTTCATTTTCTGATTTAGTGACAAAGAGTGGTTGAAATATTTGGTTCCTATGTGAACATTGTTTTGGGGCATTTCTTCTTTGTGCTCACTCATAACAGAGGCTTTGCATCTCAGTTCTCTCTGGCATAAGGTTAAAAGGATTATTTTCTCCATAAAAATAAGAAATATGTGGGGAGTGGAAGAAATAAAGTACCTTCAGGGCTCAAAGGACAGATTGTCTATATGATGGTTATACAATGTACCAACTTTGATTGATCAGTCATCACTATTTTTCAAACAAATGTGACTTATTCCATAGTCATAAAATTCTGCTTTTCTCTGTCTTCAGCATCGTCCCTAAGGTTATCCACCCTGAACAGAGGCTTGGTAGAATAACAAAGCCTATCCTATGGGAGTCCCAGTGAACCCCTGGATAATTGTAGTGATATCGGGAAAAGGGGGCAGGGAAACTAAGGTGTATTGAACATCTCCTATGGTTTGATAATTTTCCAGTCACTTTACATTATAATTTATACTTATAAAAAATGCTATTTTTTAGTGCTTATAGTATGAAAGGCACCTTACAATGTTCATTATCTCATTTAATCCTCACAGAAACTACACGGTAGTAATTATTCTTATAATGCCCATTTACAGGTGAAAAAACTGAAGTTCAAAACAGGGAAATTGTCTGATTTTGAGATCACTTGACCAATAATGGGCAGAGTTTGACTTTAATCCTAGATTTGTTTAATTCTTGTTAACTCATGCATTTTCCCCTGTAAACTGGATGTTTGGTCATAACAAAGCTTCCAAGAGTGCTTTCCAGACCAACACCTGTTGAGACAGGAATTAGAAATGAGTTTATTTTTTTTCTTTTTTTAAAATTTTATTTTATTTTTAAACTTTACAATATTGTATTAGTTTTGCCAAATATTGAGTTTTATTGACTTTAGTTAATACTGATGTCATGAAAGGGAAAAGGCCACATAGGTAGTACATTCTTATTGCACAGAAAGGAAAGAAAGACATAATTTGAAGATCCTGTGATTATAAAGGATTCCAAGAAGGAAACAAGATCCAATGAGGCTAAACTCTGTAAGCCAAATACACTTTCCTTCTGACTGACTCACTGCTCTTCTTGTTGCCTCTGTAAACGATCCAAACTATCTCTTAAATTCTTTCCGTATGTGATCCAGCTCCTTCAAATGCCTCCTGGGACAATATATGATCTGGATCTCCATCTTACATAAGTACACTTCTTTGAGATAGTGGATAATGTATGTAGAGAATACTGAGAATAATTCAACTCACAGAATCTTAAGGTGTATTTTTCTTTGTGAATTGTTAAAATTTATGTTAACAAAAAGTACCATTTACAATAGTGACAATAAGTACATTCACAAAGATGTGCAAGCATTCAGTTCAGTTCAGTTCAGTAGCTCAGTCATGTCAAACGGTTTGCGAATCCATGGACTCCAGCACACCAGGCTCCCCTGTCAGTCGTCAACTCCTGGAGTTTACTCAAACTCAAGTCCATTGAGTCAGTGATGCCATTCAAATATCTCATCCTCTGTTGTCCCTTACTCCTCCCACCTTCAGTCTTTCCAAGCATCAGGGTCTTTTCCAGTGAGTCAGTTCTTCGTATCAGGTGTCCAAAGTATTGGAGCTTCAGCTTCAGCATCAGTCCTTCCAATGATTATTCAGGACTGATTTGATGGACTGTTTGGATTTTCTGGCAGTCCAAGGGACTCTCAAGAGTCTTCTCCAACACCACAGTCCAAAAGTGTCAATTCTTTGGTTCTCAGCTTTCTTTATAGTCCAACTCTCATATCCATACATGACTACTGGAAAAACCATAGCTTTGACTAGATGGACCTTTGTTGGCAAAGTAATGTCTCTGCTTTTTAATATGCTGTCTAGGTTGGACATAACTTTTCTTCCCAGGAGCAAGCATATTTTGATTTCATGATTGCAGTCACCATCTGTTGTGATTTTGGAGCCCCCCCCCCCCCCCCCCCGCCAAAAAAAAAAGTAAAGTCTGTCTCTGTTTCCACTGTTTGCCCATCTATTTGCCATTAAGTGATGGAACGGGATGCCATGATCTTACTTTTCCAAATGTTGAGTTTTAAGCCAACATTTTCACTATCCTCTTTCAATTTCATCAAGAGGCTCTGTAGCTCTTCTTCACTTTCTGCCATAAAGACGGTGTCATCTGCATATCTGAGGTTATTGACATTTCTCCCAACAATCCTGATTCCAACTTGTGCTTCATGCAGCCCAGCGTTTCTCATGATGTACTCTGCATATAAGTTAAATAAGCAGGGTGACAGTATACAGCCTTGATATAATCTTCTCCCTGTTTGGAACCAGTCTGCTGTTCCATGTCCAGTTCTAACTATTGCTTCCTGAACTGCATACAGATTTCTCAAGAGGCAGGTTAGGTGGTCTGGCATTCCCAACTCTTGAAGAATTTTCCACAGTTTGTTGTGGTTCATACAGTCAAAGGCTTTGGCATAGTCAATAAAGCAGAAATAGATGTTTTTTGGAACGCTCTGGCTTTTTTGATGATCCAACAGATGTTGGTAATTTGATCTCTGGTTCCTGTAACTTTTCTAAAACAAGTTTGAACATGTGGAATTTCACGGTTCACATACTGTTGAAGCCTGGCTTGGAGAATTTTGAGCATTACTTTACTAGAGTGTGAGATGAGTGCAACTGTGCAGTCGTTTGAGCATTCTTTGGCATTGCCTTTCTTTGGGATTGGAATGAAACCTGACCTTTTCCAGTCCTGTGGCCACTGCTGAGTTTTCCAAATGTTCTGGCATATTGAGGGCAACACTTTCACAGCATCATCTTTTAGGATTTGAAATAGCTCAACTGGGATTCTACCATGTTCATTAGCTTTGTCCATAGTGATATTTCCTAAGGCAGACTTGACTTCACTTTTCAGGATGTCTGGCTCTAGGTGAGTAATTATCTGAGTTGTGAAAATCTTTTTTGTGTAGTTCTTTTGTGTATTCTTGCCACCGCTTCTTAATATCTTCTGCTACTCTGTTAGATCCACACCATTTCTCTCCTTTATTGTGCCCATCTTTGCATGAAATCCCTTGATATCTCTAATTTTCATGAAGAGATCTCTAATCTTTCCCATTCTATTCTTTTCCTCTATTTCTTTGCAATGATCACTGAGGAAGGCTTTCTTATCTCTCCTTGCTATTCTTTGGAACACTGCATTCACAAGAGTGTATCTTTCTTTTTCTCCTTTGATTTTTGCTTCTCTTCTTTTCACAGCTATTTATAAAACCTCCTCAGACAGCTACTTTGCTTTTTTGTGTTTCTTTTTCTTGGTGGTGGTCTTGATCCCTGTCTCCTGTACAATGTCACAAACCTCTGTCCATAATTCTTCAGGCACTTTGTCTATCAGATCTAATCATTTGAATCTATTTCTCACTTCTACTGTATAATCATAAGGGATTTTATTTAGGTCATACTTGAAAGGTCTAGTGGTTTTCCCTACTTTCTTCAATTTAAGTCTGAATTTGACAATAAGGGGTTCATGATCTGAGCCAGTCAGCTCCCAGTCTTGTTTTTGCTGACTGTATAGAGCTTCTCCATCTTTGGCGGCAAAGAATATAATTAGTCTGATTTCAGTATTGACCGTCTGGTGATGTCCATGTGTAGAATCTCCTCTTGTGTGTTGGAAGTGGGTGTTTGCTATGACCAGTGCATTCTCTTGGCAAAACTCTATTAGCCTTTGCTCTGCTTCATTCTGTACTCCAAGGCCAAATTTGCCTTTTACTCTAGGTGTTTCTTGGCTTCTTACTTTTGCATTCCAGTGCCCTAAAATGAAAAGGACATCTTTGGGGGGCATTAGTTCCAGAACGTTTTGTAGGTCTTCATAGAACTATTCATCTTCAGCTTCTTCAGGATTACTGGTTGGGGCATAGAGTTGGATTATTGTACTATTGAATGGTTTGCCTTGGAAACGAACAGAGATCATTCTGTCGTTTTTGAGACTGCATCCAAGTACTGCATTTTGGACTGTTTTGTTGACTATGATGGCTACTTCATTTCTTCTAAGGGATTCTTGCCCACAATAGTAGATATAATGGTCATCTGAGTTAAATTCACCCATTCCAGTCCGTTTTAATTTGCTGATTCCTAAAGTGTCGATGTTCACTCTTGTCATCTCCTGTTTGACCACTTTCAATTTGCCTTGATTCATGAACCTAACATTCCAGTTTCCTATGCAATATTGCTCTTTACAGTACTGGACTTTGCTTCTATCACCAGTCACATCCACAACTGGGTGTTGCTTTTGCTTTGGCTCCATCTCTTCATTCTTTGGGAGTTATTTCTCCACTAAGTGCCAGTAGCATACTGGGGACCTACCAACCTGGGGAGTTCATCTTTCAGTATTCTATCTTTTTGCCTTTTCATACTGTTCATAGGATTGTCAAAGCAAGAATACTGAAGTGGTTTGCCATTCCCTTCTCCAGTGGACCACGTTTTGTCAGAACTCTCCACAATGACCCATCCGTCTTGGGTGCCCTTACAAGGCATGGCTCATAGTTTCATTGAATTAGACAAGGCTGTGGTCCATGTGATCAGATTGGTTAGTTTTCTGTGATTGTGGTTTTCAGTTTGTCTGCCTTCTGATGGATAACAATAAGAGGCTTATGGAAGCCTCCTGATGGGAGAGACTGACTAAGCGTGAAACTGCAAGCATTACTTCTATTTCCAGAAGCTTTTCATCATCCCCAACAAATTCTTTATGCACCAAATAATAATCCCTTATTCCTCCATTCCCAAACCCTGGTAACCTCTTTTCTATTTTTAGTCCCTATTAATTTTCATACATTATGTACCTTATATAAGTAGAATTGTACACTATTTGTTCTTTTGTGTCTGGCTTATTTCACTATGGATTGTGTTTACAAGCATCATCCATGCTGCCCATGTATCTGAATTTGCTTCCTTTTTAAGGTTGAATAATGTTCCATTTTATGTAGTAGCACATTTTGTTTATCAACTCATGTGTTTATAGAAATTTGAATTGTTTCTATTTTTTGGCTATTCTGAATATTGCTATTAAGAATGTTTTTGTACAAGTATCTGTGTCCCTGATTTCAATTCTTTTGGGTATACACCCAAAGAATATTCATAGGACCATATGGTAATTTTATGTTTGAATTTTTGAGGAACTGCCATACTGTTGTACACAGTAGTTGCCCCATTTTAGATTCCTAACAGCAAGACCCAAGCGTTCTAATTTTTTTCAAATCCTGACCAGAATTCTTATTTTTTTTTCTAAAAAATAATAGCCATCCTGCTGAAATGGCATCCTGTGAAATGGCATCTGTTTATAGTTTTGAATAGCACCCCCCTAACAGAAAAGGAAATGGCAACCCACTCCAGTATTCTTGCCTGGAGAATCCCAGGGACAGAGGAGCTTGATGGGATGCCGTCTATGGGGTTGCAGAGAGTCGGACACAACTGAGGCAACTTAGCAGCAGCAACAGAAACAATTAATGAAATTGAGCAGTTTCTCATGAATTTACTGTACACTGATATTCTTTTTAGGAGAATTATCTATTCCAGTTATTTGCTTATTTATGAATTAAGTTGTTTGCATTTTATTTTGAATTTTAGGGCTCATTTATATTTTGGATATTAACCCCTTCTGAGATATATGATTTGCAAATATTTTTTCTCAATCTGCAAGTTGTCACTGTGTTGATAGATGCTTTCATTTGATATGACAGAACTTTTAAATTTGATGAAGTCCAATTTTTCCATTTTTTCTTTTGTTACTTGTGTGTTTCATGCCATAGCCTAGAAATTGTTTGCCAAATCTAATGTCATAAAAATTTACCCTATATTTTCTGCTCAGAATTTTAGTTTTTATGTTTAGCTATTTCTACTTCATCCATTTTGAGTTAATGCTTGTACATGGGTTAAGGTAAGGGTCCAATTTCATTTTTTTTGTGTGTGTGTGGATAACAACTTTTAATTTTTCCATACAGAGTTCTAACTGTTGCTTCTTGACCCATATACAGGTTTCCCAGTATATCAAATTTCCAAGCACCATTTGTAGGAAAGACTCTTTTCTCCCCATTGAATAGTCTTAGCTCACTTGTCTAAAATCACTTAGCTATATATGCGTGTAAATATGTTGGGGCTCTCTATTCTATTCCATTAGTCTATATGTCTATTCTTATGCCACAACCATACTGTTCTGATTATGTTAAATTTACAGTAAGATTTGAAACCAAGAATTTTGAGTTCTCCAACTTTGGTTTTCTTTTTCAAGAGTTTTTGTGGTGTCTTGAGATTACATATGAAATTGCATATGAATTTTTCTACTTCTGCAAAAATGTCATTGGGATTTTTACAAGGATTGCATTATACCTACAGATCACTTTGTTTAATTCTGTCATTTAACAAAATTGTCATTTAACAATATTAAGTCTTCCAATCCATTGCTATAAGATGTCTTTCCATTTATTTATGTCTTCTTTAATCTCTTTCAGAAATGTTTTGTAGTTTTCAGTATACAAGTCTTTTGCATCTTTGGTTAAATTTATTCCTAAGTATTTTATCCATTTTGATGCTATTGTAAGTGGAATTTTTTACCTTAATTCCTTTTAGGATAGTCACAATATTATATTCATTTCAGGTATACAACACAATGATTCAGTATTTTTACAGATTATACACCATTAAAAGATATTTTGTGTTCATTTTTTTATCCTGGAACTTGCTGAATTCATTTATTGGTGCTGTCTTTTTGTGTGTGGGTATGTAGGATTTCTATATATAAGATAGCACCATCTTCTAACAAGTTGGATTATTTAATTTCTTTTCCTTGCCTAAGTGCTCTGGATAGAATTTCTAGTAATATGCTGAATAGAAGTGGCTAAATAGGGCATCCTCACTTTGATACTGATCCTAGAAGAAAAACTTTCATTCTTTTACCATCGAGTATAATCTTAGTTATTTTCACATGTACCTTAATCATGTTGAGGCGGTTTTCCTTCTACTCTCAGTTTATCGTGGGGTTTTATCTTGAAATGGTGTTTACTTTTGCCAAATGAATTTTTTGAATCAATTGAAATGATCATGTCTTTTATTTTCTCTTCATTCTATTAATGTGGTGTATTACATTGTTTGACATTCATATGTTGAAACATTCTCTTATCTTTGACTAGACTTGACATCAGGGTACTAGCCTCATAGAAGGAGTTTGGAAGTGTTGTATTCCTTTTTCTTTGTTTGTTTGTTTGTTTTTTGAGAGTTTGACAATTGATTTAATTCATTGAATGCTTGATATAATTCAACAGAGAAGCCATCTGGTCCTGGGCATTTTGTTATTGTTAAGACTTTTGAAATTACTGATCCAACCTTCTTACTATTACAGATAAATTCTGACTTTCTATTTCTTTATGATTCAGTTTGGTAGATTATATGTTTCTAGGACTTTGTACATTTTCACTAGGCTGTCCAATTTGTTGGTTTACAATTATCTATATAATTATAATCCCTTTTTCTGTAATATTAGTATTAATGTTCCCAGTTTCATATCTGATTTGAGTGATTTGAGCTCTTTTTTTCCCCTTAGTCAATCTAACTAAATCTTTGTCCATTTTATTGATATTTTCAAGTAAAACACATTTTATTTTATTGATATTTCTCTATTATCTTCTATTCTCATTTTCTTCCCCCCTACTCTAATCTATATTGTTTCCTTCCTCGCTAGCTTTAGCTTTAGTTGTTCTTCTTTATCACATTTCTTAATATTCAAAGTTAGGTATTGATTTGAGGTCTATTTACATTTTTTAAATTTTATTAAAGACTATTTTTTAGAGCAGTTACAGGTTTACAATTGTAAACCTATTGAAAGTATTGTAAGATTATTGTGAAGATTTACCACATACCTCTGGTCCAGCACATGCATACACTTCTCTATTATCAACAGTACTCACCAGAATTGTACATTTTTAAATTGATGATTAACTTATATTGACACATCAGAATCACAAAAACTCTTAGTTTAGCTTAGGGTTCACTCTTGGTTTTGTACATTCTGTAGATTTAGAAGATGACATATACCTATTATTTTATTTTATTTTTGCTTTATTTTTTGAAAGAACAGTTTGCTCTATTCTGGATGGCAACAACTGAGTGGGGTGGCACTGTGTGTGAGGACAGACTCCTGTCCAAAGGCTGACTCCTCCAGTGACCATTAGTGGGCAATAACATTTTTAGAGAAAGGGAAGGGACTATATGTAGAAATAGCACACTCAGCTCTGATTGTCATCTTGAAATTAGTCATGCAGTGGTCTGATCAGCATCATCTTGATTGCTTTGTTTAATTCATTGTTAGCTAATTTTATTAGATTATAGTTACTTTAATTACTGTGTTATTTTCTGCTGTACAGCAAAGTGAATAAGCTATATGTTTACCTATGTGCTCTCTTTTTTGGATTTCTTTCGCATTTAGACCATCACAGAGCATTGAGTAGACTTTCGCTGTACAGTAGGTTCTCATTATTTATTTTATACATAGCATAAAATAGTATCAGTAGTATATATATGTATGTATGTATATCAATCTCAATCTCCCAATACATCCCACCTTTCTTTTTTCCCTTAGTATGGTATCCATACATTTATTCTCTATGTCTATTTCTGCTTTGCAAATAAGATCATCTAAACCATTTTTATAGATTCCACATATATGTTTAAATATACAGTATTTGTTTTTCTCTTTCTGATTTACTTCACTGTTTATGATAGACTCTATGTCCATCCATGTCACTGAAAATGGCACAATTTTGTTCCATTTTGTACCTGAGTAATATTCCACTATATATATGTACCATATATCCATTACCTTGTTAATGGACATTTATGTTGCTTACATGCCTTGGTTATTTAAAATAGTGATTCAATAAATATTGAGGTGTATGTATCTTTTCAAATTATGGTTTTCTCTGGATATATTCCAAGGAATGTGATTGCAGGATCATATAGTAAGTTTATATTTTTAATGTGTGTACTTTCAACTATAAATTTCCCCCCAGCACTACTTTTCTGAAGCCATAACTTTAGGTATGCTGCAGCTTCATTTTTATTTGTTTCACGGTGTTTTCTAATTTCTATTTTATTTTTTCCTTTAGCTTATCTTTTGTTTAATAATTCATGAATTAATTTCCAAATAGTTGTTAATTTTCTATTTTTCTTTCTACTGTTGATTTTTGCTTCAATCCATTATGATCAGATAAGATACATTGTATACTTGCAATCTTTTCCAGTTGATTAAGTCATTTTGTAGCCCAACATGTTGCCTATCCTGAAGAATGTTCCATATGTATTATAGAAAGATACTTTTTGTGGTGGAGTGTCTGAATGTGTTTTAGGTTTGATTAGTTTATGTTGTTGTTCAAGTTCACCATTTTCTTAATGAACTTCTGATTTTCTATCCATTACTGAAAGTGATGTATTGATATCTCCTTCTACATTGCCTTTCCTTGTGGCTCAGATGGTTAAGAATATGCCTGCAATGTGGGAGACTTGGGTTTGTTTCTCGGATCAGGAAGATCCCCTGAGGAAGGGAATGGCTACCTACTGCCGTATTCTTGCCTGGAGAAATCCGTGGACAGACAAGCCTGGCCAGCTATAGTCCATGGGGTTGCAAAGAGTAGGACACAACTGAGCAACTAGCAGTAGTATTGTTGAACTATTTCTCCCTTCAATATTGTCAATGTTTGCTTCATATATTTTGTAGTGCATAAAATGGTGTGTGTGTGTGTGTGTGTGTGTATAGATATATTTACAATTGCTATATCTTATTGATGAATTGATGGAGGTATTGATATACAATGTCCTTCTTTGTCTCGTAGCAGGTTGTTTTACTTAAAGTTTGATATTAGTATAGCCAATTACTTTTTATTGTTATTGTTTATGTGGAATATCTTCTCCCATCCTCTCACATTCAACCATTTTATTGTTACATATAAAATGCGACTCTTGTATATAACATATAATTGGATCATGTTTTTTCTTTAAATCAGTTCTGCTAGTTTATTCCTTCTGAATGGAGAAATTTTAAACCATTTATGTTTAAAGCAATTACTGATAAAGGAAGATTTTCCTCTGTCATTTTGCTATCTTTTCATATATCTCATAGCTTTTTGTCTCTCATGTCATCCATTATTGCTTTTGTTTGTGTTCAGTTGGTTTTTTTGTAGTGACGTGTTTGATTCCCTTCTCATTTCCTTGTGTGTATATTCTATAGATATCTTCTTTGTGGTTACCATGGGGATTGGATACCACATACTAAAGTTGTAAGTATCTAATTTGATATCAATATAATTTTATTTCCATACAAACCTTCTATTCCCACATAGTCCCATCCCTTTTTAAGTTATTGGTGTCATAAATTGCATTTGTACACAATATGTGGCCAATAATATAGACTTATAATTGTTTGTAAGCATTTGTCCTTTAAATACTGTAGAAAAAATAAAAGTGAAGTTATAAGTAAAGAGTAATTATACTGTACAAGAGAATTTTATATCTTCATATGGCCTTAAGTTGTTCTGTGAGAAGTGAAAATGTTAGATACTCAGTTGTGTCTGACTCTTTGTGATCACATGGACTTTAGCCTGCAGGCTCCTCTGTCCATGGAATTGTCCAGGCAAGAAAATTGGAGTGGGTAGCCATTCCCTCCTCCAGGGGATCTTCCCAACCTAGGGATCAAACTCGCTCTACCATCCTTTTATTTCACCCTAAAGGAACATCATTAGCCATTTTTGTACGGTCATCCTAGCGGTAATAAAATCACTCAGATATTGTCTATCTAGGAATATTTGAGTCTCTCCCTTTTAAAAAAATGTGACAAAATATAAATTACAAAAATTTATCATTTTTAACGTTTTAAGTGTAGAGTCCCATGGCATTAAGTACATTCAAATTATTATGCAACCATCATCACCATCCATCTCTAGAAACTTTTCACATTCTCAATGCAAAATTCTGTACCTATTAGATAGTAACTGCCATTTCTCCCCATCCAGTCCCTGGGAGCCACCATCCTACTTTCTGTCTCTGAATTTGACTAATTGAAGTTACCTGACGTAAGTGGAATCATGCAATAGTTGTTCTTTTCTGATTGGCTTACTTAATTATCATATCTTCAAGTTTCTTCCATGTTGTAACATGATTTTTTTTTTGTGGTGACATGTTTTGATTCCCTTTTTATTTCCTTTTGTTTATATTATGCTGATATTTGCTCCTGGTTACCTTGGGAATTATATATAACATCCTAAAGTTATATGTTTTGTCAGATATACTACTCCCAGCTGACACATTTTTTAGCTTTTTAGATATATCATCCATCTACCTTCTGATGAGAAATTGGCTGATAATTTTATTGAGAATCACTTGTATATAATGAGTCATTCGTTGTTGTTCTCATGATTCTTTTTGATTTTGCTTATCAAAAGTTTTTAATGTATCTTTGTGTGTCTGTCCTTGGTTTATCCTATTTGGAATTTACTAAGCATCTTGAACTTATACATTCATGTATTTATTAAAATTTGGGAAGTTTTTCAGGTATTATTTTTTTTTAAATAATCTGTCTTCCCTCTACTATTTCCTTTTCTGTGACTGTCATATTATATTATATACTTTTTTCCTGCTTGATGATGTCCCACAAGTCTCTTTGGCTCTTTTCCATTTTCTTAATTTCTTTATTCTCTGCTCTTCCAACTTGATCATTTCAAATATCTTTTCTTCTTATTTGCTGATTCTTTTTTTCTGCCTCCTCAGATCTGCTGTCAAATTTCTCTAGTGAAGATTTTATTTAGTTTTTTTAATATTGGAATTTCCATTAGGTCCATTATGAAAACTTCTATCTCTTGATATTCTTATTTTATTAATCAATCAATTTGGATTTTCTTTAATTTTTGCCTCTGTTTTCCCTTAGTACTTTAGGTATATTTAAGACAATAGTTTTTAATTTTTTCGTTTGGTAAGTCAATTATCTGGGCTTCCATGTAGATGGCTTTTGCCAATTTAACTTTTCTCTTTGACTGTGCCATGTTTACCTTGTTTCTTTTTGTGTCTCGTAATTTTTGTTGAAACTTGGGCATTTGATTATTATAACAAAATAACTGAAGATTAGATTCCCTTCTCATCATTTTTTAAATTATTTAATTCTACAGTACATTTATTTTGAGACTTTTTCAAACTATTTTAATAAAAGCTTTTCTTGTCATGTGTACTTACCAATATCTTTGTTTTTATTTTTTTTTACTTTTTAATTGATTTATTTATTTTAATCGGAGGTTAATTACTTTATAATATTTTGATGGTTTTTGCCATACAATAACGTGAATCAATCACGGGTATACATGTGTCCCCCCATCCTGAATCCGCCTCCCACCTCCCTCCCCACCCTGTCTCTCTGGATTGTCCCAGAGCACAGACTTTGAGTGCCCTGCTTCATGCATCAAACTTGCACTGGTCATCTATTTTATATATGGTAATATACATGTTTCAATGCTATCCTCTCAGATCATTCCACCCTCACCTCCCAGAGTCCAAAAGTCTGTTCTTTACATCCGCATCTCTTTTGCTGCCCTACATGTAGGATCGTCATTACCATCTTTTTAAATTCCACATATATGCATTAATATACAGTATTTGTCTTCTCTTTCTGACTTACTTTACTGTGTATATTAGGCTCCAGGTTCATCCACCTCATTAGAACTGATTCAAGTGTGCTCCATTTTATAGCTAAGTAATATTCTATTCTGTGTATGTACCACAACTTCCTTATCCATTCATCTGCTGATGAACATCTAGGTTGCTTTAATGTCCTAGATATTGTAAATACTGCTGCAATGAATATTGGGGTACATGTGGTTTTCTAGGGGTGTATGCCCAGTAGTGGGATTGTTGGGTCATATGACAGTTTTATTCCCAGGTTTTTAAGGAATCTCCACACTGTTCTCCATAGTGTCTGTGCTAGTTTGCATTCTCACCAACATTGTAAGAGGGTTCCCTTTTGTTCACATCCTCTAATATTTATTGTTTGTAGAGTTTTTGATGATGGCCATTCTGACAGGTGTGAGATTGATTTGCATTTCTCTAAAAATGAGTGATGTTGAGCATCTTTTCATGTGCTTATTAGCCATCTGTATGTCTTCTTTGGAGAAATGTCTGTTAAGTTCTTTTGCCCAGTTTTTCATTGGCCTGTTTGCATGTTAAACTGGTGTTTTGGCAGAGATTTACTTGCAAGGTAAAAGCGCAAACAAGCTAAAACAAAACAAAACACCAAAAAAAAAAAAAAAGAAAAGAAAACACTGATATATCCCAGTCTTTGCAGACTGACTCTGTTCTGAGTCATCCCTTCAGCAAATAACTAAACTTTCTCTGAACTCAGGGGTTCAGGGATCAGTCCGAGGTACAAGGTTAAGGTCTTTTCATGTCTTATCTGAGCATGTGTCTTCTCTGGACCTGCACATACTTTCTAAAGTTTCACATATACATGGTTGCTTTTGAATGTCTTAAATTTTTAGGCTCATCTCAGTTTCTCCTCTGGGCCTTTGGTATTCTATTGTATGTCTCCACTTGTAACTCTTTGCCACAAATGTCAGTGGATTTGTAATACCATTACAGCTTTTAAAAGCAGTGTCTGCCGGTTCTCACCCATGTTTCAGTTTTGCAAGATAGAAACCAAAAGGTTAGTCCTTCAGTTAGCTCCCAGGCAGGGTAGAAGAGTTGTACACTGTAATTTGCAAATTAGACCTCTCTTTTGAGGTGGGGAACTAGAAACTGACCAACTGCTTATCAAGACCACAATCTTCATCACAAAAGGGAGAGTATTGGGGGACGGTATTACTCAGCCATTAAAAAGAATACATTTGAATCAGTTCTAATGAGGTGGATGAAACTGGAACCTATTATACAGAGTGAAGTAAGCCAGAAAGAAAAACACCAATACAGTATACTAACGCATATACATGGAATTTAGAAAGATGGTAACGACAACCCTGTAAGTGAGACAGCAAAAGAGACACAGATGTATAAAACAGTCTTTTGGACTCTGTGGGAAAGGGAGAGTGTGGGATGATTAGGGAGAATGACATTGAAACATGTATAATATCATATACGAAACAAATTGCCAGTCCAGGTTCGATGCATGATACTGGATGCACGGGGCTTGTGCACTGGGACGACCCAGAGGGATAGTACGGGGAGGGACGAGGGAGGAGGGTTGAGGATGGGGAACACGTGTATACCTGTGGTGGATTCATGTTGATGTATGGCAAAACCAATACAATATTGTAAAGTAATTAACCTCCAAAAAAAAAAAAAATCCTAAGATTTTCCTACTGTTTTGAAGATATTTTTTTCTTGTTTGAGAATTTTCTTCATTGCTGTAATTTTTAAATTAATACTTCTGAAACTTTTACTACCACATGTTAAACATTTTTTAATTTATTTATTTTAATTGATGGATACTGGCTTTATAATACTGTGTTGATTTCTACCATACATCAACATGAATCAGCCATAAGTATACATTTGTCCACTCTCTCTTGAGATTTCCTTCCACCTCCTACCCATTTCCACCCATCTAAATTGTTACAGAGCATTGGTTTGTGTTTCCTGAGTCGTACAGCAAATTCCCATGGTCTCTCTAATTAATATATTGTAGTGTATATGTTTCCATGCTACTCTCTCCATTCGTCCCACACTCTCCTTCCTCCCCTCAGCCCATGTCCATAAATGTATTCCCTATATCTGCATCTCCGATGTTTCCCTTCAAATAGGTTCATCAGCACAATCTTTCTGGATTAATATATAGCATGGATGTCACAACATTAGACAACACCTGTTTTTCTCTTTTTAAATTAAGTACCTCTGCATAATAAGCTCTAGGTTCATCCACCTCTTAGAACTGATTCAAATGCATTATTTTTTATGCTTGAGTAATATTCCATTGTATATATGTCCATAGCCTCTTTATCCATTCACCTGTTGATGGACATCTAGGTTGCTTCCATGTCCTCGCTATTATAAATAATGTTGCAATGAACATTGAGGTACATGAGTCTTTTTTGATTTGTGGTTTCTTCAAGGTATATGCCAATAGTGAGATTGCTGTGTCAAATAGTTTCATTCCCAGTTTTTTTTTTTTTTTTTTTTTAAGGAATCTCTGTACTGTCTTCCATAGTGGCTGTATCAATTTACATTCCCACCAACAGTGCAAGAGGGCTCCCTTTTCTCTGCACCTTCTCCAGCATTTATTGTTTGTGGCTTTTTTGAAGTAGGTCACTGTGACCAGTGTGAGGTAATATCTCATTGCAGGTTTGATTTGCATTTCTCTGCTTATGAGTGATGTCAGGCATCTTTTCATGTGTTCATTAGCTATCTGTATGTCTCTTAGGAGAAATATCTGTTCAGTCTTTTGCCCAATTTTTGATTGAGTTGTTTGTTTTTCTGGTATTAAGTTGGATGAGCTGCTTGCATGTTTTGGAAAATAATCTCTGTCAGTTGTTTCATTTGCTATTATTTTCTCCCATTCTGAGGGTTGTCTTTTCACCTTCTTTATAGTTTCCTTTGCTGTGTAAAGCTTTTAAGTTTAATTAGGTCCCACTTGCTTATTTTTGTTTTTATTTCCACTACTATAGGAGATGTACAATAGAGGATCTTGCTATGATTTATGTAATTGAGTGTTCCTCTTATGTTTTCCTCTAAGAGTTTTATAGTTTCTGGTCTTACATTTAGGTCTTTAATTCATTTTGAGTTTATCTTGAAGTATGGTGTTAGGAAGTGCACTAATTTCATCCTTGTACACATAGCTCTCCAGTTCTCCCAGCACTGCTTGTTAAAGAGATTATCTTTTCCCCATTGTATATTCTTGCCTCCTTTGTGAAAGATAAGGTTCCCATATGTGTGTGGATTTATGTATGGGTTTTCTATCTTTCACCATTTCTATATTTCTGTTTTTGTGACAGTACCATACTGTCTTGATGATTGTAATTATGTAGTGTAATCTGAAGTCAGGAAGATTGATTCTTTCAACTCCATTCTTCTTTCTCAAGATTCCTTTCACAAAACAATTAAGAAAGAACGTATATATCAAAAATTACTTTACATGAAAATGGATTAAATGCTCCAACAAAAAGATACAGGTTGGCTGAAAGGATTAAAAAAAAATCCACATATATATGCTGCCTACAAGAGACCCACTTCAGACCTAGGGACACATGCAGACTGAGCTGATGGAAAGTGAGAAGATGGAAAAAGATATTACATGAAAATACAAATAAAAAAATGCCTCAATAACAATTGTATCAGACAATATAGACTGCAAAATAACAAACATTAGAAGAGACAAGTAAGAACACTACATAATGATCTGGGAATCAATTACAGAAGATGTAAGCATTGCAAATATTTATGTACCCAATATAAGAGCACCTCAATACATGAGGCAAACAGTAATAGACATAAAAGGGGAAATTGACAGGTTAAATAATAATAATAACAGTAGGGGACTTTAACACCACGCTTACATCGAAGGGCAGATCATAAAAGAGAAAAGTAATGAGGAAACACAAGCTTTAAAATGACACATTAGGCCAGATCAATCTAACTGATATCTTTAGGACATTCCATCCAAATGCAGAAGAATACAGTTTATCCTCAAGTGCATATGGAACAATCTCCAAGATAGATCACATCTTGAGTCACAAATCAAGCCTTGGTAAATTTAAGAAAATTGAAATCTTATCAAGCATCTTTTCTGACCACAGTGCTATGAGACTAGTTATCAATTACAGGGAGAAAAGCTGCAAAAAAACACAAACATATTAGAATTAAACAATATATTTCTAAATAACCAACAGGATACTGAAGAAAAAAAAAAAGAGGAAATTAAAAATACCTAGAAACAAATGACAATGAAAATATAATGATTCAAAATCTGTGCAGGCAGTAAGAGCAGTTGTAAGAGAGCAGTTTATTGCAAGACAATACTACCTCAATAACAAAAAAGAAAAAAAGCATCAAATAGTCAATCAAACCTTACACCTAAAGCAACTGGAAAGAAAAGAACAAAAATCACCAATGTTAGCTGAAAGAAAGAAATCATAAAGAGCAGGAATAAAGGGAAAAGAGATGAAGGAACAACAATAAAAATCAATAAAGTTAAAAGCTGTTTATCTTAGAAGATAAACAAAATTGACAAGGCATTAGCCAGGTTTATCAAGAAAAATCTTCAGAAGACTCAAATCAACAAAATTAGAAATGAGAAAAGAGAGGTTACAACTGACAATGGAGAATTGTAAAGAACCATATACTATCATGAGCAACTATATGCCAATAAAATGGACAACCTGGAAGAAATGGACAGATAATTAGCAAAGTTCAACCTTCCAGGAATGAATCAGGAAGAAATAGAAATTTTGAATAAGCCAATCACAAGAACTGAAGTCAAAACTGTGATTTTAAAAAATCCCCCAATAACAAAAGCTCAGGGCCAGATGGCTTCAAAGGTGAAATATATTAAACATTTAAAGGAGAGTTAAGCCTATCCTTCTCAAGCTCTTACAAAAAGTTGCAGAAGAAGGAACACTTCCAAACTCATTCTACAAGCCCATCATCGCCCTGGTACCAAAACTAGAAAAACATGCCACAAAAAAATAAAATTACAGGTTTATATCACTGATGATCATAGGTGCAAATATCCTCAACAAAATTCTAATGAACAGAATCCAAAAACACATTTAAAAGAATCATACACTATGATCGTCAAGTTTATCCAAGGGATACAGGAATTCCTCAATATATACAAATCAATAATTGTGATAATCATATTTACAAATTAAAAGATAAAAATCATATGATCATCTCAATCGATAGAGAAAAAGCCTTTGACAAAATTCAGTATCCATTTATGACAAAAACTCTCCAGAAAGTGGGCATAGAAGGAACCTAATTCAACATAATAAAGTTCATATGTGATAAACCCACAGCAAACATTATTTTCAACAGTGGAAAACTGAAAATACCTCATCTAAGATCAAGAACAAGACAAGGGTGCTCACTCTTGTCACTATAATTCAACAAAGTTTTGGAAGTCCTAGGCAGAGTAATATGACAATATAAAGAAATAAAAGGCATCTAGTTTGGAAAAAAAGAAGTAGAACTCTCACTCTTTGCAGAAGACATGATACTATACATATAAAACCCTAAAATAATATCAAAAAATATTTAGAGCTAATCAGTGAATTTAGTAAATCACAGGATACAAAATCAATACACAGAAATCCATTTCATTCAGAAATGAAAATTCTGAAAGAGATATTAAAGAATCAATCTCATTCACCATTGCAACAAAAAGAATAAAATACCTAGAAATAAATTAACCTAAGCAGAAAAAAGAGCTATATATCAAAAACTATAAGACATTGACTGCCTTATGATCCAGCAATCCCACTGCTGGGCATACACACCGAGGAAACCAGAAGGGAAAGAGACACGTGTACCCCAATGTTCATCGCAGCACTGTTTATAATAGCCAAGACATGGAAGCAACCTAGATGTCCATCAGCAGATGAATGGATAAGAAAGCTATGGTACATATACACAATGGAGTATTACTCAGCCATTAAAAAGAATACATTTGAATCAGTTCTAATGAGGTGGATGAAACTGGAGCCTATTATACAGAGTGAAGTAAGCCAGAAGGAAAAACATAAATACAGTATACTAATGCATATATATGGAATTTAGAAAGATGGTAACAATAACCTGGTGTACGAGACAGCAAAAGAGACACTGATGTATAGAACAGTCTTATGGACTCTGTGGGAGAGGGAGAGGGTGGGAAGATTTGGGAGAATGGCATTGAAACATGTAAAATATCATGTAGGAAACGAGTTGCCAGTCCAGGTTCGATACATGATGCTGGATGCTTGGGGCTGGTGCACTGGGACGGCCCAGAGGGATGGTATGGGGAGGGAGGAGGGAGGAGGGTTTGGGATGGGGAACACATGTATACCTGTGGCGGATTCATTTTGATATTTGGCAAAGCTAATACAATTATGTAAAGTTTAAAAATAAAATTAGAGGAAAAAAAAATGTAAAAAAAAAAAAAAAAAGAAATCAAAGACAACATATATTGTGAAAATAACTAAACAACCCAAAGCAATCTACAGATTCAATGCAATCTCTATCAAATTATCAATGGCATTTTTCACAGAACCAGAAAAAAAGAATTCAAAATTTGTATGGAAACACAAAAGATCCCTTTTACCCAAAGAAATCTTGAGAAAGAAGAAGGAGGCCGGAGGAATCAACCTTCCTGACTTCAGATAATACTACAAAGCTACCCCACGTCCAAGGTAAGAGAAACCCAAGTAAGATGGTAGGTGTTCAGAGAGGCATCAGAGGGCAGACACAGAAACCATAATCACAGAAAACTAGTCAATCTAATCACACGGACCACAGCCTTGTATAACACAATGAAACTAAGCCATGCCATGTGGGGCCACCCAAGATGGGCGGGTCAAGGTGGAGAGGTCTGACAGAATGTGGTCCACTGGAAAAGGGAATAGCAAACCACTTAAGTATTCTTGCCTTGAGAACCCCATGAACAGTATGAAAGGCAAAATGATAGGATACTGAGAGGAAATACCCAGGTCAGTAGGTGCCCAAATTGCTACAGGAGATCGGAGGAGAAATAATTCCAGAAAGAATGAAGGGATGGAACCAAAGCAAAAACAATACCTAGTTGTGCATGTGACTCATAATAGAAGCAAGGTCTAATGCTGTAAAGAGCAATATTGCATAGGAACCTGGAATATTAGGTCCATGAATCAAGGCAAATTGGAAGTAGTAAAACAGGAGATGGCAAGAGTGAACGTCGACATTCTAGGAATCAGCGAACTAAAATGGACTGGAATGGGTGAATTTAACTCAGATGATCATTATATCTATTACTGTGGGCAGGAATCCCTTAGAAGAAATGGAGTAGCCATCACGGTCAACAAAAGAGTCCGAAATGCAGTACTTGGATGCAGTCTCATAAACGACAGAATGGTCTCTGTTCATTTTCAAGGCAAATCATTCAATATCACAGTAATCCAAGTCTATGCCCCAACCAGTAACGCTGAAGAAGCTGAAGTTGAACGGTTCTATGAAGACCTACAAGACCTTTTAGAACTAACACCCAAAAAAGATTTATTTTCATTATAGGGGACTGGAATGCAAAAGTAGGAAGTCAAGAAACACCTGGGGTACCAGGTAAATTTGGCCTTGGAATGCGGAATGAAGCAGGGCAAAGGCTAATAGAGTTTGCCAAGAGAACGCACTGGTCATAGGAAACACCCTCTAAGACAACAACACAAGAGAACACTCTACACATGGAAATCACCATATGGTCAACACCGGAATCAGATTGATTATATTCTCTGCAGCCAAAGATAGAGAAGCTCTTTACAGTCAGCAAAAACAAGACCAGGAGCTGACTGTGGCTCAGATCATGAACTCCTTATTGCCAAATTCAGACAATATGAAGAAAGTAGGGAAAACCACTAGACCATTCAGGTATGGCATAAATCAAATTCCTTATGATTACACAGTAGAAGTGAGAAACAGATTTAAGGGACTGGATCTGATAGAGTGCCTGATGAACTATGGACTGAAGTTCATGGCATTGTACAGAAGACAGGGATCAAGACCATCCCCATGGAAAAAAAAATGCAAAAAAGCAAAATGGCTGTCCGGGGAGGCCTTACAAATAGCTGTGAATAGAAGAGAAGTGAAAAGCAAAGGAGAAAAGGAAAGATATAAACATCTGAATGTAGAGTTCCAAAGAATAGCAAAGAGAGATAAGAAAGCCTTCCTCAGTGATCAATGCAAAGAAACAGAGGAAAACAACAGAATGGGAAAGACTAGAGATCTCTTCAAGAAAATTAGATACCAAGGGAACATTTCATGCAAAGATGGGCTCGATAAAGGACAGAAATTGTATGGACCTAACAGAAACAGAAGATATTAAGAAGAGGTGTCAAGAATACAGAGAAGAACTGTACAAAAAAGATCTTCACGACCAAGATAATCAATCACGATGGTGTAATCACTCACCTAGAGCCAGACATCCTGGAATGCAAAGTCAAGTGGGCCTTAGAAAGCATCACTACAATCAAAGATAGTGGAGGTGATGGAATTCCAGTTGAGCTATTTCAAATCCTGGAAGATGATGCTGTGAAAATGCTGCACTCAATATGCCAGCACATTTGGAAAACTCAGCAGCAGCCACAGGAGTGGAAAAGGTCAGTTTTCATTCCAATCCCAAATAAAGACAATGCCAAAGAATGCTCAAACTACTGTACAATTGCACTCATCTCACATGCTAGTAAAGTAATACTCAAAATTCTCCAAGCCAGGCTTCAGCAATATGTGAACCGTGAACTTCCAGATGTTCCAGCTGGTTTTAGAAAAGGCAGAGGAACCAGAGATCAAATTGCCAACATCCGCTGGATCATCAAAACAGCAAGAGAGTTCCAGATAAATATCTACTTCTGCTTTACTGAGTATGCCAAAGCCTTTGACTGTGTGGATCTCAATAAACTGTGGAAAATTCTGAAAAAGATGGGAATACCAGACCTTCCTTTTGAGAAATCTGTATGCAGGTGAGGAAGCAACAGTTAGAACCAGACATGGAACAACAGACTGGTTCCAAATAGGAAAAGGAGTAGGCGAAGGTTGTACATTGTCACCCTGTTTATTTAACTTATATGCAGAGTACATCATGAGAAATACTGAGCTGGAAGAAGCACAAGCTGGAATCAAGATTGCTAGGAGAAATAGCAATAACTTCAAATATGCAGATGACACCACCCTTATGGCAGAAAGTGAAGAGGAACTAAAAAGCCTCTTGATGAAAGTGAAAGAGGAGAGTGAAAAAGTTGGCTTAAAGCTCAACATTCAGAAGACTAGGATCATGGCATCTGGTCCCATCACTTCATGGGAAATAGATGGGGAAACAGTGGAAACAGTCTCAGACTTTATTTTGTGGGGCTCCAAAATCATGGCAGATGGTGATTGCAGCCATGAAATTAAAAGATGCTTACTCCTTGGAAAGAAAGTTATGACCAACCTAGATAGCATTTTCAAAAGCAGAGACATTACATTATAAACAAAGGTCCAGGTAGTCAAAGCTATGGTTTTTCCAGTGGTCATGTATAGATGTGAGAGTTGGACTCTGAAGAAAGCTGAGCATGGAAAAATTGATGCTTTTGAACTGTGGTGTTGGAGAAGACTCTTGAGAGTCCCTTGGACTGCCAGGAGATCCAACCAGTGCATTCTAAAGGAGATCAGTCATGGGTGTTCTTTGGAAGGATTGATGCTGAGGCTGAAACTCCAATACTTTGGCCACCTTATGCTAAGTGTTGACTCATTGGAAAAGACTGTTGCTGGGAGGAATTGGGGGCAGGAGGAAAAGGGGACGACAGAGGATGAGATGGCTGGATGGCATCACCGACTCGATGACGTGAGTTTGGGCGAACTCTGGGAGTTGGTGATGGACAGGGAGGCCTGGCATGCTGCAATTCATGGGGTTGCAAAGTGTTGGACATGACTGAGCGACTGAACTGAACTGACTGACAGTTATCAAGATAGTATGGCACTGGCAGCAAAACAGAAATATGGACCAATGGAACAAGATAGAAAGCCCAGAGATAAAGCCATACACCTATGGATACCTTATCTTTGATAAAGGAGGCAAGAATATAAAATGGAGAAAAGATATTCTCTTCAATAAATGGTGCTGGGAAAACTGGCCAGATACATGTAAATGAGTGAAACTACAACACTTCCTAATACCATACACCAAGATAAACTCAAAATGTGTTAAAAACCTAAATTTAAGACCAGAAACTGTAAAATTCTTAGAGGAAAACGTAGGCAGAAGACTCTTTAATATAAATCACAGTAAGATCAACTATGACCCACCTCCTAGAGTAATGGAAATAAAAAGAAAAATAAGTTGGGCCAAATTAAACTTAAACACTTTTGCAAAGCAAAGGAAATGCAAATTACAGAAATGCAAATGAAAACTACAATAAAGTGTCACCTCATACCAGTCAGAATGGCCATCATCAAAACATCTACAAGCAATAAATGCTGGAGAGGATGGGAAAAAAGGGGACCACTCTTGCACTGTTGGTAGAAATGTAAATTGGTACAGCCACCAAGGAGATGGAGATTTATTTAAAATCTAGGAGTAAAACTACCTTGTTGCTGCTGCTGCTGCTGCTAAGTTGCTTGTCATGTCCAACTCTGTGCAACCCCATATACGGCAGCCAACCAGGCTCCCCCATCCCTGGGATTCTCTAGGCAAGAACACTGGAGTGAGTTGCCATTTCTTTCTCCAATCTTGAAAGTGAAAAGTGAAAGTGAAGTTTCTCAGTCATGACCGACTCTTAGTGACCCCATGGATTGCAGCCTACCAGGCTCCTCTGCCCATGGGATTTTCCAGACAAGAGTACTGGAGTGAGTTGCCATTGCCTTCTCTGTAAAATTACTGTAAGACCCAGCAATCCCACTACTGGGCATATACCCTGAGAAAATCATAATTGAAAGACATGTATGCCAATGTTCATTGCAGCACTATTTACAATAGCCAGGAAATGAAAGAAACTTAGACATCCATTGACAGATGAATAAAGAAGTTGTGGTGCATATATATAATATTATTGAATATTACTCAGCCATAAAAAGGAATGAATTTGAGTCAGTTCTAGTGAAATGGATGAACATAGAGCCTGTTATACAAGGTGTAGTAAGTCAGAACATAAGTCAGAAAGAAAACCAAACACTGTATATTAGAGCACATATATGAAATCTTGAAAAATGGTACTAATGAACCTATTTACAGGGCAGGGATAAAGACTCACACATAGAGAACAGATTTATGGACACAGCAGGGGCAGGAGAGCATGAGACAAGTTGAAGAGTTAGAAACTCTTGAAAGAGTACCATTGAAATATATACATTGAAAGAGTGGCATTGAAATATACACATTATCATATGTAAAATAGATAGCTAATGGGAAGTTGCTGTGTAACACAGGGAGCTCAACATGCTGTGCTCTGAAAACCTCGATGGTTGGGGTACAGTGGGAGGTGGAAGGGAGGTTTAAGAGGGAGGGAATATATGTATACCTATGGCTGATTCATGTTGATGTATGGCAGAAACAAACACAACATTGCAAAGCCATTATCCTGCAGTTATAATTAAGTAAAGTAAAAAACATCAGATGGACTTGAGTTCAATTTGCAGTTCTATTCTTTACTAACTGTCTATCCTTGGCCAAGGTGGCAAATCCTTCTAAGCCTCAGTTTTCTTATCTGTAACATTAGTTTCCTTATGTGTAGCTATCTTACAGTATTGTTTTAAGGATTAAATAAGACAGTATAGGTGATATTACTAATACAGTGTCTGGTTGAATAGTTTTCTTTTTTGGTCACATATTCACATGAACAGGAGGAATTTTTGAAGTATGGCATACTGTATGAAATATGATGTATGGCATGTTGTTACCTTTTGCAGTATTACACATGAAGGATGTGCCATAGGCATTTCTAGTAAGGTTGCCAAGGTGGTAGGGAGCTAAGTGTTGCCACTGGTTTACTGTGGATGGACTTGTATCTCCTCAATAACTCTTCTCAGTCTTTCTCCCATTGCCCTATGGCAAAGAAACTACAAAGTATTGAGCCTTGCACTGAGAGTTTTATATGTTTACCTTATCTTAATAACACCTTCCATTTTCCTCTATTGTGATAAGTAAGTGGAAAAACAGAGCAATAATGTAATTCATACTAGTCACACAGCTTGTAAGTTGCAGAGCCTGGATTCTAAAGATATCCTGATAGGCAGAGACTAGATATAGGTATAGGTAAAGATTTATGTATAAGGTAGAGATGCAGATGGGCCCTACTGCTGTCCCTATGGCAAATAATTCCAGTCTTTGGTTCCAGTAACCAGGGCGGCCAGATGGCAATACTAGAGAATCAAAGAATATCAGGGCAGAAAATAATATTACAGGTTCTTGAGTTTGATCTCATCATTGAAGCCTAGAGAAGAAAGAGATATACAATAAGTGATCAAGCTAAGATACCAATCCAGGACTTCTAACAAAGTTCAGTATCCTTTTCAATTCCAGCTTTCCTCACTCTGCATTAAGTAGACAACAGAGTAGCTTGGGTATGGGAGAAAGTCAGGCTGACTTTGAGGCCCAAGGGAAGGCTTTCTTGTTAGTGCACCATTATGGTGCACATCAGGTTCTGTGTTTCCTACAAAGGAACTGACCATAGTGACTTGACCACACACTCTTACTCAGTCCATCTTGTAGCTAACACCTCCACAGCCTGGCTTGACTGCTAGAGATATTCATTCCTGGGGTGCAGGTGAGGGGAATTATGGGTAAATGTCCTGTTGAGGGAAGAAACTCACCACTATGGTTTCAGTGCTTAAATCATCTAAACAATTTCTCATTAATTATTTTTTCTGTTGCTTGACACTAATGGAGTGATTGTTTGAATGGATTTTGGTGTCTCATTTCAGTACCATTTACCAACAATGTGTCCTCGGGCAATTTACTTAATCTCTCCAAGCCCCAGCATCCTTCCTCTTCAAATGTGGATCATGATGATTATCTTGGAAAAAATTTTGTGAGGATTAAATAAGAGAAGGCAAGCAAAGCATTTGTAATGTTACCAGGCACTGAGTAAACACTCAGTATATGAAAGTTACTATAATTGTAGCATTACCATTAACCACTGGCACTGAAGAAAAGGTTCTGCTTTATATAAAATTTTAATATGCTTTGCTATATATCAAGGTATGTCACCTTCACTTTTCACTGAAGATCAGTGGAGAGATCCATCTTGCCTTTATCATAATGATCTCATTATATTGTAAGTGAAATGAAAGTCGCTCGGTTGTGTCCAGCTCTTTGTGATCCCATGGACTATACAGTCCATGGAATTCTCCAAGCCGGAATACTGGAGTGTGTTGCTTTTTCCTTCTCCAGGGGATCTTCCCAACCCAGGGATCGAACCCAGGTCTCCTGCATTTCAGGCAGGTTCTTTATTAGCTGCGCCACCAGGGAAGAAGCCTGATACCAAATCCCTCTCTCATCTTTGTCTTTCTCAGGATGAATTTTGAAGCAATTCTAAGTCCCATTTTCCATTTCATTAAACTTCCTTAGAGGTGACAACTTTTACAAAGCAAGTAGTATCTTTATAAGACTTTTAGAAGTCCCGAGAAAATGTCTCCCTCTGTGTCAATAGTCAATTTTGTTATGAGCTGAATAAACAGGCAGACAGTTACAAGACTTAAATCTACCAGTCCTCCTGAAACACTAGATTCTTATTTGTTAATGTGAGCCATTTTGCACCACAAGGGTGAATCTGTATGAATCTGGGCCAATTACTTCACCTTGATGAGCCTCAGCTTTTCTTATTTAAAACATGAAGATGCAAGATGTAGATGGCTCACTCAAACTGGGTAATTGAGGGGAGTTTAGTGGAAGTTCTGTTTATAAAGTTGTGAGCAGGGTAAAGAGAAGCAATTAGGAATGGTGAAACACTCTGGGTCTAGAGACAGCTGGTTGGTTTCACTACTTCTAAAGGAACACACACACACACACACAAAATCAAAGAGAGTCAGAAATAGATGGGGAGGGGGAGAGAAAAACTATGAAAAAGGGACATCCCATAGAGCTGTGTCTTCGTTAGATGAATGTAATCACTGCCAACCTGCAGCCTGGCAGAGAGAAAACTGAAGGAATAAAGACGACCTCTCTATCCTCCCACCCTTCTACTATTGTCTCCTATTAATGACTCCTAGGGTTTTCCTCTGAGAAGGCAGTGGCACCCCACTCCAGTACTCTTGCCTGGAAAATCCCATGGACGGAGGAGCCTGGTAGGCTGCAGTCCATGGGGTCGCTAAGAGTCAGACATGACTGAGTGACTTCACTTTCACTTTTCACTTTCATGCATTGGAGAAGGAAATGGCAACCCACTCCAGTGTTCTTGCCTGGAGAATCCCAGGAACAGGGGAGCCTGGTGGGCTGCCATCTATGGGGTCACACAGAGTCGGACACGACTGAAGTGACTTAGCAGTAGCAGCAGCAGCAGGGTTTTCCTGGTAGCTCAGCTGGTAAAGAATCTGCCTGCAATGCAAGAGATCCTGGTTCATTTCCTGGGTCAGGAAGATCCCCTGGAGAAGGGATAGATTACCCACTCCAGTATTCTTGGGCTTCCCTGGTGGCTCAGATGTTAAAGAATCTGCCTACAATGCAGGAGACCTGAGTTCGATTGCTGGGTTGGGAAGATCTCCTGGAGGAAGGCATGGCAACTCACTCCAGTATTCTTGCCTGGAGAATTCCCTTGGAGAGAGGAGCCTGGTGGACTACAGTCCATGGGGTCACAAAGACTCAGACATGACTGAGCAACTAAACACAGCACAATGACTCTTAAAAGAAGCCAAAAGTCAAGGGAGTTCAGTTGACCTAGTACATATTTGTCAGTTTTGCAAGGCACAGAAAAGTGTGCAGAAGAGTGAGAGTGAACATAGATGGGTAAAAGGAAAATAACCATCATGAGAACTAGTATTTATTAAGTGGCTGTTTTGTGACTAGAACCATCTCATCTGGTCCTCATGGCAGACTTGCAAGTTGGGGATTATATCTTTATTTCGTAGATAAGGAAACTTAATTGCAGCAATTAAAATTCTCATATTGGATGGTTGCATAGATTGAGACAACCAGTGGACAGCACCTATGATTCTTGGATTCATATTGTGTTGCTGATCATCCTGTTCATGACACCAATTGTCTGTCACACTGTTCACTGAACCCAGTGTAGGCAAGACGTGAGCTAAGTGGCTGGAAGAAGATTCAAGGAGCTGTAGGAACTACAGACACGTTTATTCTCTCCTGGCTGGCATGGTAGCCATAACACAGCCTCTCTCCTGACTGACACAGCAGCTGTAGCAGCACCCATAACATAACCATAATATAGCCATCAGTTCAATTCAATTAGTCAGTTGTGTCTGACTCTTTGCAACCCCATGGACTGCAGCACGCCAGGCCTCCCTGTCCATCACCAACTCCCGGAGTTTACTCAAACTCATGTCCATTGAGTCAGTGATGCCATCCAACAATGTCATCCTCTGTTATCCCCTTCTCCTCCTGCCTTCAATCTTTCCCAGCATCAGGGTCTTTTCCAGTGAGCCAGTTCTTTGCATCATGTGACCAAAGTATTGGAGCTTCAGCATCAGTCTCTCCAGTGAATATTCAGGACTGATTTTCCTTTAGGATTGACTGGTTTGATCTCCTTGCAGTCCAAGGGACTCTCAAGAGTCTTCTCCAACACTGCAGTTCAAAAGCATCAATTCTTCATTGCTCAGCTTTCTTTATGGTCCAACTCTTGCACAGATACACGACTACTGGAAAACCCATAGCCTTGACTAGATGGACCTTTTTTGCCAAAGTAGCCCATGACCAAGCAAGTACCTTGTGATGTGTATGCATAGTGCCATAAGAAATCTCAGCTTTTACACAACTGTGCAAAGTCAATATTTACAGAACATGGGGTGAGAGAGTATGACAGTGTGGGGAGAGACAGCCTGATTGGCACCATCTTGTTCATTTCCCCACACATACATACAGCCATTTATTCAATATTAGAGATAAATGCAGAGATGAATAAAAATAAACACCTGCCCTCCAGATATCCACAGAACCAGACACTGAACAAGCAAAATGTGAAATAGCAATATGATGAGGAAGAAGACATAATATTTTGCAACAAAATCTTTGAGAAGGACCCACTTAGCAAGTTTTCTCACATAACTAACTATATCTATACCACATTTTATCATGCACCAAGCACACTATAGTATTTCTTTATCCTCATTGCAACTTTGTGAAACAGACATTGCTGTTATTCCCATTTTGCCATTGAGAAAACTGAGGTTCAATTCACGGTCTTGAAGCAAATAAAAGGCTGAGCTAAGCTAGGAAGCTAGGTTTTTCAAATACAACTTGCATTTGTCTTTTCTAACTTTGCAGGACAACGTTTTTACTCTTAAGATAAAATCATTTTAGGTTAAAAAAGAAAACTTCAAATGGCCTTAATGTACCAATGTTTTTTTGTTTTTGTTTTTTCAACAGACATTTTAAAAGTTCCTTCTCTGAAACTTTAAATGCACAATCCACATTCAACATTCAGAGACACATTTCATTCTCACATTCACCAGGGCTTGGCCCCAACTTTATTCTGATTCAATTTGACTACAAAAGCTTAAATGGAACTTGGGACAAGGGAATGAAGTGAGAGTCCAAGACAATATACAAGCAGAGAGAAAAGAGGTGTTTGTCTTTCACAAGGTGCCAAAGTTGGAAGGAACCAACCCTATCTGAGGCTTGAAGCCCTTCTTTTACACCATCTCCAGGTAACAAGTTATGCTCTGTTCCCTTCTCACTTCTTCTTGAAGCCACTTCTGTCTTATCAGATCTGAGTTTTCAGAACTTCTCTCTTCTTCTGGCCTGAAATTTGTCTCCCTGTAGCTTTCTCCCACTGGTCTCGTCTCTATCTCCAACCATAGGCCTTACTTACAGCTTTACTCTGTGAAAGACCTTGAGAGGTCTGAAGACACAAACCACTTTAGTCTTGTATTCTCTAGGCTTACGATTATACACTTAACTAAAAGGAGAAAGGTAGCAAAGGCTGGGGTCCTCTACATGCATATGTGCAATCTAGATTCAGGTCCAATCCCAGGTCCCAGCCGACATTTCAGCGTAGTCAACCCCACCCTTTTCTATTATTACCTGGTGGTTCAATCATTCCCTCAGAATTGTGGTCTTTAGTTCGTATGGAATAGTGGCAAAAGATAGAAATTTCAGAACCATTAAGACTAGGGTAAGACTCCCAAATTTACCACTTACTAACCAAGAGACTGATCGATGGACATGAGTCTCAGTGAACTCTGGGAGTTGGTGATGGACAGGGAGGCCTGGCATGCTGCAATTCATGGGGTCGCAAAGAGTCGGACATGACTGAGTGACTGATCTGATCTGATCTGAGCCAAGAGACTTTGGGCAATCATTTCAATTCTCTGAACTTGTTTCCACATCCATGAAATAGACTAATGTCACTAACCTTTCAGAATCTGCTAACTGTCTGATTTTATAGTAGTAGAAATTGTATTGGGTACATATTCACTTGGCTAACTTCTAGATTTTCCATCCTTTCTTGGATGTAGGTGTGGCTGTATGGCTAATATCTAGCAAATAAATATGAACAGAAATTACACAAGTAGCTTCTAGGTAGTACTACCTTCTGCTGGCCAAAATACCTACATGATCATGGAACTGAAGAAGCTGCCTTAAATCATGATTGAAGTCCTTCTCTACAAAGCACATGGCAAGTCATCACTGAGTTTCTGAATATGTAAATTGGAGACAACAATGTTGACCTTTAAGAGATGTCAGGAATATTTAATGACAAAATAAATTTTGACATATTTTGGAAATGGACAATTTTTAGGGATGTGGTATAACATGGATATAATGAAAGAGGCTTTAGATTTGGGGGATAACAGTTTCTAATCTCATTTCAGTTATTTTTAAATTTTAAATTTATTTATTTTTACATGGAGGATAATTCCTCTACAATATTGTATTAGTTTCTGTCATACACCAAGAATCTTTCCAATCATTTTAGTAGCTGTGTGATATTGTACATAATTCATAAAATTTCTCAACCCCAGTTTCTTCAACTGTAAAATGGGGGGAAAACTCCTCTCAGAGATATTGAGAATATTAAGTGACATAGTATCTGAAACTATTTGGTACATAGTAGGTGCTCAATAAATGCCTTTTTAAACATTTTTCCTCTTTTCTTCCATAATATCCAGTATATACAACTATGTCTGGCTGAAGACATCTGTGGGCATCATGAAGACAATTAGGTACTGATAGAGAAAGGAGAAAGTTTAGAGGATTAACTAAAAGCAAATTTAACATCAGCCTATTCTGTTTTATTACCTATCATTCCTTTTGAGCATCTGTTTTGTTCTCCTCAACATAAACTGGTAGGTAACTTCCTTATTTATTTGATGCCATAGACACGTTCAGAAGTCTGGTGAAACATATTGATTCTTCTTAGAATAATATTTAAAATGTACAAAATAAAACATAGAAGATTGTGATGGAATTCAATTATATTTAAATGCATTGATCAATCATATCAAAATTGTGGTATACAAATACACATATTTAATAATGCATTAGGTAACAAGATCTAATGGAAAGTTTAATAACTATCATATTTTCAAGTAGTGATAAACATAAATGAAATTCCCAGATTGTGTACAACAATTGTAATTTCTAGTGGCTGTAAGATCCAGATACTGTTAAAAGTACTATAGATTTTTTTTCTTTAATTTGGCATGGTTTTTACTAAAGAGAAAGAATAAAGAAAAAAATTTTTAAAAAGCTTAATGAAGGAAATAGACTAATTGAAATTGAAAAGATATCCTCTCCTACTCTTGCCCTTGTAAACATTTTATATTATCTTTAGTCTGAGCCACCAGGGAAGCCCACATATGCTAATCTGTCTTATTTAAAGTAGACATAAGGGTGGGAGGGGAGGGTGGAATGAGTTTTGAGAGTAGCACTGATACATATGCACTGCTGCTGCTGCTGCTAAGTCGCTTCAGTCGTGTCCGACTCTGTGTGATCCCTGAGACGGCAGCCCACCAGGCTTCCCTGTCCCTGGGATTCTCTAGGCAAGAACACTGGAGTGGGTTGCCATTTCCTTCTCCAATGCATGAAAGTGAAAAGTGAAAGTGAAATCGCTCAGTCGTGCCCAACTCTTAGCGACCCCATGGACTGCAGCCTACCAGGCTTCTCCACCCATGGATTTTCCAGGCAAGAGTACTGGAGTGGGGTGCCATTGCCTTCTTTGATATATGCACTACCATGCATAAATAGCTAGCTAATGGGGAGGAACATGATGACAGAGGAGTAGGTGGAGGTAGAGTACATCTGTCTCCACACATACATCAGGAAAACTGCTTCAAACACAGAAGTGCTTGCAGAATACCAGCTGAGAGATGACAGGAGTACATGACCATCAGAAAAGAATATGTAGAACCACACAAAATTAGGTAGGATGAAGAGACTAAGGGGGAAAAACAGTAGTGTTAGTAGGAATGGACCTGCTCTTTGTGGATGGGGTAACTAAAGCAGGGGGTCAGATTCCCACGTCGGGGCAATTGTCTTGGTCAGAAAGAAACATTTAAAGCTGAGGATGAAGCAGTTGATCCATGGCAGCATAAATGGAATGAGAATCAGACAGTACTTGCTGAAGCCATATGTACTCCAGACAGGGATGCAGGGCCCCTCGAAGGTGCAGTGGCTAGGAGCTAGAGCATAAGGATTGTGGAGGAAACCCAGGGCAACAGCTGCTGGTGACTGCAGAGAGACAGACCGAGGGAGTGTCAGGAAGGAGATTGTGGTGGGAAATGCCTGTCGAGGGAGCCAGGCAGCCATGGAAGCAAGGTGAAACTGCTGAGTCATGCCTAGAAGGTAAAGCCATCACCATAGCCTCTCTCTCCCCACATGCCAGCATCAGCAGCTGAACAATAGAGACGGTGGCCCATCAAGTGCCTGACACATGGAACAACAGAGTAGGATCCCACCCCTGGGTGCCTCTTTAAGTGCCTGATGCACTAAACTACAGAGTAGGACCCCAGCCAGGGGAGCCCCTTTATGTACCTGACACACTGAACAACATAGGAGGACCCCAGACAAAGGAGCCCTCTAAGTGCCTGAACAGGCAGAGCTACGGAGAAAGACTAACCAAGGAGACCATCTGAGAACAAGCTACCAAAGGCTTGAAAAAAGACTCTGATAGGGCCATAACTCCTGGGGCTGAGGTAGTCTGTGTCCCTGCGCACATGGTGCCACCAGGGTCCCTGAAACCCAAGCAGCTGTGCCACCTTCATGCTCAACCCTCACTGGGGCAGAACTGCCACAGTCAAAAAAGGCTTGTATCTATGCATGCAGAGTCACTTCGGTCGTGTCCAACTGTTTGCGACCCTGAGAGTCCCTTGGACTGCAAGGAGATCCAACCAGTCCTCCTTAAAGGAGACCAGTCCTGGGTGTTCATTGGAAGGACTCATGCTGAGGCTGAAACTCTAATACTTTTGCCACCAAGAGTTGACTCATTGGAAAAGACCCTGATGCTTGGAGGGATTGGGGGCAGGAGGAGAAGAGGACGACAGAGGATGAGATGGCTGGATGACATCACCGACTTGATGTACATGAGTTTGGGTGAACTCCGGGAGTTGGTGATGGACAGGGAGGCCTGGTGTGTTGTGATTCATGGGGTCACAAAGAATAGGACACGACTGAGTGACTGAACTAAATTGAATTGAACTGTGGCCTGCCAGGCTTCTCTGTCAATGGAGTTCTTCAGGCAAGAATACAAGAATGGGTTGACATGCAATTCTAGAGCACTATATTTCCTGCTGCCTTAGTTGCCAACTCCCCTGAGTACCTGGTGCTGCCAGAGCCTCTGTGACCCAAGCAGCTGCACCACCTCCACACCCAAATCCTCCAGGGCAGCCTCAGGAGCAAATCCCATTGTACAACCCACATGCAGAAGTGGAAACAAAACCATAATTGAAACCCAAGGTCAATGTGGCTAATGAAGAAGACCCTAAACCTTCCCAAACAGCTGTACAAGCTTCAGATTAAATACCCATGATCAACTAGGCAGACTCTGTGCCTATGAAAGATATAAAAGCACATTGAGAGCTCCAACAAAAGAAAATACACTAGTTCTGAAAGCTGTGGACATTGGAGGCAAGAACACAGAGGAGTGTAACCAAATTAGAGCCTGAGCTGCTTCCACAGCAGGTCCAGGCTGTGTTGGACCAGCGCAGTGTTGGAGGGCATCCTAGGGAAGTAAGGTATACTGTGTCTACCAGTGAGGGAAAGGACATTAACAGCAGAGACTCAAGAAAAACATTTATTATTCTTATATTTTGCCTTGCTCTGTAGTTTCTTTTGGATTTTTTTCTTCTTTTCCCCTCTGTTGTATTTGTTGATTTTATTAACACTATGAAAACTAAGCTTTTGATTTTTTTTTTTCAATCACACTTTTTATTGCTGTTATAAACCACTACCTCTACATTGGCCTTTTGCAGTTCTGTGGAGTTTACTTTTTTTTTTTTCTTTTTTATCTCTCTTTTTTTTTAATTTTCAAAATTTTAAAATGTATTATTATTTTTCTATATTTATTCCTTTGTTTGCTTTTCCTACTGTTCTTTTACCCTAGCAGTTAATCACTAATATGTGTTCTTTATCTACCTTTATTTAACTTTGCATTTCCATTATATCATCCTTTTCTTTCTTTGCTTTCTTTTTCACACCATATTTGTTAGTTTTATTTTCATTGCTTTATTCCACAATTGGTATCTTGCTTTAGTTTTGTCTTCCAATCTGCACTTTATTTCACTTTGTTCTGAACTGGTGGATATAGTTTTTGGTTTCCTTTGTTTCCCAGGTCAATCTATCATACTTTATTTCTGTTGGACTGCTTTGATTCTGCTTCTGGGTATATATGTATATGTGTACATTTCATTATTTTAATTATTATTTGCATGATACTGTAACTGTGTCTTGTCTGTGGGTCATCTTTGATTTCTTGTTTTTGGGTATTTATTTTAATCCTGTTACTTTGGCAACAAAGGTTCATCTAGTCAAGGCTATGGTTTTTCCTATGGTCATGTATGGATGTGAGAGTTGGACTGTGAAGAAGGCTGAGCGCTGAAGAATTGATGCTTTTGAACTGTGGTGTTGAAGAAGACTCTTGAGAGTCCCTTGGACTGCAAGGAGATCCAACCAGTCCATTCTGAAGATCAGCCCTGGGATTTCTTTGGAAAGAATGATGCTAAAGCTGAAACTCCAGTACTTTGGCCACCTCATGTGAAGAGTTGACTCATTGGAAAAGACTCTGATGCTGGGAGGGATTTGGGGCAGGAGGAGAAGGGGATGACAGAGGATGAGATGGTTTGATGGTACCACTGACTCGATGGACGTGAGTCTGAGTGAACTCCGGGAGTTGGTGATGGATAGGGAGGCCTGGCGTGCTGCGATTCATGGGGTCACAAAGAGTCAGATATGACTGAGCGACTGAACTGAACTGAACTGAACTGAATACCATTAAAAAAAATCTGTGGAATTTCAATTCCTGGCCAGAGATCAAGCCCTGAGCCTTTGGATTGGGAGCACTGACTCCAAAATACCTGACTACGAGAGAACTCCTAACCCTAGGCAGTATCAAATAGTGAGAACTCCCACAAAGGCAACCACTTGTGTACAAGACCCTGCATCACACAACTTCCAGTAGCATCCTGTGCAGGATGTCACATCCAAACAACAAACAAAACAAAAATACAAACCCAATCATCAGCTGACAGGATTACCACCTCACTCAGTCCTGCCCATCAAAGGAAAAAAAAAAAAAAAAAAACTCAGCACAAATCTCACCTTGCATGAAGCCTACACAAACCACTGGACCAATCTTATGAGGGCAGAAACCACAATGAAGAAACAATTAGACCTTGAAGTCTGAGAAAAGGAGACTTCAAACACAATAAATTTAAAAAATAAATAAATAAAAAGGCAAAGAAATACTGCACAAATTAAGGAACAAACTACAAACAAACAAGCCCAAATAAAGGAAGAGGAAATAGGCAAACTTCCTGAAAAAGAATTCATAATAATGATAGCAAAGATGATCAAAAACCTTGAAAAAAAAATGGAGAAGACACAAGAATCAGTTAACAAAGACCTAGAAGACTTAAAGAATAAACATACGGAGACAAACAACAAAATTACTGAAATTAAAAATACTCTAGAAGAAATCAATAGCAGAATATCTGAAGCAGAATGAAACAGTGAGCTGGAAGATAAAATTGTGGAAATAACTTCTGAAGAGCAGAGTAAAGTAAAAAGAATAAAAAGAACTAAGGATCATCTCAGACATCTCTGGGACAATATCAAAAGCACCAACATTCAAATTATAGGGGTCCCAGGAGAAGAAGAGTAAAAGAAAGGGTATGAGAAAAAATTTGAAGAGATTATAGTTGAAAACTTCCCCAACATGGAAAAGAAAATAGTCAATCAAGCCCAAAAGACTCCTCTACAGGATAAACCCAGAGAGGAACATCCCAGGACACATACTAATCAAGCTAACAAAGACTAAACACAAAGAAAGAATATTAAAAGCAGCAAGGGTGAAGCAGCAAGTAACATACAAGGGCAACCCCATATGTTGAACAGCTGATCTTTCACAAGAAACTCTGCAGGCCAGAAGGGAATGGCATGATATACTTAAAATACTGAAAGGAAAAAATCTACAACAAAGATGAGTCTAACCAGCAGGGATCTCATTCAAAATCGATGTAAAAATAAAAAGCTTTTAAGACAAGCAAAAGTTAAGAGAATTCAGTAACACCAAAACAGTTTTACAAGAAATGTTAAAGGGACTTATATACTCAGGAAATTCAAGAGAAGAAAGAGATCTATAAAAACAAACCCCAAACAATTAAGAAAATGGCGATAGGAACATTAGTTCAGTTCAGTTCAGGTCAGTCCTTCAATCGTGTCTGACTCTTTGCAACCCCATGAATTGCAGCACGCCAGGCCTCCCTGTCCATCACCAACTCCCAGAGTTCATTCAGACTCACGTCCATCGAATCAGTGATGCCATCCAGCCATCTCATCCTCTGTCATCCCCTTCTCTTCCTGCCCCCAATTCCTCTCAGCATCAGAGTCTTTTCCAATGGGTCAACTCTTCGCATGAGGTGGCCAAAGTACTGGAGTTTCAGCCTCAGCATCATTCCTTCCAAAGAAATCCCAGGACTGATCTCTTTTAGAATGGACTGATTGGATCTCCTTGCAGTCCAAGGGATTCTCAAGAGTCTTCTCCAACACCACAGTTCAAAAGCATCAATTCTTCAGTGCTCGTCTTTCTCCACAGTCCAACTCTCACATCCATACATGACCACTGGAAAAACCATAGCTTTGACTAGATGGACCTTTGTTCATAAAGTAATGTCTCTGCTTTTGAATATGCTATCTAGGTTGGTCATAACTTTCCTTCCAAGGAGTAAGCGACTTTTAATTTCATGGCTGCAGTCACCATCTGCAGTGATTTTGGAGCCCCCAAAAATAAAGTCTGACACTGTTTCCATGGGACCAGATGCCATGATCTTCATTTGCTGAATGTTGAGCTTTAAGCCAAAATTTTCACTCTCCTCTTTCACTTTCATCAAAAGGCTTAGGAACATATATATCAATAATTACTTTAAATGCAAATGGATTAAATGCTGCAACCAAAAGATACAAACTGGCTGAATGGATACAAAAACAAAACCCATATATATGCAGTCTACAAGAAACCCACTTCAGACCTAAAGACGCATATAGACTGAAAGTGAGAGGATGGAGAAAGATATTCCATGAAAATGGAAAGCAAAAGAAAGCAGGAGTAGCAACCCTCATATCAGACAAAGTAGATCTTAAAATAAAGAGTATTACAATAGAGAAGGAATGACACTACATAATGACCAAAGGATCAATCCAGGAAGAAGACATAACAATTGTAAATATCTATGCACCCAACATAGGAGCACCTCAATATATAAGACAAAAAATAACAGACACAAAAGGAGAAAATTTGAAAGTAACACAGTAATACACCAATGAGCAGATCATCAGATCAGAAAATTAATAAGGAAGCATAAGTCTTGAATCATACATTAGATGACATCAATCTCATTGATATCTTCAGAACATTCCATCCAAACGCAGAAGAATACACCTTCTCAAGTGCACACGGAACATTCTCCAGGATAGACCACATCTTGAGTCACAAATCAAACTTCAGTAAATTTAAGAAAATTGAAATTATATCAAGCATGTTCTCTGACCACAACACTATGAGACTAGATATAAATTACAAGAAAAGAATTGTAAACACACACACACACACACACACACATGGAGATTAAACAATACATTTCTAAATAACCAACAGGTTACTGAAGAAATCAAAAGGGACATCAAAAAATTCCTGGAAACAAATGACAATAAAAACACCACAACTCAAAACCTATAGGATGCAGCAAAAATAGTTCTAAGAGGGAAGTTTATAACAATACAATCCTACCTCAAGAAGCAAGAAAAACATCGAATAGACAATCTAACGTTACACATAAAAGAAGAGGGAAAAGAACAACCAAAAAAATGCAAAATTAGCAGAAGGAAAGAAATCATAAAGATCTGAGCAGAAGTTAATGAAAAAGGAAAGAAACAATAGTAAATATTAAGAAGACTAAAAGCTAGTTCTTTAAGAAGATAAACAAAATTGACAAATTTTTAGCCAGACTCATCAAGAAAAAGAGAAGAATCAAATCAACAAAATTAGAAATGAGAAAGGAGAGGTTACAGCAGACAATGCAGAAATACAAAGGATTATAAGAGAGTACTATGAACAACTATATGGAAATAAAATGAGTAATCTGGAAAAAAAAATGGGAAGATTCTTAGAAAACTTCAATTTTCCAGGACTGAACCAGGAAGAAATTATGAACAACCCAATTAAAGCACTGAAACTGTGATCAAAGATCTAAAAAGCAAAAACCTAGGACCAGATTTATTCATGGGTGAATTTTATCAAACATATAGAGACAAGCTAATACCTATTCTTCTAAAATCCTTTCAAAAAACTTCAGAGGAAGGAAAACCCAAACTCATTCCACAAGGCCACCATCACCCTGATACCAATACCAGACAAAGACAACACAGAAAAAAAGAAAACTACAGGCCAATGTCATGGATCAACATAGATGCAAATATCCTCAACAAAATTTTAGTAAACATATTTTAGCAACACATAAAAAAGCTCATACACCATGATCAATTTGCCATACAGCAACATGCATCCACCACAGGTGTACAAGTGCGAAAATGACTATTCTACCGAATGTACTGTACAGATTCAATGCAATCCTTATCAAATTACCAAAGGCAGTTTTCACAGAACTAGAATAAAAAATTCCACAATTCATATGGAAATATAAAATACCCTGAATAGCCAAAGCAGTTTTGAAAAATAAGAATGGATCTGGAGAAATCAACCTTCCTGACTTCAGATTATACTACAAAACTACAGTCACCAAGACAGTATGGTATTGGCACAAAAACAGAAATATAGACCAATGGAACAAGATAGAAAACCCAGAAATAAACCATGCACCTATGGGTTCCTTATTTTTTACAAAGGAAGCAAGAATATACAATGAGGCAAAGACAGCCTCTTCAATAAACAGTGATGGAAAAACTGGACAGCTACATGTAAAAGAGTGAAATTAGAACACTTCCTGCTAAGTCATTTCAGTCATGTCCAACTCTGTGTGACCCCATAAATGGCAGCCCACCAGGCTCCCTAGTCCCTGGGATTCTCCAGGCAAGAACACTGGAGTTGGTTGCCATTTCCTTCTCCAGTGAATGAAAATAAAAAGTGAAAGTGAAGTCACTCAGTCGTGTCTGACCCTCAGCGACCCCATGGACTGCAGCCTTCCAGGCACCTCCATCCTTGGGATTTTCCAGGCAAGAGTACTGGAGTGGGGTGCCATTTCCTTCTCCAAATAACACTTCCTAACACCATGCAAAAAGATAAACTCAAAATTTATTAAAGACCTAAATCTAAGACCAGAACCTATAAAACTCTTAGAGGAAAACATAAGCAGAACACCCAATGACATAAACCAAAACAAAATCCTCTATGATCCACTTCCTAGAGTAAAGGAAATAAATACACAAGTATACAAAAGGGACCCAATTAAACTTAAAAGCTCTTGCACAGCATAGGAAACTATAAACAAGGTAAAAAGACAGCCCTCAGAATGGAAAAAAATAATAGCAAATGAAATAGTTGACAAAGGATTAATTTCCAAAATATACAAGCAGCTCATACAACTCAATACCAGAAAAACAAACAACCCAATCAAAGAGTGGAGAAAAGACCTAAACAGACATTTTTTCCAAAGTAGATATACAAATGGCTAACAAACACATGAAAAGATGCTCAGTACCACTCATTATTAGAGAAATGCATTTCAAAACTACAATGAGATATCACCGTAGACTGGTCAGAATGGCCATCATCAGAAAGTCTACAAACAGTAAATGCTGTAGAGGGTGTGGAGAAAAGGGAAGGCTCTTGCATTGTTGCTGGGAATCTAAATTGATACAGCTACTATGGAAGGCGGTAAGGAGATTCCTTAAAAAACTAGGAATAAAACCACCATATGACATAGCAATCTCACTCTTGGCATATGCCCTGAGGAAACCAAAAGTGTAAAGGACACATATACCCCAATATTCACTGCAGCACTATTTACAATAGCTAGAACATTAGATGGAGAAATATACTGTGTTCATGGATTGGAAGAATCAATATAGTAAAAATGAGTATACTACCCAAAGCAATCTATAGATTCAATGCAATCCCTATCAAGCTACCAATGGTATTTTTCAGAGAACTAGAACAAATAATTTCACAATTTGTATGGAAATACACAAAACCTCAAATAGCCAAAGAAATCTTGAGAAAGAAGAATGGAACTGGAGGAATCAACCTGCCTGACTTCAGGCTCTACTACAAAGCCACAGTCATCAAGACAGTATGGTACTGGCACAAAGACAGAAATATAGATCAATGGAACAAAATAGAAAGCCCAAAGATAAATCCACGCACCTATGGACACTTTATCTTTGACAAAGGAGGCAAGAATATACAATGGAGAAAAGACAATCTCTTTAATAAGTGGTGCTGGGAAAGCTGGTCAACCACTTGTAAAAGAATGAAACTAGAACACTTTCTAACACCACACACAAAAATAAACTCAAAATGGATTAAATATTTACATGTAAGACCAGAAACTATACAACTCTTAGAGAAAAACATAGGCAAAACACTCTCTGGCATAAACCACAGCAAGACCCTCTATGATCTACCTCCAAAATTAATGGAAATAAAAACAAAAATAAACAAATAGGACCTAATTAAACTTAAAAGCTTTTGCACAACAAAGGAAACTATAAGCAAGGTGAAAAGGCAGCCTTCAGAATGGGGAAAATAAGAGCAAAGGTAGCAACTGACAATCTCAAAAATATACAAGCATCTCATGAAGCTCAATACCAGAAATATAAACAACCCAATTAAAAAAATAGGCCAAAGAGCTAAACAGACATTTCTCCAAAGACATACAGATGGCTAACAAACACATGAAAAGATGCTCAACGTCACTCATTATCAGAGAAATACAAATCAAAACCACAATGAGGTATCATCTCATGCCAGTTCAGAATGGTTTCCATCAAAGAGTAAATGCTGGAGAGAGTGTGGAGGAAAAGGAACCGTCTTAAACTGTTGGTGGGGATGCAAAGTAGTATAGCTACTATGGAGCACAGTGTGGACATTCCTTAAGAAATTGGAAATAGAACTGCCATACGACCCAGCAATAAACCAGAATTGAAAGAGACGCATATCTCCCAGTGTTCATTGCACTGTTTACAATAGCTAGGACATTGAAGCAACCTAGATGTCCATCAGCAGATGAATGGGTAAGGAAGTGGTGGTACATATACAAAATGGAATATTACTCAGCTACAAAAATAAAACATTTGAATTAGTTCTAATCAGGTGGAAGAAACTGGAGCCTATTATACAGAGTGAACTAAACCAGAAAGAGACCACCAATACAGTATATTAAGATTATATATATATATATATATGTATATAATTTAGAAAGATTTCAATGATGACCCTATATGCAAGACAGCAAAAGAGACACAGATGTAAAGAACAGACATTTGGACTATGTGGGAGAAGGTGAGGGTGGGACGATGTGAGAGAATAGCATTGAAACCTATATGCTACCCTATGTAAAACAAATGACCAGTGAAAGTTCAATGCATGAAGCAGGGCACCCAAAGCTGGTTCTCTGGGACAACCCAGAGGGATGGGGTGTGGAGGGAGGTAGGAGGGGAGTTCAGAATGGTAGGACACATGTACACCCATGGCTGACTCATGTCAATGTATGGCTAAAACCACAACAATATTGTAAAGTAATTAAACTCCAATTAAAATTAATTAATTAATTAAAATACAAAACCAAAATAAGTTATGATACATATACACAATGGAATATTACTCAGCCATAAAAAGGAACACATTTTAGTTATTTCTAATGAGGTGGATGAACCTAGAGCGGTGATTAAGAAAGAGAAAGATAAATATTGAATACTAATGCACATATATGGAACCTAGAAAGATGGTACTGAAGAATTTATTTGCAGGGCAGCAATGGACAAACAGACATAGAGTACAGATTTATGGACACAGGGAAAAGGAAGGAGAAGGTGAGATGTATGGAGAGAGTAACACGGATGCTTACATTACCATATATAAAATAGATAGCTAATGGGAATCTGCTGAATGTCTCAGGGAAATCAAACAGAGTCTCTGTGCCAACCTAGAGTGGTGGGATGGGGAGAAAAATGGGAGGAAGGTTTAAGAGTGAGGGGACATATGTATACCTATGACTGATTCATGTTGAGGTTTGAGAAAAAACAACAAAATTCTGTAAAGCAAATATCTTTTAATTAAAAATTTTATTAAAAAAAATAGATAGCTAATGGGAAGGTACTATGTAGTGCAGGGAGCTCAGCTTGATGCTCTATGATGACTTAGAGAGGTGGCAGGGAGAAGTGGAAGGAAGGTTCAGGAGGGAGGGGATAAATGTGTGTGTGTGTGTGTGTGTGTGTGTGTATGTGTGTGTGTATATATATATATATATATATATATATAATTGATTCACTTTGTTCTACATCAGCAACTAACAGAAAATTGTAAAGTGATTATAATCCATTTAAAAAAGAATAAGACTTAGAAATTATGCACTCTACCCAATGCATTCCACAACTTGAGGATCCAGAAATGAAATTATTTGTTCAAGGTCACACAATTAGATAGAGATTGCAAAATTAGAACCTCGGCTCCTGACTAGCAGGTCACTGCTCTAATTCAAACTAATTTTGAGATGTAAATACGTGACTGTTTTGCAAGGTTAAAAATGTAAGTGATCAATATAAAGAGCCAGTATGGACTTCCTATGCATGTCATGCTAGATTTAACTGATTTATTTCTTACTACTAGGATTACCAGATTGAAAGTTCAATATAATCTTCTACCAGCAAGTGTCTTGATTTTGGCCCAATGTTAGATAAAGTATCTACTGATAACCCTATAGATATTACTGAGAAATAAGGAAGGAGATAACAGTATATTTGGGAGACCTGTGAATGACTGTAGCCTCATAACCAAGTAGAGAGTCAACTGGGTCAATCTAGGTATAGTGCTATAAAGTGTGTGCTGCAGATGTTGGCCCTTATCCTGAACTCATTCAACATTTTTACTAATTCCTTTCATGAGGAATCTAGTTGAACATCACAACAGGTGTTGTTATTCAGTCACTCAGTCTTGTCCTACTCTTTGCCATCTTGGACTGCAGCATGCCAGGCCTCCCTGTTCCTCGTCATCTCTGGGAGTTTGCCCAAGTTCATGTCCATTGCATCAGTTATGACATCCAGCCATCTCATCTTCTGATGCCCTCTTCTCCATCTGCCCTCAATCTTTTCCAGCATCAGGGACTTTTCCAGTGAGTCAGCTCTGCATCAGGTGACCAAAATACTGAAGCTTCAGCTACAGCATCAGACCTTCCAATGAGTATTCAGGATTGGTTTTCCTTAGGATTGACTGGTTTGCTCTCCTTGCTGTCCAAGGGACCTGCAGGAGTCTTTTCCAGCATCATAGTTCAAAGGCATCAATTCTTCAGCTCTCTGCCTTCTTTATGGTCCAGCTCTCACAACTGTACGTGACCACTGGGAAGACCATAGCCTTGACTATATGGATCTTTGTCAGCAGAGTAATGTCTCTGCTTTTCAACACACTGTCTAGGTTTGTCACAGCTTTTCTGCCAAGGAGCAATAGTCTTCTGATTTCATGACTGCAATCACCATCCAGAGTGATTTTATTGCCCAAGAAAAGGAAATCTGTAACTACTTCCAACTTTTCCCCCTCTTTTTGCCATGAAGTAATTGTGGCCGGATGCCCCACTCCAGTACCCATGCTTGGAAAATTCCATGGATGGAGGAGCCTGGTAGGCTGCAGTCCATGGGATCACTGAGAGTCAGACACGACTGAGTGACTTCACTTTCACTTTTCACTTTCACGCATTGGAGAAGGAAATGGCAACCCACTCCAGTGTTCTTGCCTGGAGAATCCCAGGGACGGTGGAGCCTGGTGGGCTGCCATCTATGGGGTTGCACAAAATTGGACATGACTGGAGTGACTTAGCAGCAGCCATGATCTCAGTTTTTTTAATATTTAGTTTTTAACAGCTTTCACTCTCCTTCTTCACCCCCATTAAGAAACTCTTTAGTTGCTCTTCACTTTCTGACATTAGAGTGGTATCATCCACATATCTGAGGTTGTTGAAGTTTCTCCTGTCTATCTTGATTCCAGCTTGTAACTCATCCAGCCTAGCATTACTCATGATGTGCTCAGTGAATACAGTAAACAAACAGGGTGACAGCAGACAGCCCTGTTCTCCTCCTTTTTCAATCTTGAACTAGTTAATTGTTCCATACAGAGTTCTAACTTTTGCTTCTTGATCCACATACAGGTTTCTCAGGGGACAGGTAAGATGGTCTGGTATTCCATCTCTTTAAGAACTTTCCAGTTTATTATGATCCACACAAAGACTTTGGCATGGTCGATGAAATAAAGGTACGTGTGTTTCTGGAATTGCCTAGCTTTCTCATTCCAATCCCAAAGAAAGGCAATGCCAAAGAACATTCAAACTACCTCACAATTGCACTCATCTCACACACTAGCAAAGTAATGTTCAAAATTCTCCAAGCCAGGCTTCAATAGTACATGAATCAAGAACTTGCAGATGTTCAAGCTAGATTTAGACAGAGGAACCAGAGATCAACTTGGCAACATTTGTTGGATCATAAGAGAATTCCAGAAAAACATCTACTTCTGCTTTATTGACTGTATCAAAGCCTTTGACCGTGTGGGTCAAAACAAGCTGTGGAAAATTCTTCAACAGATGGGAATATCAGACCACCTTACCTGCCTCCTGAGTAATCTGTATGCAGGTCAAGAACTTAGAACCAGACATGGAACAATGGAATGGTTTCAAATTCAGAAAAGAGTACATCAAGGATGTATATGTTACTCTGCTTATTTAACTTATATGCAAAATGGCAGGCTGGATGAAGCACATGCTGGAATCAAAATTGTTGGGATAAATATCAATAACCTCAGATACACAGGTGACACCACCCTTATGGTAGAAATGGAAGAAGAACTAAAGATCCTCTTGATGAAAGTGAAAGAGGAGAGTGAAAGAGTTTACTTATAAATCAACATTCAAAAAACTAAGATCATGGCATCTGGTCCCATCATTTCATGGCAAACAGATGAGGAAACAATGGAAAGTGACAGACTTTATTTTCTTGGGCTCCAAAATCACTGCAGATGGTGAGTGCAGCCATGAAATTAAAACATGCTTGCTCCTTGGGAGAAAAGTTATGACCAACCTAGACAGCATATTAAAAAGCACAGGCATTACTTTGCCAACAAAGGTACATCTAGTCAAAGCTATGGTTTTCCCAGTAGTCACATATGGATGTGAGAGTTGGACTATAACGAAAGCTAAGCACCAAAGAATTGATGCTTTTGAACTGTGTTGTGGGGAACTCTCTTGAGAGTTCCTTGGAGTGCAAGAAGATCAAACCAGTCAATCTTAAAAGAAATAATTCCTGAATATTCATTGGAAGGACTGATGCTAAAGCTGAATATTTTGGCCACCTGATGTGAAAAACTGACTCACTGGAAAAAGCACTGATGCTAGGGAAAATTGAAGGTAGGAGGAGAAGGGAATGACAGAGGAAGAGATGGCTGGATGGTATCACTGACTCGATGGGCATGAATTTGAGAAAACTCCAGGAGTTGGTGATGGACAGAAAAGCCTGGTATGCTGCAGTCCATGGGGTCACAAAGAATCAGACACGACTGAGTGATTGAAATGAACTGAACTCTTTGATCAAGCGAATGTTGGAATTTGATCTCTTGTTCCTCTTCCTTTTCTAAACCCAGCTTGGACATCTGGAAGTTCTTGGTTTACATAATGCTGAAGCCTAGCATGTGGGATTTTAAGTATAACCTTAGTAGCATAGGAGATGAGTGCAACAGTCCAATGGTTAGCACATTAGTTAGTACTACCCTTCTTGGGAATAGGGAAGAAGATTGATCATTTTCAGTCCTGTGGCCACTTCTGGGTCTTCCAGATTTGCTGGCATAATGAATGCAACACCTTAATAGCATCATCCTTTCGGATCTTGAATAGTTCTACTGGAATTTGGTCATATCCACTAGCTTATCCACTAGCAGTGGCCACAGGACTGGAAAAGGTCAGTTTTCATTTCAGTCCCAAAGAAAGGTAATGCCAAAGAATGCTCAAACTACTGCACAACTGCACTCATCTCACACACTAGTAAAGTAATGCTCAAAAATCTCCAAGCCAGGCTTCAGCAATATGTGAAGCATGAACTTCCTGACGTTCAAGCTGGTTTTAGAAAAGACAGAGGAACTAGAGATCAAATTGCCAACATTCGCTGGATCATGGAAAAAGCAAGAGAGTTGCAGAAAAACATCTATTTCTGCTTTATTGACTATGCCAACTGTGTGGATCACAATAAACTGGAAAATTCTGAAAGAGATGGGAATACCAGACCACCTGATCTGCCTCTTGAGAAACCTATATGCAGGTCAGGAAGCAACAGTTAGGGCTGGACATGGAACAACAGACTGGTTCCAAATAGGAAAAGGAGTACGTCAAGGCTGTATATTGTCATCCTGTTTATTTAACTTATATGCAGAGTACATCATGAGAAATGCTGGACTGGAAGAAACACAAACTGGAATCAAGATTGCCGGGAGAAATATCAATAACCTCAGATATGCAGATGACACCACCCTTATGGCAGAAAGTGAAGAGGAACTAAAAAGCCTCTTGATGAAAGTGAAAGAGGAGAGTGAAAAAGTTGGCTTAAAGCTCAACATTCAGAAAATGAAGACCATGGCATCTGGCCCCATCACTTCATGGGAAATAGATGGGGAAACAGTGGAAACAGTGTCAGACTTTATTTTCTGGGGCTCCAAAATCACTGGAGATAGTGACTGCATGAAATTAAAAGACACTTACTCCTTGGAAGGAAAGTTATGACCAACCTAGATAGCATATTCAAAAGCAGAGATATTACTTTGCCAACAAATGTCCATCTAGTCAAGGCTATGGTTTTTCCTGTGGTCATGTATGGATGTGAGAGTTGGACTGTGAAGAAGGCTGAGCGCCGAAGAATTGATGCTTTTGAACTGTGGTGTTGGAGAAGACTCTTGAGAGTCCCTTGGACTGCAAGGAGATCCAACCAGTCCATTCTGAAGGAGATCAGCCCTGGGATTTCTTTGGAAGGAATGATGCTAAAGCTGAAACTCCAGAACTTTGGCCACCTCATGCAAAGAGTTGACTCATTGGAAAAGACTCTGATGCTGGGAGGGACTGGGGGCAGGAGGAGAAGGGGACGACAGAGGACCAGATGGCTGGATGGCATCACTGACTCGATGGACATGAGTCTCAGTGAACTCCGGGAGTTGGTGATGGACAGGCAGGCTGGCGTGCTTCGACTCATGGGGTCGCAAAGAGTCGGACACGACTAAGCGACTGATCTGATCTGATCTGAGACTACATAAGGATTCTAGGATACACTTTTCTATTTCTGCAAAACCTGTTGAGGTATTAATCGGGATCACATTAAATCTTAATATGGATTATTAATATATCATATTAACTATTGACATGCAAGCAGTATTAAGCCTTTCAGTGCATTGAAGTGAGATGTCTTTCCATTTATTTATTTACTATTATTTCCAGAATAGTTTGCAGTTTTTGATATACTAGTCTATAGCTTCCTTGGTTAAAATTTTCATAAGTATTTTAGTTTTGTTTTTAATGCAATTGTAAATGGAATTGCTTTATTAATTTCCTTTTATATTCATATTTATTGACAGAAATGTATACTTTTTGCTTTATTTTGTATCTTACAACTTTGCTAAATTAGTTTACTAGCTCTAACAGTCTTTCTGTAGATTCTTTTGTGTTTTCTATATACAAAATCATGTGACTGGGGAACAAAGAAATGTTTATTTCTTCCTTTCTGATCTTTTATTTATTTTCCTTGCCTAGTTGCTATGTCTAGGATTTCCAGTAATATGTTGTATACAGTGACTGGAGCAATCTGTTGTTGAGTGTTGAGATTTCTATGTAAGTGTGTTAGGTTTAATTAATTTATGATGTTGTCCAAGTCCTCTATGTCCTTATTAATCTTCTGTCTTTTTTTTCTGACCATTATTTAATGTGATGTTTTTAAGTCTCCTACTATTATTGCAGAATTATTTTTCCTGACAGTATTTGGCAAGGAGAACCAGTGGGGCTCAACACTCTTTATTTAACTTTTAATTTTTTTAACAAAATTGAAATTATTGGAATATAATTGCTTTACAATGTTGTGTTAGTTTCTGCTGTATGACAATGTGAATCCACTATATGTGTACATCTATCCTCTCCCTCTTGAGCCTTCCTTCCACCCACCCCACCCCATCTCTCTAGGTCATCACAGAACACTGAGTTGTGGGCTCAGCATTTTTGAGTCCCTGAGACCACAGAAAACACAAATGGATGCATGAGTACACCTTATGACAGCTCCCAGTTTCTCCCTGGAAGGGGTTCAAATTCATACTTTGCCAACTGATACCCAAATGCCAGGCTTCTAATTAGCTTCATCTAGTACCAAGATAACAGATAATTAATAGTCCTCTGAGAGCCTAAGTAGACAGGGAGCACTTCCTTCACCTTCTCTCCCCAGGCTCATTCCAGAAATAAAACCAAGTCTCCAACTTCTCCCCCAAAAGGAACTTGTCCACATATCTAGCTCCCCAACTTTCATGGGTGCCACTCAAATAACTGGCTCTTAAATTACCTGTTTCTGGAACTGATAGGAATCAGCATTTATGTGTCCCCTGGGATCACAGAGAATGAACAGGACATTTTAAATGATGCACAACCACTCCCAGTGGCCATTCCCTCTGGCTTAGCCCAGAATAGTAAGCAAGCAAAACCACCTATCTTCCAGTTCAACCTGAAAGGGGCTAGACCTTATGTCTAATCTCATGACTTTCCCATGTGTTGCCTGAAGATCAGACTTCCAATTAGGCTGCATCAAAAAGGGCAAGAAATTAGTAGTTCTTCAGGAGCCTGAAGTACTATGTGGGCATTTCCCCCACATTTGGGGTGTTGACTGGACTTGATATATCTTAATCTCTTGGAGGCCACTAACAAAAAAGACAATAGTTTGGATAAACACTAAGATTTTGGACCCTGACAATTTCTGGCCAGGCTTAATGGTGATATTCATCTCTTACATAAAGCCAGTCTGTGAAGACTGGAAAAGGTGGCTGTGTCAGTGTGCAGACACCAACATGAATTGGGGAAAATGACTAAACAGGTAAATATATTCTGAAAAAAAAAACAAGATAAAACTCCAGAAACTCCTAACAGAATGAAATTAAATGATATATCTGACAGATAGCTCAAAATAATAACCTGAAAGATGCTCACTGAGGTCAGAAGAGATATGCACAAACTAAAGAGTTAAAGACCTTTGAACTAAAAGTTAAAGACCTCTAAAAAGTACCAAGTGGATATCTTAGAGCTAAAGGAAATGACAACCAAACTGAAAATTTCATTAGAGAGTTTCAACTAGAGATCAGATGAAATTAAAAAAAAAAAAAAAAAAAAAGTATCGTTGGACTTGAAGACAGATCTGTGTAAATCAACTAATTAGAGAAACAAAAAGAAAAAGTATTGAAAAAGAGTGAAGATAGCTTAATGAACTTATAGGATAGCATCAAATGGACAAGCATATGCATTATGAAAAACCCATGAGAAGATGGCAAGAAAGAAGTAGAAAGCTTATTCAAAGAAAGAATGGCTAAAATTACCAAATCTGGGGAAGGAAATAGATATCTAGATCCCCAAAATGAAAAAAAAAAAAAAGATGGACTCCAAATGATTGACACAAAGTCAAATGTTAAACAGAGGTAATTTATGAATCAGCAAGAATAGAACAACTTATTAGATACAAAAGAACACCTATAATACTATGAGCAATTTTTTTCTGCAAAAACCTTGCACACCAAAAGGGAGAGAGATGATATATTCCAAGTGTTGAAATAAAAAAGAGTGCCAACCAAGAATATTATACATAGCAAATCTGTCTTACATTAACTAAGAAGAAAGATTTGAAATAAACAACCTAAATTTCACATCAAAAATGTAAAAATATCAAACTAAAAACAAATTTAGTGAATGAAGAAAAAAACTGAAGATGAGGGTGGAAATAGATGAAATGCAGAATGAGAAATGACAGAAAAATAAAAACTAAAAGGGTTTAACAAAAAATATAATCAATAAACTCTTATTTAGACTAAGTAAGCAAAAATAGGAAAGACACATATAAATAAAATAAATGAAAAGGAATTAATTACAATGCATGCCTCAAAATTATAAGGGGTCATACAGAATTATCATGAAAAATTATATGTGAGCAAATTGGATAACCTAGAAGAAATAATTTCCTAGAAACCTAACTTACCAATACTGAATCAAGATGTAATATAAAACAAATGAGGAGATTGAGGTAATAAAAAACATCCCCAAAAGAAATGTCCAGGACCAGATTGTTTCATGGTTGAATTCTAACAAACTTAAAAGAAGAATACCAATCCTTCTCAAAGTTTTCTAAAAATAGAAGTAGAGAGAATACTTCCAATTTTATTTTATGAGACCAGCATCACATTGATACTGAAGCCATACAAAAATATGTATGGAACCTCAGCTCGGTTCAGTTCAGTTCCTCAGTCATGTCTGACTCTTTGTGACCCCATGGACTGCAGCACACCAGGCTTCCCTGTCCATCACCAACTCCAGAGGCTTGCTCAAACACATGTCCATCAAGTCGGTGATGCCATCCAATCATCTCATCCTCTGTCAGCCCCTTCTCCTCCTGACTTCAGTCTTTCCCAGCATCAGGGTCTTTTCCAATGAGTCAGTTCTTCACACCAGGTGGCCAAAGTATTGGAGCTTCAGCTTCAGTATCTGTCCTTCCAATGAATATTCTTAACTGATTTCCTTTAGGATGGACTGGTTGAATCTCCCTGCAGCCCAAGGTACTATCAAGAATCTTCTCCAACACCACAGTTCAAAAACATCAATTCCTCAGCACTGAACTTTCTTTACCATCCAAATCTCACATCCATACATGACTACTGGAAAAACCATAGCTTTGACTATATGAACAATTGTTGATAAAGTAATGTCTTTGCTTATTAATATGGTGTCTACATTGGTCATAGCTTTTCTTCCAAGGAGCAAGTGTCTTTTAATTTCATGGCTGCAGTGCTTTTGGAGTACAAAAAAATAAAGTCTCTCATTGTTTCCATTGTTTCCCAATCTATTTGCCATGACGTGATGGGACCAGATGCCATGATCTTCCTTTATTGAACGTTGAATTTTAAGCCAGCTTTTTCACTCTCCTCTTTCACTTTTATCAAGAGGCTCTTTAGTTCTTCTTCACTTTCTGCCATATGGATGGTATCATTTGCATGTCTGAGGTTATTTATACTTTTCCTGGCAATGCCAGCATGCCAGGCTTCCCTGTCCTTCACTGTCTCCCAGAGTTGGTCAAATTCTGAGAGTCAATGATGCCATCCAACCGTCTCATCCTCTGTCACCCCCTTTTCCTCTTGCCCTCAGTCTTTCACAGCATCAGGGTCTTTTCCATTGAGTTGGCACTTCACATCAGGTGGCCAAAGTATTGGAGCTTCAGCTTCAGCATCAGTCCTTCCAATAAATATTCAGGGTTGATTTCATTTAGGATTGACTGGTTTGATCTCCTTGCTGTCCCAGGAACTCTCAGGAGTATTGTCCACCACAATTATTCAAAAGCATTAATTCTTCAGTGCTCAGCATTCTTTATGGTCCAGCTCTCATATCCATACATGACTACTGGAAAAACCAGAGCTTTGACTATATGGACCTTTGTTGGCAAAGTGATGTCTCTGAGAGTAGTCTTCGATAAATTGTGTTTGGAATGCAAAAGAATTTAACTGGACCCTTATTTAATACCAGACATAAAAACCCACTAAAATATAACTAAATAAAACATAAAATACACAGTAAAACTTTTAGATGACAACATACAGAAAAACTCCCTGACATTGGCCTTAGAAACTTTCTTTTTTTTTTTTTTTCTCGATATGGTAACAAAAGCTCAGAGAAGGCAATGGCACCCCACTCCAGTACTCTTGCCTGGAAAATCCCATGGGCAGCGGAGCCTGGTAGGCTGCAGTCCATGGGGTCGCTTAGAGTCGGACACGACTGAGCGACTTCACTCTCACTTTTCACTTTCATGCATTGGAGAAGGAAATGGCAACCCACTCCAGTACTCTTGCCTGGAGAATCCCAGGGACGGGGGAGCCTGGTGGGCTGTTGTCTATGGGGTCACACAGAGTCCGACATGACTGAAGCGACTTAGCAAGCAAGCAAAAGCTCAGGTAACAAAAACAAAAATAAATGAGTGGAATTACATCAAATTACAAACAATCTGTAAACAGAGAAAACATAATCACAAAATGAAAAGGTAGCCTAGGGATTAGGAGAAAATATCTGCAAAACATATATCTGATAAGGGGTTAGTATTTCAATATATATGGAACTCATACAACTCAACAGCCAAAAATCAAGCTGTTACAAAAACAAGAAAAAGACTTGAATATATACTTTTTCAAAGAAAATGATAAAGCACAGGAAATTGTACTCAAAATTCTGTAATAAACTATATGGGGAAAAAATCTAAAGAATAATGGATATATGTATATGTATGACTGAATTACTTTGTTGTACACTTGAAACTAATACAACATTGTATACCAGTTATAATCCAATATAAAATAAAAATTAAATTTAGCAAAGTACTTAACATCACTAATCATCAGGAAAATGCAAATCAAGACAACAATGAGATATTATCTCATATCTGTTAAGAAGTGAAAAGAGTTAATCACTCAGTCATGTTCAACTCTTTGAGACCCCATGGACTATAGCCCACCAGGCTCCTCTTTCCATGGGATTCTCCAGGCAAGAAGTGAATTGTTGGTGTGAAAGTAAATTTGTGTACAGCCTTGATGGAAAACAGTAGGGAGATTTCTCAAAGGAAAAAAAAAAACCCTAAATATAGAACTAAGATATAATCCAGCATTTAATATTCTGGATATATAGCCAAAGGAATGGAAATTAGATATATCTGCTCTCATATGGCAGCATGTCATTTGGAAAACCATGAATGAATCTGAAAGTTGTTATGCTAAGTGAAATGTCAGATGCAGAAAGAAAAAAAAAAAAAACTGCATTATAACACTTACATGTGTATTCTAAAAGTTAAATACATAACAGCAGAAATTAGAACATAGTTACCAGGGTTGGGAGGTGGGGAAAATGAGATGTTCATCAAAGGCTACAAAATTACAGTTACATAGGATAAATAAACCAGAGAATTAATGTATAGCAAAATGATTATGGTTAATAATATTGTATTGAATACTGGAAATTTGTTGAGAGTAGATTTCATGTGTTCTCATTGCACACACAGAAAAGGTAACTGTGAAGAAAAGATGTGTTATTCCTCCTGACTGTAGTAATCATTTCACTCTACATATATATAAAGTCATAATATATTGAACCTTAAAAATATAGTTTTTATTTGAGCAATTATCCCCTTTAATCCATTCTGGAATAGAAAAGTTGGCTTCTGGATTGTGATGAACTGTAAACTTGCACAGCAAATTTAAAAACAGTGTGAAAGACAAACTGTAAAATATCTCCTTTATACTTTCTTAATATTTATTGCATGTTGAAATGATAATGTTTAAAGCATACTGAATAAAATAAAATATATGATTAAAATATTTTAAGTAATTACTGTAGATTAGTGCTTACCATTGCCAGTTTAAATTTTTTTTTTGGTATGGTTTATAGTTCTTTATATGGGCTTCCATGGTAGCTCAGATGGTAGAGAATCTGCCTGCATTGCAGGAGACCCACGCTCAATACCTGACTTTGGAAGATCTCCTGAAGAAGGGAATGGTAACCCACTCCAGTATTCTTGTTTGATGAATTCCATGAACAGAGAAGCCTGGTGGGTACAGTCCTGGGGTTGCAGAGGCGGACATGACTCAGCGACTAATACTTTCATAATTCTTTTGCTTCTATTGTCTATCTTGCTGTCCTCCTTTGTAATTTTAGGATTTCTGTAGTGATATGCTTTCATTTCTTACCTTTTATATTTGTATATCTTCTATAAGTATTCTTTTCCTCGTGATTATCACAGGGCTTACAAAAATCATAGTAATCAATTTTAAGATTATATCGTCTTAATGTCCCTCTCACACAAAAACTACACTTTTACTCACACCCAAAAACTTTATGTTATTGATATCATAATTTATGTATTTTATATTGTGTGTGTGTGTGTGTTAGTTCCTCAGTTGTGTCCGATTCTTTGCCACAACATGGACTATAGCCTGCCAGGCTCCTCTGTTCATGGGATTCTCCAGGCAAGAATACTGGAGTGGGTTGCCGTTTCTTTCTCCCATATCCATTAATTAATGATCATAGTTATTATTCTTAATACTTTTGTCTTTTAAATTTTTTACACATAACTAACACAATATTGGGGAATCCTATCTATATATTTGGGGCTTCCCAGGTAGCTCAGTGGTAAAGAATCCACATGCCAAACAGGAGATGCAGGAGACACGGGTTCAATCCTGGGGTCAGGAAGATCCCCTGGAGTAGGAAATGGCAACCCACTCCAGTACCCTTGTTTGCAAAATTCTATGGACAGAAGAGCCTGGTGAGCTACAGTCCATTGGGTCACAAAGAGTCAGACATAACTGAGCACACATGCGTGAAATCTTGAACATTTTTCCATTTGCACTTAGGATTAACTGCCATCACGCAATCAGTTTCTTTCTTACAGCAATTTTGTTCTTCATTTCCTCCATTAATGCATTCCTTTGTACTTTGATGATTTTGTAATGACATATTTTGACTCATTTCTCATTCACTGTGTATGTGCTATATATATTTTCTTTGTGGCTCCACATGAGATGATATATAACAGGCTAGAGCTATAGCAAGCAAGGACAGCAAGGAGATGAAACCAGTAAATCATAAAGGAAATCAACTCTGAGTATTCATTGGAAAAGCTAATGCTGAAGCTGGAGCTCCAATATTTTGGCCACCTGATGCAAAGAGACAACTCATTGGAAAAGAACCTGATGCTGGGAAAGACTGAGGGCACGAGGAAAATGGGGCAGCACAATATAAGATGATTAGATAGCATGACCAACTCAATGGACATGAGTTTGAGCAAACTCTGGCAGATAGTGAAGGAGAGGGAAGCCTGGTATACTGCAGTTCATGGGCTCACAAAGAGTCACACAACTTAGTAACTGAACAAGAATTATAACAATTTAATTTAAATTGATACCAATTTAACTTCATTTGTTAAAAAAACTACACCTACACATCTATTTCCTCCTTTGAGGTAATCAGTGTCACAAATTATGTCTTTATATATCATATGAACAATAACATATATTTCTAATTATTTTTAGGCATTTGCCTTTTAATCCCTGTAGAAAATAAGTGGAGTTACAAACCAGAGTTACCTTAACACTGGCTTTTATATTTTCCTATATATTTACCTTTACCAGAAATGTTTTTGTCTTCCTACATTTTTGAGTTACTTTCTAGCATCCTTCTATTTCAACCTGAAGGACTCCCTTTAGCATTTTATATAGTGTCTATTTAATTGTATTGAATTTCATCAGCTGTTGTTATTTGGAAATGTCATAGTAGAATTCTTAGTTGACACTTTTATTTTCTTTCAACATTTAAGTATATCATTACACTGCCTTCTATCCACCAAGGTTTCTGGTGAGAAAGTAGTTGATAATCTTATAGAGAATCCTTTTTACAGGATGAATCATTTCTCTCTTACTGCTTTCTATATTCTTTATTTGACTTTGGCATTTGACATAATGATAATGTGTCTCAGTAAGGTTCACTTTTGCAGTTATCTTACTTAGAGTTTGTTAGACTTCTTAAATTTGTTGACTCATGGGTTTCAAAAAATTGTGACAATTTTAGCAACTAAACACAAGCTGGAATCAAGATTGCTGGGAGAAATATCAATAACATTAGATATGCCGATGACACCACCCTTATGGCAGAAAGTGAAGAGGAACTCAAAAGCCTCTTGATGAAAGTGAAAGTGGAGAGTGAAAAAGTTGGCTTAAAGCTCAACATTCAACAAATGAAGATCATGGCATCCGGTCCCATCACTTCATGGGAAATAGATGGGGAAACAGTGGAAACAGTGTCAGACTTTATTTTGGGGGGCTCCAAAATCACTGCAGATGGTGACTGCAACTATGAAATTAAAAGTTGCTTACTCCTTGGAAGGAAAGTTATGACCAACCTAGATAGCATATTCAAAAGCAGAGACTTTTTTGCCAACAAAGGTTCGTCTAGTCAAGGCTATGGTTTTTCCTGTGGTCATGTATGGATGTGAGAGTTGGACTGTGAAGAAGGCTGAGCGCCGAAGAATTGATGCTTTTGAACTGTGGTGTTGGAGAAGACTCTTGAGAGTCCCTTGGACTGCAAGGAGATCCAACCAGTCCATTCTGAAGGAGATCAGCCCTGGGATTTCTTCTGAAGGAATGATACTAAAGCTGAAACTCCAGTACTTTGGCCACCTCATGTGAAGAGTTGACTCATTGGAAAAGACTCTGATGCTGGGAGGGATTGGGGGCAGGAGGAGAAGGGGATGACAGAGGATGAGATGGCTGGATAGCATCACTGACTCAATGGACGTGAATCTGAGTGAACTTTGAGAGTTGGTGATGGACAGGGAGGCCTGGCGTGCTGCGATTCATGGGGTCGCAAAGAGTCCGACACGACTGAGCGACTGATCTGATCTGATACCTTCTGCCTTTGGGGACTGCTGGCCTCCTGAGTTTAACTGCTATAGTTATTGAGATGTGAACATATAGGCCTACAGCATCTGTGGCTTCTGCTCATCCAATGCAGGCTACTGCTGTTTTTCCTGCAACAGGCCAGGCTGATCGTCCTGGGGCTGCCGCTGCTTCTTCTGGGATATGAACAGATAACCTCTCTGTTCTATACAGCCATGTTGCTGACCCTGCAAATTCTGTTGATATTTAAATATGGGTAAAAAGAATAGCAAGAAGAGATAAGAAAGCCTTCCTCAGCGATCAGTACAAAGAAATAGAGGAAAACAACAGAATGGGAAAGACTAGAGAGCACTTCAAGAAAATTAGAGCTACCAAGGGAACATTTCATGCAAAGATGGGCTCGATAAAGGACAGAAATGGTATGGACCTAACAGAAGCAGAAAATATTAAGAAGAGGTGGCAAGAATACACAGAAGAACTGTACAAAAAAGATCTTCCTGACCCAGATAATCACTATGGTATGATCACTCACCTAGAGCCAGACATCCTGGAATGTGAAGTCAAGTGGGCCTTAGAAAACATCACTACGAACAAAGCTAGTCGAGGTGATGGAATTCCAGTTGAGCTCTTTCAGATCCTGAAAGATGATGCTGTGAAAGTGCTGCACTCAATATGCCAGCAAATTTGGAAAACTCAGCAGTGGCCACAGGACTGTAAAAGGTCAGTTTTCATTCCAGTCCCAAAGAAAGGCAATGCCAAAGAATGCTCAAACTACCTCACAATTGCACTCATCTCACACGCTACTAAAGTAATGCTCAAAATTCTCCAAGCCAGGCTTTAGCAATACGTGAACCGTCAACTTCCTGATGTTCCAACTGGTTTTAGAAAAGGCAGAGGAACTAGAGATCAAATTGCCAACATCTGCTGGATCATGGAAAAAGCAAGAGAGTTCCAGAAAAACAAATATTTCTGCTTTATTGACTATGCCAAAGCCTTTGACTGTGTGGATCACAAGAAACTGTGGAAAATTCTGAAAGAGATGGGAATACCAGACCACCCAACCTGCCTCTTGAGAAATCTATATGCAGGTCAGGAAGCAACAGTTAGAGCTGGACATGGAACAACAGACTGGTTCCATATAGGAAAAGGAGTACGTCAAGGCTGTATATTGTCACCCTGCTTATTTAACTTATGTGCAGAGTACATCATGAGAAATGCTGGACTGGAAGAAGCACAAGCTGGAATCAGGATTGCCGGGAGAAATATCAATAACCTCAGATATGCAGATGACACTACCCTTATGGCAGAAAGTGAAGAGGAACTCAAAAGCCTCTTGATGAAAGTGAAAGTGGAGAGTGAAAAAGTTGGCTTAAAGCTCAACATTCAGAAAACGAAGATCAAGGCATCTGGTCCCATCACTTCATGGGAAATAGATGGGAAACAGTGGAAACAGTGTCAGACTTTATTTTTCTGGGCTCCAAAATCACTGCAGATGGTGACTGAAACCGTGAAATTAAAAGATGCTTACTCCTTGGAAGGAAAGTTATGACCAACCTAGATAGCATATTCAAAAGCAGAGATATTACTTTGCCAACAAATATCTGTCTAGTCAAGGCTATGGTTTTTCCTGTGGTCATGTATGGGTGTGAGAGTTGGACTGTGAAGAAAGCTGAGCGCTGAAGAATTGATGCTTTTGAACTGTGGTGTTGGAGAAGACTCTTGAGAGTCCCTTGGACTGCAAGGAGATCCAACCAGTCCATTCTGAAGGAGATCAGCCCTGGGAATTCTTTGGAAGGAATGATGCTAAAGCTGAAACTCCAGTACTTTGGCCACCTCATGCGAAGAGTTGACTCATTGGAAAAGACTCTGATGCTGGGAGGGATTGGGGGCAGGAGGAAAAAGGGACGACAGGATGAGATGGCTGGATGGCATCACTGACTCGATGGATGTGAATCTGAGTGAACTCTGAGAGTTGGTGATGGACAGGGAGGCCTGGCGTGCTGCGATTCATGGGGTCGCAAAGAGTCAGACACGACTGAGCAACTGAACCGAACTGTACTGAAATAAGCCTGTGGCCCCTGCCCCCACTGTGCTCCTCAACCAGGCTGCTGACCTGACCCTGTGGCTGATGCTGATACCAAAACGGGGGCAGATAGGTCTGCAGCTCCTGCTTTGGCTATTCTACCCAGCCAGGCTGCTTGTCCCTGGGTTTCACCCATAATGTGGCAGATAGCCCTGTAACATCTGTCCTTGTTTCTCTCTTTGGCCAGGCTGCTGGCCCTACAGCTGCTGATACTATAATGTGGTCATATAGGCCTGCAACATCTGCCCCTGCTATTTTCTTGAGCCACTCTGTTGGCTGTGGGTGAAAAATATTGCTGAACTATCTTCTTGAGTTTCTGTTACATGAGCAATTTCCCAGAAGGAAAATCATGAGGCATGACATGGAACATCCTTCTGATATCTGACTGTGGATTTCTGAGGTCAAGAAGCATCTCCTGGGAATTCTTTGGGGTTGTAATTTTAGAAAAGTCAATCCCATGGACGGAGGAGCCTGGTAGGCTGCAGTCCATGGGGTCGCTAGGAGTCGGACAGGACTGAGCGACTTCACTTTCACTTTTCACTTTCATGCATTGGAGAAGGAAATGGCAACCCACTCCAGTGTTCTTGCCTGGAGAAACCCAGGGACAGAGGAGCCTGCTGTGCTGCCGTCTCAGGGGTCGCACAGAGTCGGACACGACTGAAGCGACTTAGCAGCAGCAGCAGCAGTAGAAGTATATTGAGCAGTGGACTCAGTAGTTCTTCCCATTAAGGATATTCCTGTAACAATACTGTGGGAGTTTGTGGTAAAGTTGTTGAGACAGTGCTGTCTTCCCCGTAGAAGTCAGTCAGAGCTCTAAGAGGAGCCTGTCTTGGGATGGAGTTTTATATATGATTCCTCTATTCAGTTGACTTTTCACTGGAACAATATATCAAAGGCCTCTCTCTCTCTGTTTTTTTAAATGAGCCCAGCTAAAGATTTATCTATTTTGATTATCATTCCAAAAAACCAGCTCTTGGTTTCATTGACCTTTTTTAGTATTGATGTTTTTTGGGGAGTGGAGGGAACTTTATTTTATTTCCACTCTGAAAATTATTTCCTTCCTTCTGCTGACTTTGGGCTTTGTTTGCTCTTATTTTTTCTAATTCCTTTAGGTGGTAAGTTATGCTATTTATTTGAGATTTTTCTTGTTTACTGAAGTAGGCCTGTTGCCCTATAAACTTCCCTCATTAAATTGCTTTGCTGTATCCCATAGATTTTGGAAAGCTGTGTTTCTATTTTTGTTTGTCTCAATGTATTTTCAGACTTCCTTTTTTTTCTGTTGACCCATCAATTTTTTAGTAGAATATTGTTTAGTCTCTAAGTGTTTGTGTTCTTTTCTATATTCCTTTTGTAATTGTTTTCCAGTTTTGTACTATTGTAGTCAGAAAAATGCTTCAGATAATTTCAATCTTCTTAAATCTATTGAGACTTGTTTTGTGGCCTAGCATGTGATCTATCCTGAAGAGCATTTGATGTGCACTTGGAAAGAATATGTATTCTGCTGTTTTGGAGTGGAATGTATTGTAGATATTTATTCTGTCGATTGGGCCTCATGTGTCATTTAAGGTCACAGTTTCCTTATTGATTTTGTGTCTGGATGATCTATCCACTGATGTAAGTCTCCTACTCTTACTTTATTACCCTCAGTTTCTCCCTTCATGTCTGTTAATATTTTCTTGTGTGTTTCAGTGTTTCTATATTAGGTGCATACATGCTTACAATGTTCTATTCTCTTCTTAGATTAACCATTTTATCTTTGTTTAATGCCCTTGTTTGTCTTTTATGATAGATTTTGTTTGAAAGTCTAGTTTGTCTGATATGAATATTGCTACCACAACTTCTGTTTTGTTTCCATTTGCACGGAATATCTTTTTCCATCCCTTCACTTTCAATCTGTATTTCTTTAGACCTGAAGTGAGTCTCTTGTAAGCAGTATATAGATGGATCTTCTTTCTTTATTAAATTTTTATGCTGTGCCTTTTTACTGGAGTATTCAATCCTTAAAAAATAAAGTGATTCTTGATAGTTATGTAATTATTGTCATTTTATCACTTATTTTCTGATTATTTTTTTCAGTTTTTCTATATTCCTTTCTTATTTTAACCTCTACTGTAAAATTCTATCATGGTTTGAATATTTTCTTTAGTGTTATGTTTGAGTTTCTTTCTCTTTAATTTTTGTGTATCTATTGTAAGTTTTTAATTTGAAGTTGCCATGGGGTTTATATATTGACCTGTAAATATATTTACTTGTTTAAAACTAATCATCATTTAAGTTCAAACACATTCTAAAGATTTACTTTTTTTCTCCCTACATATTTTGTATTTTTGACGTAATATTTTACATCATCAAGACAATCTGTTAACTATTTACTAGAGTTACAGTTGAATTTACAATTTTTGTCTTTTAACATTTGTACTGGCTTATTTAAGTGGTTAATCAACTGCTTTACTATATATTTGCCTTTATCAGTGAAATTTTTCCCTTCTTATTTTTTCTTATTTCTTGTTACAATCTTTTTTTTTTACACTTAAAGATCTTTTAACATTTCTTGGAAGCTTGGTTTAGTGGTGATGAAATCTTTTGGTTTTTGCTTGTCTAGGAAATTACCTCTCTTTGAATTCTGAATGATAATCTTGTTGGGTAGAGTATTCTAGAATCTAGTACCTAGATTGTAGGGTTTTTTCCTTTCAACACTTCCTTCTGCCCTGAAAAGTTTCCACTAAAAAATAAATTGATAACCTTATGGGAGTTTCCTTGTTGTGACTCTTTGTTTTACTCTTGCTGCCTTTAAAATTCTATCTTTACCTCTTACAATTCTAATTATGATATGTCTTGGTATGGGTCTCTTTGGGTTCATCTTGTTTATGACTCTGTGATTCTTAGACTTGGATATATTTTTCCTTCTTTAAGTTAGGATAGTTTTCATCCATAATTTGATGAAATACACTTTCTGCACATTTTTGTCTTCTCTTTCTGGGACTTCTGTAATGCAAGTTTTAGTATCTTTGATGTTGTCCCAGCAATCTCTTAAAATATCTTCACTTTTTCTCTCTAAGGTGCTCTGATCATGTTTTTTCCATTATTTTATCTTGCAGATCACTTATGCATTCTCTCATGTCACCTAACCTGTTATTATTTCTTTCTAGTATATTTTCAACTTCAGTTTCTTCATACCTGTATTTTTCAGCTATGCCTGGTTCTTTTTCATATTTCTTAGTTCTTTCCTGAAGTTCTGACTGTGTTCATTTATTCTTGTCCTGAGTTCATTTAGCATTTTTATTACTACACTTTGAATTATTTCTCAGGTAAACTTTTAATTGTTTCATTAAGGGTTTCTGGGGTTTTGTGTTGTCCTTTCATTTGAAATATATCCCCCTGTCTTCACATTTTATTCAGCTTTCTCTGTCTCTATGAAATTAGGTGAAATAGTTACCTGTTGTAGTCTTGAAGGTGTGTTCTTCTGTGAGAGCACCCCTAGAAGATCGCATCTGCCATAGGCTTTGGTGGAAGAGCTGTAACTTAAGTAAGAATGGGTTCAATCTGCTCCAGGGGTGCACTGGCAGCCACTGTGTTGGTGGGAGGTAGGGCTGGAGTCAGATTAGCTATAGCCAGAGCCAGGTGTCAGCTTTCTTCTACTAGGCCCAATGACAATCTCTGCTTTTTTTTGGAGTGGGGTGGATAGAATCAGAGTCTCAGAGACTAGAGAAGAGCCCTGGGGAATTTTCTCTGATGTGATGGCAGTCTCTGACTTGTTTGAATGAATGGCCAGGGCCTGAAGGGTTTGGGCTGCATTTCTCAGATAGTTCTGCTTTTTCCAGGTGTATGCTTCTTGGGTAGAAGCAGAGTTGGGGGCAAGGGGTTGGAACTGCACTACTGAGCTGGCTGTACTTCTTCCTTGGTGCATGTATGTGTGCATGATGTCAATCACTGTCTCTGTCCTAGTTAGAGGTGAGGCTGGTACCTGAGCTGGCTCTGCTCATTCCTCAGAGCATGTGTGCACATTGACAATGGCAGGTTTTGCCTTAGTGAGGAATAATGCCAGAGCAGAATGGGATGGAGCAAGAACCTAGTGTGGGCTGTGGGATGCACTGGGGTTGTCCTGGAGAGTGGCCAGAGCACCAAGCAGTTTTCAATCTGCAGCATCTGTGATGGTATTGGGAGAAAGCAAGTCTATATATGCATTTTTCAAGAGAGGAGTCTCAGTTTCTGTCATCTCTCTGGTAAGCCCCACTTCAAGTTAACTAATGGGCCTTGTCTTCCCAGTGTCAGTTGCAGGGCTGGGTTGTCTAATATGGGACTCAAACTCCTTATTCTAGAGGAAGGATTCCTGAGACTGATTTTCCCTTTCTCTTCTGGATCGTGCACTAGGAGTGTGGGATCCAACTAGATTACTTCTCCCCTCCCACCAGCTCCATGTTGTTCTTTCTTTACAGTGCTAGTTGTATATGAGCCACACTGCTAGTCTTCAGATTGTTCTATGAAGAGTTGCTATACATGTTGGTGTAGTTTGGTATGTTCATAATGAGCTTGGCATCTTCCTTCTTGCCCTCCTTGATGCTGCCTCCAAATTCCCCAATCCTTCTGAATGGGTTCTACCCAGTAAGCTGGATCCAGAGCTTACTCACTGAGCACTCTCACCATCAGGATGAACTGGTATTTTTTAAATCCAAGAGATCTGGCAACCTCAAAATCTATTCCAAGCTTTCTGGGAAACCACTTCACGAAATTCAACAAATTTGGTGTACCAAAGAGGATTAGTGAGACTGAGGGCTGAATGTCAAAAGACAAGAACACAACCATAATCTTCCCATAAAACGGGAAAACAGAAGTGCCACTGATGAACAGATCAGATTCCATGCTGATTTTCAAATCATGTCCATCACGCTAGATGATAAATGAAATATTTTGGCATGTTAAGGAAGATGCTGGCCTCTTCCATAGATGAAACCCAGAGACTTTGGCTAGATGGGTACCTTGAGAACTGTTCTACTCTTTATCTTCCCTTTGCCTTTCTCTGTAGGATAATATAAAGATTTCTTCAGTTTTTCATCCTTTGACTTTGTGTAAAACAAATGCAGAGATGTCTAGTGGAAAGACAACAGAATTTAAAACAAATATCTGTCTTTGTTTTGTGACTGTCACTAATTATGGGACCTTTGGAACACTGCTTAAATTTTATGAGCCTTACCGTCCTCACCTATACAGCAAGTAGGGCTAGTAAAAAACAGCAAAGGGATAAAAAAAATCCCACCACAATCTCCTACTGAAATTCTCTATAGCCTTTAATATTATAAATGTGAAAACAATCAAAATGATAAATTATTTATCTATTAAAACTGGAGCTCAAAGTGGTATCTATAATTGAAATTATGTGAAAATAATCAGAGACAAAAGGTCTAAGAAAAAATATATCTCTAAGCTAACAGTAATCATAATGAGGTGATGGAATTGGAGTAGTTTTCCTCATATTTTCTCCTTTTATGTGGGTGTTCTAACCAAAAGTATGCATTATTAATAGCTATACCTGAATAATCTCAAATATAGCTGTATTAGCCATGGCACATGTTCCTAAGGTATAGATTGCACAAGAATAGCAATAAATAGCAACAAAATTGTTTTCAAAAGTAATAAAATGGCCATCATAACCTTAACTTTACAGAACTATTCATTGGGAGGACTGATGCTGAAGCTGAAAGCCCAATAATTTGGCCACCTGATGCAAAGAACTGACTCATTGGAAAAGACCCTAATGCTAGGAAAGATTGAAGGTGAGAGGAGAAGGGGATGACAGAGGATGAGATGATTGGATGGCATTACTGACTCAACGGACATGAGTTTGAGTGCACTCTGGGAGTTGGTGATGGACAGGGAAGCCTGGCGTGCTGCAATCCATGGGGTCACAAAGAGTTGGACACGATTGAGTGGCAACTGAACTGAACTGCCATTAGGTAATGGGGGTGATATTTCTAGTCTTTCTCATTCCGTTGTTTTTCTATATTTCTTGGCATTGTACACTTAAGGCTTTCTTATTTTTTCTTGCTATTCTTTGGAACTCTGCATTCAGATATGTATATCTTTCTTTACTCCTTTGCCTTTTGCTTCTTGTCTTTTCTCAGCTATTTTTAAGGCCTCCTTAGATAACCACTTGGCTTTGTTTCATTTCTTTTTCTTGGGAATAGTTTTGATCACAGCCTCCTGTATAATATTATAAACCTTGATCCATAGTTCTTCTGGCCCTCTGTCTATCAGGTCTAATCAATTGAATCTATTTGTCAATCCCACTGTATAATCATAAGAGATTTTATTTAGGTCATACCTGAATGGCTTAGTGGTTTTCCCTATGTTCTTCAATTTAAATCTGAATTTGGCAATAAAGAGTTCATGATCTGAGCCATAGTCAGCTCCCAGTCTTGTTTCTGCTGACTCTATAGAGCATCTCCATCTTTGGCTGCAAAGAATATAATCAATCTGATTTTGGTAGTAACCATCTAGTGATGTCCATGTGTAGAGTTGTCTCTTGAGTAGTTGGACGAGGGTGTTTGCTATGACCAGGGCATTCTCTTGGTAAAACTCTGTTAACATTTATCCTGCTTCATTGTGTACTCCATAGGCCAACCTTGCTGATTACTCAGGAAATCTAAATTGAATGGGAAACATTAGAGATCTCTTCAAGAAAATTAGAGATACTAAGGCAACATTTCATGGAAAGATGGACACAATAAATGACAGAAACTGTATGTATGTAACAGAAGCAAAAGATATTAAAAAGTGACAGGAATACATAGAAGAACTACATTCAAAAGTCTTAATGACCTGGACAACCAGGATAGTGTGATCACTCACTTAGAGACAGACACTCTGCAGCGTGAAGTCAAGTGGGCCTTAGGAAGCATTACTATGAACAAAGCTAGTAGAGGTGATAGAATTCCAGCAGAGTTATTTCAAATCCTAAAAGATGATGCTGTTAAAGTGCTGCACTCAATATGCCAGCAACTTTGGAAAACTCAGCAGTGGACAAAAGAAAGGAAAAACTCAGTTTTCATTCCAATACCAAAAAAGGGCAATGCCAAAGAATGTTAAAACTACTGTACAACTGCACTCATTTCACATGCTAGCAAAGTAATGCTCAAAATCTTTCAATTTAGGCTTAAACAATATGTGAACCAAGAACTTTCAACTTAGAAGCTGGATTTAGAAAAGGCAGAAGAGTCAGAGATCAAATGACCAACATCCATTGGATCATAGAAAAAGAAAGGGAGTTCCAGAAAAAAAGTCTACTTATGCTTTATTGACTATGCCAAAGTCTTTGACTGTGTAGATCACAACAAACTGTAAAATTCTTCAAGAGATAGGAATACCAGACCACCTGACCTGCCTCCTGAGAAATCTGTAGGCAGGTCAAGAAGCAACTGTTAGAACCGGACATGGAGCAATAAACTGGCTCAAAATTGGGAAAGTGGTACATCAAGGTTGTATATTATCACCCTGCATATTTAGTTTATACACAGAGTATATCATGTGAAATACAAGACTGGATAAGCACAAACCAGGATCAAAATTGCCTGAAGAAACATCAATAACCTCAGATACACCAATGACACCACCTTAATGGCAGGATGAGAAGAAGAACAAAAGAGTATCCTGATGAAAGTGAAAGAGGAGAGTGAAATAGCTGACATAAGACTCAACATTCTAAAAAGGAAGATTATGGCATTCAGTCCCTTCCCTTCATGGCAAATAGATAGGGAAACTGGAAACAGTGGCACACTTTATTTTCTTGGGCTCCAAAATCACTGCAGATGTTGACTACAGTCATGAAATTAATAGGTGCTCCTTGGGAAAAAGCTATGAGAAACATAGCATATTAAAAAGCAGAGATATCACTTTGCTGACAAATGTCCGTATTGTCAAAGCTATAATTTTTCCAGTAGTCATTTATGAATTTGATATTTGTAGCATAAAGAGGGCTGAGCACCAAAGAATTGGTACTTTTGAACAGTGTAGAGAAGACTTTTGACAGTCCCTTGGACAGCAAGGTGATCAAATCAGTCAATCATAAAGGAAATCAATCCTGAATGTTCATTGGAAAGACTGATGTTGGAACTGAAGCTCCAGGATTTGGATCACCTGATGTTAAGAGCCACCTCATTAGAAAAGACCCTGATGCTCAGAAAGATTGAAGGCAGGAGAAGCAGATGACAGAAGATGAGATGGTTGGATGGCATCACCAATTCAATGAACATGAATTTGAGTAAACTCTGGGAGATAATGAAGTACAGGGAAGTCTGTTGTGCTGCAGTTCATGGGGTTGCAAAGAGTCGGACATGGCTGAATGACTGAACAGCAACAATGAGAGTGAGTAAACCAGGTAATTTGCACACAGAACATTTGTCTCCATTTCTGTGTTAATCCGTTTCTAACTCCTTGCCTCTTTTACTGGAGCCCCAGATCCTGATGCAATAGTTTGATCCTTCCTCTGCTAGGCCTCAGTTATCTCCATACCAAGTGTCACACACTCAGTAAGGAGGGGAAAGTGTTGAATAAGGAAAAGAAATAAAAAGATTTAAGGAACATCAGAATTGAGGTTATTTAGTCCAGTCTTTCAGAGAAGGCAATGGCGACCCACTCCAGTACTCTTACCTGGAGAATCCCATGGATGGAGGAGCCTGGTAGGCTGCAGTCCATAAGGTCATAAAGAGTTGGACACAACTAAGCGACTTCATTTTCACTTTTCACTTTCATACATTGGAGAAGGAAATGGCAAGCCACTCCAATGTTCTTGCCTGGAGAATCCCAGGAGAAGCCTGGTAGGCTGCCGTCTATGGGGTCCCACAGAGTCGGACATGACTGAAGCAACTTAGCAGCAGCTGAAGTCCAGTCCTTATTCCTTTCAGTAACAACCCCCTCTTTGTTATCATTTTGCAAAGCGCCTTCACATACATATTCTCATTTGTTCTTCCAAGAACACCTATTATATACACAATAATACTGAGTCACAGAGAGGTAACAAGATAGCTGAGATAGCTAGTGGTAGATTCATGAATCAAACTCTCTCCTCCTGATCCTAAGTTGTATGTTTTTCTTCCCCACCACAGGATGAATCCAGAATATCCTCTAAAATTATTGTGCCAAGTTGATTTATCCATCATCACTAAAATGACACTAAAAACCAAATGTTCTTTTTCAAAATAATATTTACCATTGGTATCATCTTAATAATAATGGCAAGTCACGTTTATATGGCATGGGAATAAGGCATGTGAAGCTTTTTAAAAAAATTGTATTGAAGTATAGTTGCTTTACAATGTTCTGTTATTTTCCACTATGCAAAAAAGTCAATCAGATATACATACATATATATCCTTGATATTTTAGTTTCCCTTCCCATTTAGGTCACCACAGAGCACTGAGTAGAGTTCCCTGTGTTATACAGTAGGTTCTCATTAGTTATCTATTTCATACACAGTAATATACATTGCTAAGTCACTTCTGTTGTGTCCGACTCTATGTGACCTCATAGACGGCAGCCCACCAGGCTCCCCTGTCCCTGGGATTCTCCAGGCAAGAACACTGGAGTGGGTTGCTATTTCCTTCTCCAATGCAGGAAAGTGAAAAGTGAAAGTGAAGTCGCTCAGTCGTGCCCTACCCTCAGTGACCACGTGGACTGCAGCCTTCCAGGCTCCTCTGTCCATGGGATTTTCCAGGCAAGAGTACTGGAGTGGAGTGCCATTGCCTTCTCCGAGTAATATACATATGCCAACCCCAATCTCAAAATCATCCCACCTCCTCTTCCCTATGGTATCCATATGTCTGTTCTCTATGTCTGTGTCTCTATTTCTGCTTTGCAAATAAGTTCATCCATATCATTTTATAGATTCCACATGTAAGCAATATTATATGATATTTGTTTTTCTCCTTCTGAATTACTTCACTCTATATTACTATAGCTTATCAATGAGCTTGGTAAAGTTGCAGGACACAAAATTAATACACAAAAATCTCTTGAATTTCTATATGCTTACAACAAAATATCAGAAGGAGGGATTAAGATAACAATTCCACTTACTATCACAAGAAAGTTGGGCTTCCCTGGTAGCTCAGATGGTAAAGAATCTGCTGCAATGCAGGAGACCTGGCTTCGATCCCTGAATTGGGAAGATCCTTTGGAGAAAGAAATGGCAACGCACTCCAGTATTCTCACCTGGAGAATCCCAATGACAGAGGAGCCTGGTAGGCTACACTTCATGGAGTCACAAAGAGTCAGAAACGACTGAGTAACTAACACACACACACACACACACACACACACACACACACACACACACCCCACAGACACAAAAAACTAATTAGATACCTAGGAATAAATGCACCTAAGGATACTTTTCACTTTATGCATTGGAGAAGGAAATGGCAACACACTCCAGTATTCTTGCCTGGAGAATCACAGAGACAGGGGCGCCTGGTGGGCTGCCGTCTATGGGGTCGTGCAGAGTCGGACATGACTGAAGTGACTTAGCAGCAGCAGCAGCAGCAAGGATACCAAAGATCTAAATCGGAAAATGATAGCATATTGAAGAAAGAAATAAAAGATGACACAAAGATGGAGAGACGTACCATGTTTCTGAGCTGGAAAAATCTATATTGTGAAAAATGATTATACAAAAGACCCCAAGTAGCCAAAGCAATCTTGAGAAAGAAAAACAGATCTGGAGCAATTAGGCTTCCTGGCTTCAAACTATACTGCAAACTATAGTAATCAAGACAGTATAGTATTGGAACACAAAAAGAAATACAGATCAACAGGAAAGAATATAAAGTCCACAGATAAACCCATGCATCTATGGTCACCTAATAATAACAAAGGAGGTAAAAATATACAATGGAGAAAAATCAGCCTATTCAATAAGTGGTGCTAAGAAAACTGGACAGCTATATCTAAAAGAATAAAATTAGAACACTCCCTAACATGATACACAAAATTAAACTAAAAATGGATTAAAAATCTAAATTAAAGCCCAGCCACAATAAAATCCTTAGAGGAAGACATAGACAGTACACTATTTGACATAAATCACAAGTCCTTTTGTGACCCAATGGTTGCTGCTGCTGCGAGTAATGGAAATAAAAACAAAAACAAATGGGACCTAATTAAACTTCAAAGCTTTTAAGCAGCAAAGGAAAACATAAACTAGACAAAAAGACATCTCTCAAAATGGTAGAGAATATTTGCAAATGAGGCAACTGACAAAGGATTAAGCTCTAAAAGTATACAAATAACTCATGTGGCTCAATATCAAAAAACAAAACAACCCAAAGATCTAAATAGTTATTTCTTCAAAGAAGACAACCGGCACATGGAATGTTTGACTTTGCTAATTATTAGAGAAATACAAATAAAAAATGCAAAGAAATATCACCTCACACCGGTCAGACTGAAAATCATCAAAAAATTCACAAACAATAAATGCTTGAGAGGATGTGGAGAAAAAGGAACACATTTACACTGTTGGTGAGAATGTAAACTGATGCATCCACTATGAGAACAGTATGGCGATTCCTCAAGAATCTAGGAATAAAACTACCATATGACCCAGAAATTCCTCTACTGGGCATATACCCTGAGAAAACCACAAATCAAAAAGACACATGTACCCACAATGTTCATTGCAGCACTATTTACAATAGCCAACACATGGAAGCAACTTAGATGTCCATCAATAGATGAAGGGATAAAGAAGTGTTCAGTTCAGTTCAGTTCAGTCACTCAGTCGTGTCCGACTCTTTGCGACCCCATGAATCACAGCACGCCAGGCCTCCTTGTCCATCACCAACTCCCGGAGTTCACTCAGACTCATGTCCATAGAGTTGGTGATGCCATCCAGCCATCTCATCCTCTGTCATCCCCTTCTCCTCCTGCCCCCAATCCCTCTAAGCATCAGAGTCTTTTCCAATGAGTCAACTCTTCGCATGAGGTGGCCAAAGTATTGGAGTTTCACTTCAGCATCAGTCCTTCCAATGAACACCCAGGACTGATCTCCTTTAGGATGGACTGGCTGGATCTCCTTGCAGTCCAAGGGACTCTCAAGAGTCTTCTCCAACACCACAGTTCAAAGCATCAATTCTTCGGCGCTCAGCTTTCTTCACAGTCTAACTCTCACATCCATACATGACTACTGGAAAAACCATAGCTTTGACTGTATGGACCTTTGTCAGCAAAGTAATGTCTCTGCTTTTCAATATGCTATCTAGGTTAGTCATAACTTTTCTTCCAAGGAGTAAGCATCTTTTAATTTCATGGCTGCAGTCACCATCTGCAGTGATTTTGGAGCCCCCCAAAATAAAGTCTGACACTGTTTCTACTGCTTCCCCATCTATTTCCCATGAAGCGATGGGACCAGATTCCATGATCTTCGTTTTCTGAATGTTGAGCTTTAAGCCAACTTTTTCACTCTCCACTTTCACTTTCATCAAGAGGCTTTTCAGTTCCTCTTCACTTTCTGCCATAAAGGTGGTGTCATCTGCATATCTGAGGTTATTGATATTTCTCCCAGCAATCTTGATTCCAGCTTATGCTTCTTCCAACCCAGTGTTTCTAATGATGTACTCTGCATATAAGTTAAATAAGCAGGGTGAGAATATACAGCCCTGATGTATTCCTTTTCCTATTTGGAACCAGTCTGTTGTTCCATGTCCAGTTCTAACTGTTGCTTCCTGACCTGCATATAGGTTTCTCAAGAGGCAGATCAGGTGGTCTGGTATTCCCATCTGTTTCATAATTTTCCACAGTTTATTGTGATCCACACATTCAAAGGCTTTGTCATAGTCAATAAAGCAGAAATAGATGTTTTTCTGGAACTCTCTTGCTTTTTCGATGATCCAAAGAAGTGTGGTACATATATAAAATTTAATATTACTCAGCCGTTAAAAGGAACAAAATTGTGCCATTTGCAGAGGTGTAGATAGAATTGGAAGCACTGCACTTTAAATGTATTATCTAATTTAATCTTCACAATTGCCCTAAGAGGTAAATTCTTTATTAACATCATTTTACAGTTGAGAACTTTAACGTATAGAGACTGAGAAATTTACTTAAGGCTACTCTTGCAGGATAAGAAGTAGAGCCTGGACTGTTTATTACAAAATTCCTCTTCTTAACAATGTTACTGTATGTTACCACAGAATAGCAATGTCTCTAATTAAGAAATACTATTTTCCCCTAGGTTTCTAGTTTGGGAGTAAACTCTACTTTGTTAATTCTTTTGGACATTCACAGGGCCATTTCATTTTTAGTTTTATTTTTAAATTTTTAATAGTGGATGACAGAAATGCTAGGAACAATTTAGAGAATTTCTGTCAGGATGCTCCAGTAATATATAAAATTTTCTTCTGTTCCTATACCTCCTGCCTCACCACAAATTCACCTAAATTTTAGACCTTGGCACAAATACTGGATCTACCTCTCCTTTCTGACTCTATTTCTACATCTATATACTGATAATAATTAACCTTCCTAATGATAAATGTTATACAATATCATGTTAAGGTAAAGGCTGGGGGAAGTTCATTCTTTTATTCACATCTTCCTCAACCCAAAGTGAAAGGTTGAATTAGAAACATGCTGAGGGACCCCTAACTGTTTGTTAGTTAGTGTTCCTCAAGCATTAAGGGTTTGTGTCACACTTCCAAAAATACAAGAATTTTGAATTATACACTTCAAAGACTTCAAATGGACATGAGTTTGGAAAAAACAAGATTTAGAAAACTGAAATGAAGCTTTTAATTTATCAAAGAATATAAACATATAAGTTGCACATATATGCTGCTGCTGCTGCTAAGTCGCTTCAGTCGTGTCCGACTCTGTGCGACCTCAGAGACAGCAGCCCACTAGGTTCCCCCGTCCCTGGGATTCTCCAGGCAAGAACACTGGATTGGGTTGCCATTTCCTTCTCCAGTGCCTGAAAGTGAAGTTGCTCAGTCGTGTCCGACTCTAGCGACCCCATGGACAGCAGTCCACCAGGCTCCCCGTCCCTGGGATTCTCCAGGCAAGAACACTGGAGTGGGTTGTCATTTCCTTCTCCAATGCATGAAAGTGAAAAGTGAAAGTGAAGCTGCTCAGTCGTGTCCGACTCCTAGCGACCCCATGGACTACAGCCTACCAGGCTCCTCCATCCATGGGATTTGCCAGGCAAGAGTACTGGAGTGTGTTGCCATTGTCTTCTCCGTGTACATATATATGTATATGTAAAATTAATAATTTTTATTCTGAAAGAAATATAAATATGAAAGATAATAATTTCAAACAGTTATATAAATTTTTATTTTAACATGACTCTTGAGTCTTATTTTCCCTTGCTTTACCATTACAAAAATAGAGCATAAAACTACTCATTTGGTATTCAAGTTCACTAATTATATTATTCCTTTTCTGCTTTTAATGTATGTGAGAATCTGTCATCTTACTTTTTGGATAGGGCATTGAAAATTGCAGATGAACCATTATACATATTAAAGTGGTTGCATCTCATCCATGTTTCAGTATTTCAGTAGAAATATCACTCTCTTGACCATACTGTATAGAGTATACTTGTGTGAATAAGTTCAAATGTGCATGAGTAAATGTACAACCTTTCATTGGAATCATGACACTACACCATACCTCTTCTATCTTATTCTCAGCAGGTAATAATTGGAAAAGCTAATACAAATTCTGTTTGGAAAACACACTTTGAAGTCTTGTCTCACAAAATTCACAATAAAGAGAAACTTATAAGAAACATGAGTTCTTGGTATTCAAAAAGCATGATAAAACTCAGAGGCATAACAGCTTTCAGAAGCAAGAGTCAGTAGAAAAAAACTATAGACACAAATTCACAAAGATCTTAGATTTACTAGAAATAAAGTGAGAAATAAGTAAATTTAAAATGTTTATAGAAATAAAAATATGATGTTAGAACAAAAGACTATCAAAAATGAACTGACATTATTAAAAGAAAATAGAAGCTTGAAGGGGAATTATCCCCTAAAATGAGAAATCAAAGGACAAAACTAAGAAGAAAATTAGTTAACTAGAAGTCACATGAGAATTACCTAAAATACATCACAAAGACACTGTGAGATAAAACGTAAGTTTATTTTTTTTTATTTTATTTAACTTTACAATATTGTATTGGTTTTGCCATGTATCAAAATGAATCTGCCATAGGTATACATTTGTTCCCCATCCTGAACCCTCCTCCCTCCTCCCTTCCCATACCATCCCTCTGGGTCGTCGGAGCGCACCAGCCCCAAGCATCCAGTATTGTGCATCAAACCTGGACTGGCGACTCGTTTCATATATGATATTATACATGTTTCAATGCCATTCTCCCAAATCATCCCACCCTCTCCATCTCCCACAGAGTCCAAAAGACTGTTCTATACATCAGTGTCTCTTTTGCTGTCTCATACACAGGGTTATTGTTACCATCTTTCTAAATTCCATATATATGCGTTAGTATACTGTATTGGTGTTTTTCTTTCTGGCTTACTTCACTCTGTATAATAGGCTCCAGTTTCATCCACCTCATTAGAACTGATTCAAATGTATTCTTTTTAATGGCTGAGTAATACTCTATTGTGTATATGTACCACTGCTTTCTTATCCATTCATCTGCTGATGGACATCTAGGTTGCTTCCATGTCCTGGCTATTATAAACAGTGCTGCAATGAACAGTGGGGTACACATGTCTCTTTCAATTCTGGTTTCCTCAGTGTGTATGCCCAGCAGTGGGTTTGCTGGATCATAAGGCAGTTCTATTTCCAGTTTTTTAAGGAATCTCCACACTGTTCTCCATAGTGGCTGTACTAGTTTGCATTCCCACCAACAGTGTAAGAGGGTTCCCTTTTCTCCGCACCCTCTCCAGCATTTATTGCTTGTAGACATTTGGATCGCAGCCATTCTGACTGGCATGAAATGGTACCTCATAGTGGTTTTGATTTGCATTTCTCTGATAATGAGTGATGTTGAGCATCTTTGCATGTGTTTGCTAGCCATCTGTATGTCTTCTTTGGAGAAATGTCTATTTAGTTCTTTGGCCCATTTTTTGATTGGGTCATTTATTTTTCTGGAATTGAGCTGTAGGAGTTGCTTGTATATTTTTGAGATTAGCTATTTGTCAGTTGCTTCATTTGCTATTATTTTATCCCATTCTGAAGGCTGTCTTTTCACCTTGCTTATAGTTTCCTTTGTTGTGCAGAAGCTTTTAAGTTTAATTACGTCCCATTTGTTTATTTTTGCTTTTATTTCCAATATTCTGGGAGGTGGGTCATAGAGGATCCTGTTGTGATGTATGTCAGAGAGTGTTTTGCCTCTGTTCTCCTCTAGGAGTTTTATAGTTTCTGGTCTTATGTTTAGATCTTTAATCTATATTGAGTTTATTTTTGCGTATGGTGTTAGAAAGTGTTCTAGTTTCATTCTTTTACAAGTGGTTGACCAGTTTTCCCAGCACCACTTGTTAAAGAGATTGTCTTTAATCCATTGTATATTCTTGCCTCCTTTGTCAAAGATAAAGTGTCCATATGTGCGTGGATTTATCTCTGGGCTTTCTATTTTGTTCCATTGATCTATATTTCTGTCTTTGTGCCAGTACCATACTGTCTTGATGACTGTGGCTTTGTAGTAGAGCCTGAAGTCAGGCAGGTTGATTCCTCCAGTTCCATTCTTCTTTCTCAAGATAGCTTTGGCTATTCAAGGTTTTTTGTTTTTCCATACAAATTGTGAAATTATTTGTTCTAGCTCTGTGAAGAATACCGTTGGTAGCTTGATAGGGATTGCATTGAATCTATAAATTGCTTTGGGTAGTATATTCATTTTCACTATATTGATTCTTCCAATCCATGAATATGGTATATTTCTCCATATACTGGTGTCCTCTTTGATTTCTTTCACCAGTGTTTTATACTTTTCTATATATAGGTCTTTAGTTTCTTTAGGTAGATATATTCCTAAGTATTTTATTCTTTCCGTTACAATGGTGAATGGAATTGTTTCCTTAATTTTTCTTTCTATTTTTTCATTATTAGTGTATAGGAATGCAAGGGATTTCTGTGTGTTGATTTTATATCCTGCAACTTTACTATATTCATTGATTAGTTCTAGTAATTTTCTGGTGGAGTCTTTAGGGTTTTCTGTGTAGAGGATCATGTCATCTGCAAACAGTGAGAGTTTTACTTCTTCTTTTCCAATTTGGATTTCTTTTATTTCTTTTTCTGCTCTGATTGCTGTGGCCAAAACTTCCAAAACTATGTTGAATAGTAGTGGTGAGAGTGGGCACCCTTGTCTTGTTCCTGACTTTAGAGGAAATGCTTTCCTTTTTTCACCATTGAGGATAATGTTTGCTATGTGTGTGTCATATATAGCTTTTATTATGTTGAGGTATGTTCCTTCTATTCCTGCTTTCTGGAGAGTTTTTATCATAAATGGATGTTGAATTTTGTCAAAGGCTTTCTCTGCATCTATTGAGATAATCATATGGTTTTTATTTTTCAATTTGCTAATGTGGTGCATTACATTGATTGATTTGCGGATATTGAAGAATGCTTGCATCCCTGGGATAAAGCCCACTTGGTCATGGTGTATGATCTTTTTAATGTGTTGTTGGATTCTGATTGCTAGAATTTTGTTAAGGATTTTTGCATCTATGTTCATCAGTGATATTGGCCTGTAGTTTTCTTTGTTTGTGGCATCTCTGTCAGGTTTTGGTATTAGGGTGATGGTGGCCTCATGGAATGAGTTTGGAAGTTTACCTTCCTCTGCAATTTTCTGGAAGAGTTTGAGTACGATAGGTGTTAGCTCTTCTCTAAATTTTTGGTAGAATTCAGCTGTGAAGCCGTCTGGACCTGGGCTTTTGTTTGCTGGAAGATTTCTGATTACAGGTTCAATTTCCGTGCTTGTGATGGGTCTGTTAAGGTTTTCTATTTCTTTCTGGTCCAGTTTTGGAAAGTTGTACTTTTCTAAGAATTTGTCCATTTCTTCCACGTTGTCCATTTTATTGGCATATATTTGTTGATAGTAGTCTCTTATGGTCCTTTGTATTTCTGTGTTGTCTGTTGTGATCTCTCCATTTTCAGTTCTAATTTTACTGATTTGAGTTTTCTCCCTTTGTTTCTTGATGAGTCTGGCTAATGGTTTGTCAATTGTATTCATCCTTTCAAAGAACCAGCTTTTGGCTTTGTTGATTTTTGCTATGGTCTCTGTTGTTTCTTTTGCATTTATTTCTGCCCTAAATTTTAAGATTTCTTTCCTTCTACTAACCCTGGGGTTCTTCATTTCTTCCTTTTCTAGTTGCTTTAGGTGTAGAGTTAGATTATTTATTTGACTTTTTTTCTTGTTTCTTGAGGTATGCCTGTATTGCTATTAACTTTCCCCTTAGGACTGCTTTTACAGTGTCCCACAGGTTTTGGGTTGTTGTGTCTTTATTTTCATTCGTTTCTATGCAAATTTTGATTTCTTTTTTTATTTCTTCTGTGATTTGTTGGTAATTCAGCAGCGTGTTGTTCAGCCTCCATATGTTGGAATTTTTAATAGTTTTTCTCCTGTAATTGAGATCTAATCTTACTGCATTGTGGTTAGAAAAGATGCTTCGAATGATTTCAATTTTTTTTGAATTTACCAAGGCTAGATTTATGGCCCAGGATGTGATCTATCCTGGAGAAGGTTCCATGTGCACTAGAGAAAAAGGTGAAATTCATTGTTTTGGGATGAAATGTCCTATAGATATCAATTAGGTCTAACTGGTCTATTGTATCGTTTAAGGTTTGTGTTTCCTTGTTAATTTTCTGTTTAGTTGATCTATCCATAGGTGTGAGTGGGGTATTAAAGTCTCCCACTATTATTGTGTTATTGTTAATTTCTCCTTTCATACTTGTTAGCATTTGTCTTACATATTGTGGTGCTCCTATGTTGGATGCATATATATTTATAATTGTTATATCTTCTTCTTGGATTGATCCTTTGATCATTATGTAGTGACCTTCTTTGTCTCTTTTCACAGCCTTTGTTTTAAAGTCTATTTCATCTGATATGAGTATTGCTACTCCTGCTTTCTTTTGGTCCCTATTTGCATGGAAAATCTTTTTCCAGCTCTTCACTTTAAGTCTGTATGTGTCCTCTGTTTTGAGGTGGGCCTCTTGTAGACAACATATGTAGGGGTCTTGTTTTTGTATCCATTCAACCAGTCTTTGTCTTTTGGTTGGGGCATTCAATCCATTTACATTTAAGGTAATTATTGATAAGTATGATACTGTTGCCATTTACTTTATTGTTTTGGGTTCGAATTTATACACCATTTTTGTGTTTCTTGTCTAGAGAATATCCTTTAGTATTTGTTGGAGAGCTGGTTTGGTGGCGCTGAATTCTCTCAGCTTTCGCTTGTCTGTAAAGCTTTTGATTTCTCCTTCATATTTGAATGAGATCCTTGCTGGGTACAATAATCTGGGCTGTAGGTTATTTTCTTTCATCACTTTAAGTATGTCTTGCCATTCCCTCCTGGCTTGGAGAGTTTCTATTGAAAGATCAGCTGTTAGCCTTATGGGAATTCCCTTGTGTGTTATTTGTTGTTTTTCCCTTACTGCTTTTAATATTTGTTCTTTGTGCTTGATCTTTGTTAATTTTATTAATATGTTTCTTGGGGTGTTTTGCTTTGGGTTTATCCTGTTTGGGGCTCTCTGGGTTTCTTGGACTTGAGTGATTATTTGCTTCCTCATTTTAGGGAATTTTTCAACTATTATCTCCTCAAGTATTTTCTCATGGTCTTTCTTTTTGTCTTCTTCTGGGATCTCTATGATTCGAATGTTGTAGCATTTAATATTGTCCTGGAGGTCTCTGAGATTGTCCTCATTTCTTTTAATTTGTTTTTCTTTTTTCCTCTCTGATTCATTTATTTCTACCATTCTATCTTCTAATTCACTAATCCTATCTTCTGCCTTTGTTATTCTACTATTTATTGCCTCCAGAGTGTTTTTGATCTCATTTATTGCATTATTTATTATATATTGACTCTTTTTTACTTCTTCTAGGTCCTTGTTAAACCTTTCTTGCATCTTCTCAATCCTTGTCTCCAGGCTATTTTTCGGTGATTCCATTTTGATTTCAAGATTTTGGATCAATTTCACTATCATTATTCAGAATTCTTTATCAGGTAGATTCCCTATCTCTTCCTCTTTTGTTTGGTTTGGTGGACATTTATCCTGTTCCTTTACCTGCTGGGTAATCCTCTGTCTCTTCATCTTGTTTAAATTGCTGAGTTTGGGGTGTTTTTCTGTATTCTGGCAGTTTGTGGAGTTCTCTTTATTGTGGCGTTTCCTCACTGTGTGTGGGTTTGTACAGGTGGCTTGTCAAGGTTTCTTGGTTAGGGAAGCTTGTGTCTGTGTTCTGGTGGGTGGAGCTGAATTACTTCTTTCTGGAGTGCAATAAAGTGTCCAGTAATGTGTTATGAGATGTCTATGGTTTTGGGGTGACTTTGGGCAGCCTGTATATTGGAGATCAGGGCTGTGTTCCTGTGTTGCTGGAGAATTTGCTTGGTATGTCTTGCCCTGGAACTTGTTGGCCGTTGTGTGGTGCTTGGTTTCAGTGTAGGTATGGAGGTCTTTGATGAGCTCCTGTCAATTAATGTTCCCCGGAGTCAGGGTTTGGACTTAAGCCTCCTGCTTCCAGTTATCGGTCTTATTTTTACAGTAGTCTCAAAACTTCTCCTTCTATACAGCACCACTGATAAAACATCTAGATTAAAGATGAAAAGTTTCTCCACCGTAAGGGTCACCAAGAGAGGTTCACAGTGTTACATGGAGAAGAGAAGAGGGAGGAGGGAGTTAGAGGTGACCCAAATGAGATGAGGTGGAATAAATAGAGGAGACAGTGGGCTAACCAGTAATCCCTTCCTTATGTGCACTCCACAACTGGACCACTCAGAGATGTTCACAGAGTTATACAGAGAAGAGAAGAAGGAGGAAGGAGACAGAGGTGGCCAGGAGGATAAAAGGGGGGAATGAAAAGGAGAGAGACAGATCCAGCCAGTAATCAGTTCCCTAAGTGTTCTCCACCATCTGGAACACATAGAAATTCATGGAGTTGGGTAGAGTAGAAAGGGGTTAGGGAGGAGACACAGGCAACCTGGTGGAGAAAAAGGAGAGTCCGAAGGGGGAGAGAGCAGTGAAGCCAGTAATCTCGCTCCCTAGTAAAAAATGGGTACTGAAGATTGGGTTCTTAAAGGTACAAAATTGGTAACAAATACCAAAAAGCAAAAGTTAAAAATCTAGAGTAGAGTTTGGAATTTCAAAAATACAATGTTAAAGAAAAGAAGAAGAAAAAGAAAGAGAGAAAAAAAAACAAAGTCAAAAAGAATTATAAAGAACATATAGGTACAAAATTGATAACAAATACCAAAAAGCATAAATTAAAAATCTAGAGTAGAGTTTGGAATTTCAGGAATACAATGTTAAAGAAAAGATGAAGAGAAAGAAAGAGAGAAAAAAAAGTCACAAAAGTTATAAAAAATATATAGGTACAAAATTGATAACAAACACCAAAAAGCTAAAATTAAAAATCTAAAGCAATGAACATTGGGGTACACGTGTCTCTTTCCCTTCTGGTTTCCTCAGTGTTCATCGCAGCACTGTTTATAATAGCCAGGACATGGAAGCAACCTAGATGTCCATCAGCAGATGAATGGATAAGAAAGCTATGGTACATATACACAATGGAGTATTACTCAGCCATTAAAAAGAAAACATTTGAATCAGTTCTAATGAGGTGGATGAAACTGGAGCCTATTATACAGAGTGAAGTAAGCCAGAAGGATAAACACCAATACAGTATACTAACGCATATATATGGAATTTAGAAAGATGGTAACGATAACCCTGTATACGAGACAGCAAAAGAGACACTGACGTATAGAACAGTCTTATGAACTCTGTGGGAGAGGGAGAGGGTGGGAAGATTTGGGAGAATGGCATTGAAACATGTAAAATATCATGTATGAAACGAGATGCCAGTCCAGGTTCAATGCAGGATACTGGATGCTTGGGGCTGGTGCACTGGGACGACCCAGAGGGATGGTATGGGGAGGGAGGAGGGAGGAGGGTTCAGGATGGGGAACACATGTATACCTGTGGTGGATTCATTTTGATATTTGGCAAAACTAATACAATTATGTAAAGTTTAAAAATAAAATAAAATTAATTAAAAAAAAAAAAAGTCTGTCTTCAACCAAAAAAAAAAAAAAAAAAAATCTAAAGCAGAGTTTGGAATTTCAAAAATACAATGTTAAAGAAAAGAAAAAAAAAGAAATAAAGAGAAAAAGAAAAGAAAAAATGTCACAAAAGTTATAAAATATATATATGTGAAATTTGCTTTTTTTTAAAAAAAAGGGGTCTTTTTTTCCTTTTTTTTTTTTTTTTTTTTTGAAAGTAATAGTAGGTTATAAAAGTGAAAATTAAAGGTGTAATAGAGGACTTAAAAATGTTAACAAAATTTTAAAAAAAAGAAAGAAAGAATGATCGTAAAAATAGGAAAAATATATATAAGACTTTCTCTCATGTTGTTGTGGGGTCAGTTCATTTTCGGCTAGTTCCTTGTTCCGGCATATATTTCTCAAGATCTATAGGCCCCTTCCTGTGTAGTCGGTACTAACCACGGGGTTTTAATCTATTGCCTGTCGCTTCCAAGGCGGTTCCCTCTGTTACAGCTTCTTCTGTTTGCTGGTCTCTTCAGTGTCTGATTTCCGCCCTGATACAAAGGGAGCGGTGGTGGACACTTTTTTTTTTTTTTTTAAGGCTCACTTGTTCAGTTGCGCTGTGGGGAGGGAGGGACACTGCAAACAAATAATACTGGCGTGTGCTCGCAGTGCCTCAGCCACACTGGGCCTGCCCCCGCTCATGGCGTGTGTAGCCTCCCTGCCCACACTCCTCAGGCTCTAGGTTGCTCCACCAGGAACCATCTGTGGCCGGCCCTGGGCTGCTTGCACCTCCCAAGTCTAAGCCGCTCAGGTTCAGGCACTCGGGTAGTCCTCAAAGGCACAGATTCGGTTGGGCCTGCATTTTGTGCCCTTCCCAGGTCCGAGCAGCTCAGGTAGTGAGATGTTTGGCGAGTGTAGTTGCTGCCACTTATCGCCTCCCTGACGCTCAGTTATCTGGGTGTACAACCAGTGCACCTTCTCAGGCGGATGTTGACTGTCCAGAACCCCCAGAAGTTTTAGTTAGCAAAGAAGCATGCTTACAGTTTTGTAGATAATGTCTCTCAGGGGCTGCGATTGCCCCCTTCTGGCTCTGGCTGCCTGTCACCGGAAGGGGACGCCAGCTATCTCTGTACAGTCCTTTGTTCCGTGCGCAGGCCTGGCAGTGTCTTAGGTTAGGGCTGGCTTTTCACATAGATATCCCACAGTCTGGTTTGCTACCCCAAATTATTTTGCTCAGGTAGCGCTCGGGGTATTCAGGCCAGATCCTTACTCTAAGCGAAGCAGCCCGCGCTGCACCTTCCTACCCAGACCCTGCTTGCTAAAGGCAGATGCAGGCGTCTGCACTGCTTTTCCACCGGGGGAGTTACCATAGGGCTTGTAATCTGTGGGTTTTAATTGTTTGTTTATTTTTCCTCCCTGTTATGTTGCCCTCTGTGCTTCCAAGGCTCAGCACAGACTCGGCACTGAGAATGTTTCCTGGTGTTTAGAAATGTCTCTTTTCAAGACTCCCTTCCCAAGATGGAGATCTGTCCCTCCCTCTTTTGTCTTTTTTTTTTTTTTTTTTTTTGTCTTTTGTATTTTTTCTGACCTCCTTTCGAAGACAATGGGTTGCTTTTCTGGGTGCCTGATGTCCTCTGCCAGCATTCAGAAGTTGTTTCGTGGAATTTACTTGGCATTTAAAAGTTCTTTTGATGAATTTGTGTGGGTGAAAGTGTTCTACCCGTCCTATTCCTCCACCATCTTAGATCTTCACCCATAAGAGAAGTTTAAATGTATGGTGTATAGACTGAAAGGTCTAACATATTTAGTCATAATTCCAGGGTGAAAATAACACAGAAAATGAGGAAGTGACAATATTTGCAGAGATCATAATCAGGAAAATACCAAAGTTTATAAAAGATATCAATGCATAGAGTAAGAAACCCCCCAACAAACCCCCCTCCAAATTTTCAAATAAGATAAATAAGATAGACAAAAGTCACACTTAGAAATATTGTTATGAAAATTAAAAAGCTTTAAGAATAAAAATAAAATCTGAAAAACCTCCAAAGAGAAAAGGCAGATTACATAAAAAGTAATGACAATTAGACTTATAGCTCTTTTATTAAAACCAGCAAAGTAATCCACAAGAGAAGGCAAAAGAATATTGCCAATTTAGCATTACAAACCAAAAGAAACCTTGAAGAACAAAGGAGAAATAAAACCCTCCAATAAAGAAAGATGATCAGAGAATTAAGTCTGCATCCAAGAGGGTATGTTGAACCAAACAAGAATGATGAGGATTAATGGATAAAGAAGTTGTGGTACAATGTAACATTACACAGTTATAAAAATGAATGCATTTGGGTCAGGTCTAATGTGGTGGATAAAGCTAGAGCCTAGTACACAGAGTGAAGTAAGTCAGAAACAGAAAAACAACTATCGTATATTAACACACACATATATATACGGAATCTAGAAAGATGGTACTGATGAACCTATTTGCAGAGCAACAAAGGAGATACCAACACAAAGAGCAGACTTCTGGACAGTGGGGTAATGAGAGAGTAGGTTGAATTGAGAGTAGTATTGAAACATGTACATTATCTTATGTAAAACAAATAGCCAGCGGGAAATTGCTGGAAGATGCAGGGAGGTCAGATCCAGTGCTCTCTGACAATGTAGAGGAGTGAGATGGGGCAGGAGGTGCAAGGGAAATTGGAGATGGAGGGGACATATGTATACCTTCACTGAGTCATTTGGATGTATGGCAGAAACCAACACAATATTGTAAAGTAATTATTCTCCAAATAAAAACAAATAAATTTTTAAAAATAAAGAACAATGAGGAAAAATACTTTAAATGTCATAAATTTAAATAAACATTTATTCTATAGAGCAATATCATGATATCTAATACATTAATACAATTAATAAAAGAGAACTTAATTCAGAGACATTCACTTCAGTTCAGTTACTCAGTCTTGTCCGATTCTTTGCGACTCCATGAATTACAGCACGCCAGGCCTCCCTGTCCATCACCAACATCCAGACTCATGTCCATCGAGTCAGTGATGCCATCCAGCCATCTCACCGTCTGTCGTCCCTTTTTCCTCCTGCCCCCAATCCCTCCCAGCATCAGAGTTTTTCCAATGAGTCAACTCTTCACATGAGGTGGACAAAGTACTGGAGTTTCAGCTTTAGCATCATTCCTTCCAAAGAAATCCCAGGGCTGATCTCCTTCAGAATGTTTCTCCCAGTCCTGTGGAAATCCTGTAATCAAATCCTGCTGGCCTTCAAAGGAAGATTCCCTCGGGATACCCAGTCCTTTTTCTCTGTATCCCCAGGTTGAGAAGGCTGACATAAGGCTCAGAATCTTCACAACAGCGGGAGAACTTTGGTATTTTTTTTCTCCAACTTGTGGGTCGCCCACCCAGCTGGTATAGGATTTGATTTTATTGTATTTGTTCCCCTCCTACCATCTTGTTTTGGCTTTTTCTTTGTCTTTGGACATGGGATATTTATTTAATGGGTTCCAGCATTCTGCTGTCAATAGTTGTTCAACAGCTAGTTGCAATTTTGGTGCTCTTGCAGAGAAGATGAGCACAAGTCCTCCTACTCCATCATCTTGAACCCTAGGGATAGAAATCTTATGTATCTTATCTGTATCCACGTCAATATCATGGTTGTGATAATTATATGGCAATTTTTCAAGATGTTACCTTTGGGGAAACTGAGTAAAAGAAACTTGCAATGTCTGAGATTTCTTAAAACTGTATGTGAATATGTTATTATCTTTTAATAAAAAGTTCAATATATATAGCTTTTGAAAACATAAATTTTGTCATCTAAAGAAGATTTTTTGTAAAAGTGAAAATCCATTATTTTAAAAATTATACAACTTTACTGAAAAGAATTGCAGAAGATGTCAATAGACAGATGCATTTGTTGTGATAGCTGGTCATTGGTATTGAATTTGAGATGGAAGTTCTTTAGAGTATGCCAAATCTCTATAATTTAACATATGCATCAAATATAATTTCTGTAAAACTTCATTCAGTTATTTATATAAGCTGGTTGTATGACTTGACTTTACATAGAGAAATGATTGACCAAAAACAGACAAGATACTCCTCATGCAGTACAAAGTGGAGATATTAAGGCATGTTTGTAGGTGATGGAAATAATGAAGTGTGAAAGACCATGAGAAGTAGATATTGTTGCAAAAGGGAAGTTTTGTGAATGTTAAAGTGGAGCATAGGTGTAGAGTTTTACTTCTACCCAATGTAACAGCAGGAGGAAAGGCAAAGAGTGTGGATAGAGGGTAACCTAGGTGAGTCAGTTTGGTGGTGAGATGTGGAGGGCAAAGATAAGATGTGAGGACGGAGTTGCTGGATCTTTGAGGAGACAGAATTCTTGATTACACATGTCTGTCAATTATTTGTGCCCTCCACTACTCAGGAATCTCTATAAGAGCAGATGCAATATATGATGTATCTTAGAAGAAATTTGGTATATTAGTATGCAACTTACTGGTTATGTGACTTTCAACAAGTCATTCACCTCTCTAAGCCTCAACTTCCTCATTTTAAAAATGGCAATAAAACACGTGCCTCCTCATAGATTGTTCTGAGTATTAAATGAAACAATCTATGTTATGGTGCTTAAAAGGGTGCTTCTATGTGTGCTAAGTCAGTTCAGTCATACCTGACTCTGTGTTAACCTATGGACTATAGCCCCCCATGCTCCTCTGTCCGTGGGGATTATCCAGACAAGAATACTGGAGTGGGTTGCCACGTTCTTCTCTAGTGGATCTTCCCAGCCTAGGGATCGAACCCACATCTCTTATGTCTCCTACATTGGCAGGTGGGTTCTTTACCACTAGTGCAACCTGGGAAGCCCAAAGTGGTGCTTAACACATGGTGAAAGTGACAGTGTTAGCCACTCAGTCGTGTTTGACTCTTTGCAACCCCATGAACTGTACACCACCAGGCTAGAGTGTCCAGGTAGACACCAGGCTACTCTGTCCATGGAATTCTCCAGGCTAGAATACTGGAGTGGGTAGCCATTCCTTTCTCCAGGGGATCTTCCTGACCCAGGGATTGAATCCAGGTATCCTGCTTTAAAAGCAGATTCTTTACCATCTGAGCCACCAGGGAAGCCCATTTGGCACATAGAAAGCATTCAGTTATTTTTAGTTATTTGTGCAGTGCAGGCTAGTTTTTAGAGCATGACTGAATACATTAAATATGCTCAAGATCTCCAATTAGAACTGCCCTTAAGACAGGAGAAGTTTTAGCTTCAAGGATCTGGGTGTTAGAAAAATTATCCATAGTAAGTAAACAAGCTTAAACTCACTTTTTCCTACTCTCAGGCATAATGGGTCTGGATTCCAAAAGTTTTGGAGACATTCCTGAGCATACTCAGATCATGGAGTTCAGGAAATTAAGAAAGAATTCAGATAATGTCTCAAGCTCAGAATGAAGTGTCAGTAAGAAGTAGAACATCAGAAGTCTAAGTGAATTTTGTGAGGATAGTATCTGAGATTGGATTAACATCAGACAGCACCAGAAAGATACCATTTCTGGCACTATATTCAGTGGACCAATAAGAATACATTTTAAATCATAAGCCTTTTCATTTTTTTATGTTATTGATTTCTTTTTAAATTTCTTTTATTTCTTTTTTTTACTTTTTTTTTTTAATTTCAATTGGAGGCTAATTACTTTACAATATTGTAGTGGTTTTGTCATACATTCACATGAATCAGCCATGGGTGTACCTGTGTTCCCCATCCTTAGTCTCCCTCCTGCCTCCCTCCCCATCTCATCCCTCAGGGTCATCCCAGTGCACCAGCCCTGAGCACCCTGTCTCATGCGTCAAACCTGGACTGGCTATCCATTTCACATATAATAATATACATGTTTCTATGCTATTCTTTCAAATCATCCCACCCTTGCTTCCTCCCACAGAGTCCAAAAGTCTGTTCTTTACATCTGTGTCTCTTTTGCTGTCTCTCATATAGGGTCATTGTTACCATCTTTCTAAATTCCATATATATGTGTATTCATGTTTTTCTTTCTGACTTATTTCACTCTGTATAGTAGGCTCCAGTTTTACCCACCTCATTAGAACTGACTCAAATGCATTATTTTTAATACCTAAGTAATATTCCATTGTGTATATGTACGACAGCTTTCTTATCCATTCGTCTGCTGATGGACATCTACGTTGTTTCCATGTCCTGGCTATTGTAAACAGTGCTGCAATGAACGTTGGGGTACACGTGTCTCTCTTAGTTCTGGTTTCCTCGGTGTGTATGCCCAGCAGTGGGATTGCTGGGTCATATGGCAGTTCTATATCCAGTTTTTAAAGGAATCTCCACACTGTTCTCCATAGTGGCCGTACTAGTTTCCATTCCCAGCAACAGTGTAAGAGGGTTCCCTTTTCTCCACACCCTCTCCAGCATTTGTTGTTTGTAGGCTTTTTGATAGCAGCCATTCTGACTGGCATGAAATGCTACCTCACTGTGGTTTTGATTTGCATTTCTCTGATAATGAGTGATGTTGAGCATCTTTTCATGTCTTTGTTAGCCATCCGTATGTCCTCTTTGGAGAAATGTCTGTTTAGCTCTTTGGCCCATTTTTTGATTGGGTCATTTATTTTTCTGGAATTGAGCTGCAGGAGTTGCTTGTATATTTTTGAGATTAGTTATTTGAAAGTTGCTTCATTTGCTATTATTTTCTCCTATTCTGAAGGTTGTATTTTCACCTTGCTTATACTTTCCTTATTGTACAAAAGCTTTGAAGTTTGATTAGGTCCTAGTTATTTATTTTTGCTTTTATTTCCATTACTCTGGGATGTGGGTCATAGAGGACCCTACTATGATTTACGTCAGAGAGTGTTTTGCCTGTTTTCCCCTAGGAGTTTTAGAGTTTCTGTCTTACATTTGGGTTTTTTATGTATGTTGAGCTTATTTTTGTGTATGGTGTTAGAAAGTGTTCTAGTTTCATTCTTTTACAAGTGATTAACCAGTTTTCCCAGCACCACTTGTTAAAGAGATTGTCTTTTCTCCATTGTACATTCTTGCCTCCTTTGGCAAAGATAAGGTGTTCATAGGTGCGTGGATTTATCTCTGAGCTTTCTGTTTTGTTCCATTGATCTATATTTCTGTCTTTGTGCCAGTACCATACTGTCCTGATGAGTGTAGCTTTGTAGTATAGTCTGAAGTCAGGCAGGTTGATTCCTCCAGTTCCATTCTTCTTTCTCAAGATTGCTTTGACTATTTGAGTTTTTTTGTATTTCCATACAAATTGTGAAATTATTTGTTCTAGTTCTCTGAAAAATACCACTGGTAGCTTGATAGGGATTGCATTGAATCTATATATTGCTTTGGGTAGTATACTAATTTTCACTATATTGATTCTTCCAATCCATAAACATGGTATATTTCTCCATCTATTTGTGTCCTCTTTGATTTCTTTCATCAGTGTTTTACAGTTTTGTATTCATAGGTCTTTTGTTTCTTTAGGTAGCTTTATTCCTAAATATTTTATTATTTTCATTGCGATGGTGAATGGAATTGTTTCCTTAATTTCTCTCTCTGTTTTCTCATTGTTAGTGTACAGGAATGCACGGGATTTCTGTGTGCTAATTTTATATCCTGAAACTTTACTATATTCACTGATTAGCTCTAGTAATTTTCTGGTGGCATCTTTAGGCTTTTCTATGTAGAGGATCATGTCATCTGCAAACAGTGAAAGTTTTACTTCTTCTTTTCCAATCTGGATTCCTTTTGTTTCTTTTTCTGCTCTGATTGCTGTGGCCAAAACTTCCAAAACTATGTTGAATAGTAGTGGTGAGAGTGGGCACCCTTGTCTTGTTCCTGACTTTAGGGGAAATGCTTTCAATTTTTCACCATTGAGTATAATATTTGCTGTGGGTTTGTCATATATAGCTTTTATTATGTTGAGATATGTTCCTTTTATTCCTGCTTTCTGGAGGGTTTTTATCATAAATGGATATTGAATTTTGCCAAAGGCTTTCTCTGCATCTATTGAGATAATCATATGGTTTTTATTTTTCAATTTGTTAATGTGGTATATTACATTGATCAATTTGTGGATATTGAAGAAACCTTGCATCCCTGGGAGAAAGCCCACTTGATATGATGTATGATGTTTTTAATGTGTTGTTGGATTTTCATTGCTAGAATTCTGTTAAGGGTTTTTGCATCTATGTTCATCAGTGATATTGGCCTGTAGTTTTCTTTGTTTGTGGCATCTTGGTCTGGTTTTGGTATTAGGGTGACAGTAGCTTCACAGAATAAGTTTAGAAGTTTATCTTCCTCTGCATTTTTCCGGAAGAGTTTGAGAAGGATAGGTGTTAGCTTTTCTCTAAATTTTTGGTAGAATTCAGCTATTAAGTCATTGGGTCCTGGGCTTTGTTTGTTGGAAGATTTCAGATTACAGTTTCGATTTCTGTGCTTGTGATGGGTCTGTTAAGATTTTCTATTTCTTCCTGGTTCAGTTTTGAAAGGTTATACTTTTCTAAGAATTTGTCCACTTCTTCCAAGTTGTCCATTTTATTGGCATATAGTTGCTTATAGTAGTCTCTTATGATCCTTTTTATTTCTGTGCTGTCTGTTGTGATCTCTCCATTTTCATTTCTAATTTTGTTGATTTGATTCTTCTCCCTTTTTTCCTTGATGAGTCTTGCTAATGGTTTGTCTATTTTATTTATCTTCTCAAAGAACCAGCTTTTAGCTTTGTTTATTTTGGCTATGGTCTCCTTTGCTTCTTTTGCATTTATTTCTGCCCTAATTTTTATTATTTCTTTCCTTCTACTAACCCTGAGGTGCTACATTTCTTCTTTTTCTAGTTGGTTTAGGTGTAGAATTAGGTTATTTATTTGATTTTTCTCCTGTTTCTTGAGGTAGACTTGTATTACTATGAACCTTCCCCTTAGCTCTGTGTTTACTGAATCCCATAGGTTTGGGGTTGTGTTTTCATTTTCACTCGTTTCTATCCATATTTTGGTTTCTTCTGTGATTTGCTGATTATTCAAAAGTGTGTTGTTTAGCCTCCATATGTTTGTATTTTTAATAGTTTTTTTTTTTTTTCTGTAGTTGACATCTAATCTTATTTCATTGTGATCAGAAAAGATGCTTGATATGATTTTAATTTTTTTTGAATTTACCAAGGCTAAATTTATGGCCCAGGGTGTGATCTATCTTGGAGAAGGTTCCATGTCCACTTAAGGGAAAGGTGAAATTCATTGTTTTAGGGTGAAATGTCCTATATATATCAATTAGGTCTAACTGATCCATTGTATCATTTAAAGTTTGTGTTTCCTTGCTAATTTTCTGTTTAAGTGATCTATCCATAGGTGTGAGTGGGGTATTAAAGTCTCCCACTATTATTGTGTTATTGTTAATTTCCCCTTTCATACTTGTTAGCATTTGCCTTTCATATTGTGGTGCTACTATGTTGGGTGCATATATATTTATAATTGTTATATCTTCTTAGACTGATCCTTTGATCATTGTGTGGTGTCCTTCTTTGTCTCTTCTCCTGGCCTTTATTTCAAAGTCTATTTTATCTCATATGAGTATTGCTACTCCTGTTTTCTTTTGATCTCCATTTGTGTGAAATATCTTTTCCCAGCCCTTCACTTTCAGTCTGTTATGTGTCCTTAGGTTTGAGGTGGGTCTCTTGTAGACAGCATATATAGGAGTCTTGTTTTTGTATCCATTCAGCCAGTCTTTATCTTTTGGTTGGGGCATTCAATCCATTTGCATTTAAGTAATTATTGATAAGTATGATCCCGTTGCCCTTTACTTTGTTGTTTTGGGTTCGGGTTTATAAACTTTTTCTGAGTTTCCTGTCTAGAGAAGATCCTTTAGCATTTGTTGAAGAGCTGGTTTTGTGGTGCTGAATTCTTTCAGCTTTTGCTTGTCTGTAAAGCTTTTGATTTCTCTTTCATATTTGAATGAGATCCTTGCTGGGTACAGTAATCTGGGTTGTAGGTTTTTCTCTTTCATCACTTTAAGTTTGTCCTGCCATTCCCTTCTTCTTGAAGAGTTTATATTGAAAGATCAGCTATTATCCTTATGGGAATCCCCTTGCAAGTTATTTTTGGTTTTCCCTTGCTGCTTTTAATATTTGTTCTTTGTGTTTGATCTTCATTAATTTGATAATATGTGTCTTGTGTGTTTCACCTTGGGTTTATCTTGTTTGGGACTCTCTGGGTTTCTTGGACTTGGGTGGCTATTTCCTTCCCCATTTTAGGGAAGTTTTCAACTATTATCTCCTGAAGTATTTTCTCATGGTCTTTCTTTTTGTCTTCTTCTGGGACTCCTATAATTTGTATGTTGGGGTGTTTAACATTGTCCCAGAGGTCTCTGAGATTGTCCTCATTTCTTTTAATTCTTTTTTTTCTTTTTTCCTCTCTGCTTCATTTATTTCCACCATTGTATCTTCCACCGCACTTATCCTATCTTCTGCCTCATTTATTCTCCTTTTGGTTCCCTCCAGAGTGCTTTTAATCTCAGTTATTGCATTGTTCATTATTGATTGACTTTTTTATTTATTCTAGCTCCTTGTTAAACGTTAATTGCATCTTCTTAATCATTGTCTCCAGACTATCTGTAACTCCATTTTGTTTTAAAGATTTTGGATCATTTTTACTATCATTATTCTGAATTCTTTTTCAGGTAGACTCCCTATCTCCTCCTTGTTTGTTTGGTTTGGTCGGCTTTTATCATGCTCTTTTACCTGCTGAATATTTCTCTGCCTTTTTATCTTGTTTAGGATGCTGTGTTTGGGGTGGCCTTTCTGTATGCTGGAAGTTTGTGGTTTCTCTTTATTGTGGAAGTTCCTCCCTCTGGGTGGAGTTGGATGAGTGGTTTGTCAAGGTTTCCTGGTTAGGGAAGCTTACATTGGTGTTCTGGTGGGTGGAGCTGGATCTCTTCTCTCTGGAGTGCAATGAAGTGTGCAGTAGTGAGTTTTGGGGTGTCTCTGGGTTTGGTGTGATTTTTGGCCACCTGTATTGTTCCTGCGTTGTTGGAGAATTATCTTAGTATGTCTTGCTCTGAAACTTGTTGGCTTTTGGGTGGAGCTTGGTTTCAGTGTAGGTATGGAGGCTTTTAGATGAGATTTTGTCAATTAATGTTCCCTGGAATCAGGAGTTTTCTAGTGTTCTCAAGTTTTGGATTTAAGCCTCCTACCTCTGCTTTTCAGTCTTATTCTTACAGTAACATCAAGACTTCTCCTTCCATACAGCACCAATGATAAAACATCTAGGTTAATGGTGAAAATATTCTCCACGGTGAAGGGCACCCAGAGAGGTTCACAGAGTTACAGGGAGAGGAGAAGAGGGAGCAGGGAGATAGAGGTGACCAGGAGGAGAGGAGGGGGAGTCAAAAGGAAAGAGACTAATCTAGCCAGTGATCAGTTCCCTATGTGTTCTCCATAGCCTGGAAAACCCAAAGAGATTCACAAGGTTAAGTAGAGAAGAGAAGGGGAGGGGGGAGAGAGAGGTGACCTGGGGAAGAAAAAGGAGCGTCAAAAGGGGAGAGAGCAATCAAGCCAGTCATCATACTCCTAAGTAAAAATGGGTACTGAAGATTGGATTCTTAAAGGTACAAAATTTATAACAAACACCAAAAAAAAAAGAAAAAAAAAAGATTAAAAATCTAGAGTAAAAGTTAGACTCTCAAAAATACAATATTAAAAAAATTGCAAATAATTATAAAAATATATATATATATGAAATTTGATTTATAAACAGAATTTTTTTGCAAGGTAATAGTAGGCTTTAAAAATTAAAATTAAAGGAGTAATAAAGCTTAAAAATATTTTTTTTTAATGATAATAGTAAAATATATCTAGGAATTTTTCTGGAGCTGTTGAGGGCAATGAGTGTTCATTTCAGTTTCAGATAGTTCTTGTTCCAGCTTATACTTCTTCTTAAGGTCTATAGGTCCCTTCCAATATAGCCAATACTAACTACAGGGTTTTGTTGTTGTTGTTGTTATTTATTTATTTATTTATTTATTTTTACTTTACAATATTGTATTGGTTCAGGATGGGGAACACATGTACACCCGTGGTGGATGCATGTTGATGTATGTATAACTACAGGGTTTTAATCCTTTGCACCTGTCACTTCCAAAGCAGTTCTCTCTTCTTTGTTTATTTTGGCTTCCACTGTTTGCAAATCTCTTCAGTATGTAACTTCTGCCCTGACACAAGGGGGCAAAGGTGGTCATTTATTTAGGCTCACTTGTTCAATTGTGCTGTGGGGAGGGAGGAACATTGCAAACAAATATCACTGGCGTGTATGGGAGTGCTTGGAGTGCCTGGGCTGCACTGGGTTTTCCCCTCATTCATGGTGTGTGTGCTTTCCCATTCTACACTGCTCAGGCTCCAGTTTGCTCTGTAGGGGAACTCTCTAAAGTGGGCCCTGGGTTGCATGCACTTCCCAGGTCTAAGCCACTCAGGTTCAGGTTCTCAGGTACTCCACAAAGGCACAGACTCAGTTGGGCCTGCGTGTTGTGCCCTTCCTGTTTCCGAGCAGCTCAGGTGACCAGGTACTTGGCCAGCACACTCTCCCCAGGCAGGGCATTGCTTCTTATCACCTCCCCAGTCCCAGCCACTTGGTTTCCCGGGTGCACAGTGGGAGTGCTTTCTCAGGTGTGCCATGTGTCTCCTCTGGGGAGCTGATTTCTGGCTCTGACCCTCCTGGCAGATGTCAATAGTCCAGGATCCCAGGAAGACTTGGTTAGCAACTGGGAGCCTGCTGGCAGTTGGTAGAAGATGCCATTTCTGGGGCCGAGTTTGCCCCTTGCCTTCAGGCTCTGGCTGTCGCCCGCCTGCCTCCCTGCTTCCAGTGGGAGATAGGCTGGTCCACTGCTGGCTAGCTCTCCTCTAGTATTCACTCAGTCCTTTGTTCTGTGAATGAGCCCAGCAGTGTCTTAGGTTAGAACTTTTCATGGGAAAGTTCTCTCTCTCTCTCTCCTCATTTTTTTTCCTCTCTCTCTCTCTCTCTCTCTCTCTCTCTTTCTGGCTATCCCAGGGTTTGAGTTGCCAACTCACATTAGCTCCCTCAGATTGTCCTCAGGGCATTCAGGCGCGGTCCTTACCCTAAGCAATGCAGCCCGTGCCTCCCTGTTCAGCCCTTGCTTGCTGGTGGTGGACAGGAGCCTCTGGGCTACTTCTCTGCTGGGAGATGCAGTTAGGCATGTAATCTGTGGGTTTTATTTATTTATTTTTTCTTCCCGGTTATGTTACCCTCTGAGATTCCAAAACTCCCCACAGACCCGCTGGTGAGAGGCTTTCCTGGTGTTTGGAAACTTCTCCTCTTTTATGACTCCCTCCCCAGGACAGGTCTCTGTCCCTAACTCTTTCGTCTCTCTTTTTATCTTTTATATTTTTTCCTACCTCCTTTTGAATACAATGTGCTGCCTTTTTGGGTGCCTGGTGTCCTCTGCCAGTGTTCAGAAGTTGTTTTGTGGTGTTTGCTCAGTGTTCAAATTATCTTTCGATGAATTTGTGGGGGAGAAAGTGGTCTCCCTGTCCTATTCCTCCACCATCTTAGGACCGTCCTTCATAAGCCTTTCAAAAGTGACAACTACTCAGTTTGGATTGGCTGTAACTATTCCCACTTGCTGAAATGAGATGTCCTGTGATTATGCAGAGGGAAGAGATGATAGTACTTTGGTTTAAGAATGGAAGAGGGAGAGAAATATATGTGGGAAGAAGGAGGCAAGATTCTGATGGATGAAAAAGAAAAAATTCAGTGTCTGCAGAAGGTCATTCAGACAACTACCATACCCTGAATAAGAGAGTCAGTGTGATGGGGCTCTGTTGATTTCTAGATAGCCAGGTTGCAACTGTTTTAATTGGGTGAGTAAATGAGTTTCTCTCTGGCACTGACATCCAGCAAGATGATTAGAATAGGTAATCAGTTTAGAAATTCCACTCTGTACAAAGAAATCATTTAGCTATATTATGACCTAAGCACAAAGGGCCCTTACCTCTTGTCATAGTGACTGTTGGTGGATTGGAACCACCCAAGACCACGGGGTAACCAGATGTCACAAGGATCCTGTGGGCAAGATTTTCAGTTTCAGAGCATCATTTCTGACTAGAATAATGGATTACACATCACCAGTATATTTCTCAGGCATTTCTATCTGTGCACCTTCAACAGAGGTACAGGGCAGTGAGAGAGAAGAAAAGAAGAAAGGAAACTAAGTGAATGCCTACTAAGTGCCAGGCACTTTCACATCTATGATTTAAACCTCACAGCTATATTTTGAAGACAGTATTATTTCTAATTTTTGTCTGGATTCTATCCTGTCTTGGAAACTCACAGCATATATTAGCACTTCAGAGGCTCTAATGTGTCCTACAATATATAAATACTTTTAACCTGGTTAAACTGTTTAACCACTCATCTGGTGATGGAACCCTTGTTGTTTCCCAGAGTACCCTTTGATATTTCAGTGAGCAAGTGCCTCTGCTTTCTTGGTCCTCAAATCTCTCATCTAAAATGTGTAGTGTGTAGTACTTTAGAAGCAATGTATGGTAACATATGTCATTTTACTTAGCCTGTAAAAATAATCCTGTGAGATGAGCATTTTTAACATACCCATTTCACACTTATGGAAGCCAAGATTTATTGAAGCTAAATGACAAGCCACAAGTTATACAGCTAGTCATTGATAGAGCCAAGACTTGAATCCAAGTCTTCCTTGTTCATTAAGTTGAATAAGTTTTTCATGAAGCTTTCAACTAACAATCTATGAATTTATGAGATGTATGGCCTTCAGCAAATTCTTTCCTTTCCTTTAGGCTATTTTCCCTGTGAAATGAGTAGATGAGATTTGTTAATTTCTACAGGTCTTATGTAGTCTCTCTTGAAGTTTAAGGTCCAACCATAAGTATCTCAGGTCAAGTTGAAATGGCATTCAAAAGTCTAGATTACCAAATCCAGGGGAGATGAAGACATTCATCACCATAAATATGGTGATAATTTTAGTCAGAAATATCATTAGGGCCTTAAATTCCTGGGAGGAATAAATTCCTGAATTTGGGCTCTCAGATAAGTTAGAGAAAGTTTCCCTGTGATCCTTATCATTCCCATTTAGCTAGTATCTCAAGAAAGGATAGCAACAACTGTCTTGTCAAAGAATCTTGATAGGCTTCTCAAGAGTGTGTATTGACCTGGGAGTATGGATGGTCCCACATATATTAATGACCTTTTGTCTTGCCAGTATAGAGCTAATTCACATGTTCATGTCTCATACCCTCATACACAAGTCTACTCTTACTCCTGAATCCTTCAGCTCCTCACTAGGGCCCATATTTCTAACCCCATCAACAAAGATTAGATCTCCAATATAGTCCAGTTCAGGGGGATTCCCAGAAAGTATGGAGTGTACTAAGCACACACTTCAGAGTGTGCTAAGCACAGGAGAGCTTGTAGCTTCATTGCAACGTCCCACCTAATACAAGAATCTCTTTCATAACACCCTAGTCAGATTCTTCTAAAGCAAAATGCAGAATATTTCTTCCTTCTTTTTTCACTGCTTTCTTCATTTTTTTCTATCCTTCCTTTCTTCTTTTTGTTCATTCATTATACAAAAATTTTGAAAGCCTGGATATCGTTTCAAATACTATAGACACAAAGAAGTGAGGCCAGGTACCTGCTTTCAGGAAGTTTATACTTCCCCCAAAACCTTGATATCTGAGGCTAAGCTTTTTGGACCCGATCTTTTCTGTTTTTGCAAAAGCTTCATTCAAGTGAATATTATTTTTCTTATACATCTTCATGCTTCTTTACTATAGATTCCTATCACTTGGCCTTGAAATATGGTTCAAGTCTGCTTCATCTTTAACATTTTCTGCATCCCATATCCCACTCCAGCTACTGCCTTATCTCTCCCCTTTTCTTCAAACCAAATCTTTTGAAGGAGTTGGTTGTACTTTTATAATGTCTATTTTCTTACCTCAAGCTCATTTCTCAACACACTCTGGGTTGGCATCAACTCACACCAATTCATTGAAATTTCTCTTGCTAAGATGACAAGTTATGTCCTGCTCAGTTTAGTCAATGAATGCTGCCCATCTTGTTCATCAATGTTCTCCCAGTAACTAGAACAGTGTCTGACACTAAGAAAGTGCCGAATATATTTATTGGGTGAATGACTACTGACTTTCCAGGCTTCATTTCAATAATTCTGGGATGATTTGAACACTTTGCCTTGCAATGTTTCCTTCCACTGGCTTCTCTGACATCACATTCTGTATTTTCTTATCTTTCTGGCTTCTGAAAGTTTTGAATACTGATGTCTCCTCTATTATCAATGTTTATAGCAGACATCCAGGAAACTGCCTTATGCATTTTTTCTTTTCTGACTCTACACATTCTCCCTGGCAAACCTGTCAGTGGCCATGGCCTTTCTGTAATGATTCTTGTCCAATTGACTCCTGAAGTTCAGACCTTTCTCTTGAGTTTCAAACTGGTACATCTACCTGCCTAGTTAACATCACCACTGGATATTCTACAGTCATCCAAACTCAACATGCTTAAAATCAAAATCTTATAATCCATCACTCACCCCAAAATAAAGAAATCTATGTCATCTGTAATTCTCCTGGATTGGTAAATGCCACTTTTATCTCCCAAATGTTCAAACCAGAAATGTGGCTACTCTTTGCACTTAAAATTAAATTAAGCCTGAAAAACACTATTTTATCCAGAAGATCAACATCGACAGTAATGAGCTATATTAATAGTATGTATTTTTATATGATGTGTTAGAGATACCACTTTTTATTACCACTACTACTTTTAACCTAGAAAACTGTTAGTTATATTTCAAGTCTCAGCTTGTATGTCACCTCATTGAGGAAGCCATCCTTGACTCCACAGACTAAGTTAAATTTCCTCATTTTTTGTTTTTGTTTTTATAATACCAGATGATTTTTCTCAGAGAAGATTCTTAACTCCTGTAATGATGCACTCAACGTACATATCTCTCTGCTAGATTGTAAGTGCCTTATAGATGGAGACTTATTTCATAGGACTACACATTCCCCTGTACAACCAATATATTTCTTTAATCAATAAAAATGATAACACAAGCTAATTATTGCTTAGTAAATGTTCTTTATTAAAAAGAAAAATCATCTCAAAATGGGAGTAAAGCTAAATCCAAAACCTTTTTTAGAAGTGAGGAGGTTGGGAAAACATGGAAATAGGTAATCTCAAAGGTCCTTTCCAGTTCTTACTTGGTCCTATGATCTTATCTTATCCAACTTCTGAGAACAAAACAAACCTGCCTTTTATTTATTTATTTATTTATTTTGACTGTTACCTGAAGTTTTTTTAATATAAATTTATTTATTTTAATTGGAGGCTAATTACTTTATAATATTGTATTGGTTTTGCCATACATCAACATGAATTGCCTTTTAAAGGGCAAGAAATATTGTTGGAAAATTGGTGTAAGTGGAAAGAGAAGAAACCTTTAAAGTCAGAGGTACCAGAATCCAAATCCACCTTTGTTACTTTGGTGAGGTCATTCCAACTCATTTCACTTTCTCCAACACCATGCTGGAGATAAGCAGAGTCCTTAGATGATTTCCCTCTCTTCCTTAGTCTATCTCTCTCCCCCTACTATCCACTGTCATATAATTCTTCTATTGGCCAATGGCAGGTAGAACAAGAGGAAGTAGGGATCCACTTAATAAGCCAAACTTATAGTCTTTCTAATAGGCTTTATCTATTTTCTTGTAGCTCATACTGGCATTAGTGGCAGTACATGAGGTCATGGAAAAGGTACTGGTTTAAGAACTGGGAAGCCTAGATGAGTCCATTTCCATCTCTGTGAAATATGAAGTTGTTTGTACATGAACAGTGGACAAGCTAGCATTGAAAGAGATGGTTTATAATGTTTTTCTAGCAATATTTCATGGCTCAAAAGACTGGTGATCTATATCAATTAAGACTTGGGCACTGGAACCAGAGTATCCAATGAGAATTTCACTTCTCATTAATTTCACAGGACCAGTTCCTAGGCACTTCCTCCTTGAGAAGGAACTCTGCTCTGAATAATTCAGAACAAGAAGAGAGTAAATGAATTTGAAATAGTGATTTATTTAAAGCTTAAAAAAAAAAAAAAAAAACACAGAGAGAAAATATTCAAACTGCTCTAGCTATTTCAGGAAAATAAAACTGCTTAGGATTTGTGTTTATCTGTCTGAAGTTATGGATGTTTGTTCCAGCTAAGAAGGATGCTGATGTGTATAAAATTCATGGTGATGTACTGCCATTCTCTCTGGCAACATGTGTTGCCAAGATCAATTTTATTACATGAGAAATTGTGTAAAGTTCAACAGGACCTTATTCCATGGAACTGTAAGCTTGAGGATACTAACAATAATAAAGATTTTTATCTAGGCGTCTAGTGATCATTCACTTACAAAAGGTTGGATTTATTTTCTTTATTCCATTTAGCCACTCTTCTTTTTCCCTTTTCACAATCTCTACTTCTCCTTATCTCTTCATCTTCCTTTGTCTATGTGTCTTCTGCTTTCTTCTTTTATCTTTCTAGCCTTCTCTTCCTCTTCTATCTCCTCCCTTTCTTTTGTATTTTCCTCTCTTCCTTCTTTTCTCATGTCCTCTACTCCCTTCTAACTTCTTTTACTCCATTTTATCTTCATTTGTTCTTTTCTTCCTCATCTAATTAAAAATGATGTCGTTACAAACTTACTTATGGCAACTTTCCTCTTTCTAAGAGGACTGAGACTCCAACTAGACATATAGAAAGAAATTCCACAGACATAAAAAGGTTCAAGTAGCCACCCCAGTATATCCCACCAAATTATAGTCAGTACACTCCCACTAGCCATCTTTTTGCTTCCCATGTTATCCTTAATTCCTTCATTGCTTGTTATCCACTCACTATATGGCTGTTGTTACTATCAAATGTTCTATAATTAAGAACTAGCAGTGTGTGAGCTCTGTACCAAAATAATACTCAGGTCCCTTCACCTAGGCAACTTATAGGCCATGACAGAGAACACTTGATACAAGCAGATGAAAAGAAATAAAATGTTAAAATCTCAGAGCAGGAGACCACAAGTTTAAACATAAAAGTTTAAACTTCTCATGTTATGGTATTGGAAAGTAAGGAAGTATCCTACAGCCATCAGTAGTCATATCATGTAGGGACTGGTAAGCCTTAGCATGACTTAAGATTATGTTTTAACTGCAATGGTCAAACTGTTATTGGTCATACTTCTCTCAGCAAGAAACTAAGTCTCATTTATTTCTGTAATATAACATTTAGTTCAGTGCCCTCTCCTGTGAAAGTATTGATTGACCTCCAGTTTAGGGCAGAATGCTCAATTGCACTTCTAGAAACTTCTTTTTGCTCAAATTTAAAATAAGGTTAATAATAGTAACTCCTTCATGGAGTTAATGTGAGTATTTAATGAGATACTCTATGTAAAACATGGCTCATGAAGTCTAAAATATATACCATCTAGCCCTTTACAATAGACCATTTGCCCATGCCTAGCCTAAAAGAGTACTTAGCACATGATGTACCCTCAATAAATATTTTATGCCTGGCACATAAAAAAAAAAATTCTGTGTAATCTTTCACTATTATTATTAGCACATGTATTCCCAGAAGTGGTAGCTCAACTGTAGTTTTCTGAATAAGCCAAAAATCATGGAGCATATTGGGTAGTGTTAGGCCTATCTTGATCCTGGCCCTACGCCAAAATAAGATTTCTCAGGCTTTAGCACTATTGATAAATTTGTTGTCTGTGAGTGGGTAGATAGTGGGAGTGTTTTCCTGTGTGTTGTAGGATGTTTAGCAGTTCTCCATTCACCAGATGCTAATAGCACTCCCACCCCTTGTTTGGCAACCAAAAATGTCTCCAGGCATTACCAAATGTTCCTTGGGGGTGCAATATTGCTCCCATTATGAACCACTGATCAAAAGGGATAACAAAATACAATACAATGTGTTGGCCATTTGAACTCATGAGACCCAGAGAAGTTGATATTTTCATTTAGGTGTCAGTTGCTTTGGGTGAGGAGGAGGGAGAATGTGAGGTTATGGAGTTTCCAGTTTAAATCTAAATTAGAATTCAGACAGATGTAGCATGTTTAGTAAACCAGTGGGCTGTCTTGTCAGAGGTCTATGTGCAACAGGGTCAAGGAGGCAACTCAAATCACATTCAATCTAAAGGAAGAAGGTGGCAGTTTGGAAGAATTTGTGAAAGATCTCTTTTGCTGAAAACTAAATAAGTGTTCAGTAGTCCTGATTAGTGGCATTTTTGAAAATACAGAGCACAAAGGGAAGCACTTTCAAAACTCTTCTTTGACATAGGCCTTCTAGTAGCTCTGGCATAATGAGGGCTCCAGTGGTGTTGCATAGGAAAGGCTACAGGACCAGACATAATAGAGGTAGCAAAAGGAATAATGGACATAAATACATGTGAAACATATGAGAGCCTTAGAAATATTTAAAGGATAGCTTGCCAGAAATTGGAGTATTTAGTTATGTAGGGCCAAGAATCAGTATAAATAATATTCCTATATTCACCATGTGCCCTTATTTAATATCACAAGTTGGTGAAGACTAAAGAAATACAGGACACTGGCAAATATTGATCAGTAAAAAGTTGTTTAATGAAGTGATTAAACCCATTTGGATGGGTCTCCAGATGATGAGCTTCACAACACATCACTATGAATGTTTGGGAGTTAGGAAACCCTGCTTCCAATTCCTCTATTTGACCTTATAAAAGTCATTTCCCTTCACTTGGCCTCAGTTTCCTCATCTTTGAGGTAGGGAGGTTGGACTTGACTATCTTTCAGATTCTTTCTGTCCCTGACATTCTAAGCACCAATGATTATACAAACAGGTTTGGTTCAGTAAAAATACCCATTTCTTTTCTAGAACTTTCTCTGTAAACCAGATATGCTGAAGCAGAGAGGCATAGCCAGATCTTTAGCCCCCCTCTAGTCCTGATCCACAGCCCTGAAGTAGATGGGTTTCTATAACATATCCTTCTTTCTCTCTAATCTGCTTTTAAAGGCAAAATAACTCTATGCTTCCCATTTTACATCTTATGTCTATTGAGTATCATCCTATTGATGCTTAATGACTATATGATCTTTTATATGATTAAAAAGGGTTTTCAAACTATTTTCTAAATTCTTTTATCAGACCATATACTTCAATATTTAGTCTCCCTAAAGATTTATTTTCCATCATTTTAAGACATACTTATTTTCCTCAGAATGCTTTCTAGTACTGGACTGTGACTGAATATTGGGGATTTAAGTCCTGACTCTTCTGCTATAACTTTCTGTGTTACTATGGGCATACTGTTTAAAAAAATTTTGGAGATATGATGCTAATTCCTTTACTTTCTATGGATTGGAAGGGAGCTTCCATATCTGAAAGACTCAGAATAGGCAGAAATGTCTAAATAATGACTTTGAAAGCAGCAGAGAATCAGAAAATATGTCATTCCAAAGAACTGAACATAAAATACCAATAATACAGTCAATCTGAAATGTAAAAATAAATTAAGGTATATCGACATAATGGAATGCTATCCAAAACTAAACACTAGATACAAAAGACCACTTATTGAATGGAGAGAGTAGCATGGAAGCATATACAATCTGTTCAGTTCAGTTGCTCAGTCGTCTCTGACTGTTTATGACACCATGGACCACAGCACGCCAGGCTTTCCTGTCCATCACCAACTCCCAGAGCTTGCTCAAACTCATGTCCATTGACTCGGTGATATCATCCAACCATCTCATCCTCTGTCATTCCCTTCTCCTCCTGCTCTCAATCTTTCCCAGCACCAGGGTATTTTCCAATGAGTCAGTTCTTTACATCAGGTGGCCAAAGTATTGGAGTTGCAGTGTCAGCATCAGTCATTCCAATGAACATTCAGGATTGATTTCCTTTTGGATTTACGGGCTTGATCTCCTTGCAGCCCAAGGGACTCTCAAGAATCTGCTCCAACATCACAGTTCAAAAGCGTCCATTCTTCAACACTCAGCTTTCTTTATAGTCCTACTCTCACATCCATACATGACTACTGGAAAAAGCATGGCTTTGACTAGTCAGATCTTTGTCGGCAGTGATGTCTCTTCTTTTTAATATGCTGTCTAGGTTGTCATAGATTTTCTTCCAAGGAGTAAGTGATTTTTAATTTCATGGCTGCAGTCACAGTCTGCATTGATTTTGGAGCCCAAGAAAATAAAGTCTGTCACATTTCCATTGTTTCCATATCTATTTGCAATGACGTGATGGGTCATGAAGATCTTTTTTATATAGTTCTTTGTATTCTTGTCATCTCTTGTTAATATCTTCTTCTTCTGTTAGGCTCATAACATTTCTGTCCTTTATTTTGCCCCTCATTGCATGAAATGTTCCCTTGATATCTCTAATTTTCTTGAAGACATTTCTAGTCTTTTCCCATTCTACTCTTTTCCTTTATTTTTTTGCATTGATCACTGAGGAAGGCTTTCCTATTTCTCCTTGCTGTTCTTTGGAACTCTGTATTCAAATGGGTATACTTTTCCTTTTCTCCTTTGCCCTTCACTTGTCTTCTTTTCTCATATTTATAAGGCCTCTTCAGGCAACAATTTTTCCTATTGCATTTCTTTTTCTTGGGGGTGGTCTTGATCATCATCTCCTGTACAATTTCATGGACCTGTGTCCATTGTTCTTCAGGCATTCTGTCTATTAAATCTAATCTCTTGAATCTATTTGTCACTTCTTCTGTATAATCATAAGGGATTTGATTTAGATCATACCTGGCAGAAAGAGAAGAGGAACTAACAGGCCTCTTGATGAAAGTGAAAGAGGAGAGTGAAAAAGTTGGCTTAAAGCTCAACATTCGGAAAACGAAGATCATGGCATCTGGCCCCATCACTTCATGGGAAATAGATGGGAAACAGTGGAAACAGTGTCAGACTTTATTTTGGGGGGCTCCAAAATCACTGCAGATGGTGACTGAAACCGTGAAATTAAAAGACGCTCACTCCTTGGAAGAAAAGTTATGACCAACCTAGATAGCATATTGAAAAGCAGAGACATTACTTTGCCGACAAAGGTCCGTCTAGTCAAGGCTATGGTTTTTCCAGTGGTCATGTATGGATGTGAGAGTTGGACTGTGAAGAAAGCTGAGCACTGAAGAATTGATGCTTTTGAACTGTGGTGTTGGAGAAGACTCTTGAGAGTCCCTTGGACTGAAAGGAGATCCAACCAATCCATTCTGAAGGAGATCAGCCCTGGGATTTCTTTGGAAGGAATGATGCTGAAGCTGAAACTCCAGTACTTTGGCCACCTCATGCGAAAAGTTGACTCATTGGAAAAGACTCTGATGCTGGGAGGATTGGGGGCAGAAGCAAAAGGAGATGACAGAGGATGAGATGGCTGGATGGCATTGAAAGGTTGTTGTTGAATCACACGAATACACCGGTATTCTTGGCCCCCAGAGGAGAAGAATTCAATCCCGGGCCAGAGATGAGGCTTGATCACTCAGAGCTTTTGTGTAATAAAGTTTTATTAAAGTATAAAGGAGATACAGAAAGCTTCTGACATAGGCATCAGAAGGGGGCAGAAAGAGTACCCGCTTGCTAGTGTTAACAACGAAGTTATATAATCCAAAGATTGTCTGGAGGTTGTAAAGACCTCATCAGACCTACTCCCATAATTTACATTTTAAGATAACAGAAGGTTTAATCCAGATACTGTCCTTAGGCAGGATACATTATTGTTATATAATCCTAAGGAATGTGGAGAAAGAAAAAAAATTTGTCCTTTCTTCCTCCTTGAGAATTCCAGACCCCTCTCTCCTTGGGGACCCCTAGACTCCCTATCAACCTGCCTAGGAAATGACTCTCTCAGCATCACTGACTCAATGGACGTGAGTTTGAGAGAACTCCGGGAGTTGGTGATGGACAGGGAGGCCTGGCGTACTGTGATTCATGGGGTCGCAAAGGGTCGGACATGACTGAGTGTCTGAACTGAACTGAATGGGCTAGTGGTTTTCCCTACTTTCTTCAATTTAAGTCTGAATTTGTCAATAAGGAGTTCATTATCTGAGCCACAGTCAGCAGACCGTATAGAACTTCTCCATCTTTGGCTGCAAAGAATAAAATCAACCTGATTTCAATATTGGCCATCTGGTGATGTCCATGTGTAGAGTCTTCTCTCATGTTGTTGGAAGAGGGTGTTTACTATGACCAGTGCATTATCTTTGCAAAACTCTGTTAGCCTTTGCCCTGCTTCATTTTGTACTCCAAGGCCAAATTTGCCTGTTACTCCAAGTGTTTCTTGACTTCCTACTTTTGCATTCCAGTCCCCTATGATTAAAAAGTTCATCTTTTGGGATATTAGTTCTAGAAGGTCTTTTAGGTCTTCATAGAACCATTAAATTTCAGCTTCTTAAGTATTACTGGTTGGAGTATGACTTGGATTACTGTGATATTGAATACACTACCAAATGTAAAATAGATAAACCAGGGCTGTGTAACAACCTAGATGGGTGGGAGGTGGGACAGCAGTTCACAATGGAGGGGACATATGTATTCCAATGGCTAATTCACGTTGATGTATGGCAGAAGTAAAATCAATATGGTAAAGCAATTATTTTTCAATTAAAAATAAATAAATTTTTTAAAAAAATTTCAAAAAAGGCTTCTTATTTAAAGGTTTATTTTCATGAGATTTTAGAAAGGCAAAATTATTAGGAATGAAAACACATCATGGATTGTCAGAGGTTAGAAGTACAAGAATTGGCTGTCAAAAGTATAACACAAGAGGACTTTTGGGGTAATGGAGCTATTCTCTATGAAACTGTGATAGTAGACACTCAGTGCTATATATTAAGTTGGTGCAAATGTAATTATAGTTTTGGACAGTGAATTTTAAATCAATGTAACTGGACTCAACCGTGTCTTTATTAATCAAAATAGGAGCCATTAAAATCAACAAACTTTTGCCAATGAGAAACAATTTTGCTTATTCTTGTAGCATAAAAATCTGTGTTTTGGTATTTGAAGAATTCTTACAAAGAATTTTTTGCATCCTGCTATTTGTGGAAGTGTTTTCCCTGCAAACATTTGTTGAGATGCTTGAGGAAGTGATAGTTGGTTGGTGAGAGGTCAAATGAATATGGCAGATGAGGCAAAACTTAGTAGTTCAATTTGTTTAACTTTTGAAGTGTTAGTTGTGCAATGTGCAGTCAAGCATTGTCCTAGAGAAGAATTGCACCTTTTCTGTTGACCAATGCTGGCTTGAAGGCAATGCAGTTTTGAGTGTATCTCATTGATTTGCTGAGCATACTTCTCAGATGTAATGGTTTCACTGCAATTCAGAAAGCTGTAGTGGATCAGACCAGCAGCAGACCAACAAAAAGTGACAATGAACTTTTTTTGGTGAACATTTGGCTTTGGGAAGTGCTTTGGAGCTTCTTCTTGGTCAAAACACTGAGCTGGTCATCACTGATTGTCATAATAAAATCCACTTTTTTGTAGTACATCACAATCCATTTGAGAAATGGTTCATTGTTGTTGTGTAGAATAAGAGAAGATAACACATCTAAATGACAACTTTTTTGTTTTTCATTCACCTCAGGAGGCACCCACTTATTGAGCTTTTTCACCTTTCCAATTTGCTTCAAATGCCAAAGGACCATAGAATGTTCGACACTGAGTTCTTTGGCAACTTCTCACATAGTCATAAGAAGATCAGCTTCCATGATGACTCTCAGTTGTCATTGTCAGCTTCCAATGGCCAGCCACTACACTGCTCCTCTTCAAGGCTCTCATCTACTTTGTAAAACTTCTTGAGTCTCCATGCACTGTTAGCAGTTCCTTGGCCAAATGCGTTATTGATGTTGTAAGTTGTCTCCACTGCTTTAACATCCATTTGGAACTCAAATAAGAAAATCATTCAAATTTGCTTTCTGTCTAACATCATTTATATAGTCTAAAATAAATATAAAATAAACAAGTAACATATCATTAGCAAAAAACCTAAAGCAAGAAATGTGCATTAAAATGATGTGTGATATAACCACATTTATTTAGAATGTATTCCAATAGGAAATGGAAATTTCAACAATGCAAAAGCTGCAAATATTTTTGCATCAAACTAATAATTTCCAAAACCCACAGAATTGAGACTTATGGTCCATACAAGATGATGGCAGAATCTTGTCTTTACCTTCTCTTTCCCACTACTGTTGTTTTTTCCTTCAGTCACTCAGTCATATCTGACTCTCTGTGACGCTATGCACTACAGCAAGCCAGCCTTCTTTGTCCATCACCATCTCCCAGAGCCTGCTCAAACTCATGTCCACTGAGTCAAGGATGTCATCCAACAATCTTGTCCTCTGTCATCACATTATTCTCTTGTTTTCAGTCTTTCCCAGCATCAGGCTCTTTTCCAATGAGTTAGTTCTTTGCATCAGGTGACCAAAGTATTGGAGCTTCACTTCAGCATCAGTCATTCCAATGATATTCAGGATTGATTTCCTTTAGGATTGACTGGTTTGATATCCTTGCACTCCAAGGGAGTCTCAAGAGTCTTATCTAATACCACAGTTTGAAAGCATCAATTATTTGGCACTCTTCCTTCTGTATGGTCCAATTCTCACATCCATACATGATTTCTGAAAAAAATCAGAGCTTTGACTAGACAGACCTTTGTCAGCAAAGTGATGTCTCTGCTTTTTAATATGCTGTCTAGGTTGATCATAGCTTTTTTTTCCAAGGAGCAAGTGTTCTTTAATTTCATGGCTTAGTCACCATCCATAGTGATTTTGGAACCCAAGAAAATAAAGCCTGTCACTGTTTCCCCATCCATTTGCCATGAAGTGGGGGGACTTTATACAATAACCTTTTTTTTTTTTAATGTTGAAGTTTAAGCCAGCTTTTTCACTTTCTTCTTTCACCTTAATCAAGAGGCTCTTTAGTGCCTCTTCACTTTCTGCCATAAAGGTGGTGTCATCAGCATATCTGAGGTTATTGATATTTTTCCTGGCAATCTTGATTCAAGCTTGTGCTTTATCCAGCCCAGCATTTTGCATGATGTACTCTGAACACAACCTAAATAAGCAGAGTGACAATATACAGCCTCATGTCCTCCTTTCCCAATTTTGAACCAGTCCCACTAAATAGAACTGTAAATCTTGGAAATAAGACACAGTAAAAAGAGGATGCTAAAAGCTTGAAAAAGGAAATAGAACTTGTTAGTGAACCCAGAATCAGAGGAAAACACATCAGCAGGGTATCTCACTTTCTCATTCAACAGAAGATGGTGACCCAGGCCTGGCATTTACCCCAAATTTAACAACAGATAGTGGCACAGGTAGGTATAACAACCCCCCTGATCTAAAGGGATTGTTACTTAAAAACACTAGGCAAGGTAAATCAATTGGAAGCCTTATTAATAATAAGGCAGTGTTCTCCTTATTGGGTTTGAGATACCCCTCTCCTTACCAAACATGAAAACTCATTCTCCACACAATTAACATACGGATGCTGTGGGTACCAGCAAAGGTGTTCTTACCACAAAAAGTGCCAAACTAGGAAGTGTTCTCCTTCCCTGCAGGTCCTGACATCCCCTCCCCCCAAATAGAAACACAAAAAAACTAGGTGCAAGGGCACAGAGTAAAATGGCATCAAAAGCAACATCAGCCAGGGAAACACTCTTTTTCTCTGCCAGACCTCATTCTCTCAGAGACACTGGTGCTGCGTGTGGAAGGAGTCATCTGCGAGGGACACAACATCAAAAAAGTGACCCTAATTCAGGAAAATCTCTCTATTCCCAAGTTACTGGGCAGCAACAACAATAACTGTCCAGCCTGGAAAAAAAAGCTTTATTTTCAATGGAAGAAGGCTCCTTTCCCCCATCTACAAGCACAACTTTGTGGAAGCTCCTTATACTTCATCAAGCAACATCAGTAGGAATCAATGTGAGACCTAAAAGTATGATATTAACCAAGCAGACCAAGGCTCAGATGATGAACTGCTTACTGCCAAATTCAGACTTAAATTGAAGAAAGTAGGGAAAACCACTAAACCTTTCAGGTATGACCTAAATCAAATTCCTTACTATTATACAGTGAAAGTCACAAATAGATTCAAGGTATTAGATCTGATAGACACAGTGGCTGAAGAACTATGGACGGAGGTTTGTGACACTGTACAGTAGACAAGGATCATCCCAAAGAAAAGATCATCCCCAAGAAAAATAAATGCAAAAAGGCAAAATGGTTGTCTGAGGAGGCCCTACAAATACTTGTGAAAATAAGAGAAGCAAAAGGCAAAGGAGAAAAGGAAAGTTAACCCATTTGAATGCAGAGTTCCAAAGAATAGCAAGGAGAGATAAGAAAGCCTTCCTCAGTAATCAATGCAGAGAAACAGAGGAAAACAATAGAATGGGAAACACTAGAGATCTCTTCAAGAAAATTAGAGATACCAAGGGAATATTTTATGCAAAGATGGGCACAAGAAAGGAGAGAAATGGTATGGACCTAACAGAAGTGGAAGATATTAAGAAGAGGTGGGAAGAATACACAGAACTATACAAAACATATCTTCATGACCCAGATAACCACAATGGTGTGATCACTCTCCTAGAGCCAGACATCCTGGAGTGTGAAGTTAAGTGGGCCTTAAGAAGCATTACTACGAACAAAGTTAATGGAGGTGACAGAATTCCAGTTGAGCTATTTCAAATCCTAAAAGATGATGCTGTGAAAGTGCTGCACTCAATATGCCAGCAACTTTGGAAAACTCAGCAGTGGCCACAGGACTGGAAACAGTCAGCTTTCATTCCAATCTCAAAGAAAGGCAATGCCAAAGAATGCACAAACTACCACACAATTGCACTCATCTCACACACTAGTAAAGCAATGCTCAAAATTCTACAAGCAAGGCTTCAACACTACATAAACCAAGAATTTCCAGAAGTTCAAGCTGGATTTAGAAAAGGCAGAGGAACCAGTGATCATCAAATTGCCAACATTTGTTGGGTCATAGAAAAAGCAAGAGAATTCCAGAAAAACACCTACTTCTGCTTCACTTACTACACTAAAGCCACTGACTGCATGGATCACAACAAACTGTGGACCATTCTTCAAGAGATGGGAATACCAGACCACCTGACCTGCCTCCTGAGAAATCTCTATGCAGGTCAATAAGCAACAGTTAGAACTGGACATGAAACAACAGACTGGCTTTTAATAGGCAAAGGAGTACATCAAGGCTGTATATTGTTACCCTGCTTATTTAACTTATATGTAGTGTACCTCATGAGAAATGCCAGGCTGGATGAAAGAGAAGCTGGAATCAAGATTGCCAGCAGAAATATCAATGACCTCAGATATGCAAATGACACCACCCTTATGGCAGAAAGCAAAGAAGAACTAAAGAGCCTCTTGAAGAAAGTGAAAGAGGAGAGTGAAAAAGTTGGCTTAAAACTCAGCATTCAGGAAACTAAGATCATGGCATTTGGTCCCATCACTTCATGGCAAATAGATGGGTAAACAGTGGAAACAGTGACAGACTTTATTTTTTTGGGCTCCAAAATCACTACAGATGGTGAATGCCACCATGAAGTTAAAAGAAGTTTCCTCCTTGGGAGAAAACTTTTGACCAACCTAGACAGCATATTAAAAAGCAGAGACATCACTTTGCCAACAAAGGTCCGTCTAGTCAAAGCTATGGTTTTTCCAGTAGTCATGTATGGACGTGACAGCTGGACTATAAAGCTAACTGAGCACCAAAGAATTGATGCTTTTGAATTGTGGTGTTGGAGAAGACTCTTGAGAGTCCCTGGACTGCAAGGAGATCCAACCAGTCCATCCTAAAGGAAATCAGTCCTGAATGTTCATTGGAAAGACTGATGCTGATGCTGAAACTCCAATACTTTAGCTACATGATGTGAAGAACTGACTCATTGGAATAAACCCTGATGCTGGAAAAGACTGAAGGCAGGAGAAGGGGCTAACAGAGGATGAGATGGTTGGATGGCATTACCAACTTGATGGCCATGAGTTTGAGTAAACTCCAAGAGTTGGTCATGGACACACATAGTGACTGAACTGAACTGAATTGATGCAGACCAAAAAGCCATCATTAAGCTTCAGAAAAATTAGAATGTCATTGAAATACATCCCACAAGTAGGTTCAGGACCTGTGTGTTATACTTAAACAGGGTGGCTACTTTATAAAATGGAAGATTTACATAAGACTCAGGCTTCCCTGATAGCTCAGCTGGTAAAGAATCCACCTGCAATTTCAGAGACCTGGGTTTGATCTCTGGGTTGGGAAGATCCCCTGGTGAAGGAAACAGCTGCCCACTCCAGTATTCTGGCCCAGAGAATTAATTCCATGAACTCTGTAGCCCACAGGGTCACAAAGAGTCGGATATGACTGAGAGACTTTCACTTTCTCCTAGTATAATCAAATTGTACAGTATACAAAAAAATCATGCATTATAACAAAAAGCTGGAAAATTATAACTTGAATGCCAAGAGGCTCTTAATTGACACGAGTTTATCTGAGAGGATTAGATATTGGAATGACTTGACAGGAATTTCAACTCGGGCATCATATATGTTTAAATAAGAAATTACAAGTTCTCATGAAACATGTTCAAAAGTAGAAAATACCAACAAAGAACTAGAAGTTAAAATATGATCATTTGGAAATTAAAGAGCTAAAATATACAATAATTTCAATTTTTTAAATAGTCACTCGATAAGCTCAGTAATGTAGTAGATATAGGAAGGGACAGAATCAATGAATTTGAGGAAACAACAGTATTCAATCTGAACTACAGAGAAAAAAACATATTAATAAAATAGTGAACAACCATAAGGACCTGTAGGACAATAATAAACGATACAGCATTCATATGATCAGAGCCTAAGAAGGCAAGGAGGAACAGTGAGGCTCTAAGTGCTGAAAATTTCCCAAATTTAGTAAAATACAGAGGACTAAAGCCTGGGCTTCCCATGTGGCTCAGTGGTAAAAAATCCACCAGAAAACGCAGGAGACGTGGGCATGATCCCTGGATCAGGAAGATATCCTGGGGAAGGAAATAGCAACCCACTCCAGTATTTTTGACTGGAAAATCCCATGGACAGAGAAGCCTGATGGGTTACAGTCCATAGGATCATAAAGAGTCAGACACGACTGAGCAACTAAGCAACTTAGCATGCACAAAGTTTGAAGAAACTGAACAAACTCAAAATAGGACTAACTCAAATAAATACATGTCTCTGTTCAGTTCAGTTCAGTAGCTTGGTCGTGTCCGACTCTTTGCAACCCCATGAATTGCAGCACACCAGGCCTCCCTATCCATCACCAACTCCCAGAGTTCACTCAAACTCACATTCATCAAGTCGGTGATGCCATCCAGCCATCTCATCCTCTGTCATCCCCTTCTCCTCCTGCCCCCAATCCCTCCCAACATCAGAGTCTTTTCCAATGAGTTAATTCTTCACATGAGGTGGCCAGAGTATTGGAGTTTCAGCTTTAGCATCAGTCCGTCCAAAGAACACCCAGGACTGATCTCCTTTAGAATGGACTGATTGGATCTCCTTGCAGTCCAAGGGACTCTCAAGAGTCTTCTCCAACACCACAGTTCAAAAGCATCAATTCTTCAGTGCTCAGCTTTCTTCACAGTCCAACTCTCACATTCATTGCTGAGACTACTATCAGCAATTATATGCCAATAAAATGGACAACGTGGAAGAAATGAACAAATTCTTAGAAAAGTACAACTTTCCAAAACTGAACCAGGAAGAAATAGAAAATCTTAACAGACCCATCACAAGCACGGAAATTGAAACTGTAATCAGAAGTCTTCCAGCAAACAAAAGCCCAGGTCCAGACGGCTTTACAGCTGAATTCTACCAAAAATTTAGCCAAGGGCTAACATTTATCCTACACAAACTCTTCCAGAAAATGGCAGAGGAAGGTAAACTTCCAAACTCATTCTATGAGACCATCATCACCCTAATACCAAAACCAGACCAAGATGCCACAAACAAAGAAAACTACAGGCCAATATCACTGATGAACATAGATGCAAAAACCCTTAACAGAATTCTAGCAATGAAAATCCAACAACACATTAAAAAGATCATACATCATAACAAGTGGGCTTTCTCCCAGGGATGCAAGGTTTCTTCAATATCCACAAACTGATCAATGTAATACACCACATTAACAAATTGAAAAATAAAAACCATTATGATTATCTCAATAGATGCAGAGAAAGCCTTTGGCAAAATTCAATATCCATTTATGATAAAAACCCTCCAGAAAGCAGGAATAGAAGGAACATATCTCAACATAATAAAAGCTATATATGACAAACCCACAGCAAACATAATCCTCAATGGTGAAAAATTGAAAGCATTTCCCCTAAAGTCAGGAACAAGACAAGGGTGCCCACTCTCACCACTACTATTCAACATAGTTTTGGAAGTTTTGGCCACAGCAATCAGAGCAGAAAAAGAAACAAAAGGAATCCAAATTGGAAAAGAAGAAGTAAACTCTCACTGTTTGCAGATGACATGATCCTCTACATAGAAAACCCTAAAGACTCCACCAGAAAATTACTAGAACTAATCAATGAATACAGTAAAGTTTCAGAATATAAAATCAACACACAGAAATCCCTTGCATTCCTATACACTAATAATGAGAAAATAAAAAGAGAAATAAAGGAAATAATTCCATTCACCATTGCAACAAAAAGAATAAAATACTTATAAATATATCTACCGAAAGAAACAAAAGACCTATATATAGAAAATTATAAAACACTGGTGAAAGAAATCAAAGAGGATACAAATAGATGGAGAAATATACCATGTTCATGGATCGGAAGAATCAATATAGTGAAAATAAATATACTACCCAAAGCAATCAATAGATTCAATGCAATCCCTATCAAGCTACCAATGGTATTCTTCACAGAGCTAGAACAAATAATTTCACAGTTTGTATGGAAATACGAAAAACCTCGAATAGCCAAAGCAATCTTGAGAAAGAAGAATGGAACTTGAGAAATCAACCAGCCTGACTTCAGGCTCTACTACAAAGCCACAGTCATCAAGACAGTATGGTACTGGCACAAAGACAGAAATATAGATCAATGGAACAAAACAGAAATCCCAGAGATATATCCACGCACCTATGGATACCTTATCTTTGACAAAGGAGGCAAGAATATAGAATGGAGAAAAGACAATCTCTTTAACAAGTGGTTCCGGGAAAACTGGCAAAACCACTTGTAAAAGAATGCAATTAGAATACTTTCTAACAGCATACACAAAATAAACTCAAAATGGATTAAATATCTAAACATAAGACCAGAAACTATAAAACTCCTACAGGAAAACAGAGGCAAAACACTCTCCAACATAAATCACAGCAGGATCGTCTATGACCCACCTCCCAGAATATTGGAAATAAAAACAAAAATAAACAAATGGGACCTAATTAAACTTAAAAGCTTCTGCACAACAAAGGAAACTATAAGCAAGGTGAAAAGACAGCCTTCAGAATGGGAGAAAATAATAGCAAATGAAGCAATGGACAAAGAATTAATCTCTAAAATATACAAGCAACTCCTGAAGCTGAATTCCAGAAAAATAAACCACCCAATCAAAAATGGACCAAAGAACTAAACAGACATTTCTCCAAACAAGACATACAGATGGCTAACAAGCATATGAAAAGATGCTCAACATCACTCATTATCAGAGAAATGCAAATCAAAACCACTATGAGGTACCATTTCATGCCAGTCAGAATGGCTGCGATCCAAAAGTCTACAAGCAATAAATGCTGGAGAGGGTGTGGAGAAAAGGGAACCCTCTTACACTGTTGGTGGGAATGCAAACTAGTACAGCCACTATGGAGAACAGTGTGGAGATTCTTTAAAAAACTGGAAATAGAACTGCCATACGACCCAGCAATCCCACTGCTGAACATACACATCGAGGAAACCAGAATTGAAAGAGACACGTGTACCCCACTGTTCATCGCAGCACTGTTTATAATAGCCAGGACATGGAAGCAACCTAGATGTCCATCAGCAGATGAATCGATAAGAAAGCAGTGGTACATATACACAATAGAGTATTACTCAGCTATTAAAAAGAATACATTTGAATCAGTTCTAATGAGGTGGATGAAACTGGAGCCTATTATACAGAGTGAAGTAAGCCAGAAAGAAAATCACCAATACGGTAAAATAACACATATACATGGAATTTAGAAAGATGGTAAGGATAACTCTGTATATGAGACAGCAAAAGAGACACAGATGTATAGAACAGTCTTTTGGACTCTGTGGGAGAGGGAAAGAGTGGGATGGTTTGGGATAATGACATTGAAACATGTATATTATCATATGTGAAATGAATTGCCAGTCCAGGTTTTATGCATCATACAGAATGCTTGGGGCTGGTGCACTGGGATGACCCAGAGGGATAGTATGGGGAGGAGGTTTGAGGGGGGTTCAAGATGGGGAGCACATGTACACCCGTGGCAGATTCATGTTGATGTATGGCAAAACCAATACAATATTTTAATGTAATTAGCCTCCAATTAAAATAAATAAATTTATTTCAAAATTTAAAAAAAAAAATAACTTTTGTATATCAATGGAAACCATCGTCAAAATGAAAAGAAAACCTATAATATTGAAGAAGATATTTACAAATGATGTGACTCACAATAAGTTAATATCCAAATGTATATAAAATCTCATAAAACTTAATATCCAATAACAGAGCAACTCAATAAAAAATATGCAAAGTTCCTAAATAAGTATTTTTCCAAAGAAGACATAGACAGGGATAACAGGCACATGGAAATATGCTCAACACTGCTAATTGCTAGAGAAATTCAAATCAAACAACAAAGTATCACCTCTCACCTGTTAGGGTGGCTATCATCAAAAAGTCTACAAATAAAAGATGAAGAGAATGTGGAAAAATGGGAACCCTTATATATTGTTGGTGGGACTTAAATTAGTGCAGTCACTATGGAAAACAGTACAGAGGTTTCCAAATTTTGTTTTTAAATAAAACTACCATATGATCCATAAATTTCACTTCTATGATTTTGGAAAATACAGAAACATTAATTTGAAAAGATACATGCACCAAAATACTCACAGAAACACTGTTTACAGTATCCAAGACAACGGCAGCAAGTTAAGTGTCCATCAACAAATGAATGGATAGAAAAAATGTGGTATATATTTACAATGGAGTATTAGTCAGTTATGGGCTCAGTTGGCAAAGAATCTACCTGCAATGCAGGAGACCTGGGTTTGATTCCTGGACCTAGACGATACCTTGGAGAAGGAAATGACAACCCACTCCAGTATTCTTGCCTGGGAAATGCCACAGACAGGGGAGCCTGGCAGGCTATATAGTTAATAGGGTCTCAATGATTTGGACATTACTTAGTGATTAAACCACCATCACCACCATTACTCAAGCATAAAAAGATTTAAATTCTGCCATTTTCAGCAATATAGATGGACTTAGAGAATATCATGCAGAGTGAAATATGCCAAAGACAAATGTTGTATATCATTTATATGTAGAATACAAAAATAATATAAATGAATGTACATGGAAAACAGAAATAGACTCACAGATATACAGAACAATCTTGTGTTGGGGGAGCAGAATTCAGGGAATGGGATTAAAGATACAAACTCTATGCATAAAATAGATAAGGAAAAAGGTACATTTTATAGCAAATGGAATTTTAGCCATTTTCTTGTAATAACTTATTATGCAGTATTAAAATGTTGGCGTAAAGCTCAACATTCAGGAAACGAAGATCATGGCATCCAATCCCATCACTTCATGGCAAATAGATGGGGAAACAGTACAAACAGTGGCTGACTTTATTTTGGGGGGCTCCAAAATCATTGCAGATGGTGATTGCAGCCATGAAATTAAAAGATGCTTAGAAAGAAAACCACCAATACTAACACATATATATGGAATTTAGAAAGATGGTAATGATAACCCTGTATGTGAGACAGCAAAAGAGACACAGATGTATAGAACAGTCTTTTGCACTCTGTGGGAGAGGGAGAGGGGGGGATGATTTGGGAGAATGGCACTGAAACATGTATAATATCATATAAGAAACGAATCGCCAGTCCAAGCTCGATGCAAGATACAGGATGCTTGGGGCTGGTGAACTGGGATGACCCAGAGGGATGGTACAGGGAGGGAGGTGGGAGGGGGATTCAGGATGGGGAACACATGTACACCTGTGGCAGATTCCTGTTGATGTATGGCAAAACCAATACAATATTGTAAAGTAATTAGCCTCCAATTAAAATAAATAAATTTAAAAATTAAAAAAAAATAAAATAAAAGATGCTTACTCCTTGGAAGGAAATTTATGACCAACCTGAACAGCATATTAAAAAGCAGAGACATCTGTGTCTCTTTTGCTGTCTCACATACAGGGTTATTGTTACCATCTTTCTAAATTCCATGTATATGCGTTAGTATACTGTATTGGTGTTTTTCTTTCTGGCTTACTTCACTCTGTATAATAGGCTCCAGCAAAAGAGACACAGATGTATAGAACAGTCTTTTGGACTCTGTGGGAGAGGGAGGGGGGGATGATTTGGGAGAATGGCATTAAAACATGTATAATATCATATAAGAAATGAATCACCAGTCCAGGTTCAATGCAGGATACAGGAAGCTTGGGGCTGGTGCACTGGGATGACCCAGAGGGATAGTATGGGGAGGGAGGTGGGAGGGGGGGTTCAGGATGGGGAACACACGTACACCTGTGGCAGATGCATGTTGATGTATGGCAAAACCAATACAATATTGTAAAGTAATAATAATAATAATAATAAAATAAAAATAAAAAGCAGAGACATTACTTTGTCAACAAAAGTCCATCTAATCAAGGCTATGGTTTTTCCAGTGGTCATGTATGAATGTGAGAATTGGACTATAAAGAAAGCTGAGTGCCAGAGAATTCATGCTTTTGAACTGTGGTGTTGGAGAAGACTCTTGAGAGTCCCTTGGACTGCAAGGAGATCCAACCAGTCCATCCTAAAGGAGATCAGTCCTGGGTGTTCATTGGAAGGACTGATGTTGAAGCTGAAACTCCAGTATTGTGGCCACCTGATGCAAAGAGCTGACTCATTTGAAAAGACCCTGATGTTGGGGAAAATTGAGGGTAGGAGGAGCAGGGAATGGCAGAGGATGAATTGGTTAGATGGCATCACCAACTCAATGGACGTGAGTTTGGGTAAACCTTGGGAGTTGGTGATGGACAGGGAAGCCTGGCGTGCTGCAGTTCATGGAGTAGCAAAGAGTAGGACACGACTGAGTGGCTGAACTGAACTGAATCTGCAGAAATACTGAATCGCTATGCTGCACACCTGAAATGAATGTAATATTGTAAATCAACTATAATTTAATAAAAATAATAAAACTTTAATTAAAAAGTTAAAATAGAGTATAGGGACCTAAATGGAAGTAATGTTTCATATTTCACTCAAAGTAGTAACACCTGAACACAAACAGACTGAAAAGTCACATATATTTTAATATCTAGAACATCCAGTAAGAAAATTATGCAATACAAAGCACTCAAAATTATGAATAAATTTATTTCAAATCTTAAAAAGAGATTGAATTAACCTCCAGGAGAGTAAAAATGGAGGAAAAAAAATAGAAAAAGCAAACTGGCATAATTAAGCCTAAGCAGTGATGACTGCCTTATATGTACATCATCTAAATATGCCAAGTAAAGGCAAAGATTGGTAGCACAGACTTGAAAAAAAACTTTCTAACTATATGCTATTTCAAAGAGGCTCACTTCAACAGTATAGATACGGCACACATGTCTAACAGTATAATCCATAAAAAGCAATAGAACCATATCAAAAATTAAATACCCTTGCTCTGTGAAATGCTATGAAAGAGAATAAAAATACATACTATAGAAGAAAAGTTTGCAAACCATATATTTAAAAAAGAATGATTATGTTTAGTATATAATGAAAACTCTAAAAATTCAACATAAAAAATCCCAAACATTACAACTAGAAATAGAAAAAAAGAAAAAAAACAATTGTTTTACTGAAGGAGATATAAAGATGGTAAAAAAGAACATGAAAATGGATTCAATATCCTTAGCCATAAAGGAAATTCAAATTTAAACTACAATGCAATATCACTAAACAATTATCAGAATAGCTAAAATAAATAGCTGTGATACCAATGTTGGCAAGGCTGAAGATAAACAGTATAACTCATATATTACAGATGGGAATGTAAAATGCTACAATTCTGGAAAACAGCTTAGTACTTTCTTATAAAATTAAACATACAGACCCCCAATGAGCAAGTTTCTACTTTTTACTTCTCTGATTTCTATTCCTTATTAAGCAAATCTTTAGATTCTAGATCATAGTTGTCAACTTCAGAGTCATTTATTGTAACTACAAGTATATTAAGCTAAAAAAGAAGTGAGAAGTTGAGTTCCTCTGACAAATGGATAACAGTTGCAAGGGGACACCTTAGGCCACCTAGTTTTTTTGAAGTGATGGTGGACAAAGCTAAGGCTACAGTTTGAATAAGTATATATAATCCTGAATTATATACTGAAATAGAAAAATAATTTTAATAGAAAAACTGGAGAAATAAAACAGTTTCTAGTTAAGTTAGTAGCATTCAACCAATATGAATTCTTTAGTTTTGATCATATCATACCACAGTAATATGAGGTTAACATTACTAGAAGCTAGGTAAAGTGTGTATGTGAACACCATACTATCTTTTCAATTCCCTGTAAGTTTAAACTCATTTCAAAACAAAATATTTTTAATAGTTAACCTAGAGTTCTGTTTTCAGCTTTGACATATAAAGGGCTTGGAAATATCACTCCAATCTTACTAGAAGAGAAAAACTGAATAAACTGAAAACCAATAACTTTTCTTAGACTAACTGAAAACTGAGGTCACATGGTGTTGAGATATAGTTGAATGTAGAAAATTAAAGTCGATGTCAGCTTACATAGAACAGAAGCCATTGGAGCCTCAAATTGGTAGGAACACTTGAATGTTGATTTTGACAAATTTCTAGTGACAGAGTATGGACTACCATGAGGAAAACTCAGGAGGGCTGAAGTCTTGGAGAGTGTGCTCCACACATACATGGATTATACTTCCAATAAACCTACCACATTCTCAAAGTACAGAACCAAGAAAAATCTTCTGTTTATGGAAGGAAAATGTAAATATTTTTAAATGCATGCAGAGTATCCTCCATAAAAAAAGACCTACTCTTCAGGGGAAAGTTCTTTATCAAGTTTGTATTCTACTTGAAGAAAGGACATTTACCCAAATCCAGGCCCCTATACCTTCCTGTCTCACCTACAAATAGAAAAAAAATACTAATAAATACCTTGTAAAATGACATATGGTCACAAAGAGAATAAGCAATTTTTAGATTATAAAATTTCTCTTACTCCATAGCTTACCATCATACCAAAAGTAGTTCTGTATAGTAATAGTGTATTACAGCTGAAGGAACTATAAGTCACTTACTGTATTTAAGAAGAAATTCATAGGGAAAACCCAAAATGATAAGGGATGCCAAAATAAGGACAATAGAGTAAATTTAAATCTCTGATCCCTACAGCTACATCAAACATTAAATACAGTCCACCCCTTCACATAAATATAAAATCTCACAATTAAGTCCTGTTTACTTCAGTTTCTATTACCTAATAGGAACTTGAGTTACGATATCACATTGGGCTTATAACAACAAAGGTGCAAGTCATGCTAAATAGCAAGAAACCAATTTCAAAAGAGAAAGGACTCATTTGAACCAAACTCAAGTATAATGGAAGACTTTAGAATGAGCAGACAAGAAACTTAAAATTACTATGGTTACTATATTTGGGACTCTAATGAAAAACATGGTTAACATGGAACTATAGATGAATAATATAAGCAGAGATATGAAAATCTCAAGACAGTATTTTAAAGATAACATAAATGAAGAATTCTTTTAATGAGTTCATCAGTAGAGTGGACACAGTTTAAGAATCAGGAACCCTAAGTCAATAGAAACTTCCCAAACTGAAATGCAAGGTAAAAAGTAATTTAAAAAAAAACCTAAATATTCAAGAACTGTGGGATAATTTCAAAAGTGTACCATAACTACAAATGGGATACCAGAAATAGAAGAACAAAAGAAGATGCATGTGAAGTATTTGAAGTAGTCATGATGGAAGATTTACTCAAAATTAATTACTGACACTAAATTACAGATTCAGGAACCTGAGAGAACATCAAGCAGAAAACATCAAAAATATAATTCCAAGCATGCATAATAAATTGAGAAAACAAAAGACAGAAAAACTTAAAGGAAGCTAGGAAGGCAAGGGAAAAGCTTTACCTATAGAGGAACAAGCACCACACTAGATTTGTCAAAACCAGGCAAGCAAGAAGAGAGTGGAATGAAATATTTATACTGATGAAAGTAAAACAAAACAAAATAACATAAGATCCCAGAAATCTAGAATTTTATAGCCAGCAAAATTATCTTTCAAAGGTGCAAGACAAATAGAGACATTCTCAGTGAACAAAAACTAAAGGAATTAGAGTTATGGGCATGCATAATGGGGAGGAGGGGGTGGGATGTATGGAAAGAGTAACATGGAAACTTACATTATCATATGTAAAATAGATAGCCAACAGGAATTTTCTGTATGGCTCAGGAAACTCAAACAGGGGCTATGTATCAACCTAGAGGTGGGGCATGAGGGAGGGAGATGAGAGGGAGGTGCAAAAGAGAGGAGACATATGTATAGTTATGGCTAATTTCATTTTGAGGTTTGACAGAAAGCAGCAAAATTCTGTAAAGCAATTATCTTTCAATAAAAAATTAATTAAAAAATCTTACATAAATGAGGAAGAATGGCAGAAGATGAATAAATATAAATTAATACATTTTATCCCTCTTGTTTTTTAATTGACATAATAGTTTATAGTTTGTTCAGATCATAATCTTAACACTGTGTTGTTTGATTGGAGCATATGAATACATTAAATGAATGACATTAATGTTAAAAGGGAGGGGAAGGAGGACTTTGAAATACTATGCTATAACTACACTACTCATAAAGTGTTACAATGTTATCTGAAAGTGGGTTTAGATTAGTTGGAATTATACATTATTACAAACACTAAGTAAACCACCAACATTTTAAGGTGTATAATATGTGATAAGGAGAAAGAACATGGAATTTATAAAATGTTCAACTGAATCTAGAGAAAGTATTCCATTATATTAAAAGGTTTCTGCTCAGCACAGAAAGCCATCAACAAATGAAAGACAACCTTAAAAATGGGAGAAAATATTTGAAAATTATATATATGATAAGAGCTTAATATCCAAAACATGTAAATAAGTTACACAACTCAGTAGCAAAAAAAAAAAAAAAAGATTTAAAAATAGGCAGGGGATTTGAATAGATATTTTCCCAAAGACACATAGATTGCCAAGAGTAAATGAAAAGGTGCTCAACATCATCACTCATGATCAAAATGCAAATAAAAACCACAATGATATCTCACTTTGGTGGTGAAATTGTGAAGAAAAGGAAACCCCTGTGCAGTGTTGGTAGGAGTGTACGTTGGTACAGCCACTATGGAAAATATAATGGAAGGCCCTCAAAAAATTAAAAATAGAACTCTTTATGATCCAGCAATTCCATTTGAGTCTTTATTTGAAAGGAAAAAAAAAAAAAAAAACCACTAATTCAAAAAGACATGTGAACTCACATGTTATGTTATGTTATTTGCATCAGTTTAGTTCAGTTCAGTTCAGTCGCTCAGTCGTGTTTGACTCTTTGTGACCCCATGAATAGTAGCATGCCAGGCCTCCATAGCCAGACATGAAAGTAACATAGGCGTCCATTAGTTGGATGAATGGATTAAAAAAATGTTTTATATATATAATGGATTATTATTCTGTCTTTAAAAAGAGATCATGTCATTTGTGACAACATGGATGGATCTTGAGGGCATAATACTACGTGATATGTCTGACAAAAAAAAATTGTATGACCTTATTTATATGTGGAATCTAAAATAATCAAGCTCACAGATACAGAGAACTGATTGGTGGTTGCCAGAGGTGGAGATGGCAGTTTGTTGAAATAAGTGAAGGTGGTCTAAAGATATAAACTTCCAATTATAATTTTAAAAAATACTAGCATTTATATTTATTAACAGTAAATTTTCTGAAAAAGAAAGATATTGATCCCATTTACAATAGCATCAAAATATTAAAATATTTAAGAATAAGCTTAACCAAGCAGGTGAAATCTCTCTACTCTAAAAACTACATGATACTGAAGAAAAAATTAAAGGAAGACACAAATAAACACAAAGGTATCTCACTTTCATGGATTAGAAGAATTAATTTTATTAAAACAGCAATACTAGCAAAAATAATTTATAGAATCATTATAATATCTATTAAGATTCCAAGGGCATTTTTAACATAAATAGGAAAAAACACTCCTAAAATTTATATGTAACCACAAAATATCCTGAATATACAAATAAATACTGAAAAGAACAAAGCATAAAACTATATTATAAAGCTATAGTAATTAAAACAGTACAGTAGCAAAAAACAAAGAAACAAACAGACTTATAGACCAACATAACTGAACTGAAAACCCAGAAATAAACCCAAGAATATGCTACCAACTACTATTTAACAATGGAGTCAAGAATACTCATGAAGAAAAATTAGTCTCTTTAATCAATGGTGCTGAGTTTAAATACAAAGATATAGATAAGTTAAAAGTGAAGTGATGGGTAGCATAACTGAAAATGGTGGAATAAGGTGCTCCAAAAATCAGTTACTCAATTGCAGCAACCATTAATGTGGTGAAAATTACCAGAATTTTTGGAATTATTTAGAATTTAATAATGATCTTAAAGCAAATCACTTATCGAAGGAAGAATCCACTGCAATATGGAAAGAAAGGACTCTGGCATTTTCTCTCACCCACCTACAACCACCCATTCCCCAGTTTGGTGGGCATCTCCCATTCCTGGTATGGTTTGCTCATGCCAGAGGGGTAAAATGGACTTTGTTCATTTAAAAAAAAAAAAAAAAACTGTGTAAGTACACTTTTACCTATCTGATAGTTCCCTAAGAGACCAGAAAAAAGGCTGGATTTTAATTGACTCTCCACAAAATTCTTTCAGGGCTCTAACGACTTTCCAGGCAACATTTCTTGAAAGAAGTAAAAGAAATATACCAGTATCCAACTGGTTCAAGGGCCAGTGGAAACAGAAGACAGAAGACAAGCCCTGGAATAGAAGAAGTTGAAAAGGAAGATACATGGAAGAATAAGAGCTTTGAAATTTCTCATATATACCAAGGAAATTTTAGTGCAATATGCATGCCTAGAGCCACACACATGTTCAGAAAAGACCAGATGACTCCAGAACTTGCTATGTACCCCACAAATTCAAGAGATAAAGACAAAGTAGAGTAGTAGGTGGCCAGGCTAAGTGTTTAAGGAGTTTTCCAGGTCAGAGCCATTTTGAAAAGACCAGGGGAGTATTATTTACAACTTTTTCTTATTTTTGTTTCCAGGCATTTAAGAAAATCTTTGCCAGAACACCAGATAGACTAAAACAATGGAATAGAAACTTCAGTCTTCATGCTCAAATAATTCAGCTTTGGAAAAATAACTTGAAAAAGTCACTAAGCAGACAATTCAAACCTCAAACAAGCAACAATGAAACCTATGGAGGAAGAATTGCCGGGGACCAGCCCCGGCTGATCCAGGGAATTCGAAGCGGGGACAGCGTTGGCGAGGATCAGGAAATAACTGCTTAATTAAACGTTTATTAAGGATATAAAGAGTGGTGAAATAAGGATAGCTCAGCGAAGAAATTCAGTGAAGAAAAGAGGCTGAATAAAATTCCAAAGCAGGGAATTTACGTCACCTACGAAGGCCGCAGGCGTCCTCCCATTCTCCCGAAGGAGAGGAGACACTAAGGCCTCCCCGGTCAGATCTTAGAAGCCCAGGCAAAATTAGTAGGCTTGACGAGCTTCCCTGCCTCAGAGGAAAAGTTAAGCTAGAAGGTGAAAGAAAGAACAACATGGGGAGACCAAATTCCGGTGAACAAGGCCCGCACTTTATTTTCCAAAGTAGTTTTTATACCTTAAGTTATGCATAGAGGATAATGGGGGAAGGGGTAGAGTCATGCAGTAAGCCAGGCTTTCTTCCTGCAAACTTATCATATGCAAAAGTTTAGATGATTTGCATCATCTTCTGGCCTGGAGGCCTTTTTCTCTAAAGGTGATTATTCTTAAGTCAGGCGCCAGCCTCCAAAAAGCATTAGATAAATTTGCATTCCTACAGAGCAAAGGTGTGGTGGGCTATAACAAGAAAAAGAATTAACTCAAGGGTCCCAGGTTACAAACATTAAAGCTACTACTTACACCAATTATATTAATCAATACACTGCCAGGGACACAGCAGGTAAGGGATATGGAGACTTAGCAGCAAATATTGGCCCAACAAGTGAAAATCCCTTCACCAATACAATTTCTAATCAATCTTTTAACTGCTCAAAGGAATCTGTATTTAGACAGTTTAGAACATCTCATGCCTCTCACAGTTGGGAGGCTCTGAACAATCACGTGTGGCTGGAAAAACCTATTCAGGCAGGCTAGAGGATTTCCAAAGGAGTTTGTAGGTTGAAACACTGTCGCACCCAGAAATTATTAACTGGAGCTGTAAGCTAACATTTTTTTCAGCGAGGTAGTGGGGGACAAACCCCCGTAAAGTCAGAGGTGTAGGTGAAAGCACAAAGCAGAAAGTAGGCAGACTCTGGTTTGGGGGGTAGATTGCTCGAGAATTTCCTGGGAGACTCCTGAGGCTTGATCCCGCCTTTGCGTATGCCAAGCCTCCTTCCTCATGACCTTTGCCAGGGGCGGAGCTCGCTCCCTGCAAAGAATGATCTAATTTCCAGAGATTCCACATTAGTAGTCTAAGTTCATGCTGTGATCCCTGCCCCACCCCAGGTACTGGAAAAGGGTCCTGCCAATGGGGCCCTAGTGCACCTGCTGCCAGGCACTAGAAAACCCCCTACAGTGCTTATCCTTTCACAACCGTTGTTGGACATTAGGAACAGCTCCCACTAGGGCCAAATATCTCATGCCTGAGGCCATTGACTCATGCACTTGTCTCATTGATGGGACCAGATCTCTGGCTGCTGCCAATCCTCTCTCCACAGTTTTTGACACTACCAAGGCTCCCGTGACACTGGCAGATGTTCCACTTCCATGCACTGTCCTCACGCAAGCAGTGATCCAGGGCAGCCTCAGGAACAGACCCCTGTCAGTGGCCCACATGAAGAGGTGGGGATAAACCCACAGCTGAGCCTCAGGGCAAGGCAACTAAGGAAGAGGAATAAAAATCTTTCCTTGTAGCAACACAAGCCACAGATTAAATGCCCACAACTGACTTGGTAAACCCTGCATATGTGGAATATCTGAATGGACAATAATGTTTTCAAAACTGAGATCAGTCTATGGGGGCAAGTACAAGTGAGAATTGGGACAGGTCAGAGTCTGAACTGCCTCTTTAGTGTTCAAAGTGGATACAGAGACCTATGTAGAGGTATCAGAAGGCTTCCTGGGAAGGCAGAGATTGGCTATGGCAAGGACACTCGCAACTGAGGGGCAAGGACACTGACAACGGAGACTCCAGAGAAATATTATTATTACTATTATTTTCATGTTTTGTCCTGTTGTTTTAAAATTATTATTATTTTAATTTAAAAATTTTATGATATATTTTTATTTCTATTTATCAATCTTTACGTTTACATTGCTTTCTGTTTTTACCTTGTTGTGTTATGCTTTGTTTTTAATCTCTTTATCTTTTTTGTGTTCTTGTTTTATGTATTTATTATTTTTTAGTTTGCATTCTGATTTTGTTTTGTTCTTGTTTTTGTTAGTTTTATTCTTAATTGTTTGATTTCATTTTTGTGTTCTTTTTTATTTGATTATTTTCTTGTTTTTGTTTTCTTTGTTTTTTATTTTGCTTCTTTTGTTTTTTTATGTGTATCTTTTTAAAATATAAATTAATTTATTTTAATTGGAGGCTAATTACTTTACAATATTGTATTGGTTTTGCATCTTTTTCTTTGTGATGGGCTTGCCTGGTAGATCAGCAGTAAAGAATCGAACTGCAATGCAGGAGATGTGCAGACACAGGTTTGATCCCTGGGTTGGGAAGATCCTTTGGAGGAGAAAATGTCAACCAATTCCAGTAATCTTGCCCAGGAAATCCCATAGACAAAGGAGCCTGGCAGACTAAAGACCATGGGATTTCAAATGAGTTAGAAATGGCTGAGTAACTAAGAAAGAAAAGCAACTTTCTTTGTCAGGTTTTGTTTGTTTGGTTTTGCTTTTACCATTTGTCTTGGGTTGCATTTATTTGTTTTCTTTGTTTTTGTCTTTGTTACTTTTCTTGGGTTTTATTTGTCTGTTTGCACCCACCCCCCAATTTATTTTTTTTCTACAGCATGCAGCTTTCTGAGTCTTGGTTCTCAAGGTGAGGGTTGGGCCCAAGCCCAGTCTGGAGTGGGAGTACTAAGTCAAGAATGCTGGACAACCAGAGAATTTCTGGCTGTGGGGAATATTAATTGGCAAGTGCTCTCCAAGAAGTCACCATCTTAACTCTAAAACCCAGCTCCACCCAAATATCTACAAATACCAGTGATGGAAGCCTCATGCCAAACAACAAGCAAGATAGGTACACAAAATCATCCATCAGAAAACAGGCTGCCATAAGGGGTACTAAACTCACAGTCACCCCAAAACACCACCAGACAGTCCTGGCAATCATGACAAGATCCTACTCTGACCACCATAGTTCATACAACAGACCCTCCCACCATTAAGCCTACATAAGCCACTGAACCAACCTCACCCAACTGAGGACAGATGCTAGAAGATTGAGGAACAATGACCTGAAGCCTGTAGAAAGGAGATCTCAAACACAGTAAGTTAAATAAAACGAGAAGGCAAAGATATATTTTGCAGTTAAAGGAGCAAGTTAAAAACCCCACAAGGCCAAATAAATGAAGAGAAAATAAGCAATGTATCTGAAATACAATTCAGAGTAATGATAGTAAAGATCCAAACTCTCATAAATAGAATAGAGGCACAGATAAAGAAAATACAAAAAATGCTTAATAGGAGCTGTTAAAACTAAAGAACAAACAGTTATGAACAACAAAATAACTGAAATTTAAAATACATTATAAGGAATCAATAGCAGAATAACTGAGACAGCAGAACAGATAAGTGAGCTGGAAGATAGAATGGTGGGAATAACTGCTGCAGAGCAGAAGGAAAAAGAATGAATAGAAATAAGAACAATATCAGAGACCTCTGAGACAATATTAAACACACCATTTTTAGAAATATAGGGCTTACAGAAGAAAAATTATATGGGTCCCAACTCACTGGAAAAGACCCTGATGCTGGGAAAGATTTAAGGTAGAAGACCCATATATATGCTGTCTACAAGAGACCACTTCAGACCTAGGGACACTTACAAACCAAAAGTGAGGGGAAGGAAAAAAGGTATTCTATCCAAACAGAAATCAGAAGAAAACTGGAGTAACAATACTCACATCAGACAAAATAGAACTGAAAATAAAGACTGCTACAAAAGACAAATAAGGACACTACATAACAAACAAGGGATCAATCCAAAAAGAGGATATAACAATTAGAAATATTTATATATCCAACATAGAAGCACCTCAACACTTAAGGCAAATGCTAACAGCCATAAAAGTGGAAACCAAGAGTCACATAATGGAGGACTTTATCACACCACATACACCAGCAGATAGATCATTCAGACAGAAAATTGATAAGAAAAGAAAAGCCTTAAATGACAAAATAGACAAGATAGAATTAATTGATATTTCTAGGACAGTCCACCCCAAAGCAGCAGAATACACTTTCTTCTCAAGTGCACATTGAACATTCTCCATAATACATCATATCTTGGTTCACAAATCAAGCCTCAATAAATTTAAGAAAACTGAAATTTTATCAGATATCTTTCCTGACCACAAAGCTATGAGATTAAAAATGAATTACTGGGGAAAATAACCTTAAAAAAACACAAACACATGGAAGCTAAACAGTATGCTACTAAATAACCAAGAGATCAAAGAGGAAATAAAAAATAATACCTAGAAAAAAAATGAAAATGATGACCAAAAGTGTATGGGATACAGCAAAAGTAGTTCTAAAAGGAAGCTTTTAGCAATAGAATCTTACCTCAAGATACAAGAAAAATCTTGGAGGAGACAAGATGGTGGAGGAATAGATGGATGTGGAGTACATCTCTCACAACAGATACATCAGAAATACATCTTCAGATACAGAAGATCTCACATAGCACCAGCTGAGAGCTGGCAGGAGTCCCTGGCCACCAGAAAAGAATACGTAGTTCCACGCAAAACTCAGTAGGAAGAAAGATGAAAGGAAAAAAAAAAAGAAGGAGAGTAAGCTGGACCAGATCTGCACCCGGAGTGTGGGAAAGCTGAAGCAGGAGTGAAAGCCACACATCAGGGCAATCAGTTGAGACAGAGGGGAAGCATTTGAGGCTGTCAGAAAGTGAAGTAGCTGATCTCTGAGAGTCTTTATGAAGAGAGAATCACACAGACAATTCATGCCATGGCCTTTCATACATCAGACAGGGATGTAAGTTCACTGGAACATACATTGGCTGGGAACTAGAACATGTGTCTACTGTACTGAGAAATAGAGAAGGACTAGCCAGGGAGACCATTTGAACATCAGCTGTAAGCAGCTAGAAAAATACTCTAAGAGCACCATATTTCATGTGTCTGTGGCCTCTGGCTTCTCTGGGCACTTGGTGCAGTCAGGGTCTCTGCAGTCCAAACAGCTGTGCCACCTCCACTCTCGATCCTCACTGGAACAGAGCTGCCAGAGGCTAGGGAAAATAACCTAAATAGCACCATATCTTCTGCACCTGTGGCAACTGCCTTCACTGTGCACTTGGAACAACCAGTTTTCTAGTGATCCAAGCAGCTGCATCACCTCCAGGTTTAATCCTCACTGGAACAGAGCTGCCCAGACTCTAGAAAAAAAAAAAAAAGAGAGATGTATTTTCTGCACCTGTGGTCACTGGTTTCCCTGCATACCTGACACTTCCAGAGAACATGCAATTCAAGCAGCCACATCACCTCCACACTCAGTCCTCACTGGGCAGACTCAAGTACTCCAGGATAGCCTCAGGAACAAAAATCTTATGGATGACACACAAGCAGAGGTGGGAATAAAACCACAACTGAACTCTAGGGGCAGTGACTAAAGAAGAAGATAAAAAATCTTTCCACCAGATGTACAAGTTAGAGATTAAATCCACAAAATCACAGAGTTAGACTCTGTGTCTATGGAAAATATAAAAGAACAATGAATGTTCTCACAGAAGAAAAAGCCTGGGTTCTGGCATCTGTGGACATTGGAGGAAAGAACATGCAGGAGTAGGGCCAGATAAGACTTTGAGCTGACCCCACAGCAGGTCCAGAGCAAGAACAGTATTGGAGGGCATCCTAGGGAGGCAGTTAGACTGTGACTCTCAATGGAGGGAAAAAACTCTGACAGTGGAGGCCTGAGGAAAACATTTATTATTATTTTATATTTTGGTTTCTTCTGTAGTTGATTCTGGATTTTTTTCTCTTCGTCTTCTCTTTGTCCTTATGGTTGTTGTGGTTATTATTATTATTTATTTAAGCTTTTTAGAATATTTAAATAACACTTTTTATTTCCTTTATATATTTCTATCTCTACATTGTGTGTGTGTGTGTTTGCAGTTCTATGGGATTCCAAAGAGTAGCAAGAAGACATATGAAACCATTTTTAAATGAACAATACAAAGAAATAGAGGAAAATAATAGAATGTGAAAGATTAGAGATCTCATCAAGAAAATGTGATACCAAGGGTATATTTCATGCAAATATGGGCACAATAAAGGACAGTAAAGGTATGGACCTAACAGAAGTAGAAGAGATAAAGAAGAAATGGCAAGAATACACAGAAGACCTCTACAAAAAAAGCTCTCAATGACCCAGATAACCACAATGGTGTGATCACTCACTTAGAGTCAGACATCCTGGAGTGTGAGGTCAATGGAGCCTTAGGAAGCATTTCTAAGGGCAAAGCTAGTGGCTGCCATCACAAAGTCTATAAACAATAAATGCTGGAGAGGGTGTGGAGAAAAGGGAAACCTCTTACACTATTGGTGGGAATGCAAACTAGTACAGCCACTATGGAGAACAACATGGAGTTACCTTAAAAATCTGGAAGTAGAATCCCACTGCTGGACATACACACTGAGGAAAACAGAATTGAAAGAGACACGTGTAACCCAATGTTCATTGCAGCACTGTTTACAATAGCTAGAACATGGAAGCAACCTAGATGTCCATAGGCAGAAGAATGGATAAGGAAGCTGTGGTACATATATATAATGCAATATTACTCAGCTATAGAAAAGAATGCATTTGAATCAGTTCTAATGAGGTGGATGAAATTGGAGCCTATTTTACAGAGTGAACTAAGCCAGAAAGAGAAACACCAATACAGTATATTAATGCATATATATGGAATTTAGAAAGATGGTAATGATGACCCTATATGTGAGACAGTGAAAGAGACACAGATGTAAAGAACAGACTTTTGGACTCTGTGGGAGAAGGTGAGGGTGGGATAATTTGAGAGAATAACATTGAAACATGTATATTACCATATGTAAAATAGATGACCAGTGCAAATTCAATGCATGAAGCAGGGCACCTAAAGCTGTTGCTCTGGAACAACCCAGAGGGATGGGATAGGGACGGAAGAGGGAGGGGTTTCAGGATTGTGGGACAGATGCATACCCATGGCTGATTCATGTTGATGTATGGCAAAAAAAAAAAAAAAAAACCCACACAAAACACTGGAATATTGTAATTAGACTTCAATTAAAATAAATGAATTTTAAAAATGCTAAAGGTACTTCTATAGGCAGGTAACACGAGAAGGAAAAGAACTATAAAAATAGACCAAACACAATTCAGATAATGCCAATAGGCACATATATACATCAATAATTTCTTTAAATGTAAATGGATTAAATGTGCTCACCAAGACACAATGGCTTAGTGGATACAGAAAGAAGATCCATATATATGCTGTGTACAAGAGACTCACTCCAGACTTAGAGATATATACAGACTGAAAGTGAGAGGATGGAAAAATACATTCCATGCAACTGTATATTTAAAAAAAGTCAGAGCAGCAATTCTTTTATCAGACAAATTAAACCTTAAAATAAAGAGTATTAGAAGAGAGAAGAAAGGACATTACATTGTGATCAATGGATCAATCCAAGATGACATAACAATGGTAAATATGCACCCAACACAGGAGCACCTCAATATATAAGGGAAACACTGACAGACATAAAATGGGAAATTGACAGTAACAAAATTATAGTAGGGGACTTTAACACCCCACTTACACAAATGGAGAGATCATTAAAAAAAAAAAAATTAATAGGGAAACATAAGCTTTAAATGACACTTTCAACCAGATGGGCATAATGATATCTTCAGGATATTCCATCCAAATACAGAAGAATACAATTTCCTCTCATGTGCACATCGAACATTCTCCAGGATAGATTACATCTTGGGTCACAAATCAAGCCTTGGTAAATTTAAGAAAACTGCAATTGTATCAAGCATCTTTCCTGATCACAATGCTACAAGAGTAGATATCAGTTACAGGGGAAAAAGCTGTAAAAAACACAAACATGTGGAAATTAAACAGTAAATTTCTAAGTAACCAATAAGTTACTGAAGAAATAAAAGGGGAAACAAAAATACCTGGATACAAATGGCAATGAAGATGCAATGACTCAAAACATATGGGATACATCAAAGTAGTTCTAACATGAAATTTCATAGCAATGCAACCTACCTAACATCAAGAAATAAGAAAAACATCAACTAGATAACAACTTCACAACTAAAGCAACAGGAAAAAGAAAAAGAAAAAAAAATCCAAAGTTAGCAAAAAATAAAATCATGAAGATCATAAATGAAAAAGAAATAAAGAAAACAGTAGTAAAGATCACTAATTTAAAGCTGATTCTTTGAGAAGATAAACAAAATTGACAAAATACTAGACTCATCAAGAAAAAAGGGGGAAAACTCAAACCTTCAAAATGAGAAATGATAAAAGAGAGCTTAAAAGAGACAACATAGAAATACAAAGAGACTACTCTTTGTATATATGAGTATATATATGCTACTCTTTTTGAAATATAAGAGAATACTGTGAGCAACTATATGCCTATAAAATGGACATTCTGGAAGAAATTGCTGCATCCTTAGAAAAGTTCAAACTTTCAAGGCTGAACCAGGAAGAAACAGAAATTATGAACAAGCCAATCACAAGCACTGAAATCAAAACTGTGATCAAAAATCTACAAAAACAAAACAAAACAAAAAAACAGGTCCAAATGGCTTCACAGGTGAATTTTAACAAATATTTAGAGAAGAGCTATCTCTCTTAAACTCTTCCAAAAAATTGCAGAGGATGGAATACTTCCAAACTCATTCTAAAGGGCCACCATCACTCTGATATCAAATCCAGATAAAGACATCACAAAAAAAGAAAAGTACAGGCCAATATTACTGATGAACATCAATGCAAAATTCATCAACAAGCACTAGCAAACAGAATCGAACAACACATTGAAAGTATTATAAACCATGATCAAGTTGGGTTTATCCAAAGGATGCAAAAATTATTCAATGTATGCAAATCAGTCAATGTGATACACCATATTGACAATTTAAAAGATAAACATCATATGATAATCTCACTAGATGCAGAAAAAACTTTCAACAAAATTCAGTACCCATTTATGAAACAAACAAAAAACAAACTCCAGAAGATAGGCATAGAAGGAACTTATCTTGATATAATAAAGGCCATATATGATAAACCAACAAGAAGGAACTTATTTCGATATAATAATGGCCATATATGACCAACAGCAAACATTATTCTCAATGGTGAAAATATGAAAGCATTTCTTGTAAAATCAGGAACAAGACAAGGGTGCCCACTCTCACCACTATTGTTCATCATAGATTTGGAAGTCGTAGCCATGGCAATCAGTGAAAGAAAGTAGTAAAAGGAATCCAGACTGGAAAAGAAGTAAAACTCAGTCCTTGCAGACAACATGATACTATATATAGAAAAACCTAAAGACACTATTAGAAAATTACTAGAGCTAATAAGTGAATCCAGTAAAGTCACTGAAAACAGAATCAATACTTAGAAATCTCCTGCATACCCATACACTAACAGTGAAAAATCAGAAAGTGAAATTAAGGAATCAATCACAGTCACTAAGGCAACAAAAAGAAAAAAAATATTTAGCAATAAGCCTACCTAAGGATACAAAGTTTTATATACAGAAAACTATTAGACACTGATTAAAGAAATCAAAGACAACATTAACAGGTGGAGAGATATACCACTTTCTTGGATTTGAAGAATCAAAACTGAAAATGACTACATTTCCCAAAGCAATCTACATATTTCATGCAATCTCTATCAAATTACCAAAAGCATTTTTCAGTGAACTAGAACAAAAAATTTCAAAATTTCTTTGGAAACACAAAAAAGCTAGAATGGGCAAGCAATCTTAAGAAATAAGAATGGAACTGGGGGAAGAAACTTTCCTGACTTCAGACTATACTACAAAGCTACAGTCAAAAAGACACTATGGTACTGGCACAAAACAGGAATATAGACCAATTTTTATCTCAGGATAGAAAGCCCAGAGATAAACCCACATAACTACGGGCACCTTATCTTTAACAAATTAAGCAAGAATATATGATGGGGAAAAGATAGTCTCTTCCATAAATGGTGCTGGTAAAACTGGACACCTATGTGAACAAGAATAAAATTAGAACACTTCCTAGTGTCCAGCTCCTTCTGACCTCATGGACTGCAGCAAAACAGTCTTCCCTATTCTTCACCATCTCCCGGAGCTTGCTCAAACTAATATCCATTGAGTCAGTGATGCCATCCAACAATCTTGTTCCCTGTCATCCCCTTCCACCCTCAATCTTTTCCAAAATCAAGGTCTTTTCTAATGAGTTGGCTGTTTGCATCAGGTGGCCAAAGCATTGGAGCTTCAGCATCAATCCTTCTAATGAATATTCAGGGTTGATTTCCTTTAGGAGTGACTGGTTTGATCACTATGCAATCCAAGGGACTCTCAAGAGTCTTCTCCAACAATAAAGCTCAAAAGCATCAATTCTTCAGCGTTCAGCATTATTTGTGATCCAACTCTCACATCCATACATGCCTACTGGAAAAACCATAGCCTTGACTAGATGGACCTTTGTCAGCAAAATAATGTCTCTGATTTTTAATAAGCTGTCCAAGTTGGTCATAGCTTTTCTTCCAAGGAGCAAGCATCTTTTAATTTCGTGGCTGAAGTCACCATCTGCAGTGATTTTGGAGTCCAAGAAAATGAAATCTGCCACTGTTTCCATTGTTTCCCCATCTATTTACTATGAAGTGATGGGACCTGATGCCATGATGTTCACTTTTTGAATGTTGAGGTTTAAGCCAGCTTTTTCACTCTCCTCTTTCATTTTCATCAACAGGTTATGTAGTACTTCTTCACTTTCTGCCATAAGGTGGGGTCATCTGCATATCTGAGGTTACTGATATTTTCCCCAGCAATCTTGCTTTCAGCTTGTGTTTCATCCAGCCCAGCATTTTGCATGATGTGGTCTGCATATAAGTTAAATAAGCAGGGTGACAATATATAGCCTCCACATACACCTTTCCCAATTTGGAACCAGTTTGTTGTTCCATGTCTCGTCCTAACTGTTGCTTCTTGATCTGCATACAGCTTTCACAGAAAGCAAGTAAGGTGGTCTGGTATTCCCATCTCTTGAAGAATTTTCCAGTTTGTTGTGATCTATGCAGTCCTGGAAAAGGAAATAGCAACCCACTCCAGCATTCATGCCTGGAGAATCTCATGGATGGAGGAGCCTGGTAGGCTACAGTCCACGGGGTCACAAAGAGTCGGACACGACTGAGCGACTTCACTTTCACTTTCACTCTTATGCAGTCAAAGGCTTTAGCGTAGTCAGTGAAGCAGTTGATGTTCTTTCGGAATTCTCTCGCTTTTTCTATGATATCACAATGTTGGCAATTTGATCCCTGCTTCCTCTGACTTTTCTAAATCCAGCTTGAACATCTGGAAGTTCATGGTTCACATACTGTTGAAGTCTGGCTTGGAGAATTTTGAGCATTATTTTGTTAGCATGTGAAATGAGTGCAATTGTGCAGTAGTTTGAAGATTCTTTTGCACTGCCTGTTTTTGAGATTGAAATCAAAACTGACTTTTTCCAGTCCTGTGGCCACTGCTGAATTTCCCAAATTTGCTGGCATATTGAATGAAGCACTTTGACAGCATCAGCTTTTAGGATTTGAAATAGCTCAGCTGGAATTCCATTATCACCACTAGCTTTGTTCATAGTGTTTCTTCCTAAGGCCCACTAAAATAAACTAAGGACTTAAATGTAATCCCAGAAACTATAAAATTCTTAGAAGAAAGCATAGGCAGAACACATTTTGAAAAAAATCATAGCAAGATCTTCTATGACCCACCTCTTAGACTAATCAAAATAAAAATAAAGATAAATCAATGGGATCTAATTAAGCTTAAAAGCTTTGCACAGCAAAGGAAACCATAAACAAGACATAAAGACAACCCTCAGAATTGGAGAAAATAATTACAAATGAAGTAACTGACAAAGGATTAATCTCCAAAATAGATAACAACACATGCATCTCAATATCATAAAAACACTCATCTCATTTTAAAAATTGGCAGAAAACCTAAACAGACATTTCTCCAAATTAGACATAAAGATGGCTAATAAACACCTGAAAAATGCTCAACATCACTTATTATTAAAGATGCAAATCAAAAGTATAATGTTGTATCACCTCCCACCAGTCAAAATGGTCATCATCAAAAAAAAAAAAAAAAAAAAAACAAACAGTAAATGATGAAGAGGATGTGGATAAAAGGCCAACATCTTGCATTGTTGGTGGGAATGTAAATCGATGCAACTATTACAGAGAATAGTTTGGAGACTTCTGAAAAAAACTGGGAATAAAACTTCTGTATGACCTAGCAATCCCACTACTGGGCATATATCCTGAGAAAACCATATTGAAAAAGACACATATACCCAGTGTTCATTGCAGCACTGTTTACAATAGCCAGGACATGGAAGCAACCTAGATGTCCATCAATAGATGAATGTATGAAGAACTTCTTCATATATACAATGGAATACTTTTCAGCCATAAAAAGGGATGGATTTGAGTCAGTTGTAGTGAGGTGGATGCACCTAAAGCTTGTTACACAGTTAAGAAAGTCAGAAAGAGAAAAATAAATATCATATATTAATGCATCTAAAACTGATGCTGATGAACCTATTTTCAGGGCAGGAGTAGAGACTCAGACACAGAGAATAAACTTATGAACACAGTAGGGGAAAGAGAGGATGGGATCAAATGAGAGAGTAGCACTGAAATATAAACATTACCATATGTAAAATACATAGCTAGTGGGCATCTGCTGTATAACACAGGGAACTCAACCTGGAGCTCTGTAACAATTTATAGAGGTTGATGGGGTGAGAAGTGGGAAGAAGGTTCAAGAAGGAGAGAATATATGTACGCCTATGGCTGATATATGCTGATGTGTGGGAGAAACAAACACAACATTGTAAAGCAATTATCTTCCAATGAAAATAAATGCATTTTTTTTAAATCTCAAATAAACAATCTTGCATCTAAACCAACGAGAGAAGTAAGAACCAAAAATCCTCAAAGTTAGTAAAAAGAAAGAAATCAAATTAGACATGAAGAAAACAATTGCAAAATCGATAAAATTCAAAGCTGGTTCTTTGAGAACATAAACAAAGCAGATGAACCTTTAGGCAGACTGATTAAGAAAAAAGGAAGAGGACACAAATCAATAAAATTATAAATGAAAAAGAAGAAGTTAACAGTGACATCACAGGAATAGAAAGGATCATAAGAGACACTGAAAGAACTTATATGTGAAGAAAATGGACAACCTGGAAGAAATAGACAAATTCTTAGAGTGGTACAACATACCAAGACTGAACCAGGGAGAAAAAGAGAAAAAAATGCACACAATAATCAGAAGTAATGAAACTGAAACTGTGATTTTAAATCTTCCAACAAAATCCAGTACAAGATAACTTCACAAGGAAATTTTATCAAACACTTAGCGAAAAGCTAACACCCAACCTTCACAAACTCTTCCAAAATAAACTACAGAGGAAGGAAAATTCCCTAACTCATTCTATGAGGACACCATCACCCTGATACCAAAACCAGACAAAGATATCACAAGAAAAGAATATTACAGACCTATATAACTGATTTATATAGACACAAAAATCTTGAGTAAAATACTGCTGCTGCTGCTGCTGCTGCTAAGTCACTTCAGTTGTGTCCAACTCTGTGCGACCCCATAGACAGCAGCCTACCAGGCTCCCTGTCCCTTAGCATACCAAATTCAACAACACATTAAAAGCATATGAAAGTGAAAGTGTTAGATGCTCAGTCGTGTGTGTCTGACATTTTGTGACCCTGTGGACTCTATCCTGCCAGGCTTCTCTGTCCATAGAATTATCTAGGCAAGAATACTGGAGTGGGTTGCCATTTCCTCCAGGGGATCTTCCCAACCAAGAGATCAAACTCAGGTCTCTTACATTGCAGGCAAATTCTTTACCATCTGAAACACCATGACCAAATGGGACTTTTCCCAAAGATGCAAGGATTCTTTAATATACACAAGTCAATCAATGTGATACACCATATTAACAAATTGAATTAAAAAACACATGATCATCTCAACAGATGTAGAAAAAACTTTTGACAAACTCAACACCTGTTTGTGGTAAAAACTCTCTAGCAGTCTTCTTGCAGGAAACCTACCTGAACACAATAAAAGCCATACATGACAAACTCACAGCAAACATTATTCTCATGGTGTAAAACGAAAAGTATTTCCTCTAAGATCAGGAGCAAAACAAGAGTGTCCACTCTTGCCACTAGTATTCAACACAACTTTGGAAGTCCTAGTCATGGCAATCAGAAAAGTAAAATGAGTAAAAGGAATCCAAATTGAAAAAGAAATAAAATTTTTAGTGTTTGCAGATGACATAATACCTTATATAGAAAATCCTAAAGATGCCACCAGAAAAATACTAGAGCTATCAATGAATTTAGTAATGTTGCAGGATTCAAAATTAATGCACAGAAATCTCTTGCATTCCAATATACTAACAACGAAAATAAGAAAGAGGAATTAAGAAAACAATTACATTTACCACTGGAACAACAACAAAAAAAAACTAGATGTAAACCTACTTAGGGAGGCTAAAGATCTGTTACTAGAAAACTGTCAGATACTGATGAAAGAGGTCAAAGTTGACGCAAATAGGTGGTGAAATATATATTCTTGGATTGAAAGAATCAATATTGTGAAAATGACTCTACTACCCAGAGCAATCTACAGATTCAATGCAATCCCTATAAAATTACCAAAGGCATTTTTCACAGAATGTATCAGAAAAATGTATAATTTACATCAGACCCAGAACCAGAATACCCAAAGCAATCTTGAGAAAGAATACCAGATGAAGGAATTAGGCTCCCTGACTTCAGATTATACTACAAATCTACAGTAATCAAGACAGTATGGTACTGGCACAAAAAGAAAGAAAGAAAGAAAAATCAATGGGACAGGGATGGAAAGCCCAGAGATAAACGAATGTACATATGTCACCTAATCTGTGACAAAGGAAGCAAGAATATACAATGGAGATAAGAAATTCTCTTATATAAATGGTGCTGGGGAAACTGGAGGGCTATATCTAAAAGAATGAAATTAGAACACTCTCTAATACCATACACAAAAATAACCACAAAATAGATTAACCACCTGAATGTAAGGCCAGGGAATTTGAAATTTTTAGAAGAAAACATAGGCAGAGCACTCTTTGACATAAATCACAGCAGGATCTTTTTTGACCTATTTCCTAGAGCAACAAAAATAAAAACAAAAATTAACAAAGTGGACCTAACTATCTTATAAAGCTTTTGCACAGCAAGGGAAAACATAAACATGACAAAAAGACTAGCCTCAGAATGAGAGAAAATAATCTATAAAATACAATGTATTTTATAATCTACAAAATACAATGTATTTTATAATCTACAAAATACAATGTATTTTATAATCTACAAAATACAATGTATTTTATAATCTACAAAATACATTGTATATATTTTATAATCTATAAAATACAATGTATTTTATAATCTATAAAATACAACTATATTTCAAAAAACACAAATGAAGCAACCACAAAGAATTGACCTCCAAAATATAGAAACAGTTCATAAAGCTCAATATAAAAGAAATTAACAATGGGCAGAGGAACATGAAAAGATGCTCAACATTTCTCAGTATTGGAGAAATGCAAATCAAGACTACAATGAGGTATTATCTCACATCCGTCAGAATGCCATCATCACAAAATCTACAAGCAGTAAATGCTGGAGAGGGTGTGGACAAAATGGAATCCACTTGCACTTGTCAATTTGAGGATGCAAATTGACACAGCCACTATGTAGAACACTAGGCAAGTTCTGTAAAAAAATACTAAAAATAAAACCCCCATAAGACTCAGGAATCCTATTATCGGGTTTATACCAAGAGAAAACCATAATACAAGTTATATTCTCCCCAAATGTTCTTTGTAGCACCATCTGCTGCAAGCACACTTGGCAGCACAGACATGGAAGCAATCTAAATGTCTATTAACAGAGGAATGGATAAAGAAGATGTGGTACAAACATACAATGGAAAATTAGTCCGCCAAAAAAAGAATTAAATTTTTTCATTTGTGGCGACGTGCATGAACCTAGAGACTGTCATATTGAGTTAAGTAATTCATAAAATTAAAAACAATTATTATATATTAACACATATATATTAAATCTAGAAAAATGATATCAGTTCAGTTCAGTCGCTCAGTCATGTCCGACTCTGCGACCCCATGAATCACAGCATGCCAGGCCTCCCTGTCCATCACCAACTCCCGCAGTCCACTCAGACTCACGTGCATAGAGTTAGTGATGCCATCCAGCGATCTCATCCTCTGGCGTCCCCTTCTTCTCCTGCCCCCAATCCCTCCCAGCATCAGAGTCTTTTCCCAATGAGTCAACTCTTTGCATGAGGTGGCCAAAGTACTGGAGTGTCAGCTTTAGCATCATTCCTTCCAAGGAAATCCCAATCCTTCAGAAAGGACTGGTTGGATCTCCTTGCAGTCCAAGGGACTCTCAAGAGTCTTCTCCAACACCACAGTTCAAAAGCATAAATTCTTTGGTGCTCAGCCGTCTTCACAGTCCAACTCTCACATTCATACATGACCACAGGAAAAAACAAAGCCTCGACTAGATGGATCTTCGTTGGCAAAGTAATGTCTCTTCTTTTGAATATGCTATCTAGGTTGGTCATAACTTTCCTTCCAAGGAGTGTCTTTTCATTTCATGGCTGCAATCACCATCTTCAGTGATTTTTGAGCCCAGAAAAATAAAGTCAGCCACTGTTTCCACTGTTCCCCATCTATTTCCCATGAAGTGATGGGACCAGATGCCATGATCTTCGTTTGCTGAATGTTGAGCTTTAAGCCAACTTTTTCACTCTCCTCTTTCACTTTCACCAAGAGGCTCTTTATTCTTCACTTTCTGCCATAAGATTGATGTCATCTGCATATCTGAAGTTGTTGGTATTTCTCCTGGCAATCATGATTCCAGCTTGTGCTTCTTCCAGTCCAGCGTTTCTCATGATGTACTCTGCATGTAAGTTAAATAATCAGGGTGACAATATACAGCCTTGAGGTACTCCTTTTCCTATTTGGAACCAGTCTGTTGTTCCATGTCTGGTTCTAACTGTTGCTTCCTAACCTGCATATAGGTTTCTCAAGAGGCAGGTCAGGTGGTATGGTATTCCTATCTCTTTCAGAGTTTTCCACAGTTTATTGTGATCCACACACTCGAAGGCTTTGGCATAGTCAATAAAGTAGAAATAGATATTTTTCTGGAACTCTCTTGCTTTTTTGATGCTCCAATGGATGTTGGCAATTTGATTTCTGGTTCCTCTCCCTTTTCTAAAACCAGCTTGAACATCTGGAAGTTCACAGTTCATGTATTGCTGAAGCCTGACTTGGAGAATTTTAAGTATTACTTTACTAGCATGTGAGATGAGTGCAATTGTGTGGTAGTTTGAGCATTCTTTGGTGTTGCCTTTCTTTGGGATTGAAATGAAAACTGACCTTTTCAAGTCCTGTAGCCACTGCTGAGTTTTCCAAATTTGCTGGCATATTCAGTGCAGCACTTTCACAGCATCATCTTTGAGGATTTGAAATAGCTCAACTGGAATTCCATCACCTCCACTGGTTTTGTTCGTAGTGATGCTTCCTAAGGCCCACTTGACTTCACATTCCAGGATGTCTGGCTCTAGGTGAATGATCATACCATCGTTATTATCTGGGTCATGAATATCTTTTTTGTACAGTTCTTCTGTGTATTCTTGATACCTCTTCTTAATATCTTTTGCTTCTGTTAGGTCCCTATTTCTGTCCTTTATCGAGCCCATCTTTGCATGAAATTTTCCCTTAGTATCTCTAATTTTCTTGAAGAAATCTCTAGTCTTTCCCATTCTACTGTTTTCCTCTATTTATTTGCATTGGTCACTGAGGAAGGCTTTCTTATCTCTCCTTGCTATTCTTTGGAACTCTGCATTCAAATGGGTATGTCTTTCCTTTTCTCCTTTGCTTTTCAGTTCCCTCTTTTCACAGCTTTTTGTAAGGCCTCCTCAGACAGCCCTTTTGCTTTTTTGCATTTCTTTTTCTTGGGGATGATCTTGATTCCTGTCTCCTGTACAGTGTCACGAACCACCATCCATAGTTCATCAGGCACTCTGTCTCTCAGATCTAGTCCCTTTAGTGAAATGCAAATCAAAGTCCCACTGAGATATTACCCCATACCCATTAGGATGACTGCTATCAAGAACAACAACAACAACAAAAAAAAAAGTAGAAAAATAACAAATGTTGATCAGGGTGTAGAGAAATTGAGACCCATGGGCACTGTTGGCAGTAATGTAAAGTGGTGCAAATGCTATAAAATGCAATGTGGTAATTCCTCAAAAATTAAAATATAAAAAAAATTAAAAATATTGTCACCATTTAACCCACACAATGCTGGCTTCCCTGGTGGCTCAGCTGGTAAAGAGCTTGCCTGCTAATGCAGGAAATGCCTGGGTTGGCAATATCCCCTGAAGAAGGAAATGGCAATCTGCTCCAGTATTCTTGCCTGAAAAATTCCATGGACAGAGTAGCCTGGAGGGTTATAGTCTATGGGGTTTCAAAGAGTTGGATATGACTGAGCACTTATGCACAGGACAGCACAACTCATACAATACCATTTCTTGTTATATATATAAAAGCATTGAAAGTAGAGTCTCAAAGAGATATTTGTGCATCTGTGTTCATAAAAGCATTATTTACAACTGCTGAAAGGTAGAAGAAATTGAAAGTATATTGGCCAATGTATTGATAAACAAAATGTGCTACATGTATACAGTGGAATATTAAATTTAAAGTATAAACTACAAAGGGAGGAAATTCTAACATAGGATACAATGTGAATGTATATTGCAAACATTATCTTAATTGAAATAACCCAGTTACAAAAAAGTCAGGTACTATGTTTCATTTATATGAGGTATTGAGAAACATCAAACTCTTAAAAATAAAAATTAGAATTGTGGTTGTCAGGAGCTAAAGGAAGGGGGAAATTGGGTGTTGATGTTTAATGAATATAGAAATTAAGTTTTGAAATATAAAATTTTTCTGGATATTGGTTTCACAGTAATGTAAATTTACTTAAACTTCTAAACAGTACATTTAAAAATGGTTAAGATGGTAAATTTTATATGCTACATGTATTTTATCTCAAGTTTTAAAAAGAAGAAAAGTCTCAAAACAACAACCTAACTTTTTGGCTGAAGTAACTAGAAAAATCTCAAAACAACAACCTAACTTTTTGCCTGAAGTAACTAGAAAATGCAAATCTGGCAGGAAAAAAAAAATATATAAGAAAAAGAATAAATGGAAAAGAAAATAGAAACAGAAAAAACAGACAAAAATCACTGAAATATAGTTAGTCTTTAGAAAAGATCCACAAAATTGATAAATCTTTAGCTAATTAAGTGTAAGATCCATAGTTATGTCCCAGCTTTTCTAGTTTTAGTTAAGTATGTTTTTTTTCATTTCTTAAGTCATTCTAAGCTAATTGCTCTACAACTGTGCTGATCTTTTCAGAGTCATCATTCTTTTTAACCCATTCTATTAATATTACCCTAACACCAAAATCGGGTAGAAACAACACAAATAACAAACTACTGAACAGTACTGGCTTCCCAAGTGTTGCTAGTTGTAAAGAATCCCTCTGCCAGTTCAGGAGACATAAGAGATGTGGGTTAGATCCCTGGTTCAGGAAGATCCCCTCCAGTATTCTTTACTGGAGAATTCCCATGAACAGAGGAACCTGGTGGGCTACAGTTCATGAGGTTGCAAAGAGTCAGGCATGTTTGAAGCGACTGAGCATGCTCACACACACTGACCAACATCCTTTATGAACCCTTGAACAATATGGGCTTGAACTCCAGTTTGGGCCCATTTATATGCAGATATTTTTTCAATAAACATTATAGTACTACCTTATTTGCAAGTGGTTGAATCCATGAATGCAGGGCCATGGATTCAGAGTGCCAACTATGAGATTTAATCTTTCATGGATTTTGGTACCTGCAGATTAATTTTGGAACCTGCAGATTAATTCTGGTGCCTGAGGATTAGTTTTGGTATCTGAGGTTAATCCCCTGTGGATATCAAGGGATGACTGTGGATACAACAGTTCTTAACAAAATTCTAACAAATGGAATCCAACAGAATATTAAAGGATAATAAACCATGACAAGTGAGATTTATTCCAGGATTGTTAAGGTCATTCAAAATATGAAAATAAAAGTAATATTGGACATTAATAAAAGGAAGGGAGGAAACAAACAATCATCTCAGTTGACACACAAAAAGGCATTTGGCAAAATCCAACATGTCTTCCTAATAAAAACAGTCAGAAACCTAGCAGAACCAAAAAAAAGTAAAACGTCTTCCTTGATAACAGACATTTTAATGAAAAGCACATAGTTAACATCACATTCAATTCTGAAAAACTAAAAGCTTTTCCTTCTAATACCAGGAGCTTATTAAAGGAGTCTTGCTTTTGCCACTGCTATTCGACATTGAAGGCAGAAGAAGACAACAGAAGATGAGATGTTTGGATGGCATCATTGATTGAATGTACATGAATGAACTTAGGCAAACTCCAGGAGATGGTGAGGATTAGGGAAGCCTGGCATTCTGCAGTCCATGGGGTCCCAAAGTGTCGGACACAACTTGGTGACTGAACAACAAAATTTGACATTGTACAGGAACTTCTAGCCACTGTACTTAGGCAAGATAAAGAAAAGAGATATTAAATTTTTGAATGAAGAAGTAAAAACTCTCTCTATTCACAGATTACATTGTACTATATATTTGAAATCATAAGGAATATACACACAAATGTCTATCAATGTTAATACATGGATTCAGAAAAAGTTTCAGGGTATAAGATAAACGTGCAAAAATCAGTTGTATTTCAATACACTGACAATGAACAATCTGAAATGAAAACTAAGAAAATACCTCTACTTACAATAGCATAAAAAAGAATGAAATACTTAGGGATACATTGAATAAATGAGGTGCAAGACTTAAAACTATAATACATTGCTGAAATAATTTAAAGAAAGGCTATGCAAATAAATTGGAAAACAATATTTTAAGATGGCAATCCTTCTCCAAAGTAATCTGCAGAGTCAATGTTCTCCCTATCAAAATTGTGAACTCAATGGACATGAGTTTGTGCAAACTCCAAGAGATAGTGAGGGACAGTGAAGCCTGGCATGCTGCAATCCATGGAGTTTTAAAGATTTGGAAATGACTGAGCTACTGAACAGTGCATCAAAATCCTAAAAATGTGTTTTTCAGAAATTAAAAAGTTGATTATACATTTATGTGAAATTGCAAGAGATCCTAGGTAGTCAAAACATTCTTGAGAGGAACAAAATGGGAGGACTCGTGTTTCCCAATTTCAAACTTTACTATAAGGACACAATAAAAAAAATAGTGACCTAAATAAAATCCCTTATGATTTCACAGTGGAATGACAAATAGATTCAAAGAATTAGATCTGATAGACAGAGTGCCTGAAAAACTATGGATGGAGGTTTGTAACATTGTACAGGAGGTGGTGATTGAAACCATCCCCCCAAAAAAAGAACTGCCAAAAGGTAAAATGGTTGTCTGAGGAGGCCTTGAAAATGCATGAGAAAATAAGAGAAGCTAAAGGCAAAGGAGAAAAGGAAAGATATACTCAACTTAATGCAGAGTTCCAAAGAATAGCAAGGAGAAATTAAAAAAAAAAAAAAAAGATTTCCTAAGTGAACAATGCAAAGAAATAGAGGGAAACAGCAGAATGGGAAAAACTAGTGGTCTCTTCAAGAAAAGGGAACAGTTAATGCAAAGATGGGCACAATAAAGAACAGAAATGGTATGGGCCTAACAGAAGCAGAAGATATTAAGAAAAGGTGGAAAGAATACAAAGAAAACTATACAAAAAGAGATCTTTATGACCCAGATAACCATGATGGTGTGATCACTCACCTAGAGCCAGACATTGTGGAATAGGAAGTCAGTGGGCCTTATGAAGCATCACTAGGAACAAAGCTAGTGGAAGTGATGGAATTCAGGTTAAGCTATTTCAAATACTAAAAAATGATGCTGCTAAAGTGCTGCACTCAATATGTCAGGAAAATTGGAAAACTCAGCAGTGGCTTCAGGATTGGAAAAGGTCAGTTTTCATTCCAATCTCAAAGAAGGGCAATGACAATGAATTTTCAAACTACCACACAGTTGCAATCATTTCACATGCTAGCAAAGTTATGCTCAAAATTCTCCAAGCCAGGCTTCAACAGTATGTAAACTGAGAATGTCCACATGTTCAAGCTGAATTTAGAAAAGGCAGAGGAACCAGAGATCAAATTGCCAACATCTGTTGGTCATAAAAAATGCAAGATAAAAAATTGAAGGCAGGAGAAGGGGATGACAGAGGATGAGATGATTGGATGTCATCACCGACTCAATGGGCATGAGTTTCAGCAAGGTCTGGGAGATAGTGAAGAACAGGGAAGCCTTGCATGCTGCAGTCTATGGGGTTACAAAGAGACGGACATGACTAAGTGACTGAACAACAAAACCTAGGGTGGACATATAGATCAATAGAATAGAGAGCCCAGAAATAAACCCAAACATTGATGATCAATTAATTTTTGACAATGGTGTGGAGATACTTCAATGGGGAAAAATAGTCTTTTCAACAAACGTTTTGGGGCAAATGGATATCCAGATTAGAGAATAATGTTGGATCTCACCTTATTCCATATAAAAATTTAAGTAGATCAACTAAGTAGAAGAGCTAAAATAATAAAACTCTAATATCACTAGAAAAAATGGGTGTCCACATGTAAAAGAATGATGCTGGATGCTGAAATTACACCATATACAAAAAAATTCTGAAAGCTCTCAAAGTGGATCAAAATTCTAGACAAAGGGCTAATTATGTACATATATATATATATATATATATATATATATATACATACATATATATGTATGTATATATATATATATATATATATATATATATATATATATATATCAGAAAAGGGCTAAAATATAAAACTTTTAGAATAAAATATAGCAATATGTTCTCATAACTTTGGATTTGTTGATGGTTTCTTAGATATGACATCAAATGAATAATGGGACTATCAGGCCACATTACCTGCCTCCTGAGAAATCTGTATGCAGGTCAAGAAGCAATAGTTAGAATTGGACATGAACAACAGACTGGTTTCAAATCAGGAAAGGAGTAAGTCAAGGCTGTATATTGTCACCCTACTTATTTAACTTTATGCAGAGTACATCATGTGAAATGCCATGCTCTATGAAGCACATGCTGGAATCAAGATTGCCAGGAGAAATATCAGTAACCTCAGATATGCAGATGACACCATACTTATGGCAGAAAGTGAAGAAGAACTAAAGAAGCTGTTGATGAAATTGAAAGAGGAGAGTCAAAAAAGTTGGCTTAAAACTCAATAGTCATAAAACTAAGATCATGGCATCTGGTCCCATCACTTCATGGAAAATAGATGGGGAAACAGTGGAAACAGTGTCAGACTTTATTTTTGGGGGCTCCAAAATCACTGCAGATGGTGACTGCAGCCATGAAACTAAAAAACCCTTGCTCCTTGGAAGAAAAGCTATGACCAAACTAGGCAGCATATTAAAAAGCAAGACATTACTTTGCCAACAGTGATCCATCTAGTCAAAGCTATGGTTTTCCCAGTAGTCATATATGGTTGTGAGAGCTGGACTATAAAGAAAGCTGAGTGCCAAAAATTGATGGCTTTTGAACTGTGGTGTTGGAGAAGACTCTTGAGAGTCTCTTGGACTACAAGGAGATCCAACCACTCAATCCTAAAGGAAATCAGTTCTGAATATTCATTGAAAGGACTGATGCTGAAGCTGAAACTCCAATAATTTGGCCACCTGATGCAAAGAACTGACTCTTTGGAAAAGACCTGGATGCTAGAAAAGATTGAAGGAGGGAGGAGAAGGGGAATGCAGAGGATGAGATGGTTGGATGGCATCACCGACTCAATGGACATGAGTTTGAGTAAACTGGAGTTGGTGATGGACAGGGAAGCCTGGAGTGCTGCAGTTCATGGGGTCACAAAGAGTCAGACACGAATGAGTGGCTGAACTTAGTTGAACAAGTAAAAAAGGAAAAATAGATAAATTGTGCATCCTCAAAATTAAAATTTTTCGTGCTGCAAAGAATGCTACTGAGAAAAATAGAATATAACGCACAGAACTGAACAACATACTTTTAACTCTATATCTGATAAGTGTGTAGTACCCAGCATAAAGAACTCTTACCACTCAATGAGAAAAAAGACAAACAACTCAATTTAAAAATAAGCAAAAGACTTGAATTGACATTTCTCAGAAAAAGGTACAAGTGGCCAATAAATACATGAAAATATTCAATGTAATTTAGTCATAAGGGAAATGCAAATCCAAACCACAATGATATACCACTTCACATACACCAGAATGACAATAATAAAAAATAGAAAATAGCGAGTATTGGCCAAGATATGAGGACACTGGAATCACAATACATTGCTGGTGGGAATGTAAAATAAAGCAAGTGCAGTAGAAGACAGTCTGGGTTCTTCAAAGTGTTAAACACAGCATTTTAAGTGTTAAACTTAGGCTTCCCTTGTGGCTCAGCTGGTAAAGAATCCACACGCAATACAGGCAACATGGGTTCGATCTCTGGGTTGGGAAGATCCCCTAGAGAAAGGAAAGGCTACCCACTCCAGTATTCTGGCCTGGAGAATCCCGTGGACTGTATAGTCCATAGGGTCGCAAAGAATCAGACACTACTGAGAGACCTTCATTTACTCACTCAGCATTTCCACACTTAGATATATATCCATAAGAATTAAAACAGGCATTCGAGATAAATGTGTGCACAGATGTTAACTGCGGCATTAGTCACAATTAGCAGTGTCAGAGAATGTTCAAACAATCACACAATTGTTCTCTTTTCACATGCTAGCAAAGTAATGCTCAAAATCCTCTAAGCCAGGCTTTAACAGTACGTTAACCGAGAACCCCCAGATGTTTAAGCTGGATTTTAAAAAAACCGAGGAACCAGAAATTAAATTGCCAACATCCATTGGCTCATTGAAAAAGCAAGATAATTCCAAAAGAACATCTACATCTGCTTCATTGACTACACTAAATCCTTTGACCATATGGATCACAACAAACTGTGGGAAATTCTTAAAGAGACGGGAATACCAGGCCACCTTACTTGCCTCCTGTGAGACCTGTATGCAGGTCAAGAAATGACAGTTAGAACCAGACATGGAACAACACACTAGTTCCAAATTGGGAATGGAGTACGTCAAGGCTGTATATTGTCACCCTGATTATTTAACATATATGCAGAGTACATCATAAGAAACAGTGGGCTGGAGGAAGCACAGGCTGGAATCAAGATTGCCAGGAGAAATATCAATAACCTCAGATATGTAGATGACACCACCTTTATGGCAGAAAGTGAAGAGGAACTAAAAAGCCTCTTGATGAAAGTAAAAGTGGAGGGTGAAAAACTGGCTTAAAAATCAATATTCAAAAAATGAAGATCATGGAGATCGGTCACTTCATGGCAAATAGATGGGGAAACTATGGAAACAATGACAGACTTTATATTCTTGGGCTCCAAAAATCACTGCAGATGGTGACTGCAGCCATGAAATTAAAAGACACTTGCTCTGTGGAGGAAAAGTTATGACAAACCTAGATAGCATATTACAAAGCAGAGACATCACTTTGCCAACACAGGTGCATCTATTCAAAGCTATGGTTTTCCCAGTAGTCACGTATGGTTGTGAGAGTTGGACCATAAAGAAGGCCAAGTGCTGAAGAATTGGTGCTTTTGGGCTATGGTGCTGGAGAAGACTCTTGCGAGTCTCTTGCACAGCAACAAGATCAAACCAGTCATTCCTAAAGGAAATCAACCTTGAATATTCATTGGAAGGACGGACGCTGAAGCTAAAGCTCCAAAACTTCAGCCACCTGATGCAACGAGCTGAACATTACAAAAGACCCTAATGCTGGGCAAGATTGAAGGCAGGAGGAGAAAGGGATGACAGAGGATGAGATAGTTGGGTAGCATCATTGACATGACTGAGCGACTGAATAGCATTCAAAACCAACCCAAATATTTGTTAACAAATGAACCAAAAAATATGGTATATTCAGGCAATAGAGTATTTTTTTAATAGCAAGGAATTAAGTAATGATACATGCTTTAACATGGATGAACCTTGATAACATCAATCTAAGTGAAAGAAACTGGATACCAAAAGCCACATATAAGATTCCACTTATGTGAAATATTCAGAAGAGGTAAATCCATATAGACTGAAAGTGGATTAATTGTATATGGGGCCAGAAGGAGGGGGGTTGTGAAGTGACTACTTAATACATAGTTTCCTTTTAGAGTGATGAAAATGTTCTGGGATACCATAGTTTTGATGCTTGCACAGCACTGTCGGTATACTAAGTGTACTGAATTGCACAATTTAAAGTGATTGTATGGTGAATTTTATATTGCAAATATACAGCCATAACAACCAAAAATGTTAAGGAATATAGAAAGATTCACATGCTAATACTAATCAAAGGAAAGTTCGAGTAGCTACTTTAATTTCAGACAAAGCTAACTTCAGAGAAAGGAAAATGTTCAGGGATGTAGAAGAATATTACATAATGCTAAAGGGGTCAATTCTCCAAGGAAATAAAACAATCCTTCATACTGTTTGCCTATGCTAGTAATGATCAAAATTCTCTAAGCCAGGATTCAACCATGTGTGAACCGCGAACTTCCAGATGTTCAAGCTGGTTTTAGAAAAGGCAGAGGAACCAGAGATCAAATTGCCAACATCTGCTGGATCATCAAAAAAGCAAGAGACCTTCAGAAAAACATCTATTTCTGCTTTATTGACTATGCCAAAGCCTTTGATTGTGTGGATCACAACAAACTGTGGGAAATTCTTCAAGAGATGGGAATACTAGACCACCTGACCTCCCTCTTGAGAAATCTGTATGCAGGTCAGAAAGCAACAGTGAGAACTGTTGTACATGTAAAAACAGAGTGGTTCCAAATAGGCAAAGGAGTACAATGAAGGCTATATATTGTCACCCTGATTATTTAACGTATATGCAGAGCACATCATGATAAGTGCTGGGCTGGATGAAGCACAAGCTGGAATCAAGATTGCCGGGAGAAGTACCAGTAACTTCAGATGCACAGATGACACCACCCTTATGGCAGAAAACGAAGAAAAACTAAAGAGCCTCTTGATGAAAGTGAAAGAGAAGATTGAAAAAGTTGGTTTAAAGCTCAACATTCAGAAAACGAAGATCATGGCATCTGGTCCCATCACTTCATGGCAAATAGATGGGGAACAGTGGAAACAGAGGCAGTGAGGGAGTCTATTCTTAGCCTGGTTGATAAGAAGTCCAGGGGTCCCCAAGGATATAGGGGTTTGGAATTCCCAAGGACGAGGAAAGCACAAACTTGTTTTTCCTCAACATTCCTTAGGGTTATATAACAATAATGTATCCTGCTTGAGGACGGTTTCTGGAAAAAACCTTCTGGGTAATCCTGTTATCTTAAAATGTAAATTATGAGAGTGGGTCTAGTAAGATCTTTACAACCTCCAAACATTCTTTTAATTCATTGTAATAGCTAATTAAAAGGTATATAACTCCATTGCTAACACTAGCGAGGGGGCACTCTTTCTGACCCCTTCTGATGTCTATGTCAGAAGCTTTCTCTATCTCTTTTATACTTTAATAAAACTTCATTGCACAAAAGCTCTGAGCGATCAAGCCTCTTCTCTGGCCTCGGATTAAATTCTTCTCCTCTGGAGGCCAAGAATCCTGGCATCTTTCATGGTTCAGATAGCTCAGGTGGTAAAGAACAACCTTTCAGCAGACTTTATTTTGGGGCCCTCCAAAAATCACTGCAGATGATGACTGCAGCCATGAAATTAAAAGACGCTTACTCCTTGGATGGAAAGCTATGACCAACCTAGATAGCATATTAAAAAGCAGAGACATTACTTTGCCAACAAAGGTCCATCTAGTCAAGGCTATGGTTTTTCCAGTAGTCATGTATGGATGTGAGTGTTGGACTATAAAGAAAGCTGAGTGTCAAAGAATTGAACTTCTTTTGAACCGTTGTGTTGGAAAAGACACTTGAGAGTCCCCTGGACTTCAAGGATCAAACCAGTCCATCCTAAAGGAGATCAGTCCTGAATGAACATTGGAAGGACTGATGTTGAATCTGAAACTCCAATACTTTGGCCACCTGATTAAAACTGACACATTTGAAAAGACCCTGATGCTAAGAAAGATTGAAGATGGGAGGAGAAGGGGACGATAGAGGATGAGATGGCTGGATGGCATCACCGACTCAATGGACATGAATCTGAGTAAACTCCAGGAGTTGATGATGTACAAGGAGGAGGCCTGGCATGCTGCAGTCCATGGCGTCATAAAGAGTCAGACACGACTGAGTGACTGGACTGAACTGAACCACCAAAAAAAAAAAAAAAAAAAATCAGATTACTTGAGAGAAAAGCTAATAGAACTGCAAGGAAAATATACATAGCTACTATTATAATTCAAGTCATCAGCATTCCTTTTTCAGTAATTAATAAATCAAGCAAGCATAAAATTCATAAGGACACAGTTGAGCTCAATAGCCCCGTTAATCAGCTGGATCTCATTGACATATCTAGAACATTTCATCCAACTACAGCAATAGCTGTTGAGAAGCATTTCTCTCAAGCTCACATGGAACATTCACCAAGACAGATCACATTTTGAGCCATACAAAATACCTTTACAAATTTAAAAATTATACATTCTCAAAGTACAAAGGAATAAAACTAGAAAGCAATAACAAGAAAGATAGCTGGAAATCCTCAAAATATTTTGAGATGAAACAAAACACTTTCAAATAATGTATGGGTCAAAGAAGAAGTATTTTTTAGAAAATATTCTGAACTAAATGAATATGGAAATACAACTTATGTGGGATACCAGCAGAAATAATATTTAGTGGGGAATTTATAGCATTAAATTCATATATCAGAAAAGATAAAAGATAATAATAACCAGTAATCTAAGCTTTCAACTATGAAACTAGAGATGGAAGAGCAATTTAAGCATGGAAGAAAAGAAATCGAACTGAAAACAGGAAGACAAAGAAACAGGAAAACAGAGAAACAGAGAAAAGATTAGTAAAATTGTTAACACCTAGACAGGCTAACTCAAAGAAGGCAATGACACCCCACTCCAATACTCTTGCCTGGAAAATCCCATGGATGGAGGAGCCTGGAAGGTATAGTTGACAAATATCTTGAAGAAAATACTTTGATACTATGCAAGTCCTTTTTCTCTTTAAACATTCACCCACTAATTTTAACATTCATTAATGGATCTTGAGAGTCCCTTGTACTGCAAGTAGATCCAACCAGTCAAACCTGAAGGAAACCAATCCTGAATATTCATTGGAGAGACTGATGCTGAAGCTCCAATACTTTAGCTACCTGCTGAGAACAGCCAACTCATTGGATAAGACCTTGATGCTGGGAAAGATTGAAGGCAGAAAGAGAAGGGGATGACAGAGGATGAGATGGTTGGATGGCATTACCGACTCAGTGGATATGAGTTTGAGCAAGCTCTTGGATACGGTGAAGGACAGGCAAGCCTGGCGTGTTGTCCATGGGGTAACAAAGAGTCAGACACGACTGAGAGTGACTAAACAACAAAATGATCTTTTCTGCAACACCTATTACTGTGGTACTTTCTGGATGGTGATGTTTTATTTCTCTCTTCATTTCCATATGTAATAGTTAAAAGCTTGCTGTAAAGAGAAGGTAGTGATGGACAAGGAAACCTGGTGTGCTGTTGTCCATGGGGTAACAAAGAATTGGACACAACTAAGCGATTGAACTCAACTGAACTGAAGGAGAAGATATTCCACCCATCCCATTTACTTAATTATTGAATTATTTATTTAAATCAGGGCTTCCTTGGTGGTTCAGCTGGTAAAGAATCCACCTGACAATGCAGGAGACACAAGAGACATGGGTTCAGTCCCTGGGACTTGAAGATGCCCTGGAGAAGAAAAATGGCAACCCATTCCAGTATTCTTCCCTGGAAAATTCCATGGACATGGAAGACATGAGTGAGCATGCACACACATGCACGTATATTTATATTGGTAAAGAATAATAGGTATTTAATGTATTCAATGGGCTAAAATTCCTCCCTCAGAGTGGTATAATATAACTCCTCACTCCTTAAGTATGGGACATCCTTCCAAAGTGGACAACATAGAGTCAGGTGTGGAAATAACAGGGAGAAACCTGACAAATACTGCTCAATCCAGACGTTCACAGTAAACATCAGTTGAAAGTATGTATCATTGATACGATGTGTTGTGAGGTGCGCTTCATCTCTTTGTCTGCTTTACCAAACTTATATCCCAGTTTAATCATGAAAACATGGTTTTCCAAACCTAAATTGAAGGACAGTCTATAAAATATCCAACTGATACTCCTTAAAATTACTAAGGTCATGAGGAACAAAGTCTGAGAATCTGTCACAACCAACATAAGGAGACAAGACATATGTAATGTGATATCTTAAAGGAGGTCCTGGAACAGAGGAGGACATTACATAAAATCTAAGAAAATCTGAATGGACTTTAACTAATAATAATGTACCAATATTTGTTTCTTAATTATAACAAATGTTCAGTGTTAATGTAGAACATTAAGAATAAGGAATCCTGGGTGCTGGCTATACAGGAGCACTGTATTATCTTCTCAATTGTTTGTAAATCCAAAATAGTTTAAAAATGAAGTCTAGTGGGATAGCTAGGAGTTTAGTATGGACATGTACACAATATTATATTTAAAATGGATAACCAACAAGGACCTACTGTATAGCACACACACAAAAAAAATAAAATAAAGCTAATATTCTGGAAAAAATACAATCTAATGGAGGTGGGGAATAAATGGGAAATCTCTGTACCTTCTGCTGAATCTTGCTGTGAATCTAAAACTGCTCCAAATAATGTTCTCTATTAATTTTTTAAAGTCAAGTCAATCAAAAGAAATTAACTCAAGACCACAAATGAGTCTTCCCCATGGAAATGTATGTGATGTGCCTGGGGTTTCTGAAGGCAGTAAGTGATAGTAGTTATGCTTAAGGAGCTTCCAATAAAACAGAGGAGAAACATGATAAAGGCAATATAAGGCAGATTATGACAAGTTCTGGGTGTCCACATGTTTGAGAGAGAATAAGAGAGTAGTTTGACATAGACTGGATTTCAAAATATCTCTAGCTGGGGGGAAGTCCCAAGATGGTGGAGGAATAGGACGGAAAGACCACTTTCTCCCCTACAAATTCATCAAAGATCATTTGAATGTTGAGCAACTTCCACAGAAACAACCTCTGAACGCTGGCTTGAGGACACCAGGCACCCAGAAAGGCAGCCTGTTTCTTCAAAAGGAGGAATTTGATCACTGGCTCTATTGATCTCTCCCCTTTTGACTCTCTTTATTCTCCTCCAGGTCACCCATATCTCCTTCCCTCTTCTCTTCTCTACATAACTCTGTGAATTTCTATGGGTGTTCCAGGCTGTGGAGAGCATTTAGGGATTTAATTACTAGCTAGAATGTTCTCTCCTCTTTTGATTCCCCCTTTTCTCCTCCTGGTCACCTGTATCTCCCACCTCCCTCTTCTCTTCTCTATATAGCTCTGTGATTTCTCTGGGTGTACCTGGTTGTGAATAATTGTTTCACCATTAACCTAGGAGTTTTATCTTCTGTACTGTATGGATGGAGAAGTTTGAGGTTACTGTAAGAGAAGGACTGAAAGCCAGAGGCAGGAGGCTTAACTCCAGAACTTTAGAACATCAGAGAATTCATTACTCCCAGGGACATTAATTGATGAGAGCACACCCAAAAGTCTCCATACCAACACTGAAACCAAGCTCTACCCAAACGCCAAGTTCCAGTGCAAGACACACCACACTAATTCTACAGCAAAATAGGAACACAACAGTGAAAATTGAAAGAAGGGCTGCCAAAAGCCATGCCAAACCTATTGACACCACAAAACTCACTACTGGACACTTCACTGCATTTCAGAGAGAAGAGATCCAGCTTTATCCACCAGAACACAGATACAGATTAGATCAGGCCAGTTGCTCAGTTGTGTCCGACTCTTTGCTACCCCATGAATCACAGCACGCCAGGCCTCCCTGTCCATCACCAACTCCCGGAGTTGACTCAGACTCATGTCCATCGAGTCAGTGATGCCATCCAGCCATCTCATCCTCTGTCGTCCCCTTCTCCTCCTGCCCCCAATCCCTCCCAGCATCAGAGTCTTTTCCAATGAGTCAACTCTTCACATGAGGTGGCCAAAGTACTGGAGTTTCAGCTTTAGCATCATTCCTTCCAAAGAAATCCCAGGGCTGATCTCCTTCAGAATGGACTGGTTGGATCTCCTTTCAGTCCAAGGGACTCTCAAGAGTCTTCTCCAACACCACAGTTCAAAAGCATCAATTCTTTGGTGCTGAGCCTTCTTCACAGTCCAACTCTCACATCCATACAAGCTCCTCCAAACAGGAAATCTTGACAGTCCACTGCTCCAACCCCACTCACAGGGAACAGAGTCCACAATTAAGAGGAACCAGAAGCTTCAAGCCTTCAGAAAGGGCACTCCAAACACAGAAATCTAAACAAAATGAAAAAGCAGAGAAATATTCAGCAGGTGAAGGAACATGATAAAAACCCACCAAACCAGACAAAAGAGGAAGTGATAGGGAGTCTACCTGAACAAGAATTCAGAATAATGATAGTAAAGATGATCCAAAATCTTGAAAACAATATGGAATTATATAGACTAGAGACAAGGATTGAGCAGATGCAAGGAATGTTTAATAAGGACCTAGAAGAAATAAAGAAGAGGCAATCAATAGTGAACAATACAATAACTGAAATGAAAAACACTCTGGAGGGAACCAACAGTAGAATAACAGAGGCAGAAGAGAGGATAAGTGAGGTGAAAGATAGAACACTGGAAATAAATGAAGCAGAGGGCAAAAAAGAAAAAAAAAAAGAATTAAAAGCAAAGAGGACAACCTCAGAGACCTCTGGGAAAACGTTAAACACCATAACATTCGAATCATAGGTAGGTGTCCCAGAGGAAGAAGACAAAAACAAAAGCCATGAGAAAATCCTTGAAGATGTACTAGTCAAAAACTTCCCTAAAATGGGGAAAGAAATAGCCACTCAAGTCCAAGAAACACAGAAAGTCCCAAACAGGATAAAGCCAAGGTGAAACACCCCAAGACACATACTAATGAAACTAACAAAGATCAAACACAAACAACAAATATTAAAAGTAGCAAGGGAAAAGCAACAAATAACACACAAGGGGATCCCCATAAGGATAATAGCTGATCTTTCAATAGAAACTCTTCAGGCCAGAAGAGAATGGCAGAACACACTTAAAGTGATAAAAGAGAAAACCTACAACCAAGACTACTCTACCCAGCATGGATCTCATTCAGATATGAAGGAGAAATGAAAAGCTTTACAGACAAACAAAAGCTGAGAGAATTCAGCACCACCAAACCAGCTCTTCAACAAATGCTAAATGATCTTCTCTAGACAGAAACATAGAAAAGATAAAAATGAATCCAAAATAAAAAAGTAAATGGTAACAGGATTATCAGTTCAGTTCAGTCACTCAGACATCTCTGACTCTTTGCAACACCATGGATTGCAGCAAACCAGGCCTCCTTGTCCATCACCAACTCCAGGAGTTTACTCAAACTCATGTCCATTGAGTCGGTGATGCCATCCAACCATCTCATCCTCTGTTGTCTCCTTCTCCTCCCTCCTTCAATCTTTCCAAGCATCACTTATCAATAATTACCTCAAATGTAAATGGGCTAAATGCTAAAACCAAAAGACAAAGACTTGCTGAATGGATACAAAAACAAGACCCCTATATGTGCTGTCTACAAGAGACCCACTTCAAACCTAGGGTCACATACAGACTGAAAGTGTGTGTTAGTCACTCAGTCGTGTCTGACTTGTTGTGACCCCACAGACTGTAGCCTGCCAGGCTTCTCCATCCATGGAATTCTCCAAGCAAGAATGCTGGACTGGATTGTCATTCCTTTCTCCAGAGGAACTTCCCAACCAAGGGATCAAACCCTGGCCTCTAGCCTCATAAGCAGATTTTTTACCATTTGAGCTACAGGGAAGTCCTAGCCTGAAAATGAGGGGTTGGAAAAAGATATTTCATGCAAATGGAGAGCAAAAGAAAGCAGGAGTAACAATACTCATATCAGATAAACTAGACTTTGAAATAAAGGCCATGATAAGAAACAAGGAAGGACACTACATAATGACCAAAGGATCAATCTGAGAATTATAAGTATATATGCACCCAACATAGGAGCACCTAAATACATGAAGTGAATGCTAACAAGCATGAAAGGGAAATTAACAGTAACAATAATAGTGGGAGACTTTAATATTCCACTGATACCTATGGATAGATGAACCAAACAGAAAATTAGCAAGAAAACATAAGCTTTAAATGATACAATGAACCAGTTAGACCTAATTGATATCTATAGGATATTTCACCAAAAAACAATGGATTTCACCTCTTTCTCAAGTGCAGACAGAACATTCTCCAGGATAGATCATGTCCTAGGCCATAAATCTAGCCTTGGCAAATTAAAAGAAATTGAAATCATTTCAAGCATCTTTTTTTATCACAATGCGGTAAGATTAGATGTCAACTACAGGGGGAAAATATTAAAAATACAAACATGTGGAGGCTAGAAAACACCTTTCTGACTAACAAACAGATGATGGAAGAAATCACAAAGGAAATCAAAGTATGCATAGAAACAAATGAAAACACAACAACTCCAAACCTATGGGTTTCAGTAAAAGCAGTGCTAAGAAGGACATTCAGAGCAATGCAAGCTTATCCCAAGAAACAAGAGAAACATCAAATAAACAACCTAACTTTACACTTAAAGCAACAAGAAAAAAAAAAAAAAGAGAGAAAAAGAAAACCGAAGTTAGTAGAAGGAAAGAAATCATAAAAATCTGAGCAGAAATACATAAAAAAGAAAAGAAGGAGACTATAGCAAACAACAACAAAACTAAATCTGGTTCTTAGAAAAAATGAATAAAATAGACAAACCATTAGCCAGACTCGCCAAGCAAAAAGAAGGGAGAGAATCAAATCAATAAAATTAGAAATGAAAATGGAGAAATCTCAACACAGAAATACAAAAGATCGTAAGAGACTACTATGAGCAGTTATATACCAATAAAATGGACAACTTGGATGAAATGCAAAAATTCTTAGAAAAGTATAACCTTCCAAAATTGAATGAGGAAGAAATATAAAGTTTTAACCGACCCATCACAAACATGGAAATTGAAACTGTACTCAAAAATCTTCCAACAACAAACAAAATCCCAGGACCAGATGGCTTCACAGGTGAATTCTACCAAAAATTTAGAGAAGAGTGAACACCTATCACACTCAAATTCTTTAACCCTGTGTACGAGACAGCAAAAGAGACACCAATGTATAGATCAGTCTTATGGACTCTGTGGGAGAGGGAGAGGGTGGGGAGATTTGGGAGAATAGCATTGAAACCTGTATAATATCATGTATGAAACGAGTCGCCAATCCAGGTTCGATGCACAGTACTGGATGGTTGGGGCTGGTGCACTGGGATGACCCAGAGGGAGGATAGGGGAGGGAGGAGGGGGGAGGGTTCAGGATGGGGAATTCTGGTATACCTGTGGTGGATTCATTTTGATATTTGGCAAAACTAATACAATATTGTAAAGTTTAAAAATAAAATAAAATTTTAAAAAAAATTGCAGAGGAATGCAAACTCCAAAACTCATTCTATGAAGCCAACATCACCCTAATAATAAAACCAGACAAAGATGCCAAAAAAAAAAAAAAAAGAAAGAAAGAAAACTACAGGCCAATATCACTGATGAACATAGATGCACAAATCCTGAACAAAATCCTAGCAAACTAAATCCAACAACATATTAAAAAGATCATACATCATGCCGAAGTGGGCTTTATCCCAAGGATGCAAGGATTTCAATATTCACAAATCAATCAATACTATACACCATATTAATGAATTGAAGTATAAAAACCATATGATTATCTCAATAAATCCAGAGAAAACTTCTGACAAAACTCAACATCCATTTACGATCAAAACTCCAAAAAGGAGGCATAGAAGGAACATACCTCAACATAATAAAAGCTATATATGACAAACCAACAGCAAACATTATCCTCAATGGTGAAAAATTGAAAGCATTTCCTCCAAAATCAGGAACAAGACAAGGCTGCCCACTGTCACCACTACTATTCAACATGGTTTTGGATGTCCTAGCCAGAGCAATCAGAGAAGAAAAAGAAATAAAAGGAGTCCAGATTGTAAAAGAAGAAATAAAACTGTCACTGTTTGCAGATGACATGCTCCTCTACATAGAAAATCTTTAAATCCACCAGAAAATTACTGGAGATAATCAATGAATATGGTCAAGTTGTGGGATATAAAATTAATACACAGAAATCCTTTGCATTCCTATACATGAAAATTGAAAAAAAGAAAAGAAGCATTAAGGAAACAGTAACATTCACCATTGCAACAAAAAGAATAAATTACTTAGGAATAAATTTTCCTAAATAAACAAATGACTTATATATAGAAAACTATAAGACGCTGATGAAAAAAATTAAAGATGACACAAATAGATGGAGAAATATACCATGTTCATGGATTGGAATAATCCAGTGAAGATGAGTATACTGCCCAAAGCAATCTATATATTCAAAGCAATCCATATCAAGCCAACAGTGGCATTTTTCACAGAACTAAAACAAATAATTTCATAATTTATATGGAAACACAAAAAACTTCAAATAGCCAGAGCAATCTTGAGAAAGAAGAATGGAACTGGAGGAATCAACCTGCCTGACTTCAGACTATACTACAAAAACAGTTATCAGGACAGTATGGTACTGGCACAAAGACAGAAATATAGATCAATGGAACAAAATAGAAAGTCCAGGTATAAATCCACACACCTTACCTTTGACAAAGGAGGCAAAAATACACAATGGAGAAAAAACAGTCTCTTTAACAAGCAGTGCTGGGGAAACCGGTCAACCATTTGTAAAAGAATGAAACTAGAACACTTTTTAACACCACACACAAAAATAAACTCAAAATGGATTAAAAATCTAAATGTAAGACCCAAAACTATAAAACACCTAGAGGAAAACATAGGCAAAACACTCTCTAACATAAATCACAGCAAGATCCTCTATGTCCCACCTCCCAGAGTAATGGAAATAAAAGCAAAAATAAACAAATGGGACCTAATTAAACTTAAAAGCTTTTGCACAACGATGGAAGCTATAAGCAAATGGAAAAGGCAGCCTTCAGAATGGGAGAAAATAATAGCAAATGAAACAACTGACAAAGAATTATTTTCCAAAGTATACAAGCAGCTCATGCAGCTCAATACCAGAAAAATGAACAACCCAATCAAAAAGTGGGTCAAAGAACTAAACAGAAATCTCTCCAAAGAAGACATACAGATGGCTAATAAACACATGAAAAGATGCTTAACATCACTCATTATCAGAGAAATGTAAATCAAACCCACATTGTGGTACCATCTCAGGCAAGTCAGAATGGCTGCTATCAAAAAGCCTACAAACAATAAATGCTGGAGAAGGTGTGGAGAAACCGGAACCCTCTAACACTGTTGGGGGGAATGAAAACTAATATAGTCACTATGGAGAATAGTGTGGAGATTCCTTAAAAAACTCGAAATAGAACTGCTGTATGACCCATCAATCCTAGTGCTGGGCATACATATTGAGGAAATTGGAATTGAGAGAGACACATGTACCACAATGTTCATTGCAGCACTGTTTACAATAGCTAGGACATGGAAGCAGCCTAGACATTTGTCAGCAGACGAATGGATAAGGAATTTGCGGTGCATGTACACAATTGATTATTACACAGCTATAAAAAAAGAATACATTTGAGTCAGTTCTAGTGAAGTGGATGAAACTGGAGCCTATTATACAGTGAAATAAGTCAGAGCAAGAAACACCAATACAGAATATTAACGCATACATGTATAATTTAGAAAGATGGTAATGGCGACCCTATATGTAAGACAGCAAAAGAGACAGATGTAAAGAACAGACTTTTGGACTATGTGAGAGAAGGCAAAGGTGGGATGATTTGAGCGAATAAAACTGAAAGATGTATTGTACCATATGTAAAATGACCAATGCAAGTTCAATGCATGAAGCAGGACACTCAAAGCTGGTACTCTGGGACATCCCAGAGGGATGGGATGGGGAGGGTGGTGGAAGGGGGTTTCGTAATGGGGGACATATGTACACCCCTGGCTGATCCATGTGAATGTATGGCAAAAACCACCACAATATTGTAAAGTAACTAGCCTCCAATTAAAATAACTAAATTAATTTTTTAATTCAAAATAAAGAATGATAATGGGAACTCACAGTACCATATGTTTAAAATTATCGTAGTGTTAAACATTATTATAATGTTATACTAATTAAAGACTTTTGATACTGATAAAAGAATAAACAGACACAGTTAGAAATACATAAAAAAGACTAGAAGCATACCTTTAGCTTTATAAAAATATAATATATGTAAATCTGGCATTTTGAAAATGCCATTAGAACAACTGACTAAATTTGTAAGAATGTTGGTTAAATGTTCCCTAACTCAAGTAATAAATCAAAATAAATTCCAGAGTTATTAAAAGAAACAATGAAACTAAAAAAACAGGTAAAAGAAAACACAGAGGAATATTTATTTAGTCATCAGAAAGTAAAGGAGAAACTTATAAAAGAAAATATTGATAGATTTAATTTCATGGTAAATTTAGATTTTCTAACATTAAAATATATCCTGAAGAAAATTAAATGGCAAATGACAAACTCACGGGGAAGGTGTTTTAAATAATATACTATAAACAAGAGGTGTATATGATATGTAATATATATAGCTTATAAGAATGTGGAGCTCTACTAAATAAATACAAAAGAAATGTTAATAGAAAAATCAACCATAATTTACAAGTAAATTCATAAGTAAAAAATGCACGTGCCAATAGTTACCTTATAAAAGGTTAGCCTAAGAGTATTTTTAAGAGGGCAAATTAAAAAAAAATGAGATACCAATTTTACTGTTCAGAATGATGTATCCATTTTCTTAATTACCTAGTTTTTGTGAGAATAAAACATGCCTTCTTATTTTTGGCAAACAAAGTGGCAAGAACTTTCTAGAGTGATATTTAACAATCTATAAAAAGCCTTAAAGCTCACACTTTTCCTTTAACTTAGCAATTCTACATCTAGATGTTCTAAGGTAATAGAGATGTATACAAATATATACATATACTGTATTGAATTACTATTCATGAGAATGAAAAATAAGAAACAATCTAAATGTTCAATAATAGAGAATTCATTACATAAATTTTAAATAACGGTATGATAGACAATTATGCAGCATTTAAAAATCCTATTATAGAGGAAAATAAACACAGAGAAATGCTCACAGTGAGCATTATAATAAAAGTATGTATATTATTATGTTCAATAAAATTTTTTTTCTTTTTTTTTATTTTATTTTTAAACTTTACATAATTGTATTAGTTTTGCCAAACATCAAAATGAATCCACCACAGGTATACATGTGTTCCCCATCCCGAACCCTTCTCCCTCCTCCCTCCCCATACCATCCCTCTGGGCCGTCCCAGTGCACCAGCCCCAAGCATCCAGCATTGTGCATCGAACCTGGACTGGCAACTCGTTTCCTACATGATATTTTACATGTTTCATTGCCATTCTCCCAAATCTTCCCACCCTCTCCCTCTCCCACAGAGTCCATAAGACTGTTCTATACATCAGTGTCTCTTTTGCTGTCTCATACACCGGGTTATTGTTACCATCTTTCTAAATGCCATATATATGCGTTAGTATACTGTATTTATGTTTTTCCTTCTGGCTTACTTCACTCTGTATAATAGGCTCCAGTTTCATCCACCTCATTAGAACTGATTCAAATGTATTCTTTTTAATGGCTGAGTAATACTCCATTGTGTATATGTACCACAGCTTTCTTATCCATTCATCTGCTGATGGACATCTAGGTTGCTTCCATCAATAAAAATTTTAAAAATTAAGTCTAAGTATATATAAAGACTGGAAGGAAATACATTAAAAAAAAAAAAAAGTATCTCTAGCTCATGAAACAAGAATGATGACAGTATCCTGGACAAACTGGAAATAAAACTAAGTAACTGATACCTATTTTTAAAAAATCAAGATAAATAAAATAAAGCTAACAAAAACTGGAAGAGAAAAAAATAATCTTAGAAACCTTTTCATTGTAAAGGGACTAAAGCATATTTCTGGCACTGCTATTGGGTACCTTTTGTATTTGTCATCCTAAATCCCAAAGTAAAACTTTCAAAATGGGATATTTTTAGGGCAAGGGAGAAAACAAGTATACTTAAAAGGCTGTATATTGTCACCCTGCTTATTTAACTTATATGCAGAATACATCATGAGAAACGCTGGACTGGATGAAGCACAAGCTGGAATCAAGATTGCCAGGAGAAATATCAATAACCACAGGTATGCAGATGGCACTACCCTTATGGCAGAAAGCAAAGAAGAACTAAAGAGCCTCTTGATGAAAGTGAAAGAGGAGAGTGAAAAAGGTGGCTTAAAACTCAACATTCAGAAAATTAAGATCATGGCATCTCATCCATCACTTCATGACAAATATATGGGGAAACAGTGGAAACAGTGGCAGACTTTATTTTCTTGGGCTCCAGAATCACTGCAGATGGTGACTGCAGCCATGAAATTAACAGATGCTTTCTCCTTGGAAGAAAAGTTATGACCAACCTAAACAGCTTATTAAAAAGCGAAACATTACTTTGCCAACAAAGGTCCATCTAGTCAAAGCTATGGTTTCTCCAGTGGTCATGTATGGATGTGAGAGTTGGACTATACAGAAAGCTGAGTGCTGAAGAATTCATGCTTTGAACTGTGGTGTTGCAGAAGACACTTGAGAGTCCCTTGGACAGCAAGGAGATCCAACCAGTCCATCCTAAAAGAAATCAGTCCTGAATATTCATTGGAAGGACTGATGCTGAAGCTGAAACTCCAATACTTTGGCCACCTGATGTGAAGAACTGACGCATTTGAAAAGAGTCTGATGCTGGGAAAGATTGAAGGTGAAAGGAGAAGAGGCTGACAGAGGATGAGATGGTTGCATGGCATCACGGACTCAATGGATATGAGTTTGAGTAAACTCCGGGAGTTGGTGATGGACAGGGAGGCTTGGCGTTCTGGAGTCCATGGGGTCGCAAAGAGTCGGACACGACTGAGTGACTGAACTGAACTGAATTGAAAGGGGTGAAAAACAATTGGAATCCATACCTTAAGATTTACAAATTAAACAGTGTATGAATGTGGAAATACATACTGCCAAAGTCTCAAGAAGAGGTGACCTTGAGAGAGTATGTTTCATTTAAGCCAAGTATTGAGGTTGAGAAGCATCTGTCTAGAGACAATGGGTACTCTGGATCCTGGTTCTCTGTTCTACCTAGGAGATTCTGCTATACTCCTTGATATACAAAGCAAACAGTTAACAGTCAAATAAGAGAAATCTTCAAGTATCATGAACTGAGCTAACTAGATTACTTAGCAAACTTGACCCTGAAGAGCCATTGACCAAACTCACAAAATTCTTCTTTCAGACTAACAAGGAATAATAAAGGGGGAAAAAAAGGTAGATTCATGGTTTGCCTCAGAATTTGAGTGAATTTGGTCACTCATATTGAGTCCATATGCAGAAACCAGATCATGTGCAAAAGAAAAATAAGCAGACTTAAGGTCTACAAAATTATGAATAAATGAATATAATTGTAAAAGTTCTGCGTGGAGCTAACACTTGAATACATCTTATTCTCCTAAAGATCCAAAAACACTTTTAAAATAAATATAATTCATTACATATTGTGATATAGTTTATTATGTAACAATGATAATTTTATCATTCTAACAACATAAAAGGAAAAAGTGTAAACAAAACCATAATCCTGGGCTGCCCTGGTGGCTCAGTGGTAAAGAATCCTCCTGCCAGTGCAGGAGACATAGGTTCAATCCCTGATCCAGGAAGATCCCACATGCGGTAGAGCAAAGAAGTCTGTGCACCATGACTTCTAAGCCTGTTGATCATTATGTAGTGTCCTTTTTTGTCTCTTTTCACAGCCTTTGTTTTAAAGTCTATTTTATCGGATATGAGTATTGCTACTCCTGATTTCTTTTGGTCTCTATTTGCATGGAATATCTTTTTCTAGCCCTTCACTTTCAGTCTGTATGCATCCCCTGTTTTGAGGTGGGTCTCTTGTAGACAACATATATAGGGGTCTTGTTTTTGTGTCCATTCACCCAGTCTTTATCTTTTGGTTGGGGCATTCAACCCATTTACATTTAAGGTAATTATTGATAAGTATGATCCTGTTGTCATTTACTTTATTGTTTTGGGTTCGAGTTTATACACCTTTTTTGTGTTTCCTGTCTAGAAAAGATCCTTTAGCATTTGTTGGAGAGTTGGTTTGGTGGTGCTGAATTCTCTCAGCTTTTGCTTGTCTGTAAAGCTTTTGATTTCTCCTGCATATTTGAATGAGATCCTTGCTGGGTACAGTAATCTGGGCTGTAGGTTACTTTCTTTCATCACTTTAAGTATGTCTTGCCATTCCCTCTTGGCATGAAGAGTTTCTATTGAAAGACCAGCTGTTATCCTTATGGGAATCCCCTTGTGTGTTATTTGTTGTTTTTCCCTTGCTGCTTTTAATATTTGTTCTTTGTGTTTGATCTTTGTTAATTTGACTAATATGTGTCTTGGAGTGTTTTGCCTTGGGTTTACTTGTTTGGGACTCTCTGGGTTTCTTGGACTTGGGTGATTATTTCCTTCCCCATTTTAGTAAAGTTTTCAACTATTATCTCCTCAAGTATTTTCTCATGGTCTTTCTTTTTGTCTTCTTCTTCTGGGACTCCTATGATTCGAATGTTGGGGCATTTAATATTGTCCTGGAGGTCTCTGAGATTGTCCTCATTTCTTTTAAATAATTTTTCTTTTTTCCTCTCTGATTTATTAATTTCTACCATTCTACTTTCTACTTCACTAATCCTATCTTCTGCCTCCGTTATTCTACTCTTTGTTGCCTCCAGAGTGTTTTTGATCTCATTTATTGCATTATTCATTATATACTGACTCTTTTTTATTTCTTCTAGGTCCTTGTTAAACCTTTCTTGCATATTTTCAATCCTTGTCTCCAGGCTATTTATCTGTGATTCCATTTTGATTTCAAGGTTTTGGATCATTTTCACTATCATTATTCAGAATTCTTTATCAGGTAGATTCCCTATCTCTTCCTCTTTTGTTTGGTTTGGTGGGCATTTATCCTGTTCCTTTACCTGCTGTGTATTCCTCTGTCTCTTCATCTTGTTTATATTGCTGAGTTTGGGGTGGCCTTTCTGTATTCTGGCAGTTTGTGGGTTTTTCTTTATTGTGGAGTTTCCTTGCTATGGGTGAAGTTGTATGGGAGGCTTGTCAAGGTTTCTTGGTTAGGGAAGCTTGTGTTGGTGTTCTGGTGGGTGTAGCTGGATTTCTCTCTGGAGTGCACTGAAGTGTCCAGTAATGAGTTATGAGATGTCAATGGGTTTGGAGTAACTTTGGGCAGCCTGTATATTGAAGCTCAGGGCTGTGTTCCTGTGTTGCTGGAGAATTTGAGTGGTATGTCTTGCTCTGGAACTTGTTGGCCCTTGGTTGGTGCTTAGTTTCAGTGTAGGTATGGAGGCGTTTGATGAGCTCCTGTCGATTAGTGTTCCCTGGAGTCAGGAGTTATCTGGTGTTCTCAGGATTTGGATTTAAGCCTCCTGCTACTGGTTTTCAGTCTTATTTTACAGTAGTCTCAAGACTTATCCTTCTATACAGCGCCATTGTTAAAACATCTAGGTTAAAGATGAAAAGTTTCTCCACAGTGAGGGACACCCAGAGAGGTTCACAGAGTTACATGGAGAAGAGAAGAGGGAGGAGGGAGTTAGAGGTGATCCGAATAAGATGAGGTGGAATGAAAAGAGGAGAGAGCAAGCTAGCCAGTTATCACTTCCTTATGTGCGCTCCACAATCTGGACCACTCGGAGATGTTCACGGAGTTATACAGAGAAGAGAAGAGGGAGGAAGGAGATAGAGGTGGCCAGGAGGATAAAAGAGGGGAATCAAAAGGAGAGAGACAGATCCAGCCAGTAATCAGTTCCCTAAGTGTTCTCCACCGTCTGGAACACACAGAGATTCACAGAGTTGGGTAGAGAAGAGAAGGGGGAGGGTGGAGACAGAGGCGATCTGGTGGAGAAAAAGGAGAGTCCAAAGGGGGAGATAGCAGTCAAGCCAGTAATCTTGCTCCTAAGTAAAAATGGGTACTGAAGATCGGGTTCTTAAAGGTACAAAATTGATAACAAATACCAAAAAGCGAAGATTAAAAATCTAGAGCAGAGGTTGGATTTTCAAAAGTACAATATTAAAGAAAAGAAGAAAAAAAAAAACAATCACAAAAAAATTTTTTAAATATGTATATGAAGTTTGCTGTAAAAAATAGGGTCTTTTTTTGCAAAGTAATAGTAGTTTATAAAAATGAAAATTAAAGGAGTAATAGAGGACTTAAAATTTTTTTTAATTTTTAAAAAAAAGAATGATTGTAAAAATAGTAAAAATATATCTAGGACTTTCTCTGGTGTTGTTGTGGGCAGTATGGGGTCAGTTCATTTTCGGATAGTTCCTTGTTCCGATTTATAGTTCTCAAGATCTATAGGCCCCTTCTATGTAGTCAGTACTAATTACAGGGTTTTAACCTATTGCACTTGTCACTTCCAAGGCACTTCCCTCTGTTTTAGCTTCTTCTGTTTGCTGGTCTCTTCAGTGTCTGATTTCTGCCCTGACACAAGGTGGGCGGTGGTGGACACTTTTTTTAGGTTCACTTTTTCAGTCATGCTGTGGGGAGAGAGGGATGCTGCAAACAAATAACACTGGCATGTGCTTGCAATGTCTCAGCCACACTGGGCCTGCCCCCGCTCACGAAGCATGTGCCCTCCCTGCCCAGACTGCTCAGGTTCTAGGTTGCTCCGCCAGGAACTGTCCGAGGCCTGCCCTGAGCTGCATGCACCTCCCAGGTCTAAGCCGCTCAGGTTCAGGCACTTGGGTAGTCCTCAGAGGCACAGACCCAGTTGGGCCTGTGTTTTGTGCCCTTCCCAGATCCGAGTAGCTCAGGTGATGAGGTGTTTGGTGAGTATGGTTGCTGCAACTTATCACCTCCCCTGTCCCTTCTGCTCAATGTGTACAACCAGCACACCTTCTCAGGCAGATGTTGACTGTCCAGAACCCCAAGAAGTCTTAGTTAGCAAAGAAGCCTGCTTGCAGTTTGGTAGATAATGTCTCTCTGGGGCTGCGATTGCCCCCTTCTGGCTCTGGCTGCCTGTTACAGGAGGGGGATGGTCTGCATCCGTCTAGTTCTGTTCAGTCCTCTCTTCTTTGCATGGGCCTAGTGGTTTCTTAGGTTAGGGTTTTTCGCATGATAGCTATCCCACAGTCTGGTTTGCTAGCCCAGGTTAGTTCCCTCAGCTTGCCCTCGGGGCATTCAGGCCCCGGTCCTTACTCTAAGCAGTGCAGCCCTCGCCTCCCTGCCCAGCCCCCGCTTGCTAGTGGCGGGTGCAGGCGTCTGCTCTGTTTCTCCACTGGGGGAGTTATTGTTGGGCTTGTAATCTGTGGATTTTGATTATTTATTTATTTTTCCTCCCTGTTATGTTACCCTCTGTCCTTGCAAGGCTAGCCACAGACTCTGCAGTGACAGTGTTTCCTAGTGTTTGGAAACCTGTCTTTTTAAGACTCCCTTCCCGGGACAGAGCTCCGCCCCTACCTCTTTTGTCTCTTTTTTTCTTTTATATTTTTTCCTACCTCCTTTTAAAGACAATAGCCTACTTTTCTGGGTGCCTGATGTCCTCTGCGGGCATTCAGAAGTGGTTTGGTGCAATTTACTCAGCATTTAAATGTTCTTTTGATGAATTTGTGAGGGAGAAAGTGGTCTCCCCATCCTATTCCTCTGCCATCTTAGGACTGCCCCTTCTGGTAGTATCTTTAAGATTTTCTATATATAGAATCATGTCATCTACAAAACAGTGACAGTCTTATTACTTCTTTTCCAATTTAGATTCCTCATATTTCTTTTTTCTTGTCTAATTGCTGTGTCTAGGATGTCCAAAATGTGCTGAATAAAAGTAGGGAGTGCACATCCTTATCTCATTCCTGATCTTAGAGGAAGTGTTATGAGCTTTTCAAAATTGACTATGATATTAGCTGTAGGTTTATCATATATTGCCTTCATTATGTTTAGGTATGTTCCCTCTATGCCCACTTTCTGGAAAGTTTTTCTCATAAACAGGTGCTGAATTTTGTCAAAGTTTTTGCTTCATCTACTGAGATGATCATATGCTTTTTTTTCTTTAATTTTTCTATATGTGGTGTATCAAATTGATTGATTTGAGGATATTGAAAAATCTTTCCAAATAGGACATACAGATGGCCAACAGACACGTGAAAATATTCTCAACATTACTAATTATCAGAGAAATGCAAATCAAAACCACAATGAGGTATCACCTCACACCAGTCATAATGACCATCAGCAAAACTCTACAAATAATAAATGCTGGACGGTTGTGGAGAAAAGGGAAGCCTCTTATACTGGTGGTGGGAATGTAAATTGGTGCAGTCACTATGGATAACAGTATGGAGGTTCCTTAAAAAGCAAAAAAAAAAAACAGACTTACAATATGATCTAATGGTCTCACTCCTGGGCATGTATCTGGAGAAAAACATATATATATCAAAAAATATATATGCACTCCAATGTTCACAGAAGTACTATTTACAGTAACCAAGACATGGAAGCAGCCTATGTGCCTATTGACAGATGAATGGATTAAGAAGATGTGATATACATACACAATGGAATATTATGCAGTCATAAAAAAGAATTAAATAAGTCCATTTGTAGCAACATGGATTGGCCTAGAGATTATCATATCAAGTGAAGTAAGTCATATAGATAAAGAGGAGTATAATATGAAATCACTTGTATGTGGAATATTTTAAAAATGATACAAGTGAACAGATTTACAAGACAGAAATAAACTCGTAGACATAGAAAAGAAACTTATGGTTACCAAAGAGGAAAGGGATAAATTAGGAATTTGAGATTACCATATATACATTACTATATATCTTGAATAACAGCTTTGTCTAACTCAATGAAACTATGAGCCATGTCTTGTTGGGCCACTGCAAACGGGATCATGGTGGTGAGTTCTGACAAACATGGTCCACTGGAGAAGGCAATGGCAAACCACTTTAGTATTCTTGCCTTGAAAACCTCATGAACTGTATGAAAAGGCAAAAAATATGACACTGAAATATGAACTATCCAGGCTGTAGGTGCCCAATATTCTACTGGAGAAGAGTGGAGAAATAACACCAGAAACAATCAAGAGATGGAGCTAAAGCAAAAACAACTCCCAGTAGTGGATGTGACTGGCGATGGAAGTAAAGTCCAAGGCTGTAAAGAACAATATTGCATAGGAACCTGGAATGATAGGTGCATGAATCAAGGTAAAGTGGAAGTGGTCAAACAGGAGATGACAAGAGTGAACATCGACATTTTAAGGATCAGTGAACTAAAATGGACTGGAATGGGCGAATTTAATTCAGATGACCATTATATCTACTACTGTGGGCAAGAATCCTTTAGAAGAAAGGGACTAGCCATCATAATCAACAAAAGAGTCCAAAATGCAATACTTGGGTGCAGGCTCAAAAATAACGGAATGATCTCTGTTCGTTTCCAAGGTAAAACATTCAATATCACAGCAATCCAAGTCTATGCTCTGAAAAGTAATGCTGAAGAAGCTGACGCTGAACCGTCTTATGAAGACCTGCAAGACCTTTTAGAACTAATACCCAAAAAAGATGTTATTTTCATTATAGGGGACTGGAATGCAAAAGTAGAAAGTCAAGAAACACCGGGAGTAACAGGCAAGTTTGGCCTTGAAGTACAAAATGAAGCAGGGCAAAGGTTAATAGGGTTTTCTCAAGAGAACGCACTGGTCATAGCAAGCACCCACTTCCAACAACACAGGAGATGAGTCTACACATAGACATCACCAGATGGTCAATACCAAAATCAGATTGATTATCTTCTTTGCAGTCAAAGATGGAGAACTCTATACAGTCAGCAAAAACAAGACCAGGAGTTGACTGTGGCTCAGATCATGAACTCCTTACTTCCAAATTCAGACTTAAATTGAAGAAAGTAGGGAAAACCTCTAGACCATTCAGGTATGACTTAAATCAAATCCCTTATGATTATACAGTGGAAGTGAGAAATAGATTCAAGGGACTAGATCTGATAGAGTGCCTGAAGAACTATGGATGGAGGTCCATGACCTTGTACAGGAGGCAGTGATCAAGACCATCCCCAAGAAAAAGAGATGCAATAGGCAATATTGCCTAATAAGTTTCCTGGAGAAGTCTTAAAAATATCTGAGAAAACAAGAGAAGCTAAAGGCAAAGGAGAAAAGGAAAGATATACCCATTTGAATGCAGAGCTCCAAAGAATAGCAAGGAGAGATAAGAAAGCCTACCTCAGTGATCAATGCAAATAATTAGAGGAAAACAGTAGAATGGCAAACAGTAGAGATATCTTCAAGAAAATTAGAGATACCAAGGGGCTTTTTCATGTAAAGATGGGTTCAATAAAGGACAGAAATGGTATGGACCTAACAGAAGCAGAAGATATTCAGAAGAGATTGCAAGAATACACAGAAGAACTCTACAAAAAAAGATCTTCATGACCCAGATAACCACAACGGTGTGGTCACTCACCTAGAGCCAGACATCCTGGAATGTGAAGTCAAGTGGGGCTTAAGAAGCATCACTATGAACAAAGCTAGTGGAGGTGATGGAATTCCAGTTGAGCTATTTTAAATCCTAAAAGATGATGCTGTGAAAGTTCTGCACTCAATATGCCAGCAAATCTGAAAAACTCAGCAATGGCCACAGGACTGGAAAAGATCAGTTTTCATTCCAATCTCAAAGAAAGGCAATGCCAAAGAATTTTCAAACTATCACACAGTTGCACTCATTTCACATGCTAGCAGAGCAGTGTTCAAAATTCTCCATGCCAGGACTCAACAGTATGTGATCTGTAAACTTCCAGATGTTCAAGCTGGATTTAGAAAAGGCAGAGGAATCAGATACCAAATGGCCCACATCTGTTGGATCATCATGAAAGCAAGAGAGTTCCATAAAAATATCTATTTCTGCTTTATTGACTACGCCAAAGCCTTTGACTGTGTGGATAACAACAAACTGTGGAAAATTCTTCAAGACATAGGATTACCAGACCACCTTAACTGCTTCCTGAGAAATCTGTATTCAGGTGAAGTAGCAATAGTTAGAACTGAACATGGAACAACAGACTGGTTCCAAATAGGGAAAGGAGTACATCAAGGCTGTATATTGTCACCCTGCTTATTTAACTTATATGCAGAGTACATCATGAGAAATGTCATGCTGGATGAAGCACAAGCTGGAATCAAGACTGCCAGAAGAAATATCAATAACCTCAGGTATGCAGATGACACCACCCTTATGGCTGAACATGAAGAAGAACTAAAGAGCCTCTTGATGAAAGTGAAAGAGGAGAGTGAAAAAGTTGACATAAAACTCAGCATTCAGAAAACTAAGCTCATTGCATCCAGTCCCATCACTTCATGGCAAATAGATGGGGTTTCAATGGAAACAGTGACTTTATTTTGGGGGGCTCCAAAACCACTGCAGATGGTGACTGCAGCCATGAAATTAAAAGACGCTTGCTCCTTGAAGAAAAGCTATGACCACCTAGGTAGCCTATTAAAAAGCAGAGACATTACTTTGCCAACCAAGTTACATGTAGTCAAAGCTATGGATTTTCCAGTAGTCATTTATGGATGTGAGAGTTGGAATATAAAGAAACCTGAGCACCAAAGAATTGATACTTTTGAACTGTGGTGTTGGAGAAGACTCTTGAGAGTCCCTTGGACTGCAAAGAGATCAAACCAGTTGATCCTAAAGGAAATAAGTCCTGAATATTCATTAGAAGAACTGATGCTGAAGCTGAAACTCCAATACTTTGGCCACTTGATGCAAAGAACTGACTCATTGGAAAAGACCCTGATGCTGGGAAAGATTAAAGGTGGGAGGAGAAGGGTATGACAGAGGATGAAATTGTTGGATGGCATCACTGACTTGATGGACATGAGTCTGAGTAGGCTCCAGGAATTGGTGATGGACAGGGAAGCCTGACGTGCTGCAGTTAATGGGATCACAAAGAGGCAGACACGACTGAGTGACTGGACTGAACTGAACTGATGTGTAAAATGCATGCTCAGTCACTAAGTCATGTCTAACTCTTTGTGATTCCAAGGATTGTAGCCTGCCATCCTCTTCTGTCCATGGTTTTTTTCAGGCAAGAATACTGGAGTGGATTGCCATTTCCTTCTTGAATATATAAAATAGATTACCAACAAAGACCTATTATACAGAACAGGGAACTATATTCTGTATCTTGTAATAATGGAAAAAAAATCTAAAAAATGTATCTGAATCACTCTGTGTATACATGAAAATAACATTGTAAATCAATTATATTCCAGTAAAAATTTAAACAAACAAACAAGGAACAACATGACAAAATATTAATTCTGAATAAATTGGAACCATTAAGTATATATATTGTTTTTCAATATATAAATAAATAAACAACTGTAGAACATCCTTATAGTGGAAAACCAATCAGCAATAAAAGCAATGAACTGTTGATTCAATAACTTAAATGAGTCTCAAAGGCATTATGGTGAGTAGAAGACACTTTCCATTGGTGATATATTTTATCTTCCATTTATATAGCAATGTTGAAATAAGAAACTTAAGGAGATGGGAAGAGACTAGTGATTGCCAGGGGTTAGAGATAGTGAGATGAGGAAAAGGCTGAGTAAATACAAAGGATCAGCACAAAGGAGATCTTTGTGGTAATGGAATAATTCTGTATCTTGATTGCCATGATGGCTATACAAATCTACACATATTATCAAATGACACTGAACTATATTTACACATTCTACCAGTGTCAAATTCTTGATTTTTGCATCAATACTATAATTATGTAAGATGCAGTCATTTGAAGAAATCGGATCAAAGGTATAGTCTTCCTTTGAAGAAACGTATCTTAGAAAGCTAATGTCTCTCATAAGTTCACCACTCTGAGGTTATAAATGTTAATGGTACAGAATATATTTCTCTCAATCAGGAACCCAGAAACTTTTTATGTGGAGTCAAATAGCAAATATTTTAGGCTTTGTGGATCATATCATGAGAGCTATCAGAAAGAGTTCATAAACAAATGGTCATGGTTGCTTTCCAATAAAACGTTACTTACAAAAACAGGTGGTGCTGCTGAATTTGGCCAATGAGTTGTCATTTGATGAGCTCTGCTCTAGATTAAATATATATTACATGTGTGCCTTCTCTGATATAATTATTGGACAAGTACTATAGATAATTATATAATATTTACTTACTACATACTATTTTATATATACACCTAGACACATTTTGTGCCTGTTCCCTGGTGGCTCAGCGGTTAAAGCGTCTGCCTCCAATGCGGGAGACCTGGGTTTGATCCCTGGGTCGGGAAGATCCCATGGAGAAGGAAATGGCAACCCACTCTAGTGTTCTTGCTTGGAGAATCCCATGGACGGAGAAGCCTACAGTCCACAGGGTCGCAAAGAGTCAGGCATGACTGAGCGACTTCTCTTTCTTTCTTTCCTAGACACATTTTATTGTTTATTTTATGTATGTATGGACATACATACCTAATGTTTTACCATTTTCCTTTTTCACTTAATATATTATACATATCTTTCTTTGTCAGCACATATAGATCAACCTTATTACATTTCAGTGACTTCAGAATATTTCATTGTAAAGAAGTATAAATTTGAGTAACCTCTACTGATAAATGTTTATGGGAATTCCAATTTTTCATGAATATAATAAATGCACATTAAACATATATATATGTTAATATATACATATATTACTTTTGTCTCACTTGGACTGGTTCTTGTTTTAGTTTTAACATCTTTGGAACCTACATAACAAATATGGTTAATACTCTTAAAGATAAAGGGACAAACGATAGAAAAAAGATCTTGACAAAAAAAATAGAAATAGCCATTAAGTATATGAACAGATTCTCAGTTCATATCTATAATTTCAAACTAAAATGGCAATTGCACTTTTCACCAATCAAATGTATAAATTAAAAGATGTATGGAATTCAGTTTGCATACTGACTGACAACTGGGGTGAAAACTGGACAATATGCTAGACTCAATGAGAATTTGAAATGTCCATGCCGTTTGATCCAGAAATTGAAAAGAAATTTGTCCTACAGAAATACCTAGAAAATTACAAAAAGATAGACACACAAATCCACACATGGAGGGAAAGGATACAGAGTAATTTCTAATTGCAAAATTGTTTGACATTGTGAAAATTTGGGAACAATGTAAATACAGATCAATAAGGAAATGATTTAAAGGAATACTATGATTTTTTAAAAGGAATAAAGGCAATTGTTTATACTCGAAATATATTCAAGATGTATTAAGTGGATAAAGGAAATGGCAATATATTATAATGGTATAATCCCATTCTTACAAACTGATATCTATGAAGATATATATACTGCTCAGCAGGTAAAGAATCATCTCCTGCACTGCAAAATGCAGGAGACACAAGAGATGTGGGTTCAATCCTGGGGCTGGGAAGATCCCCCTGAAGGAGGAAACAGCAACACACTCCAAATTCTTGCCTGAAAATCCCAAAGACAGAGGAATCTGATGGGCTACAGTCCAAAGGGTCACAAAGAGTCAGACACGACTGAGCGACTAAGCATGCACCCACTTATTTTTTGTGTATTAGGAATAAAATAAGTCGGAAGAAAATATTCCAAAGTCTTAACAGTAATTATATGTGGGAAACTGTTATATGATATAAGAAAATGTTTGCATCGCTGTGTCCTGAATCAAAAACATTGAGGAAGACCATACAAAGAGAAGGCAGAGGAACCAGAGATCAAATTGCCAATATCTGTTGGAACATAGAAAAAGAAAGAGAATTCCATAAAAACATCTACTTCTGCTTTATTGACTATGCTAAAGCCCTTGACTGCATGGATCACAATAAACTGAAGAAAATTCTGAAAGAAATGGGAAAGCCAGACCACCTTACCTGCTTCCTGAGAAATCTGTATGCAGGGCAAGAAACAACTGTTAGAACAGGACATGGAACAACAAAGTGGTTCAAAATTGGGAAAGGAGTACATCAAAGTTGCATACTGTCAGCCTGATTCTTTAACTTATATGCAGAGTACATAATGCAAAGTTGACTTCCCTGGTGGTGGCTCAGACGGTAAAGCATCTGTCTACAATGCGGGAGACCTGGATTCAATCCCTGGGTTAGGAAGATCCCCTGGAGAAAGAAATGGCAATCCACTCCAGGACTATTGCCTGGAAAATCCCATGGACAGAGGAGCCTGGTAGGCTACAGCCCATGGGGTCACAAAGAGTTGGACATGACTGAGTGAATTCACTTCCTTTCTTTAATGCGAAATACCATGCTGGATGAAACACAAGCTGGAATCAAGTTTGCCAGTAAAAGTATCAATAACCTCGGATATGCAAATGACACCATCCATATGGCAGAAAGTGAAGAACTAAAGAGCCTCTTGATGAAAGTGAAAGAGGAGAGTGAAAAAGTTGATTTAAAACTCAACATTCAAAAAAGGAAGATCATGGCATCTGGTCCCATCACTTCATGGCAAATAGATGAGGTATCAATGGAAACTGTGACAGACTTTATTTTCTTGGGCTCCAACATCACTGCAGATGGTGACTGAAGCCATGAAAATAAAAGATGCTTGCTCCTTTGAAGAAAAGCTATGACCAACCTAGACACCATATTAAAAAGCAGAGACATTATTTGCCAACAAAAGCCCATCTAGCTAAAGTTATGGCTTTTCCAGTAGTCATGTATGGATACAAAAGTTGGACTATAAAGAAAACTGAGCACCAAACAATCGATGCTTTTGAACTGTGGTGTAGGAAAAGACTCTTGAGAGTTCCTTGGACTGCAAGGAGATCAAACTAGTCAATCCTAAAGGAAATCAGTCTTGAATATTCATTGGGAGGACTGATGTTGAAGCTGTGACTCCAATACTTTGGCCACCTAATGTGAAGAACTGACTCTTAGAAAAGACTGTGATGATGGGAAAGATTGAAGGCAGGAGGAGAAGGGGGTGACAGAGGACAAGATGGTTCGATGGCATCACTACTCAATGGACATGAGTTTGAACAAGTAAAGGGAGTTGGTGACGGACAGGGAAACCTGGTGTCCATGGGGTCGCAGAGAGTCAAATGACTAGGCGAGACTGAACTAAACAGATGCAAAGAGAATCTAGAGTTTAGAGATCATTCACAAAAATGGAAACATACATGTCCAGTGACTGACACAGCCAGTGGGGAAATAAAACTCAGTTTCCCCAAGTAAAGAAGGATGGTGTTTTAGTTGCAAAAGCAAGCTAACCATCTTCTGCCTCCACCCTATAAAGGCACTTTAAGTAAGACATCCTCAGTTCAGTTCAGTTCAGTCACTCACACGTCTAACCCTTTGCGACCCCATGGACTACAGCATGCCAGGCCTCGCTCTCCATTACCAACTCCTGGAGTTTACTCAGACTCACGTCCACTGAGTTGGTGGTGCCACCCAACCGTCTATCCTCTGTTGGCCCCTTCTCCTCCTGCCTACAATCAATCATTCCGAACATCAGGGTCTTTTCCAATGAGTCAGTTCTTCGCATCAGGTGGCCAAAGCGTTGGAGTCTCAGCTTCAACATCAGTCCTTCCAATGAATATTCAGGACTGATTTCCTCTAGGATGGACTGGTTGAATATCTTGTTGCAGTCCAAGGGACTCTCAAAAGTCTTCTCCAACATCACAGTTCAAAAGCATCAATTCTTCGGTGCTCAGTTTTCTTTATAGTCCAATTCTCACATCCATAATGACTAATGGAAAAACCATAGCCTTGACTAGATGGAACTTGTTGGGAAAGTAATGTCTCTGCTCTTTAATATGCTCTCTAGGATGGTCATAACTTTTCTTCCAAGGAAGAAGCGAATTTTAACTTCATAGCTGCAGTCACCATCTGCAGTGGTTTTGGAGCCCAAAATACAAAGTTTGTCACTATTTCCACTGTTTTCCCATCTATTTGCCATGAAGTGATGGGACCAGATGCCATAATCTTACTTTTCAGAATGTTGAGCCTTATGCCAACATTTTCACTCTCTTCTTTCACTTTCATCAAGATGCTCTTTAGTTCTTCAATTTCTGCCACAAGGGTGATGTCATCTGCATATCTGAGGTTATTGATATTTCTCCTGGCAATCTTGATTCCAGCTTGTGGTTCATCCAGCCAAGTGTTTCTCGTGATGTACTCTGCATATAAGCTAAATAAGCTGGGTGACAATATATAGCCCTGACTTACTCCTTTCCCTATTTGGAACCAGTCTTTGTTCCATGTCCGTTGTTCCATGTTGTTGCATCCTGACCTGCATACAGATATCTCAGAAGGCAGGTCAGGTGGTATGGTATTCCCATCTCTTTCAGAATTTTTCAGTTTATTGTGATCCACACAGTCAAAGTCTTTGGCATAGTCAATGAAGCAGAAATAGGTGTTTTACTGGAACTCTCCTGCTTTCTTGATGATCCAACAGATATTGTCAATTTTATCTCTGGTTCCTTTGCCTTTTCTAAAACCAACTTGAACATCTGGAATTTCACAGTTCATGTACTGTTGAAGTCTGGCTTGGAGAATTTTGAGCATTACTTTACTAGAGTGTGAGATGAGTGCAATTGTGCAGTAGTTTGAGCATTCTTTGGCATTGCCTTTCTTTGAGATTGGAATGAAAACTGACTTTTTCCAGTCCTGTGGCCACTGCTGAGTTTTTCAGATTTGCTGGCACCTTGAGTGCAGCACTTTCACAGCATCATCTTTTAGGATTTGAAATAGCTCAACTGGAATTCCATCACCTCCACTAGCTTTGTTTGTAGTGATGCTTCCTAAGGCCCACTCGACTTCACACTCCAGGATGTCTGGCTCTAGGTGAGTGATCACACTGTTGTGATTATCTGGTTCATGAAGATCTTTTTTGTAGAGTTCTTCTGTGTATTCTTGCCACCTCTTCTGAATATCTTCTGCTTCTCTTAGGTCCATACCATTTCTGTGCTTTATTGAGCCCATCTTTGCATGAAAAAGTCCCTTGGTATCTCTAATTTTCTTGAAGAGATCTCTAGAATAGAATTTCCCATTCTATTATTTCCCTCTATTTCTTTGCATTGATCACTGAGGAAGGCTTTCTTATCTCTCCTTGCTATTCTAGGAGCTCTGCATTCAAATGGGTATATCTTTCCTTTTCTCCTTTGCTTTTCACTTCTCATCTTTTCACAGCTATTTGTAAGTCTTTCTCAGACAGCCATTTTGCTTTTTGCATTTCTTTTTCTTGGGGATGGTCTTGATCACTGCCTCCTGTACAATGTCATGAACCTCCATCAATTTTTCATCAGGCACTCTGTCTATCATATATAATCCTCGAATCTATTTCTCACTTCTGCTGTATAATCGCAAGGGATTTGATTTAGGTCATACCTGAATGTTCTAGTGGTTTTCCCTACTTTCTTAAATTTAAGTCTGTATTTGGCAATAAGGAGTTCATGATCTGAGCCACAGTCAGCTCCTGGTCTTGTTTTTGCTGACTCTATAGAGCTTCTCCACCTTTGGCTCCAAAGAAGATAATCAATCTGATTTTGATATTGACCATCTGGTGATGCCCATGGGTAGAGTCATCTCCTATGTTGTTGGAAGAGGGTGTTTGCTATGACCAATGCATTCTCCTGGCAAAACTCTATTAGCCTTTGCCCTGCTTCATTCTGTACTCCAAGCCCAAACTTGCCTGTTACTCCAGGTATTTAGTGACTTCCTACTTTTACATTCCAGTCCTCTATAATGAAAAGGACATCTTTTTTGGATGTTAGTTCTAGAAACTCTTGTAGGTCTTCATAGAACAGTTCAACTTCAGCTTCTTCAGCATTACTGGTCACGGCATAGACTTGGATTATCGTGATATTGAATGGTTTGCCTTCAAAACAAACAGAGATCATCTATTGTTTTTGAGATTGCATCCAAGTAGTGCATCCTGTAACACATCCTGGGAAGTGTCATAAATGACCAGAATTAACATGATACAATCAATACAAATTCAGTCATCATTAAGAGTGCATTTAGTATATGCATTTACTGTTGCATTCTGCTTTCCAAGAACTCTGTCAAGAAAGCAAAACAACTATTCTTATTCATGTGAGGAAACTGAGATACCAAGTGGGCAAGCAAATTGTCCCAATGTCACACAGCTAGTTCAGTGGCAAAATCAGTGCTAGAATTCAAGACTCTGGACATCAAACCACATAGTCTCTTTGCTATTCATCTATGGGTCAATTTAACCACTAAGTTATTAGAGTTCTGGCTTCCTTCAAGTAATGAGGGGAGGTCCATTAGCAGAACTGGAGAGAAAGAACAGGCCTGTTATTTTATAATTTTTGAATAATCATCTTCATTTATCCTCCATATATGCAATCCCAGTTAAGAACTATGTAATGACAGATACACTGGGTTAGAAGAGGTCACTACCTCTCTGAGTTACCTAAGCCAAATTTCTTTTCATCAATAAGACTCATTTTCCTATAAAATTGGCAGTTTTCTGGTTTGAACATTTAGATTCTCTGGAATTCCTTTCAATCCACATATAGTAGAGTGGACTAACTTCTTTTCCAGATCTGACATTATGTTTTTCTACAAAACTTTCTGATTATTATTAATAATTAATAGTTATTACATGCTTACCATGTGTCAGGCATTATACTTAATACTTTACATGTACCATATCATTTCATTATCACAACAAATCTATGAGGTAAATACTATTATGATTCTCATTTGACTAATGAGGAGGCTGAGACACAGAGATTAAATGACCTGCTCAAGTTTACAGTTAGGAAGTGGCAGAGACAAGTTATGGATCAAGGTAGTTTGACTCAAGATCCTGTGGTTTGAACCACTGAGCACACTGCTGCTGCTAAGTCACTTCAGTCGTGTCCAACTCTGTGCAACCCCATGGACTGCAGCCCACCAGGCTCCTCCGTCCATGGGATTTTCCAGGCAAGAGTACTGGAGTGGGGTGCCATTGCCTTCTCCGGCTGAGCACACTAGAAAGGGCCATTTCTTCTATTCTTGTCATTTGACAGGGAAATTATAGGAGACATCTTGTTCAGACAGGATAGTGGTCCCATTTTTAACATCTGAATGCCTTTTCTGAATAATTATTTCAAAATAAAAATCAATTGATCTATTTTACATGGAATTAATATTTATGTTAATCTCTATGAGACAAATGTTACATAGACGAACTTTTTTGAAAGCACAGATATAATGTCAAGAAATTAAGATGGAAACTGAATTCCATGTCCCAAGCCAACCTTTAGCAACATTGATTTAGGGAAGTTTTGACAGCACCCTTGTCTTATCTATTGGTGTTTCTTCTTCTCCTCACAGACAGGACTCACTGTGTGCCATTTTGTAAGTTATTCACTGCACAAGGGAGCCTGGTGAAGAGCATGAGGGAGGGCTGAAATCCAGCTCCTATTCCTCTTGTCCTATGTGCCCTGGTTTCAAGCTACATCATCTCCCCAAAGGAAGTTTTCTCTTGTGTAACTGGGACTGTTAGGGGTATGATGGGTAAAGGAGAGTGTGAAAATGACTTTTTCTAATTCACAAAATTTTGCTGCATGGAGCAGCAGCCTCCCTATTGATAGACTATTAGAGAAAATTTTCAGAGATTTTATAGACTTGTTACACTATCTTACAGCTCAGGGTACTGCACTCTTCAGGGAGACAACTAGCTAATCTGAGAAATTACTTCCTACTTCCAGCACTAAATAAAGTGACAAGGAGAATGGTCCTCAGGCCTAAATATGAACATTGGTTAGACATGAGCCTAGACATAAACATTGCTTAGAAGTATTTGAAATACAAATGATATGATGTGACTGTAAAAGAAGATGTAATTACTTTAAATGAGTTCAAGGCTCCTAAATAGGAAAAATCACATACCACGAAATTGTGAGAAAGATTAAACCAATGAGTATTAAATAGCCCTGGAGGATTGCAGAGAAGCTTGAAAGCTAAAGATAGTTTACCAGAGTAAGCATTATCACAAAGAGGAATAGGGTGCTTTTGATAAAACACAAATGAACCTTTTGAATTCAGGTGAGATTCAAACAATGGCTTGTTTAAGGAATGATCCTTGAAAACTTATAAAAGGTATATACTTGAAGCCAATACACATTCACTAAAAACAACTGATGATAAATCAACTTTGTTTTTGCTTGTGTTATTAACAGGGTATCTATGCAAGAGAATAGAGTGTGAGACTTCAGTAAGCTTTCTCATTCTAATCTTTTATAGATAGAGGCTATAGTGGAATATGGCTGGCTCACAAATGACTCAGGGCCAACTATTAAAGGTGATGAGTAACTAAATAAAAGGCTGACATAAATATAAATTAAAAGCCTCATCCTTTTCCCATTCACTGATTTATCAATGGTCTAAGTGAGGAGTGGGAAGATATACTGGTATAATTTGCAATTTGGGATATGGCAAGAGGAAGCAAATGACTCAGTTTTTTTAGAACAGCCTTGATTTCAGATATCATCTTCCAAGACACCAGCAAAATGGTCAAAATGTCCAAGAAATTCCAAAATTTTGGTAACCAGAATATATCCACCAGACTTCCTTTTTACAACTGAACATAGCACAAAATCCGTTTGTAGACTGTTTGTGCCAATTCAGAATTAGGAAAATACCATTATTAGTAAGGGAAATGATCATGTCACCAGTTACGTGTCATGCTGTGCTTAGTCTCTCAGTCGTGTCTGACTCTTTGCAACCCCATGGACTGTAGCCTGACAAGCTCCTCTGTCCATGGGGATTCACCAGGTAAGAATACTGCAGTGAGTTACCATGCCTTCCTCCAGGGGATCTCCCAACCCAGGGAGGTCTCCCACATTGCAGGTGGGTTCTTTACCATCTGAGCCACCAGGGAAGTGCAAAGAAGCCCATCACCAGTTATATGGAAGGACAAATCAGAGGAGCAAGAGTGCCAGCAGGAAAGCTGACTTTCCTAGTAGTGATCGGGAAATGTTAGGTGGAATGGAAAGCTACTTGTATTGAATTTTCTCCATTGCTTTTGTTTCTCAAGTTTCCCACCCTTTCTAGCTTGCAAAATCAGAGCTTACTTCATAATCGTGGAAATTTTACTTACATTTAAGGGCTTTATTTTAGTCATTGAGGCAGATATTGAGAAAGAAATCAAGGAAGAGTTCAGGTATTTGGTGCTGGTTAGAGTTGAAAAGGGTGATCTAAGTCATTCTCTGAAACTATGGAGAAAAATGGAATTAACACGGGCTTAAAGGGTCAGACAGGCCCTGTTTCACATTCCAACTTTGCCACTTGTTTAGCTATGCCACCTTGAGAAAGTTATTTAACCTCTCTAAGCCTTGATTTCATAATCTTAAAAAGACTAATTAGTGTAAAATGATAATGCTCATCTCACAGGACTGCTAAATATTCATAATGCATACAAAGTATATAATATGATACCTAGCACATATTAATAAATCAGCAACAGAACTCATTTATTTTCCTTATGAATTACCTTCTCCATCATAGTTTTATCTACTTAGTGTAAGGTCTCATTATTCATCTAGTTACTCAAAGTAAAAGACTTGGATATTATCTTTAATTCCTCCATCTCTCTCATCACTACCTTTCTCACTGATAAATACACACACACACACGCTAAATTACTTAGCTCTTAAGCTATGTATGCAATTTCTACCTCTTGAATATTTCTCAGATCTATTCAAGTCTCTTCATTCCAGTTGATATTATGAATCAGTTGAGTCATTCCTTATTTCCAGTCACCATAACTTTCATCTGTATATTGCCATTGCCTTTTAACTAGTATCTTTATTTCTAGCTTTCTCCCATTCTAATCTATTTTCATTTCAAACATGAATAGCACAGGAAACTCTACTCAGTGATCTGTGGTGATGTAAATGGGAAGGAGATCTAAAAAAGAGTGTATATATGTATAACTGGCTCACTTTTTTGTACAGCAGAAACTAATACATCATAAATCAACTATACTCCAATAAAAATTAATTAAAAAGTGACTTTTCCAATATACAAAGTTTGTCATACCACTCATCCACTTAGAACATGTCAATGGCCTCCCATTACTTTATGACAAAGATCAGTCTGTTTAAACCAGCTCTCAAGAACCTGGCATCACAAACTCCTACTGTTCTTTCAGAAGTGTCAACTTTCATGTCCCTTCTTTTAAAAAGGTTTCCCTAATGCAGATCTTAGCTTAATCATCACATCCTCAGGAATCTTTTCCTAAATTCCCAAACCAGGTTGTCCCTTCCCCTTGTTATATGCTATGTGCTTCCAAGTCTCACAGTATTTCTTCTTTTCTGTACTTTGTGTGTAAATACCTATATATCACTTGCTATGGGCTAGGAACTATTCCAAGCACTTTAGATTATTATTCAATGCAATCCTCATAACAATCCAATGAAGTGGGTGCTATTTTTATTCCCATTTTTCAGATGAAGTACAAAGTACAAAGAAGTACAAAAAAAGTTATTTACATAAAGTCATATATCTGGTAAGCAGTAGAACTGGGGATTTGTAACCAGATAGTCTGGTCTTAAAATCCATGCTTTTAAAGCACTATATTATGTTGACACTCACTTTTAATAAATTACTTAATAACTTGTAATTATTCAATTATTTTAGACACTACGCTCCATGTCTGTGTGATTTACTATTGAAATTCCCAATGTGGATGCCAGAAATATGATCAACATTCAACAATTGATCATTAGATAAGTTGGTCAGTATTTATTGAATGAATATTAGGGAATAATAGTGCCTATTATCATCATTATCAAGTCTGGCCTAAAATATCATCTGCTTTGTCAAGATTCTCTTATCTCACACCTCACTCTGGACATATTTAGTTGTTTCTACCTTTTTGCTTTCAAATTTATTATGAATAATTAGTCTTATCCAAGGCCATGAGAAGTCTTTGAAGGCAGCAGATATTTAATTCATTTTTGGATCTCTAATATCCACATCAAGAATGCCTGGTATATAGTAGGTGCTTGATTAATGTTAAGAAATAGGGAAAACAGAAAAAAAGGCACTTAAGTAGATGATACATGATAGATAAATAGATTATTATATAACCAACAGAGAATCCAAAAATAAGCTTAAATCTAATGAGATAAAATTTAATTGTAATAACTATATAGTTCTGTTGAGGAGCCCAATAACTAATTGCATGAGATGGCAGGAAAATGGTGCTTTCCAGCAATACATACTAAAAGACTTGGTTTTAGTGAATAATGGTAAACTGCTTGTTAATCAACAATGTGCTATCGCTGGTAAATGCAATGTGACGTTAGGCCATTTCAAAGGAAACAGTGTCCAGAAAGAGAGTTGACACCTATATCTTATGTGTTAATCTGCCCATGAAAGAAAAGAAAGTGAAAGTGAAGTCACTCAGCTGTGTCCGACTCTTTGCAACCCCATGGACTGTAGCCAAGCTCCTTTGTCCATGGGATTTTCCAGGCCATACCAACATTATATGCTCAGTTCTGGGCCCCAATCTCTAAGAAGGAAGTTACATGATTAGGAGTGTCGCTATGGCTACAGTTCTTCATAAACATAAACTCATTTTTGGAAACAAATAACCATTCCTTCATTTGTTAACTTTTACAAGTTAAGATTGTCATATCCTTTCTTTTTCTGTATAATAGCAATAATAATAGCACTCCTCCATATAGGTGCTATGAGGACTAAATGAGATAATATTTGTGGAACACTTTTGCCCATGCCTGGCTGTCTGACTCTAAAGTTATTAAACACTACCTTCTATAACACAGATACATCACATTATTTGATTGTCACATCACATTCAATTGTCACAGCACATCTGTGAAATGCATCTTTTTATGGTCACTTTTGTTGTTATTGTTCAGTCGCTCAGTCATGTCCAACTCTTTGTGACCACCATGGACTGCAGCATGCCAGGCATCCCTGTCCTTCACCATCTCCCAGAGCTTGCTCAAACTCATGTCCATTGAGTCAGTGATGCCATTCAACCATCTTGTCCTCTGTCATCTCTTTCTCCTCCTGGCTTCAATTTTTCCCAGCATCAGGGTCTTTTCCAGTATGTTGGCTCTTTGCAGCAGATGGCCAAAGTATTGGAGCTTCAGCTTCAGCATCAGTCCTTCCAATGAATATTCAGGACTGATTTCCTTTAGGATTGACTGGTTTGATCTCCTTGCAGTCCAAGGGACTCTCAAGAGTCTTTTCCAACACCACAGCTCAAAAGCATCAGTTCTTCGGCACTCAGCCTTCTTTATGGTCCAACTCTCACATCCATACATGACTATTGGAAAAACCATAGCTTTGACTATACAGACCTTTTTTGGCAAAGTAATGTCTCTGCTTTTTAATATAATGCCTAGGTTCGTCATAGCTTTTCTTCTAAGGAGCAAGTGACTTTCAATTTCATGGCTGCAGTCACCATCATCTGCAGTGGTTTTGGAACCCAAGAAAATAAAATTTGTCACTGTTTCGTTTCCCCAGTAAAAATTGGTCATTTTATTGATGATAAAACTGAGGATCAAAAAACACAAGAACACTCTAGTAAGTGACATTAAGTGATAGCTCTGAAATTCAAACCCAGTTCCAGAGTCCATGGCCTTTCCACTAAACCACACTGTCACCCTGGCAGATATATAAATTGTCATTTAGAAATCCATTATGAAGGAGATAGAGAACATGTGCACCTATCCTTCATTCTCCAACTGAAAAAAAAATTACAGCTCTATAAAGAATTACTGACTTCTGTGAGTGAACAGCATATCTATTGAGCAACTAGGAAGTCTCTTGCTTTTTGAGCATATGGGAAGATTACTTTTGGTCTCTAGCCACAGGTTTTCACAGAGTATTTTTTCAACAGTTAAACTGCTCTAGGCCTTTGTTCCAGGAATCATACACACACACACACACACACTTACACACACACATAAGCCCCTTCACCTTCCCCTCACTGGAAGTCCTGTTTCTCAACAGGTCACTACTTAAGTTTTGGAAATGTAAATCAGTCTTGAGGAATCCTCGGGCCAAAGGAGGTTTTTCACTGATTAAGTGTTATTCAAGTCACTGCTAGTCTACACCGTTTAATATATAACATCATTGATGTTAAGTCCATAAAAGCTAGAGACTTCATTTATCCATCCTTTTATTTACTCAACAAATATTAATAATAATAGCTAATACAGATAGCACCTACTAAGTTCCTTTTCACCATTTTATGGACTTTGCACCTATTAACTCATTTATTTCATATAACAACCCTATGAGACAGGTACTATTATTATCTTTTTTTAAAGAGGACACTAATAGATGGAGAAATATACCATGTTCATGGATTGGAAGAATCAATATAGTGAAAATGAGTATACTACCCAAAGCAATTTACAGATTCAACGCAATCCCTATCAAGCTACCAACAGTATTCTTCACAGAGCTAGAACAAATAATTTCACAATTTGTATGGAAATACAAAAAACCTCGAATAGCCAAAGCGATCTTGAGAAAGAAGAATGGAACTGGAGGAATCAACCTACCTGACTTCAGGCTCTACTACAAAGCCACAGTTATCAAGACAGTATGGTACTGGCACAAAGACAGAAATATTGATCAATGGAATAAAATAGAAAGCCCAGAGATAAATCCACGCACATATGGACACCTTATCTTTGACAAAGGAGGCAAGAATATACAATGGATTAAAGACAATCTCTTTAACAAGTGGTGCTGGGAAATCTGGTCAACCACTTGTAAAAGAATGAAACTAGACCACTTTCTAACACCATACACAAAAATAAACTCAAAATGGATTAAAGATCTAAACGTAAGACCAGAAACTATAAAACTCCTAGAGGAGAACATAGGCAAAACACTCTCTGACATACATCACAGCAGGATTCTCTATGACCCACCTCCCAGAATATTGGAAATAAAAGCAAAAATAAACAAATGGGACCTAATTAACCTTAAAAGCTTCTGCACATCAAAGGAAACTATCAGCAAGGTGAAAAGACAGCCTTCAGAATGGGAGAAAATAATAGCAAATGAAGCAACTGACAAACAACTAATCTCAAAAATATACAAGCAACTCCTACAGCTCAACTCCAGAAAAATAAACGACCCAATCAAAAGATGGGCCAAAGAACTAAATAGACATTTCTCCAAAGAAGACATACAGATGGCTAACAAACACATGAAAAGATGCTCAACATCACTCATTATCAGAGAAATGCAAATCAAAACCACTATGAGGTACCATTTCACACCAGTCAGAATGGCTGTGATCCAAAAGTCTACAAATAATAAATGCTGGAGAGGGTGTGGAGAAAAGGGAACCCTCTTACACTGTTGGTGGGAATGCAAACTAGTACAGCCACTATGGAGAACAGTGTGGAGATTCCTTAAAAAACTGGAAATAGAACTACCTTATGATCCAGCAACCCCACTGCTGGGCATACACACTGAGGAAACCAGAAGGGAAAGAGACACGTGTACCCCAATGTTCATCGCAACACTGTTTATAATAGCCAGGACATGGAAGCAACCTAGATGTCCATCAGCAGATGAATGGATAAGAAAGCTGTGGTACATATACACAATGGAGTATTACTCAGCCATTAAAAAGAATACATTTGAATCAATTCTAATGAGGTGGATGAAACTGGAGCCTATTATACAGAGTGAAGTAAGCCAGAAGGAAAAACATAAATACAGTATACTAACGCATATATATGGAATTTAGAAAGATGGTAACAATAACCCAGTGTACGAGACAGCAAAAGAGACACTGATGTATAGAACAGTCTTATGGACTCTGTGGGAGAGGGAGAGGGTGGGAAGATTTGGGAGAATGGCATTGAAACATGTAAAATATCATGTAAGAAACGAGTTGCCAGTCCAGGTTCGATGCACGATACTGGATGCTTGGGGCTAGTGCACTGGGACGACCCAGAGGGATGGTATGGGGAGGGAGGAGGGAGGAGGGTTCAGGATGGGGAACACATGTATACCTGTGGTGGATTCATTTTGATATTTGGCAAAACTAATACAATTATGTAAAGTTTAAAAATAAAATAAAATTAGAAAAAAAAAGATAAAAACCTTAGGCATAAGAGAGGTTTATATAAATCATGTAAGGTCACACAGTTTAAAAAAATGATAGCTAGGATTAAAACACAGTCTGTCTGGCTTTAGCACATGTCTCTCTAAACTTCCCTAAATACATACTGAGCACTAGAATAGTTTAAGTGTTCAACTGACTCCAAAATAAATATTGAGCACCCAATATGTGCTTTACACAGTACTAATCACTATATTGAGGATAAAAGAAACAGACACTGTCTTTGCCTTCAAAGATCCTGCAGACTATCAAAGGAGAAAAAAATGAACACATGTAAAACAACATATAAAGACATGGTCACTAGAGTACTGGATAATACTGACTGCGAATAGTCTCTCCTAATATCTCTATAAACCCTTGAATTGTACCAGAAATTCAATATTTTATCATCCAAACTGTACCACCCAAACCACATGTCAACCCTTTCTCCCACATCTGAAGTGGCATAGAACTTTGGTGACACATACGTGCTCAAATACATCAATAACCTTATTTTGACTAATTTTGAGATAAATTCACAAATCATTTCCTGGACTGACCCTGGTGAGACTCTCATAAGGAAATATAAAGCATAGTATTGCTATTTGGCCTGAATGAGCACCAGGAAATACCAAGGGCTTTTTGAAACTGATGTTTTTCTTCTACTTTCACTTGGCATTCTGTGTAATTCATATAAGCCAGAGCCTACAATAACAGAAGGATTGTGACACACAAGGCAAGACTAGGTATGGGTGTGTAAACTTTATCATAAATTACACCATTTATCTATCAGGAAATGGTGTCAGAAGATAACTTAATTAAAATGCAGAATTGTTTCCAAAACTATACATTTAAAATATTTTCCCTTTTAAATGTTTAAAACTAAAATACTTTGATGGTATTTATAACTACTGAGCATTTTGCTAAGTATTCTATATTTTAAGAGTTTATTATCAACTATTTCAGGGTTTGGTGATCTACAGGCACTGCTTGTTTTATACATAAAGGTTCATTGGAATACAGCCACACTCATTTTTTTACATATTGTCTCTGACTGCTTTTGTGCTGCACTAGTGGTGTTTAGTATTTGAAACAGAGACAGAACAGCCCAAAATATTCAAAGCCTAAAATATTAATTGTTGAGCCCTATACAGAAAAAGTTTGCCAGCTACAGAACTATTTCATTGAAAGTGTTATTATAAATCTAATAGTAACAAGAATTAAAGGCAGAAAAAGCACTGAAAATTTATCAGGATATATATATACACACACACACATATATATACTGACAGCTCATTTTTATTAAATAAATTTATTTGAGGGTTAAGTCCTATAATATTGAACTGGGCAAACATTACAAAATGTGTCCATAGATATTCAATTTTATTTTTTTTAATATTATTGTACACTTAGGGAAAAAGTCTCAAATATTTTGAACACAGTTATTTAAATCAATCTGAGTCCTACTCTGATTCTGGGCAGTGCTCACACATACACATTTACAGAATTACTCATGTACATGTGAATTTTATGATCTGCTTTCTTCATTTAACATTATTGCACAAATTCAAAGGATGTCAGTGCTTAGAGGTACTCATAGATTCTTGAGTTCAACCCAACCCCACTCCCACTCCAGTGTCACAATGAGGACAGTGAGGCTCAGAGAGGGGAAGGGACTTGCCCAAGACCTAACTGTAACAGACTGAAGTGAACTCCATGTTTCCACTGCAATTACCTCAACTCTGTTTTTTATATATATATTCCTTATACTGATAGATCATTTGAATTTAGACTTTAATGAAATTTCTTGCTTAATCATTCTCTTACTTTTGTAACACACTTGGTTTCCAGATGAGAAAAATAAAAGACCCAGAAAGGCAAAGTATCTTGTCCAAGATCTCACAATAAATTAGAGGTAGAATTGGGACTAATTGCTTATCTATCATCTGCAGAAAATGACAAAAGGTGACATTTGGTCCAAGCCTGCTGAGAAGAAACTAGTGGCACTCTGAGACCCATCATGTTCACAAATGAGTGTCCATTTTTCATGTGATATTAAGAAAACTATAGATTGTACTACTCAACCTGTCTTCTTGCCTCCTTGTGGGCAGAGTAAGTGAGGAACAGGTAGTTCCCAGGCAGGCATGAGTGAAACAGACAAACGGAAGGCCTGATGACTATAGGAATCATGAGATGGTACAGGATTACTATTGCTCCATGTTTTTTCTAAAGTCAGGGCATCTCTCATAGCTCAGTTGGTAAAGAATCTGCCTGCAGTGCAGGAGACCCTGGTTCGATTCCTGAGTCGGGAAGATCCCCTGGTTAATGGAAAGGCTACCCACTCCAGTATTCTGGCCTGGAGAATTCCATGGACCGTATAGTCCATGGGATTGCAGAGAGTTGGACATGACCGACCGAGTGACTTTCACTTTCACTTTCCCTAAAGCCAGGGATCCAGACAGTAAGAGAGAAAAAACTGGGTAGTTGAAGAGTTTCTGACATATTGGCTTTGGCTTTGTGACTTGGAACAAGTCTGGCCTTTCACTTTGTGCTCTGTCAGATCTGAATTCCCCAGTATTTCTCCCCATCTCACCCCATCTCTCCCTCTCTCTTTCATTCTCTCTCTCACATACAGACACACACACACTATCTATGCTTTCCAGAAGAGCCTACTCTTTACACAGTTACCCCTTGCCCCATCTTCTCCTGGATAACTCTGATCATTTTTCAATGTCAGCTTTAGTCTTCTTGCTCATGAAACCTTCCAAGATTCCTGCAGCTAAAAATAAGTTCTACCTCATGTGAAGCCTCATAGCTCTTTCTTCTATAATTCTTTATCCTTCAGCCCTATATTTCTAAGATTGTATCTTATACATGTGCATGTGTGCTCAGTCACTTCATTCATGTCTAACTTTTTGTGGCTCTATGGATTGTAGCCCACCAAACCCCTCTGTCCATGGGATTCTCCAAGCAAGAATACTGGAGTGGGTTGCCGTGCCCTCCTCCAGGGGATCTTCCCAATCCAGGGATCTAACCTGTGTCTCCTGCATCTCCTGCATTGCAGGCAGATTCTTTACTGCTGAGCCACTGGGGAAGCCCCTGTATTTTGTACAACTAGCTCTAAATGTTTATTGAAAAAAATAATGATAGTATTTCATCTTTACAAATACTGAGGTCATCAGTAGTACAAGGGTCATCATTCCCATCTGATAGATAACAAATTTGAGGTTTTGAGAGGCGAAAAGCCACATAGTTACTATGGGGCAGAGACTAGGCACAAGCCTAGTCTTTTATTTTTCTTTATCACTCTATCTGGAGATGAGCAGAAATAAGGTTTTTCTCTTCAGCAAAACCTTTGTCAAGATTATCCCAGAACTCTGAACACGCACTAGATCTCTTAAAATTTTGGAAATATGGCTTGGAACCCAAAACTTGGGTATGGACTCAGGGATTTTTCAAGCCAGGTTGTGTTTTCTTGTGATTATTTTTTTTACAGATAGTATCAGGGTTGCATGGCCTGAAACGACTCTCAAGGTTATCTAGGACAAGTTTGTAGATAGAAAAACTGTAAATTAAAACTGACAAAAAATGAAAGTTGTGAGAGTGTTAACTGACTCTCCTCTCTCTTCCTGCTACATGGAATAAAGCCTATATAACTACACTTCCAGGGGAAAATACCTTCAAACTTCCACATGAATTAATAGTTTCACTCCAAGAGATGGGAATACCAGACAACCTTACCTGCCTCCTGAGAAATCTGTATGCAGGTCAGGAAGCAACAGTTAGAACTGGACATGAAACAACTGACTGGTTCCAAATAGGGAAAGGAATACATCAAGGCTGTATATTGTCACCTGGATTATTTAACTTATATGCAGAGTTCATCATGTGAAATGCCAGGCTGGATGAAGCACAAACTGGAATCAAGATTGCCAGGAGAAATATTAATAACCTCAGATATGCAGATGACACCACCCTTATGACAGAAAGTGAAGAACTAAAGAGCCTCTTGATGAAAGTGAAAGAGGAAAGTGAAAAAGTTAGTTTAAAACTCAGCATTCAGAAAACTAGGATCATGGTATCCAGTCCCATCACTTCATGGCAAATAGATGGGGAAACAGTGAGAGACTTTATGTTTGGGGGCTCCAAAATCACTACAGATGGTGACTGAAGCCATGAAGTTAAAAGATGCTTGCTCCTTGGAAGAAAAGCTATGACCAACCTAAACAGAACATTAAAAAGCAGAGACATCACTTTGCCAATGAAGGTCCGTCTAGTCAAAGCTATGGTTTTTCTAGTAGTCATATATGGATATGAGAGTTGGACTATAAAAAAAAAAAAACCTGAGTGCCAAAGAATCGATGTTTTTGAACTGTGGTGTTGGAGAAGACACTTGAGAGTCCCTTGGACTACAAGGAGATCAAACTAGTCGATCCTAAAGGAAATTAGTGCTGGATATTCATTCAAAGGACTTATGCTGAAGCTGAAACTCTGATACTTTGGCCAGCGAAGAACTGACTCATTGGAAAAGACCATGATTCTGGGAAAGATTGAAAGCAGGAGGAGAAGAGGACGACAGAGGATGAGATGGTTGGATGGCATCACTGACTCCATGGATATGAGTTTGAGCAAGGTCTGGGAGTTGGTGATGGACAGGGAAGCCTGACGTGCGGCAGTCCATGGTGTTGCAAAGAATCGGACACAACTGAGTGACTGAACTGAACTGAACTGAAGCCTCTCATTCTGCTGCTTTGTTGCCCTAGGAAATAAGCCAAGCAGCACTAGTTTAACTGACAAGTTTAGAATGAACATTTTCTGATGAAGAACTATCAACCATTGAGAGGCCTTGTGGTCAGGAACTAAAAGCTATGCAATTGGCTTCCCAGGTACCTCTTTCTTCTGAGGCCTGTTTAGAATCAGAGCTGCATACTTGACAAAAACTAATTTTGCAGCTGTTAGAAGCCAGGACAGCTGTGAAAAGAGTGAGCTGGATTGGGTTCTGCCTCGCGTACCACTCTAAAACTCTGCCAATGCCAGTTTCTAGAACCTTTCCCACAAATGAAAGTACAAAGAGGAAAGAGTCATGTGTGCTTTTCGCAGGCCTGGCAGAGACTAGAAGCTTGGCACTTAGGTACTTCTTGTTTCAACATGTACCCTGAATACATTCAAAATGGAATGGCTAGAGGTTAAATATGAGGCACTGGGGTAGTTTGTTTTGTTTAAAGATCCACTTTTTTTGGCCATCAGTTCCCTAAATTGTATCTAAATTCAAATCACCAACACCTGTTCTCTTGGCAGCATGCAATTTGGGAGAGATTTGCAGTGTCCTTAGACATGTCTTTAAAATTTAATAATACCAGTTCCTGTATTTCCCATGCTATATGGACTCAGAATTGTCAGTGTATGTTTTCAGAAATGCAGACATGTAAATGGGTCAGAGAGGATGTGAAGCTGCCAGGAGTGGCAGAAGCCCAGTACTATATAAAAATGTGTGACCCTTTCCTAAAATTATTACAGTTTCATGATTTAGACTACAGATCATTAAGCCAATCTTAGGTCCTTCTAAATATAGGGTTCTTTGTGACTGCACAGGTCACACACTCATGAAGCCATCCTTACTTCCTGTTTATACAGAAACCAGAATGTGTGATTCTCACATTTAAAATGTCCCTTGACAGAAAACTTGACAGGCATAATGGTTAATAAACTATCATCTCCTATGTGATGATTATATTTTGGAATGTTGCAAGAAGAGAAAATACAAGTCTCTTAATGATGCTAAAGAACCATTCAGAGACTTTGCTAGTTGAGATGGTGACTTCCTAGAGACAGAGGAATTGATTAAATGACCTTTTATCAATCTTTTAAAATGACACTATTTCTGTGATCCTCGTTGACTTCTGTGATACTGACAAAGTCCAGAATCTCTTTTGAACATAATTAATAACCCATATTGGCTTCTTGCCACTTCACATTTATTCACTGGATCAGTGCATGACTGCTCCTCTCATCCCACACAGTTGGGTCAAAGCCTTCACTAGTTAATATTTATAAAAATACTTTGAAGATGAATCCTTGGTGAAGAGAAGAAACACTAGAGTTGGATAGAACAGAGAGTTTTGGGGTCTGGGCCTCCTCTCAAAATTACCTCTACCACACAATGCAATCTTTGACAGATTTTTTGTAGCTGAGTGGCTGTACTTTCCTTTGGGTGAAATAGCAAAAGCCAAGTAAAGAGACTATAACAACTGGTGAGGCTTTCCCCAGCTCTAATACTGAATGCCTTGGTTGCTTTAGAAGAGAAGTGTTGGCTGTCTTGTCTCTCTAGCCCATAGTACCTACCCTCTTCCTTCGCCACGCACACACCATACTCTGAAGATGGTTCTTAGTAGGGAAGTACTTCATATTATTAAGTGAAGTATACTCAGCAATACCTTGTCTGTGGGCTGGCATTTAGTCTTTGTCTACACACAGAAACTGGTTTGACTGAAACCTGAAAAAAACAAACAGACACAGATCAAAAATAATAATCACAGTAGTTTTACACATACCTTTGGTTTTGATGGCTAAATAATTGATTTAACTGATTCTGTTAGCATTTTCTATCTTATTATTCTGATGATGTGACGGCACTTACTAGAAGCAGTGGTTGTGGGGGAATTAAGAAGTTGATTCTGAGCTTATTTCCCCCAAAACTTCTGAGGGGACACTATCTTCTCCCCTGAAAGGAAGGAGAAGGGGACCTACACTTTTAATTCCATGTAAGGTATGACTGTGGATTACTCAGAATGCCCCTCTTTTCAATAGTACCCTAACAGCAGAGAGCTACAGCAGTGTAAGCTAGACTGGGCTCTGCTTGGGGCTCTAGTTTCAGCCCGAGCCTTGGACTGGGAATATGTCCACTCAACTCTGGCTTGTCTCCCTGACCTGCCTCCTGTGTGAACTGTAGGCCAGGTTAAACCAGGCCACCTCAGTACTTGTGTCATGGGGCAAAGGTGAGGAATCTTTGTTTCTTCAGCTCCTGGATTTTTAGCAATGTCTGGCTGCCTGCATACTCTTGAAATTCAGCTGCTAGCTGTACCTTAACCAAAACCAGTTGATGCTTTTAAAATAATCTGATTTCAGAAGCTCCTCGGGCATGGCTTAAGGTCTTGTTTTGCCTTTGGCCCTTGGCTCTGGGGCACTGGAGACCTGAATTGATTTCAAAGTCATGAGAGCCTAAATAGGCTACTAAAGGCTTCTAACTGGCAACTCACAGCCTAGTTCAACATGCACTTATGGGGCCAATTGCTCTGTGCCAAGGTCAGTACCAAGAACTAAAGGTACAAAATGGACTGGACCTAGTCCTTGCCCTTCAGGAGTTCACAGCCTATTTACAAAGCCAGAGGAGTAAACAGATTATTTCAATGTATTGTGATTAATGATAGGCAAGCAATGAGAACTTGATGTCTTGAAAGCACTGAGGAGAAGCACCCAACCCAGCCTAGAGGCATCAGGGAAGATTTCCTCAAGGAGAGTTCAACATGCAGGTTTCAAAGGAGCTAGTGAGAAAAAAAAGATGAGAAATATATATTAAAAAATGGACAGCAATAGCAATGGCAAAGGAGTGTCTAATAGCACTCTATGCTCAGGGAACCATGGAGAGTCAAGAAAATTAAAATTTAAAGTTCAAAGTTTAGAGTGGTAAGAAACGAGAGTAGAGAGGGAGATGGATGGGGAAGTAGTCATGGAGTATTGAATATCACATTATGGAGTTTAGCTTATATCCTAAAGGGGAAGGGAGTTAGGAGTTAGGAGTTCTAAGCTGAGAAGATTTGTCAAAGATCACTTGGAGTACACTGAATATATGAATGAATAAACACATACATCTATGTCACAACTTTACCTGAAAATGTGCAGTTTTCCCAGGAGCCCACAGAAGAAAGCCAGAATTCATTTGCTTGGTTCTCACCAGGCTTCTCTAATCTGTTTCTATTCTCAACTCACTCTGTTCTATAGCCACATAAAAGTCTGTCTTTTTACTCATTTAAAGCTCATGCTATTCCTTATTACTAATTGGTACCTTTATGCATCCCTTCTCTGGTGAATTCATATAATTCTTTGAGAATAAGGCCAATTAATATTTTCTCTAAGAAGCATTCCTTGAGTACTACTCTATTTTTCCTCTGTTTTCCTGTAGGACCCTACTCATGCTTTATAGCTTTTTTTAATTTTATTTTTTAACTTTACAATATTGTATTGGTTTTGCCATATATCAACATGAATCCGCCACAGGTATGCAAACTAGTACAGCCACTATGGAGAACAGTGTGGAGATTCCTTAAAAAAACTGGAAATAGAACTGCCTTATGACCCAGCAATCCCACTGATGGGCATACACACTGAGGAAACCAGAATTGAAAGAGATACATGTACCCCAACGTTCATCACAGCACTGTTTATAATAGCTTTATAGCTTTTAACACAAAGTGATGTAACATCGCTGTTTCCCTGAGTATTCCCCACTTGGCATGAGCTTCCTGAAAACAAAGAAGATGCCTTAATTATTTCTACATTCTCGACTTTACATAATTATCACTAAATAAATGTTGATTGAAAGAATGTAAAGATTAACCAGTTAAAATAGAAGGTTAGAAACAGACCTTTTTAATAACTTTGGCACTGAAACGATTTAATTGTGGGATGTAGCAGAAAAAGCACCAATCACCAAGGTGTAAGATGTGAGATAGGACTTGAGATTTCACTTCATGTCCTGATGTCTACTTACTGTAGTTGTCTTTTTCTATCTCTGTACCTTGGTAGTCCCAAGCTATGTATGTATCCCAACTGAATCCCTAAAAGTTTATCAATCTCTCTCCCAATCCAGATCCAATTCTCTAGGATTATATTATTCATATTATCTGCATTCCTGTATCTTAGAGATCTAAAGAGGATATGGCAAGGGGATATATAAAACACCTGGGTTGAGAAGAAAAAAAATGTAAAGTACTGTGATAAATGAACACTAGGAAAAGTATCTAAGAGATACTTTAGAAAGCCTCACTCAAAATGGAAAAAGCTTCCTCTCCCTTTCCATCACATCTAAAGAATGATGCACAGTGGCATTTAGAGTTGTGTTGAGTTGACTTTGCTTAGCTGCAGTAGCCCATGAAAGCCTATACAAAATAGTGCACAAAGTGAGTCTTGTAAATTAAATTCCAATAGGGTACATACTTATTCATTTGCAGCTTTCTAACATCAAGAGATCTGCTGATATACTCCAGTCTAAAAAAGCTAGATGTTTTCCTGGATTTGGTTGTGAAATCAAAGCCACAGTAACACAAGCCAGGCAAGAAAAAAGAAGGAATTAAACATATTAACAGGACCTTTCCTAGCTGCCTGGAAGTAAAGGGGAAAAGCTTAGTAACATTTGCAAAAGGATGACTAATAGAATGTGTTGCTATTTAATTTGCATATTTTTTTTATTTAATGTGAAAATGGAGTCCTGATTCTTTTCTGATTCCTTTATTACTACTTCCAAACTGTAACTCTAGCCCATTTGCCCTCCCAAGTTTGGACAATATTGGTTTGACTGAGCCCAGAGAAGTGAATGTCAGAGTTCCAGGACAGAGTGTGAAGATAAATAATAATGACAATTTAAAATGATAGTATTTGCATAGTGCTTTACTATGAAAAATCCCTTTTTTGCACAAATTATCTTAACTGATTCCTATAATAACTATGCTCAAGTGAACCTCAAGGCTTTTGCACCTGCTTTTCTTTTTGTTTGAATAGTTCTTCCCACTTATTAATATCTTTGCCTAGTTGTACTAATACTTCAGGTCTCAATGATTACTTTAAGGTAACTTTTCTTGACTTCATTGTTTATGTTAATCCTCTCTGTTACACACTCATGACAACTGGTATCTTTCTTTGTTTCTCTTACCATAATTGCAATTTTACATGAGTGGGCATGAGTATTTAATTATGATAGGTCTATAATATAAAGTTGTTGAGAAGTGGCTGCCTAGCCAGAGACTATGTTTATCAGCTCTCCTAACATCCTGGGGAAAGGAAAGGTTCGTATGACCAGTTCTTACTAATGCAATATGAACAGACATATGTCATTTCTGGGCCACAGAAGTTAAAAAGCAGGTATGCCTTCTTTATCTTCTCTTTGTACTCTTCCTGCCTAGAGTCTTCTGAGGCCCTAGGGCGGTGGTTTTTTAAGTTGACTGCAATGTTAGAATCACCTAGAAACTTAAAAATTTCTGATAGCCAAATCAATTAAATCTCTGTATGTGGACAGCCAGGCATCAGTACTTTCTAAGCTCCTTAGGATATTCTAGTGGGTAGTCAAAGCTGAGAACCACTGCCTAGGCATGGCTTCTGAATCACTGAAACACTGTGGAGAAATGCTCTCTGTTGAGTAAGAATATCTGTATTTCTCTCTTATGTGAACAAAAAGTAAGCTTATGTTGTTGGTGGTGAAAGCCACAGAAATTTGGGTAGTTTGTTATATCAGCTATTTTACTGTAGCTAATATATTCCTCATTGTATCTCTAGTGCCTAGCACAGAGCCAAAACACGGTATTATCTTTCTCACCTTCACACTGAAGCTCAAAGTGGTTAAATAAGTTACCCAAGTTTGCACAGCTAGAAAGCAGAAGGCTGATTTTGAGCCCAGGTCTCCTTGATTATAAAATGGATATTCTTCCCACTCTATTATGATATTCCATTTTGCAGATGAGGAAACCATAAGTTTTCAGAAACACAGGCACTAACTTTACTATCCTTTATAAGTAGCAATTAGTGATGGCCTCAGGGTGGTGGGGCTACTAGTACTTAATTAGTGGTAAAAGAACAAAAAGACACTGATGGGAGTTGGTAGAAGTTGGTAGGTGTTAGGACCCTTATCTGGATCTTAGGTTGCCTGTTTCAAGATCAAGCCTGAAACTTCAAGACCCTTTTTCATCAGATGAAAAAAATTAGAATATAGTATTTTGTGGTAAAAAAAAAAAAAAAGAAAAACAAATTTGCCCCTAGACCAAATTAAGATCTGCTTAAGGAAATGGCAGTCCACTCCAGGACTATTGCCTGGAAAATCCCATGGACAGAGGAGCCTGGTAGGCTACAGCCCATGGGGTTGCAAAGAGTCGGACACGACTGAGCGACTTCACTTTCACTTTAAATGATTTCATTGACTTCAGTTTCCCTGTATCTTCCAACTTTGTCTAACATCGCTTTCTAAAGACCATGTGCATCCTATCACCTCCATAGCTCAAAAATAAGTAATGACTTCCTTTCCCTCCCCATATTAATTCCACATCATTCTGCCCAAACCGCTACAAGACTCTCCATAAACTGTCCCTGTCGTATCCAGCCAACTTTTTCTGTCAGCCCTCCTCTACACAGACTTTTCTTAAGCAGAGTGCCCTTTTCACACTTTGTACCCCATCCATACCAACTTCAGCATTCCTTCAAACTTTTCTTTATGCTGAGGCTTGCTATCTACACCACTTTGCTCATGTTCCATAACTCCAAGAAGTCATTTTATACTACTCTGGTCCATATAGTATTTTTCTAGTTGCTATGTTTTGTGTGTTGATTCCATCTTCCTGAATGAGTTTGTCAACAACTTGGTTAGCCAGATACCATACCAAGTCTTCTTCATTTATGGAATTGTGGTCATTGATAATTTTTCTTTACAAAGGTAGTTAGCAAGGCACTCTTTAATACATGATCCCAGTTGACAGTTACACTCACCCTATGAAATATTTATATATTGATCCCCTATTTTACAAAATAATTACTGCAAGTCTGCTACCTGCCAGGCACTGTGCAAGGAAGTTATTTCTAGCCTCTGTTTATAGATGAAGAAACTGAAAACTTTTATAGAGACAGATAAATTCACACAGTTGAAAGACAACAGATCTAGGCCTCCTCAGGTTTATCATTATACATGAAAGGCTTTCTCTATCACATGTTAGATCTCCTCTATAGTAAGCATTCAGTATTTCTTAATTGAAATGAACTAAATTTTATTTTTATACATTTGGGGGAATTCAGTTCAATTCAGTAACTCAGTCACGTCCGACTCTTTGTGACCCCATGGACTGCAGCACGCCAAGCCTCCCTGTCCATCACCAACTCCTGGAGTTTACTCAAACTCATGTTCATTGAGTCAGTGATGCCATCCATCCATATCATCCTCTGTTGTCCCCTTCTCCTCCCACCTTCAATCTTTCCCAGCATCAGGGTCTTTTCAAATCAGTCAGCTCTTGGCATCACGTGGCCAAAGTATTGGAGTCTCAGCTTCTGCATCTGTCCTTGGAATGAATATTCAAGACTGATTTCCTTTAGGATTGACTGGTTGGATCACCTTGCTGTCCAAGGGACTCTCAAGAGTCTTCTCCAACACCACAGTTCAAGAGCATCAATTCTTCTGCACTCAGCTTTCTTTATAGTCCAACTCTCACATCCATACATGACTACTAGAAAAACCATAGCTTTGACTAGACGGAATTTTGTTGGCAAAGTAATGTCTGTGCTTTTTAATATGCTGTCTAGGTTGGTCATAATTTTTTTGGGGGGGAATTGATGGTATATTATTAGAAGCATTCGGAGAAGGCAATGGCACCCCACTCCAGTACTCTTGCCTAGAAAATCCCATGGACAGAGGAGCCTGGAAGGCTGCAGTCCATGGGGTCGCTGAGGATCGGACATGATTGAGTGACTTCACTTTCACTTTTCACTTTCATGCATTGGAGAAGGAAACAGCAACCCACTCCAGTGTTCTTGCCTGGAGCATCCCAGGGACGGGGGAGCCTGGTAGGCTGCCATCTATGGGGTCTCACAGAGTCAGACACGACTGAAGTGTCTTAGCAGCAGCAGTAGCATTAGGAGCATTAACAATATTGGACACCAATTGCTTGCTGGGTAGGAAAGATGTATACATAAAAATTAATAACATTGGTTATGCTCTGTTAAGTTCCAACTGAACGGCAGTTTCCCAGGCCTTCTGAAAAGGAGAAAAGCACTGTAGGAACTTTAGAAGGAATGTTCAAATCCTTGCCCTGTCACTTACTAACCATGAGAACTTATACTGAGGCTTGGAGAGAAAGAATAATCTGTACTTTGTAGAATTTTCATGAGGATTGAATAAAGTATGTATCTATAATGCCTGGAATGTTTCTCACATATCAATTCTTGTTTGGTTCTTGGGCATTATAGAGCATACTTTTGAGGGTCAGAGAAGATATAGACTCAAGTGAAGACAAATTCATTGAGCAAATTGCAATTGAGTTCCTCTTAAGTGTCAGGCTCAGTGCTAGGAGCTGGAGAAAGAACAGTGAACAAAGCAAACAATACTTTTATTTTTACAGAGTGTACAGGCAAAGGCTTTATGAAATATAAGCTATGTGCCTATAATATTTAATTCCATTGAGCCTCAGTTTGCTCAATGGAATGGTAGTCATTCCCCAACATACTATATCAGGAAGTTGTGAGAACCAGATTAGATGATGTACATGGAAGCATTCTTATGAACTGTAAATTATTGTACTAATAAGATTATTAGTATTTGTGTTCCTATTTGATAGCAAGAGGGGCTAAAAAACAAGTTGGTAGGTGTAGATACCAGAGAATACATTATCACAAAATCCTGACCAGACTAGCAAGAGTTGCTACTTATGCATACCAGAGTGCATATTGCCACAGAATCCTGATCAAGAGCCTGACCAGACTGGAGTGACTATGAGAAAGTCATCAACATCAAGGGCCAGCTGTGGGAGGTACCCAGGCACTTTGTACAGCCAGGGAGGTCTGGCTGTCTGTAATAGTGAAAGAGAAAGCCTTTGTCCTGGCATCTAGCCACTCTTTCTTCTACTCATGTTCCCACTTTCCCTGTCAGAAAGTCTATATCCCCATTGTCTTCCAAATTTTCCCCCTTTTCCCCACTCTAAGTGAATCTGCTCTATGGACAATATCTGGTCAATGAATTCATACCAATGGGTCAATGACTGAAAGGTCTTCATGGATGACCACTTCCAAGGAAAGGGACATTGAGTTAGGGGCTAAGTGTTAAGATAAAGAAATAGAATACTAATTGGTAAAATTCTGAGGAGTATCAATAAAGCTTGAGTTCCTCTGAAATCAGGGGGATAGAAGACTTAACAATAATAGAACCAGAAAATATAGGCACTAAAAGATTTCTCAAGTATGTTCACTAGAACATTACTCATTCATCTGTTCTTCTAGAAGAGAATGGAGAAGTGATGGCTAATATCCCTGGAAATCTTCAAAGCATAGGTCTTTCAGGAACCATTGTTAGGATTGCGGAAGGAGCACATAGAGAACCATCTTTAAATATCACTAGTAAGGTCCTCAGGCTGCATTAGTTGGCAAAAATGTATATTCTTTGCTTCTGTAAAAAAATATATTAATTTGATTGTTTTCCTGGAAACCCTCTTTGAAGGAAACTGTCACTTTTTCCAGAAGGAATATCCCAGGCACATGTTATTGAGAGCTACTATGCTCCTACAATGTGCTTTCTCCCTGGGAACATTTAACTGACCAAAGGATGGACATGTAACACAAGTTTTTACAATCAATTTTTATCTTGGTTTTTGTAGATTCAAAGCCAGCTTGGCTCTTAACTTTAATTGTAGAGATGTTATCAGTATCCATTTTCTCCAGGGTGGACTTAGAATGAAGAAAGTGGTTTATAGAGAGGAGGAGGAAGAGGAAACATGACAAAAGAAGCAAAGACAGTAAAAAGAAAAGAGACCTGATAGTACTGAGTCTCTTGTTCTAATTGCTTGAGGCCTAGAAGAGTCCTGGTTCTGTAAGACATCCTTATACACTTAATTATTAATATAAATAGTTCTGTATGTTAAGTTATTCAAATTCTCTTTTTTTCCTTATTGACCTTAACTAGGTTTCTATTATTTGCAAACATACTCCAAACTAGTAAAGCCTCATACTTATCAAAAGCAAAGGTAACTCATTAGTGAGCTTTTATATTTATACAATCCTACCACTGTATAGGCCTTTTTTGCTTTTATTTTTATTATGACTTAATCAAATTTTTAAAATTGTTTTTGTTTTTTTGATTTTGTTTGTTTGTTTAATTTAAATTTATTTATTTTAATTAGAGGCTAATTACAATATTGTATTGGTCTTGCCATACATCAACATGAATTCACCACGGGTGTACATGTTTTTTATGGTTTTTATTCTGCAATTTTCTGATGCAGTATATCACAGTGATTGATTTTCAGATACTGAAAAATACTTGCTTCTCTGGGATAAATTCCACTTGATCATGGTTGTATGATAATATTAATGTATTATTGGATTCAGATTACTGGCATATTATTGAGGATTTCTGCATCTATGTTTATTAGTGATATTGGGCTATAATTTTCTTTTTTGTGGTATCTCTGTTTGGTTTTGGTATCAAGGTGGTGGTGGCCTAATAGAATGAGTTGGGGAGTTTTCGTTCCTCTGCAATTTTTTGGAACAGTTTCAGAAGGATAGGTGCTAATTCTTCTCTAAATGTTTGATAGAATTCACTTTTGAATCCATCTGGTCCTAGGCTTTTGTTTGTTGGGAATTTTCAAATCACAGTTTCAATTTCAGTCCTTACGATCAGACTGCTCATATTTTCTATTTCTTCCTGGTTCAGTCTTGGGAAATTTTACCTTTCTAAGAATTTATCCCTTTCTTCCAGGTTGTCCATTTTATTGGTATACAGTTGCTTGTGGTAGTCTCTTATTATCCTTTGTATTTCTGTCGTGTCAGTTTTAACTTCTTTTTCATTTTTAATTTTATTGACCTGACTTCTCTCTCTTTTTGTTTTTTTTTGTTGAATTTAGCTAAAGGTTTATCAATTTTGTTTATCTTTTCAAAGAACCTTCAGTTTTTAGTTTCCTTGATCTTTGCTATTATTTTCTTTGTCTCTTTGTCATTTATTTCTGCTCTGGTGTTTATAATTTCTTTCCTTCCACTAACTTTAGGTTTTGCTTGTTCTTCTTTCTCTAGTTGCTTCAGGTGTAACGTTAGGTTGTTTATTTGAGATTTTCTTGTTTCTTGAGATAAGACTGTATTACTAAAAACTTCCCTCTTAGTATGGCTTTTGCTGTATCCCAGAAGTTTTGGATCATTGTGCTTTCATTTTAATTTGTCTCTAGGTATTTTTTATTTCCTCTTTGATTTCTTCAGTGATCCACTGATTTGTAGCACATTGTTTAATCTCCACATGCTTGTGTTTCTTAGTTCTCTTCTTGTAGTTTATTTATAATCAAATACTGTCGTGGTCAGACTAAGCCAAAGCCTTTGATTGTGTGGATCACAACAAACTGTGGAAAATTCTTAAAGAGATCAGAATACCAGACCAACTTAACTGCTTCCTGAGAAATCTGTATGAAGGTTAAGAAGCAACAGTTAGAAGAACTGGACATGGAACAACAGACTGGTTCCCACTTGGGAAAGGAGTATGTCAAGGCTGTATATTGTCACCCTGCTTATTTAACTTATATGCAGAGTCCATCATACAAAATGTCAAGCTGGATGAAGCACATGCTAGAATCAAGATTGCTGGGAGAAATATCAATAACTTCAGCTATGCAGATAACACCACACTTATGGCAGAAAATGAAGAACTAAAGAGCCTCTTAATGAAAGAGGAGAGTGAAAAAGTTGGTTTAAAACTCAATACTCAGAAAACTAAGATCATGGCATCCGGTCCCATCACTTCATGGCAAATAGATGGGGAAACAATAGAAACAGTGAGAAATTTTATTTTGGGGGGCTCCAAAATCACTGCAGATGGTGACTGCAGCCATGAAATTAAAAGACGCTTGCTCCTTGGAAGAAAAACTATAACCAACCCAGACAGCACATTAAAAAGCAGAGACCTTTCTTTGACAACAAAGGTCCATCTAGACAAAGCTATGGTCTTTCCAGTAATCATGTATGGATGTGAGAGGTGGACTACAAAAAAGCTTAGCACCAAAGAATTGATGCTTTTGAACTGTGGTGTTGGAGAAGACTCTTGAGAGTCCCTTGGACTGCAAGGCAATCCAACCAGTCAATCCTAAAAGAAATCAATCCTGAATATTCATTGGAAAGAATGATACTGAAGCTGAAACTCCAATACTTTGGCTACCTGATGTGAAGAGCTGACTCACTGGAAAAGACCCTGATGCTGGGAAAGAATGAAGGCCAGAGGAGAAGGGGACGATGGAGGATGAGATGGTTGAATGGCATCACCGACTCAATGGACATAGGTTTGGGTGGACTCCGGGAGTTGGTGATGGACAGGGAGCCCTGGTGTCCTGCAGTCCATGGGGTCGCAAAGAGATGGACACGGCTAAGCAACTGAACTGAACTGAACTGTTGTCAGAAAAGATGCTTGATATAATTTCAATCTTCTTAAATTTACCAAGGTGTTATTTATGGCCCAGTATGTGGTAAATCCAGGAGAATGTTCCATGTGCAATTTAGAAGAGTATATATTCTGCTGCCTTTGGATGGAATGCTCTATAAATATCTAACGTGTCATTTAAGGCCTGTGTTTCCTTATGGATTTTCTGGTGTATCCATCGATGAAAGTAGGGTATTTGTGTGTTACTGTCGATTTCTCTTTTTATATTATATTCTTATGTTGGGTGCATATATACTTATCTTCTTTTATTGATCCCTTGATTATTATGTATTTTCCTTCTTTGTCTCTTATAACAGTCTTTATTTTAAAATCTATTTCATCTGGTATGAGTATTGCTATGCCAGCATTTTTAGGTCTCCATTTACATGGAATACCTTTTTCCATCCCCCACATATGATTTTAATGACAGAACTTGTAGACCAGGTGCTACTTGAATAGTTAAGAAATCTATAGAGACTGAGGCACATAGCAAGGCTAAGGCTTATCAAGGGTCAATATCAGAGCTAGAGCAGATATAAAAGTGTTATGATTTTGGATTATTCATTAATTTCATTGTCCCAGCCCAAACTGAGGGGGCTTGGGTTTGCACTGGTGAAAAATGCCATAGAGATGGCAGAGTAAAAGCCAAAGATTTCCTCTAACCACCTGAGTGACAGAATCTATGAGCCTAAAGCTGTTAAAGCATGTGAGTATAGTCATTCTGAGTCCACAGTGGTTGACACATTCATTTTATGTGCCATGGCATACAGTAGTTAAGAGAGCATAATTTGTTGAGTCAGAAGATCTTTGAATCTTGTCTATATAACTTTCCAACTGTGTGGTTCTAAGCAAGAAACAAACTCTCTGAGCTCCAGTTCTCTCATTTGTGAAATGAGATGAAAAATACCTTCCTAGCTAAACTCACAGAGTTGTTAGGGTTAAGCATAGGAAAAAACTCTAAAAGTTCTAAATGCTAAACATGTCCTAATTGTTCTGACTTTTTAACAAAATAAAAGTTAATTCTACTAATGCTGAAAATAATATGTTTGGTTATTTTCTATTGAATATTTCTTGAGGGTATTCCTAGCACATAGTAGGTACTGAGAAAAAAGTCAGTTACTTATTAAGATTTTCTGGCATTTTATCAATGGGAAAAGGACCATACAGATGATATACAAATATCATTTAGTAGTCAGGATAACATAAGCAATGGTGCCAGGTTTCTAAACCTGACTCTATCCCTTGCTAGCTGTTTGATCTCAGATAAGTTGCTGTATTTCTCCAAGCTTTATTTTTCTTTTCTCATCTGTAAAATAAGAGTAATAATAGTAGTTTTCTCATAAGATTGTTGTGAGGATTAAATGATTTAATTCACATAAAGCTGTTAGAAGAATGGCTGAATACAGAGTAAGTGCTCTTAGTACTAAATGAATTAGTTCATGGAAGCTCTTTTAAAAGGATGGCTAGCACATAATACGGAGAAGACAATGGCACCCCACTCCAGTACTCTTGCCTGGAAAATCCGATGGGCGGAGGAGCCTGGTAGGCTGCAGGCCATGGGGTTGCAAAGAGTTGGACACGACTGAGCGACTTAACTTTCAGTTTTCACTTTCATGCATTGGAGAAGGAAATGGCAACCCACTCCAGTGTTCTTGCCTGGAGAATCCCAGGGACGGGGGAGCCTGGTGGGCTACTGTCTATGGGGTCGCACAGAGTCGGACACGACTGAAGCGACTTAGCAGCAGCAGCAGCACATAATAAGTATAATAAATATTAGTGATATTATAGTCCATTCCATAGACTTCTCTCTGGTGAAGAGAGCCACAACCCAGTTGTTACTAAATGAGGCCCTTTTGTTTCAATTTGAACACACAATCCAAATGCTCTTGCAATGCTATATTCTTTTTTTTTTTTTTTTTTTCAATGCTATATTCTTCTAGGCGTATATTCCTGTCCTGGTTTACTATCTGTGATAGGGGGTGCTTTTAACAGCTTTTCAGACAAGTTTTCCAGGCACTGCCATAGCACATGCAATTGCATTTTGGCCAGCATTGGAAAGCAGGTGACTAAGGAATGATAATGTTGGATAGGAGACAAAGGACATATTGCTTGCTGATAAGCTAGTATTTGATCTTTGTTTTTGAATTTGCTTTAGTCCCAGGTTTAGGTTGGTTCACAAAGGAAAACAACTAGAATTGGTATAGTTTGCAATTCTATGAGAATGTAATCTGTTTTGGTCTGTTGGAAAATAGTTTGCTCTTCTTTTTGGCTTTGATCATAATAATTCATGATTTCAGTATACACAAACCTGAATCAGCTATCTAAATAAAGTAATAAAATTTCAACTGACAAATATCAGAACACTATTTGTGATTCATTCAGCAAAGTATAAGAATTTCTACTAATAACTCTACTTTCCAAGGTAAAAGATAATGATACCCCTTCCTTTCATTTTTTTTATTGATTTGCATTTAAACTCAGCTAAAAAATAAAGAAACTGTTGATGTTCACAGATTGATTCATGATGGTCTAAGGAGTTAACTTCCCTGGTCAAGGGTAGAACTTAACTGGTTAGGACATTTTCTCAGGGACTTGTGAGATAATTCACACTTCTCTAAAAGGGAAGCATGTTGCAGAAGGCAGTAGCAAAGGACTGTAGAACTCTTATCTATAACACAACCTCAGCTCTACCCCCTTGGGTCTTCACTCTCACTCATGCCCCAAAGAATCTGCCAGGAAAGTGGACTCCAGAGAATTTGTCCCAATTTCAAGATAGAGCTAGTCCAACTCTAACCAAAGTTTTCAGTTAGCTACAAATAGTGTGTGTCTCTGGGAAAAGGGGATCACTTGTTTATCACTAAAAATTCTGGTGTGGAAGAAAGAACTCTGACAAAGGAGAATGCTGTTCCCACATTTCTCTGCATTTGGATAGCTGAATGATCTTTGACCAGGTCACTTCAAGTTCAGAGGGTAGACTCCTTTTCTAATTAACAGAGTTAATTGTGCATGCTCTGCTTAACTCCAAAAGTTTCTATGAAAACTGGGGTATTATATGCATATATTTTTGTGAATCATATTTTCCTATATAAAACTCACTGCTGTCAAGGCTTGAAGCTGCAGAGATACCATGAAGATAGGGTAAAGACACCCCTCTTTTGTTAACTACAGAAATAACATGAATATGATACCTGTTATTCAGTGGTCCATCTTTTCTAGCTTTAATCTCTATATGGAAGCTCTGCTACTGTGAAAGATAGCAATGACCTCAAGCACATCTTTTGGTCTTACTCCAATTTCCCCAGAACATTCCATTCTTAAAGGCCTATAGGTGATACACATTCCCTGATTGATTGTCGTTTTTCCCTTTTGGCAGCTATTGATTCCCACCTCCTTACCAGGTAAAGCAAAAATAAATTTGAGCCAAGATTCCCTGTATATTGCCATCTACAAATGTGTTTTCTACAATAAAAGTTGTCAAGGACATTTCTAGAGTAGAATAAGATCAGGCCTTTTTTCTGGAGAAGGGTGAGATGTGAGTAGGAAGAAAGAAAGATCTAGCTGAAATGATTTCCAACTGTTGACCTCTGCCTCACATATTTTGAAACCTTTTAAATATGGAGTTTAAACTTTGAATCCCAAATGTTGTCCCTGGCACTTGAACTTGGGGTCAAACATCCTTAGGCATTTTGAAAAGTAAACAGAAGTATACAGATGATACCAGTAATTAACTGTTGCCTAATGCATGAGAGGCAATATGACATTCTGTTTTGTGTCATAGAGAGTAGGCTTCAAGTTCTAGGTCTGCCTAAATATAGTCATCTTTAAAATGGGAATAATAACAGCAGTGTATCTCTTGAAGAGCTCTTGTAAGCACATAATGGACAGATTATTATAATAATCCTTATTGCATACTCTCTTTGAGTTTTTTATTGTTGTTTTCACAGAAAACTGTGAAGAATAAAATTATTATCTCCATTCTAGAAAAAAGTAAAAGGAGGCCCAAACTGGAAGATTACCAGAGGTCACATAGCACATAAATAGGAGTAGAAAGTATTTTTATTCTTCATCAAATGTTGCTATGAAACCTATTATGAAATGTCTTGCTCTACCATAGATTCAGTACTGTCCCAGCTCATCTAATGTTTGACCTGCCTAGTACGGATAGATAGGGCACCTCTCCAGATTATCAGAGAGGCCACTGAGGCATAGTGGTAAAAGGTCAGTTGCTTTGTGATAGAACATCTAAATTCATAGCTGTACTGGCCCTACCTGTTATCAGCTGACTTTGGAAAAATTACTTAATATTTCTGAGCCTCAGTTTCCTCTTCTACAAAATAGAATTAACTCCTAGTCACCTGGTTTATTATACAAAAGTGATTAAAAATGTCTTGTAAAGCCAGTGGATTTCTACAGAATTATTATTATTAGCAGTTAAATAGCAGATGTGTGGGAAAAATCTCTCTCTTTCTATGCTACTTCTGTAATCTGCATGCATTTAAAATTTTATACCTATATTTTGGCTAAACAGAACATCTAGAGCTCTTAGTCGTAGTGCCTGGTAGAGTGCCTGGCACACAGTAAGAGTTCCACACATTTGTTGAAAAATTAATGAATGGGAATGTACAAGAAGTGGGATACTGCCTGGTGGAGGAAGAAATTTTTATATCAGATATATTTATATAATATGTCAGGCTGTGATAAGTGTTTTAAAAGTGAAATAATAGAGTTATATAAATTAATTATGATTAATAAATCCAAAAATGCTTCCCATAAAGCTCAAGATTTGAGCTGTGCTTTGAAAGTTAAGTTGGATTTAGTCATGAGAGAAGCAAAGGAATAACATTTTTGTAAAAGCCAACAGCATAACCCAACATAGGCTAGCCTGAGAGTATAGGGTATTTTCAGAGAGAGCCCAGGATGTCTGATATGGCTGAAGAGGTGGGTGAATGGCAGGAGAATGAGATGGGAGAAGGTACAGCAGAGAGAGATTAGGACCTAACTGTGATAAATTTTAAAGGCTAGGCTATGAAACTTGGACTTGAACCTGCAGGTCAGAGTTTGCAAATTGGCAGTCCACAAACTAAATTTTGTCCACAGACATGTTTTTTTTGGCTGGAAAACATTTGGCCTAGATGGTGTTTTTAAACCAATTGAATTAGTTGCCAACTTTTTTAAAAATCAAGGAGATTTTACATTAAAGTCTGGAATGCTATTCTTAAACTAATGGAACATCTGGAATACTGAGGTTTCATTCCTGGTTGGCAACAATCAGTTGGAGTTGAGTGGAGGCTGCCTCCTTGAGTTGGGGAATATTTTTTTTAGTTGGCCACACTTTCCACCACCACAACCTTTTCTCTCTCTAATACCAGGCTCTCTTCACTCACTTTTGTTTAAAGAGGCTTTCAGGTCTGAAACCCCTCGTACAGGCCATTAAAGTTTATAGAGAAGAGAAGCAATGCTATCAGAGTTATTTTTTAATAAAGAACCTTCTGACTTTGATTCTATTGAAGATAGCCTTGAAGAAGGTGGTCAGGGGAAAAGTTAGGGCTGGAGCTGTGGGGAAGGGTAAGAAGGAAGCATCACCATTTAGAGAGGAAGAAGAAAATATGAGATGAGAAAGTAGTCTCTTATAACTGTCTAAATGGAGGAAATAGCAAACATCTACAAATCAGCAGAAGGAAAAACTCTGAGCATTTATTCATAAGCCCCACTCTTTCCAGCCCAACTCAAATATAGATATTTAAATGATTTTTCATTCTTGTTTTAGACTGTGAATAAGCTCCTCAAAGACACAGTCCACAGTATCCCATTTATCAGGGAATCCCAAGTGCCTAGCACAGGGCTTGCCAAGCAGTAAATGTTTAATACCCCTTCAATGCATGAATTGGAGAAATTCTCTACTTGTAGGTGGAGAAAAGGCTTACTGCATGCCTAAGTATGCTGAAACCACAAGGGTTTTGCAAACCCCCAAAGCCAAACTCTCTTTGGAAATAGGATTCTATTTCAGTGGAAATAGATATCATCCATTTATTCAACATATAACTATTAAGTAATGACTATGTGCCATGCCAGACCGAGTCCTAAGGATTGGATGATGAACAGAATCAACAAGGTCCCTGCTATCAGGAAACAAACTTATAGTCTAGTGAGGAAAATAGATATTAAACAACTGAATGCACAATTAACATAATTGTATTTGCCTGAAGAACGATGGACAGAGGTTTGTAATATTTTACAGGAGGTGGTGAACAAAAAGAATCCCAGAGAAAAAGAAAAGCAAGAAGGCAGAGTGGTTATTTGAGGAGGCTTTATGAATACCAGAATAACGAAGAGAAGCAAAAAGTGAGGGAGAGAGAGAAAAGTACATCCAATTAAATGCAAAGCTTCAAAAAATAGTTAGAAGAGACAAGGCCTTCTTCAATGAGCAGTGCTTAATAATAGAAAAAAACAACAAAAGGGCAAAAACTAGATATCTCTTCAGGAAAATTGGAAACATCAAGGGAGATTTCCTCCCAAAGATGGGCAAAATAAAGGATAAAAATGGTAGAGACCTAGTAGATGCTGAAGAGATCAAGAAGAGACAGAAAGAATACATAGATGAACTGTATAAAAAGGATCTTAATGAATGGGATTAGTATGATGGTGTGGTTAGTCACCCAGAGACAGACATTCTGGAGGGTGAAGTCAAGCGGGACTTGAGAAGCACTGCCGTTAATAAAGCTAGTGGATGAGATGAAATTCCAGCAAAACTATTTAAATCTCTAAAGGAGGAAGCCATCAAAGTTTTGCATTCATTATTTCAACAAATCTGGAAGACTCAGCAGTGACCACAGGACAAGAAAAGGTCAATCCTCATCCCAATTCCAAAAAAGGTAGGACCAAAGAATGTGCTAATCATAGGACAATTGAACTCACCTCCCATGCTAGTAAGGTCATGCTTAAAATCTTGCATGCTAGATTTCAGCATTATGTAAACCAAGAACTTCCAGATGTCCGAGCTAGGCTTCAAAAGGAAGAGGAACTAGAGATCAAATTGCCAACATTCACTGGATTATAGTGAAAGCAAGGGAATTTCAGAAAAACATCTATCTCTATTTCATTGACTACACTAAAGCCTTGACTATGTAGATCATGACAAACTGTGGAAGGCTCTTGCTGCTAAGTCACTTCAGTCGTGTCTGACTCTGTGCGATCCCATAGACGGCAGCCCACCAGGCTCTCCCGTCCCTGAGATTCTCCAGGCAAGAACACTGGAGTGGGTTGCCATTTCCTTCTCCAATGCAGGAAAGTGAAAAGTGAAAGTGAAGTCGCTCAGTCATGTCCGACCCTCAGTGACATGGACTGCAGCCTTCCAGGGTCCTCCATCCATGGGATTTTCCTGGCAAGAGTACCAGAGTGGGGTGCCATTGCCTTCTCCAGTGCAAGGCTCTTAGAGAGATGGAAAACCAGACCATCTTACCTTTTTCCTGAGAAACCTGTATGCAAGTTCAAGAAGCAACAGTTAGAACCTGTATGGAACAACTGATTGGTTCAAGATGGAGAAAGGAGTACAGCTGTTTGCTGTCACCCTGTTTGTTTAACCTATACACTGAGCACATCATGAGAAATTGCTGGGCTGGATGAGTTACAAGCCAGAATTGAGATTGGTGGGAGAAACATGAACAGCCTCAGATAAGTGGATGATACCACTCTAATGGCAGAAAGCAAAGAGGAACTAAAGAGCTTCTTGACAAGGGTGAAGGAGGAGAGTGAAAGAGCCGGCTTAAGACTAAATATTTAAAAAATCTAAGATCACAGCATCTGGCCCCATTATTGCATGGCAAATAGAAGGGGAAAAGGAGGAAGTAGTGACGGATTTCCTCTTCTTTGCACTCCAAAATCATTGTGGCTGGTGACTACAGCCGTGAAATCAGAAGGTGATTGCTTCTTGGCAGGAAAATGATGACAAACCTATGGTGTGTTGAAAAGCAGAGACATTACTCTGCCTACAAAGGTCTGTATAGTCAAGGCTATGGTCTTCCCAGTGGTCATGTACAGTTGTGAGAGCTGGACCATAAAGAAGGCAGAATGCCAAAGAATTGATGCCTTTGAACTGTGGTGCTGGAGAAGACTCCTGAAAGTCCCTTGGATGGCAAGGAGATCAAACCAGTCAATCTTAAAGGAGATCAACCCTGAAAATTCACTGGAAGGACTGATGCTGAAGCTCCAGTATTTTGTCATCTAATGCGCACAGATAACTCATTGGAAAAGTCTCTTATGCTGGGAAAGATTGAGGGCAGAAGGAGAAGAGGGTGTCAGAGGATGAGATGGCTGTACAGCATCACCAAGGTAATGAACATAAACTTGGGCAAACTCCAGGAGATGGTGAAGGACAGGGAGGCCTGGCTTGCTGCAGTCCACAGGATTACAAAAAGTCGGACACGACTGGGTGACTAAACAACACTTAGTGAGAAAACTTCTAACAGAGAAATACTGGGTACTGTTAAAACACATTAAAAGGTGAATGAATGGAGAATTTGAGGTAGCCCAGGAGGTCTAGGATGTCTTTCTGGAAGTGCTCTATGCATAGGCATTAGCTAAATGAGTAAGAAGGATAAGCCAGCATTTCACGTACAGGGAACAGCATATGAAAAGGCATGAAGAACTATTGGGCCTTTGAGGAACTCTGAGTAAAGGCCAGTGTGAGCAAGGCTCAGAAAACAGGAGGAATAGTGGTATGAGATAAAATCAGAGAGGTTACAAGATACCAGATCATATAGCATCTGGTTGAAGATTTGGACATTTATACTAAGAGGAATGGAAAGCCAGAGACAGAATTTAAGTGAGTGAATGATCAGATTCAACTTAAAAACAACTCTCTACAGAAACATATATTGACAATTGATTATTAAAAAGGTCTAAGGGCAATTATGGAGAAGGCAATGGCACCCTACTCCAGTACTCTTGCCTGGAAAATCCCATGGACGGAGGAGCCTGGTAAGCTGCAGACCAAAGGGGTCACGAAGAGTCGGACACGACTGAGCGACTTCATTTTCACTTTTCCCTTTCATGCATTGGAGAAGGAACTGGCAACCCACTCCAGTGTTCTTGCCTGGAGAATCCCAGGGACGGGGGAGCCTGGTGGGCCGCCGTCTATGGGGTCGCACAGAGTCGGACATGACTGAAGCGACTTAGCAGCAGCAAGGGCAATTAAAAGGAGAAAAATAGTCTTTTCAACAAATGGGGCTGAAACAACAGGACATTGATATAAAAATAAATTGATATCCATATACAAAAATCAACTGAGAATGGATCATATTAAGTATAAAACTGAAAACTATACTAATTCTAGGAAAAAAAACACAAGCTTTTAAAAACATAGCTTGTGATGCTGGGTTAGAAAAAGATATCTTAAATTTGACACCAAAATCATAATCCATAAGTAAATTGATAAATTGAACTTGATCAGAATTAAAATATTCTATTCTTAAAAAAACTGTAAGACGATGAAGACAAACTATAAATTGAGAGAAAATATTATTTCTCATCGGAAATATCAGTCATATTTCTGATAATGAACTTGTGTTAGAATATACAAATAACTCTAAAAACTTCATAAAATATAAGCAGCCAAATATAGAAAAAAAATTGAGCTGTCTTTACCCAATAAAAATATACAAATGGCAAATAAGCACATCAAAAACTCTCTACATTATTATTCATTGGAGAAATGCAAATTAAGTGAGAAATGCTTATATATCAAATTAGAAGGCTAAATTTAAAAAACTGACCATACAAAGTGTTGGTGTGGATGTGGAGGAAATGCTGGTGAGAACATACAATGGCACAAACACTTTGGAAAACAGCTTAGCAGTTTTTGTTTTTTTTTAATAAGGTAAATGTATCCCTACTCTAGTGAACATAGTGATTCCACTACTAAATATACAGACAAAGGGAGCAAAAGTATATGTCCATACAAAGATGTATGTATGTATGTTCATAAAATCTTTATTTGTTATATTCAAAAATTGTAAAGAACATCAGTTTCATCAACAAGCTAATGGGTAAAAAAGTTGTGGTACATCCAATACAATGGGATAATACTTAGCAATAAAGAAGAACAAATTACTTTTACACATAAGAGCTTGGATGGATATCAAGGGTATTACATGCATGCATGCTCAGTTGCTCAGTCGTGTCCAACTCTGTGTGACCCCACAGACTGTAGCTGGCCAGGCTCCTCTCTGTCCATGGGGATTCTCCAGGCAAGAATGCTGGAGTGGGTTGCCATGTCCTCCTTTAATCAAGGGTGTTATGCTGAGTGAAAGATGCCAAACAAAAAAGATGGTAATCTCATTCATATGAAATTTTGGAAAATGAAAACTAATCAAAATGCAAATAATTGCTTGCCAAAAGGATAGTGTATGGAGGGGTGGAATGAGGAAGTAAAAGGGGCACAAAAAATTTTAGGGATGATAAATATTTTCACTACCATGATTAGATGGTGATTTCATGAGTGTATGCATATGACAAAAGTTATCAATTTATATAACTTTAAATATGTGCACCATTTTGTATGTCAATAATACCTTTAATATGGTTGTTTTAGAAAACCCCTCTGGAATAGAAGGCCCAGAAATAGACCCATATAAATGTTGTCAATTGATCAGTGACAAAGGAGCAAAGGCAATAAAATGGAGTGAGAGTAGTCTTTTCAATAAACAGTGCTGGAACAAGGGCGATCTACGTGTGGAAAATAAATCTAGACAGTCTTCACAAAAATTAACTCAAAATGGATCATACCTAAATGTAAAATGCAAATTATAAAATCACTAGACAATAACATAAGAGAAAACCTAGATAACTGTGGGTGTGGTGATGTCTTTTTACATACAACACCAAAGGAACAATCCATGAAAAAAAGAACTGATAAATTGGACTTCATTAAAAATTAAAAGTTCTGCTCTTGAAAGGGAGAAGGCAATGGCAACCCACTCCAGTACTCTTGCCTGGTAAATCCCATGGACAGAGGAGCCTGGTGAGCTGCAGTCCATGGGGTCGCTAAGAGTCGGACATGACTGAGCATCTTCACTTTCACTTTTCACTTTCCTGCATTGGAGAAGGAAATGGCAACCCACTCTAGTGTTCTTGCCTGGAGAATCCCTGGGACTGGGGAGCCTGGTGTGCTACCGTCTATGGGGTCACACAGAGTTGGACACAATTGAAGCGACTTAGCAGCAGCAGCGGGGTTAGGGTATATGTATGGTTGATTCATTTTGCTGTACAGAGGAAACTAACACAACAAAAAGCAACTATACTTCAATAAAACTTAATTTAAAAAAAGATGTTCCACATCATATGACATGAGGGAAATGCAAATTTAAACAGAAATGAGATACCAATAGAACACTGACAACACTGGGTGCTAGATGTGGAGCAACAGGAATTCTCATCCTTTGTTGGTGGGAATGCAGAATGGTACAGCCACCTTACAAGACAGTTTGATGGTTTCTTATAGAAACAAATATACTCTTACTATATTGTCCAGCAATTACACTCTCTGGTATTTATCCAAACAAACTGAAAATGTATATCCACACAAAAACCTGCACCCAATGTTTACAGTAGCTTTATTCATAATTGCCAAAACATGGGAGTAACTAAGATGTCCTTCAGTAAATGAATGGATAAATAAACAGTGGTACATCCAGACAATGAAATATTATTCAGTACTAAAAAGGAACAAGCTATCAAGTCATGAAAAGACATAAAGGAACCTTAAATACATATTACTAAGTGAAAGAAGCCAATCTGAGAGTCTACATATAGTATGATTAATATAATATTTATTGTATATTTCCAACTATATGACATTCTGAAAAAGGTAAAATTATGGAGATGGTAAAAAGATCAGTGGTTGCCTAAATATGTGATCAGTGGTGGGGAGGTGGGGTGAATATGTGGAGCACAAAGGACTTTTAGAGCAGAGAAAAATCTCTGTATAATACCTAAAGATAGACACATGTCATTATACATCTGTTCAAACCTATCAATATATAACACCAAGTGAAAGTGAAGTCACTCAGTTGTGTCCGACTCTTTGCGACCGACTGTAGTCTATCAGGCTTCTCCATCCATGGGATTCTCCAGGCAAGAATACTGGAGTGGGTTGCCATTTCCTTCTCCAGGAGATTTTCCCAACCCAGGGATTGAACCCGGGTTTCCCGCATTGTAGGCAGACACTTTCCCATCTAAGCCACCAAGGAAGTCCTGGTGGCTTCCAACAACACCAAGAGTAAACCCTAATGTAAATTACGTGGTTGCTAAAAATCGCAAAGAAGAAAAAGAAAAAAGAGAAAGATTGTACAAGCACATGATTTATGTAATAGTCTCCAGTAGCATCTCTTGATCTTCTTTAAAGCAATGGGGGGAAGATAAGATTTTAGATTGGAGATCAGCGTTCAAAATTCAAAATAAAGTATAAATTCTTATTATGTTCATAGTAGTTAGTCTTCCTTGACAATAACATAAATGTTGGTAGCACCACCTTTAAAAATAAAACATAACAAGGTGATCTTTCAGATTTGTATAATGCTTTCCTGTTTAAATTTTTACATACATATAATCTTTAATTATCAGCCTTTCAAAGGTATGTATTATTGGCTGGAATTTTATAAGAAAATTTTGGAGATAATTTTGGTGCTGTGAAAGCAACATGAATTTTGGAATTTCTTCAGACCTGGGTTTGAATGTCTGTTAGGATGCCATTTATTCAATGGGCAACTCTGAGGAATTATTTCTCAGTTTATATTTTTTCAAGCTTCTTTACTTATAACTACCCTCCTCACTTCTGTCCACTGAGTTTTTCACTATCACTAGCAGCCCCTTCCATACTCACCCTCTATGGAGTGTAGATAAGAAGAAAACTCAAGTGAGTCACAGCACTCTAAACTGTCAGTGTTTGAAAGACTGTCAGATCCAGCATCTACCTTCTCCCCACCCCATTTCACAGAGCAAGAAATTAAGCTTACTGAGAAGAAGAGATTCATTGTCAATCTTAAGACAAATTTCTGGCTCTGAGACCTACGTTATTTCCATTCCACTTTCCTGCCCTGATAGCTCAGTTGGTAAAGAATCTGCCTGCAATGCAAGAGACCCTGGTTCAATTCCTGGGCTGGGAATATCCACTGGAGAAGGGATAGACTACCCACTCCAGTATTCTTGGGCTTCCCTTGTGGCTCAGCTGGTAAAGAATCCGCCTGCAATGCAGGAGACCTGGGTTCGATCCTTGATTTGGAAAGATCCACTGAAGAAGGGAAAGGCTATATATACCAATATTCTGGCCTAGAGAATTCCATGGGGCTGTATAGTCCATGGGGTCACAAAGAGTCAAACACCACTGAACAACTTTCACTTTCACATTTCACTTTCCTGCCAGTTCAATTTACTTTATTAACTTTGAACAGCCTTCGTTAAAAGCTTTGATGGAACTAAAGGTTGCGTTGATTATTTAAATAAGGTTTTCAAAGTATCTGTGCATTTCAGTTACATACTCCCATTTTCCATTACAATAAGGAATTGAGAATTGCCCTGTTACAATTGGACATCTTTAAGAATAAGACTGTGCCTTAACCATAAGAGTATCTTGTGAGACTCTTTACCAACAAAGGGAGTATATCTGGGATGTTCAGTCACTGAAGTCCCAGAAGACAGTTTTTCATTTCTTCAGATACAAAGCTCCTCAGGCTTCTGGAAGTTTCATTTATAGCCCTTTCCCAAGTTCCCTTGATACTGATGAGTCTAGCTCAAATAGCAGTGAGATGGAAGAGTAGTTTAGGTTCTACTAAAGTGAAACATAGAACAAATTATGTCCTTGCTTCAGTGTCTTCATCTGGGAAATAAAGCAGATCATGCCCACTCATCCCTGTCTTTAGTATTACTTCCTTTGGTCACTGTAAGTAAATTCTCATGATGCTTGGCTGTGAACAAGATAAGACTCTGTAGAAACCTGCAAAAAGCAGAACAGGCTCATGTGAAAAACTCCACTAGTTCTCTGGGACAGACAGACCCTGCCCAGATCCAGAAGTCTAAGGGTTTTAAAATCTAGGAAGGCCCAGAGACCCTGCTGACACCAAGGGACACCTCCTTCTCTATAGATCAACCTTTTCATTTTCTCTGCTCTTTGATCGCCACTTGCCTCTTCACTTTACACAGAGAAGATGAGCCCTCTTCCATAAAAGAACAATTGTGATAGCCCACATCACCTTTCACTTCTGGCTGTCTACAAAAAGGAAGAAAATCAGTGTTATACAGGTTCCATTCCTTGAATAATGCAGTTTGCAAACTTAAAATATGCAAAGGCAACTTGGAAAAGCAAGTGCCTGTATATAAGCAAATGTCTGCAAAACCCTGGACAGAATTGAGGTCTCTGTGTACATGACAAGTATTTCTAGTATTCAGGTGTTTGTCTGCTCTTCTGAGTGATTTTCCTTTGTACATCTGGATGAGTGAGAAGTGTGTGCTTAGAAGTAACTCTAGACAGGAAAAACGGACAAGAAGAGGGTAGAGATTACCTTTGGTTCCCAGGCAGAGGGTTCCTAGAGCAACTGATACCACCCCACAAGGCCCAATCTACCCCTATCTGAATCTGAAAGGGTTCAACAAGTACAGGCTGGCTTGGCCATCATAGCTAGTTCCTCAGTTTGTAGGAGACCTCCCATTTGCACTTCTTGGTGGGCCTGCCCTGAACATAGTCCCTCACTGAAGGAGATCCTCGTATTTCTTCTATACTTCTATCTCCCTTTCCCACTCCCTCCGCCCCCACACGTGCACAGGGTCTGTTTTGAGATTGGACTTCAGAACCAAAATGCTGGCCTCTGAGAGCTCAGTGGCCCTGTCTTTAAAATAAAGCTCTGAGTTAAAGCTTAAAGAGTCAGCCCTGTCGCTTAAAAATCTGGTCCAGAAAAGCAAGAGATAGTCGGGGAGCTGGGGTCCTCCTAAGCTAGACCAATCCTTTTCTGCCTTCACCCACGCTGCACCAGCACTTGTTTCTCCAAAGCCACCCGGCTTTCCTGCGCGTTCAGGGGAGGGGAGAAAAGGAAAGGGGAGGGGAGGGAGAAAGGAGGTGGGAAGGCAAGGAGGCAGGCCCGGCGGGGGCGGGACCCGACTAGCAAACTGTTGCATTTGCTCTCCACCTCCCAGCACCCCCTCCGAGATCCCAGGGAGCCAGTGTGCTGCGAGCGCCGGAGGGTCCGGAGCAAGCCTGGAGGCAGAGCCAGCGACCGAGGGAAAGCGAACGAGCTAGCTGCTTCCGTGCGGGACAGGAGCCTAAGGGACGCACCGCGTCAACCCCAGCGGGCTCTGGCGACAGCCAACGCCTCTTGCACCGCGGCGGCTTCTAAGTCGCCGCCCCGGAGCTGCCTTTTCTTCTTCGGTGAAGTTTTTAAAAGCTGCTAGAGACTCGGAGGAAGCAAGGAAAGTGCCGGGTAGGACTGACGGCTGCCTTTGTCCTCCTCCCCTCCCCCTGCCCCCCCCACCCCAGGGTCTCCTCTACGGCTGCTGCCTCTGTCTGTTCCTCTCAGCCCCCTCAACCTCCCCCGCCCCCCCCCCCCCGCTTCCAGTCAGTCCCGCGCGGCCAGCCCGAGTTTGCAGAGAGGTAACTCCCTTTGGCTGCGAGCGGGCGAGCTAGCTGCACGTTGCAAAGACGGCTCTGGGGTGCCAGGAGACCTGGGAGCTGCTTCAGCGCTGCAGCCAGAATCTGGCTGGTTAGGCGGTACGCAGGTCAGACCCCCTGGTTCCTCTTACTCCCTTTCCACCTCCCCTGCACGCTGCTCCTCCTTCCCACCAGTTTGTGGGGCCAGAGATCAAGCGATGAAAAGGCAGTCAGGACTTCAGTAGCCAACCCCCTCCCCGCAAAATAATAATAATAATAATAAGAAGAAGAAAGAAAGAAAAGGGACAAAACATAACAAAGCCCCAACCAAAACCAAACAAACGAAACCCAACAGCAAAACCCAAAATAAACCAAAGAGAAAATAACCAGGCTCCTATTTGCACCTGCTTCAGTGGATAACAAATTCAGAAGACGGAGGGTCCCCCCTACCTTCAAGAAGCATCTTTTGAATCTACCCTACAAGTATTCAGGAACAGATTGTGAGCCTACCAGGGAAGATCGTGTCCAGGGCGTGTTTCCTCTGCACTAGACTTTGAGGCTGTCAGAACGCTTTGGAGTGGTTATTCCTGCAAGTTTCCTTACCAGGAGCTTCCCGCAGGTGGGCAACTAGCTGCAGCAACTACGCACTGCAGCCTGTTGAACTCTTCTCAGCAAGAAAAGGGGAGCAGGATAAAGGAATTAGGTAAAAGATTGAGCCAAGCTTCAGGATGGAAGTGCAGTTAGGGCTGGGGAGGGTCTACCCCCGGCCACCGTCCAAGACCTATCGAGGAGCTTTCCAGAACCTGTTTCAGAGTGTATGCGAAGTGATCCAGAACCCACTCCCCCGGCACCCTGAGGCCTCGAGTGCAGCACCTTCCGGCGCCCGTTTGCAGCAGCAGCAGGAGACCAGTCCACGGCAGCAGCAGCAACAGCAGCAGCAGAGAGAGGATGGCTCTCCCCAAGTCCAGAGCAGAGGCCCCACAGGCTACCTGGCCCTGGAAGAGGAACAGCAGCCTTCACAACATCACTCAGCCCCCGAGGGTCACCCGGAGAGTGGCTGCGTCCCAGAGCCCAGAGCTGCCTCGGCTGCCGGCAAGGGGCTGCAGCAGCCGCCGCCAGCACCTCTGGATGAGGATGACTCAGCTGCCCCATCCACATTGTCCCTGCTGGGCCCCACTTTCCCCGGCTTAAGCAGCTGCTCCACCGATCTTAAAGACATCCTGAGCGAGGCCGGCACCATGCAACTTCTTCAGCAGCAGCAACAGCAGCAGCAGGAGGCGGTATCCGAAGGCAGCAGCGGGAGAGCGAGGGAGGCCACTGGGGCTCCCATCTCTTCCAAGGACAGTTACCTAGGAGGCAGTTCGACCATCTCGGACAGCGCCAAGGAGTTGTGTAAGGCAGTGTCGGTGTCCATGGGCTTGGGTGTGGAGGCGTTGGAGCATCTGAGTCCTGGGGAGCAGCTTCGGGGGGATTGCATGTACGCCCCGCTCCTGGGTCCACCAGCCGCGGTGCGTCCCACTCCTTGTGCCCCGTTGGCTGAATGCAAAGGTTCTTTGCTGGATGATGGCCCGAGCAAGGGCACTGAAGAGACTGCTGAGTATTCCCCTTTCAAGGCAGGTTACACCAAAGGTCTGGACACTGAGAGCCTGAGCTGCTCTGGCAGCGGCGAAGCAGGGGGCTCTGGAACACTTGAGCTGCCATCCACCCTGTCTCTCTATAAGTCTGGAGCACTGGACGAGGTAGCAGCTTATCAGACTCGCGACTACTACAACTTTCCGCTAGCCCTGGCCGGGCCGCCGCCCCCTCCACCACCTCCCCATCCTCATGCCCGCATTAAGCTGGAGAACCCGCTGGACTACGGCAGCGCCTGGGTGGCCGCTGCAGCGCAGTGCCGCTATGGGGACCTGGCGAGCCTGCATGGCGGGGGTGCAGCAGGACCGGGCTCAGGCTCACCCTCAGCCGCCGCCTCCTCTTCCTGGCACACTCTCTTCACGGCCGAAGAAGGCCAGCTGTATGGGCCAGCTGTATGTGGCGGAGGCGGGGGCGGCAGTGCAGGCGAGGCAGGGGCTGTAGCCCCATACGGCTACACTCGGCCACCTCAGGGGCTGGCGGGCCAAGAAGGCGACTTCTCTCCACCCGATGTGTGGTATCCCGGCGGCGTGGTGAGCAGAGTGCCCTATCCAAGTCCCAGTTGTGTCAAAAGCGAAATGGGTCCCTGGATGGAGAACTATTCTGGACCTTATGGGGACATGCGGTAAGTCTCTCCTCCTAAAAATGTTTTTAAGCTTAGAGTCAGCCCTCTCCTCTCCGCGCGAACATTCTGTTCCTGGGCGAGCTTAACAGAGTTTCACAGAAAGGGCCGCTTTAAATCTGGAGCCTTCCCTAGACTCTTGGCCTACCAAAGACTGACCTTTGCTCTCTGAACCTCAACTGTGTGCCCTGGCCCACACCGCTGTGAATCCTGGATGCTGGTGCAAGCCTTTCTAGATTCCTTGACTTGACAACTCTCCACTAAGTCTCCTAAAATCTTCCCTGCCACTTGGTACTCCATGTCCTGCCGGCTCCAAATTTAAATCCAGTTCCAAGGGCCATTTTACGAAATAAATCCTTTTAAGCCCTCCACTATTTTTCCTTCTCCCTTCCCCCCAATCAGAGACCCTAGACAAGAAATGTGGGCACTTTCTCCTCTTAAGGTCTGTTAGGGTTTGCCCCTCCAGCTTGTCTTGGCAGGTTAGAGGCAAAATGACTGGCCCAAGCTTTTCTCAACCCGCTTCCACCAAAGAGATGAAAGGAAGCATGGGATTATGGGAAGAAGGTGGTCTCTGGGTTGTGAGGGCCGCTGTATGGGAAGATGAAGTGAAGTCCCTTTGCTGGCAACAAGGAGGACTTGCCCCAGGGTTGGAGGTCAGGAGACAGACTCCAGGCAGGCACAGTTAGAGCAGGCAAAGGTAGGGGAAAACCAAATGACAAATTTCCTCATAAACGATAGGTAAGATTTGCTCTCACAGTTTGACTTTGTTGGACCTAGATGGAAGAGTTGGATTTCTCTTGTAAAGTGTTTATTTTCTGTATGAATTACAAAAGATCCACAATTCATACTTTGAGTTTGCATCAGATCTATAAGGAAGAGAATGTTCTTTTAATGAACAATTTAACCAGACTTGAGTCTGACAAAAGTGTTGAGGGAAAAGTTTAAAAGGATTTCCTGCTATTGCAGTGTGCTCAGAAATCTGCTTTTGTGAAGGGAAATATTCTTCACTATATTCCTTCATTTTAAGGATATAATTGCATTTTAAAACATGATAACAAATTGGGTAAGAACTGTTAGGGACCTGTGAGCCTTACTCTTGCCCAAGAGTTTTAATTAGGATATGAAAAAAGTAGCAGTCAGTTTCATCTTGCCTGTTAAAATTTCTTCCTTACTGCAACTGAGCTTTTTGGAGATCAAAAAACTGTTTTAATTTTATAAAAAAATAAACATTTTTTCCTGAGCAAACTAAGATATTAGTTAATCTCTGTGAGGGAGGGAATATTAACTGGGGAACTAACTCCTCAGAACTGCTGGGTGTTGATGTCTTCATGGACTTGAGTCTTGTTCTGAGTTTCTGTAGCTATTTTCTTTACCTGTGACATTTTCAGTTTATTAGCCTTAGTATGTTTGTTTGGAGACTTAAACCAACAACTTGCTTACTTTCACTGATGCTTCTGTTCTTGAAAGATTGATAGCACAATGTTAGAAAAGAAAGAGGAGAATAGGATTTCATAAAATATTTTTTCCTGGGCTACTGAAGATGTAGCTTCTAACCAGGCTTTGCATTTTTTAGGTTTTTAAGGTTTGGCTTACAAGATTTTCAAAGGATTCATTTATATTCTCAGTCTTTAAAAAATTTTTTTTGCAAAGTGGGCATGCTGTGGGATAAAAGGTTTTCATTTTATAAGAACAGATTCACTTGCTAGAGTATATTTTACCCCTCCCCCACAGGGCTGTTGCTTGTCAGCAGAACTCTCTTTTTAATGTGAACAGTTTGTTTGTTTTGTTTTGTTTTGTTTTTGGTGGGGCGGGGGAGGGGGTGGAATGTATAAGGTGCTTCATGACTTGCCTAGTCACTGGAACCGTCCCTTTTCTGTATGCCTCCCTTAACACCCAAGTAACTCAATTAACAGGGAGAATATGAATGATTCCACATTAAGGGATGTGTGTGTTTTCAAAGGCATAACCTGAAATGTTCAGAAAAGTGGCTATAGAGAGTTTTTAAAAAGTTCTTCGCATCAGGTGTGCAGTAAGCTAGGTGATTTTATCTCAGATCTTCATGGAAAAACTTCTCTATTTCTAAAACCTGCATAAATTAATGATCTCAAATAGTGAGAAATAAGTGGTAACCTAAGAAAGTACAAGATTATTTATTCTCTCCTGGTTTGTGATTGCTGTCTTGGTTATAGGAGTCTAGTGAAAGGTAAAACTGGTGTTTCTGTCTCGTGAGTTGACAGAGATTTTTCATGTGTAAAATATAGAAAATCTTCAAATTGGGTTTTTGAAAATTTATCAATTTTATCATAATTCAACCAGCCCCAATCTAAAAGTTGATATTTTTTTACTTTCTCTTTCTTTCTCACATTTTATAAGGCACAATTTGGTAAAGGGAAGGAATTTTTCTTAAGTCAAAGCTAGAGCTTCCACTCTCTCTGTATTACATACATTATATGCCATCTTTCAGTGAAAAATCTCAACATTCTAGAGACTTTCAATAATATGTTGGATTCCTCCCTTTTCCAATTGTGTGTGAAGTTCTGGAATAATTCTGTGTTCTTATACATCTACAATGCTTCTGTCGAGAGGAGAAAGGCCTTAGATGGTCCCTTTTATATATATATATATATATATATATATATATATATATATATATATTAGCATGTGGTTTGAGCTGCGGAAGGAATAATAAAAAGTGATACAGTTGGTATGAAACCCTGATAACATTTTATGAAGCTGTCTTCTTTCAGAGATCAAACAAGACTACAACTTTGTTAATTGACCACTGTCTCACTTGGCAGAAGTAAGGCCCTTTATATCCCAGCAAATAGCGTAATAATATGACAAATATTTATTCTCAGGAGATGAAACCAAGAGAAGCCTATGCAGGAATTAAAGTTGGGGTTTAAATAAATTATCCAGATGCAAAAAGAACATTTTAATTTTTCTGTTGATAATTTGTTCTGGTCTTCATAATTGGTAGAATTTTAGTAGTGCTTTAAAACTGGCAAATCCTGCCTTTCTCCATTAGTTATTTCAAAAGAGGTCATTTTATTAATTCCCCTTTCTATCTACTTTCCTCTCTGCAGTTATCAAGCAGCTTTTTAATGACTATTTTGCAAGGAGTAGTTTGTCTGTTTCGTAAATCTGAGTTTTGCTTTGGGAATGACGCTCTCTGTCTATAGACCTTCAGGGTCAGATGTTGGGAAGAAGCATCCTTTCTTCACAGTCAGCAAATAACTGGTGAGATCTCTCTGGGTACCAGTAATCAGAACTCAAGCACCAAATAGTCACACAGGGCGGTGCCCCATTTAGAAATATGTGCAAGATGTAGGGATAGAATTCTCTTAGTTTTCTACAGAGTATCTCTCTCAGCTCTGCCAAAGGTTAACATTAGTGAGACATAGTTTTGAAAAAACTTGTAGCTTTCCAGTTGCAGGGTCACTTAAGGGTGCTTTCTTGCCAGTGTTAATTTTACCTCATGAGACTTCCATTCTTTTTGAGCTGTAAACTTGGATATTAATATATTTAATTTGCTGGCACATATAATTTGCTTTTAAAATGTTTCCCCCACCCCCACTCCGGTGGTAATCTTCTTATCTGGTATACATATGTGCATTTAAACCAAACAATTCTTTGGTCTCCTGACTCTTACTTGTACTGTGTCTGCTCTTGGTGGGATATGTGAGTTGGAGTTAGGGACATGGGCAATTTTGCTATTATTGATATTTATGGTGATATCAATACCACCAGTTTCATTCGGAACTCTGCTAAGCAGGGAGCAGAACACTGGCTCAGTGTGGTAAAGAAGGAGCTTATTTTATAACCAGACCTGAAATCATGATTCCGAAAAAATAGAGAGCAAATAAAAATCAAGTTTTGTGAGGTTGGTTTGAGAGGGAAAGGGAAACCTCTCCCCACCCACTACCTCCACCATTTTCTCTTTGTCTGCAGCTTCCTTAAGTGCTGCCTGTCCCTGATTTTCTTTCATTCTACTCCTTTCATGCTTCTGACATTGAAATATAGACTCTTCTTTCTACTTTTCAGGATATTTTTCTCATTATACCTGTGGCATGCTTCTAAAGAATATTTTTTAATCTAGAGAGTAACAGATCAGATCAACCCCAGCACCTTTCTTTTAAGACTAGATGACTTGAGGAGATTGCAAAATGAATTACCTTGAGGTTAGAGCCTGATTCAACAGTTACTGAGGGAGCTGAACTAGATGCTTGAGGACTTGGTGATTTAATGAAGAAATTTGCTGGCTGCTGTTTGTCTTTTGTTCTCTGTCTCTCTCTGTCTACTGGCTATTTTGGCAACCTTTTCTCAAAACTTGAGAAAAACTGGACCTTCCCACCTCTGAGACAGGTCTGTGTGGGTCAGATTTCTGCAGGGCTTTCACACACAACACCTAATCTGTATGTGATGGTGCTTGCTAAAAGTGTCTGGCTGGGCTAATGTGGTGAAGTTATATGTAATTTAATCATTTAAAACAAAGAAAGGTATTAAGAAAGTAATCTGCCTCAGAATTTGCCTGCCAGCATTACATCAAGTTCTGAGATGTTGAACTCAAGAGTAAGTTCCTGTCATCCGAGACATAAAATTGACCTTTCCCCACCGCCCCGCCCCCATTGCTTGTAAAACTCCATACAGTTATCAGTACTTATTGGATTTTGTGATATTGAAGATAATTATGAAATCTCATATTTATATAGCACTCTTTTCAGAGAAAAGACTCAGCATCTTCCAGTTTATAAACTAGCACTCATGTAAGTTTGAGTATGCCAGAAGGGTGCTTAGTGAACATCCCTTTATTAGTCGAGGGAGTAGAATTTGTTGCATTTTCTATAACATTTGTTTATCATGTGGATAAACCTCTGTAGAGTGACACTTCCCAACACTTTTTCTTAAAGTTTCCCACTTGACAGATGATATTTTTGCTTAGTAAAGACTACATTTGGTGGCTGCTGTATAGAGATTTATGCCCAATTTCTGTGTTTTATGCATAATTTCTTGCACACTCATGAGTGTTGCCATCCTTTCTCTCTCACACTGATTCCTGCTGCCATCTGACAGGGCAGAGCAGTGTTGAGAGTGGCTAATCTGGACAAGCATATGCTGGTTACTTGAGAATGCTGCCAATTTAGATCATACAGTACTTGAGTTTTATTTTTTTAATCAACAGCTTTATTGAGACGTAATTCACAGTAAATAATGTAATTCACCCAAGTATATAGTTCAATGGTTTTTATTATATTCAGAGTTGGGCAACCATCACCACAATCAATTTTAGAACACTTTGGTCACTTAACAGTCAAACCCCACCCTAAGCATGAGCAACTATCAACCACTTGTCTACTTTCACTCTCTATGGGTTTGGTTATATTTCTTATAAATGGAACCATGTAATACGTAGTATTTTGTGACTAGTTTCATGTAGAATAAATATTTCAATGTTAATCTATGTTGAAGCACATCTCAATACTTTCCATTTTATGCATGTACCATACTATCTATGATGGACATTAGAGTTGTTTCCACGTTTTGACTATTATGAATAATATTGCTATGAACATTTATGTACAAGTTCCTTTTTGTGAAAAGGTTTTTAATTCTTTCGGCTATATACCTAGGAGTAAAGTTTCTGGGTAATATGATAACTCTTTGTTTAACCTTTTGAGGCTCTCCCAAACTGTCTTCAAAAGTGGCTATACCATTTTACAATCTCACCAGCAATGTATGAAGGTCCAATTTTTCCACATCTTGCCAATTATTTTTATTTTTCAAACTTTGAACTTTTTATTTTGTATTGAGGTATAGCTAGTTAACAAATTTGTGGTGGTTTCAGGTGAATAGTGAAGGAGACTAGAGAATAAGGATGTGAATAGATACATGTGTATATATGTATTATCCCCCATATATTCTCTGGATATATGCCTAGGAGTGGGATTGCAGGGTCATTGGTAGCTCTATTTTTAGTTTTTTAAAGAGCTTCCATGCTGTTCTCCATAGTGGCTGTACCAATTAATATTCCCACCAACAGTGTGGGAGAGTTACCTTCTCCCCACACCCTCTCCAGCATTTGTTGTTTGTGGATTTTTTGATGATAGCTTTTCTGGTTGGTGTGAGGTGATATCTCATTGTAGTTTTGATTTGCATTTCTCCAATAACTAATGATGTTGAGTATCTTTTCATGTACCTGGTTATCTGTATGTTCTCTTTTAAGAAATGTCTATTCAGGTCTTCTGCTCATTTTTTGAGGGGGTTGTTTGTTTTGATGCTGTTAAGCATCCTGAGCTGTTTGTAATTTTGGAGACTAATCCCTTATCAGTCACATCATTTGCATTTATTTTCTCTCAATCTGTGGGTTATCTTTTCATTTTGTTTATTGTTTCCTTTGCTGTGCAAAAGTTTCTGAGTTTAAGTAGGTACCAATTTTTTAATTTTTATTTTTATTTTCATTATTCTGGTAGATGATCATAAAAGATGTTGCTGTGCTTTATAAATGTCAGTGTTCTACCTATGTTTTCCTCTAGAAGTTTTATAGTGTCCAGTCTCACATTTAAATCTTTAATCCATTTTGAGCTTTTTTGTGCGTGTATGGGGTTAAAGAATGATCTAATTTCATTTTTTACATTCGGCTGTCCAGTTTTCCCAGCACCATTTGCTGAAGAGACTGTGTTTCTAATATTGTGTAGTCTTGCCTCTTTTGTCATAGATTAATTGACCATAGGTGCATGGGTTTATTTCTGGGAGTTACTGTCTTTTTAATCCCAGTGTGAAGTGGGTGTCAAGAAGTATCTGAAAGTGGCTTTGATTTGCATTTCAAAATGACTAATAATATTATAATAATATTAGGCATCTTTTTATGTGCATGTTGACTGTATATACTCTTGTCTTTGGTCATTTTTAATTAGATTATATGTCTTACTCTTATTGAGTTGTAAGAGTTTTAAAATATATATTCTAGATACAAATCCTGTAACAAATTATGATCTGTGAATATTTTATCATATATGTGCATTGTCTTTTCACTTTCTTGATGGTATTCATTAAAGAGCACTCAAACTTTTGAAGCCCAACCTATTTTTTTACCTATTTTTTTATATGTAGCTTATGATTTTTGTATCATGACTAAGAAGGCTTTGCTTAATCCAAGGTCACAAAGATTTACACTTAGGGTTCCTTCTAAAGAGTTTTATAGTTTTGGCTGTTAAATTTAGGTTTTTGTTCACTTTTGACTTAATTTTTTAGGTAAATATCTAATCACCACAGCACCATTTGTTGAATCTTTCCTTATGTAACTATCTTGGCACCCTTTGTGTAAAATCAGTTGACTGTAAATGTGAAAGTTTATTTCTGGACTGTGGGCTATATTACATTGATCCTATACCAATACCACAGTGTCTTAATTACTGTAAGTTTTTAGTAAGTTTTGAAATTAGTGAGTCTTCTAATTTTATTATTTTTTTCAAGATTGCTTTTGAATACTGTGTCTTTTCTCTATGAATTTTAGGATCAGCTTGTCAATTTCTACAGAAGTCATTTGGGATTCTAATAGAGGAGGCTAATAGAGGAGGTAGATAAATTTGGGAAATGTTGCATCTCCACATGAAGTCTTCTGATCCATGGCCATGGAATGTCTTTCCATTTATTTATATCATCTTCACTTTTTTCAACAGTGTTTTGTAGATTTAAGAGTATAAATATTGCACTTCTTTTGTTTAATTAATTCCTCAATATTTTAATTTTTAATGCTATTATGAATACAATTTTCTTAGTATCCTTTTAAATTGTTCATTGCCAATGTATAGAAATATAATTGATTTTTTGAAAATTGATTTTATATCTTTCAAGCTCCCTGAAACTACCTGAGTTTTGAACACCTCTAGGATTTAAGAGGCAAAAGGTTTCTGTTGCTGTGCTGAAAATTAAAGCATACTTTGTTTCATCTGGTATGAAGGCTGCATAAAGACACTGTTCTCAACTTTCCTCAACTGTGAATTAAAATCTAAAATTTTCAGGTCATTAGAGAACAGTAGGAAAGGAACATATTAATAAGGTTTATGCAGTTAGTAGTTCTCTTTTTTGTATTTGGATTTGGGAACTACTAGCATTTGGATTTGGGAACTACAAGCAAGGGGGTAAGGAATAATAATTTCTATGTAGAAAACTAACATTAAGAGGTAACAGATGCAAACTAAACCAAAGAAATCACTAACTAGCTATATTTGGCTTATGTTTGAGTTTGTGTATTTATGTATTTATATGTGTCCCTTAGATAAAGTAAATGCCACCACTCCTTCTGGTATGTATTTGTAGAGGAAGAAGTGGTTTATTTACTCTCATATAATTTGGACTTTTTTTCAGGAATGCACTCCATAACCATAAATAAGAGATAAAATTTACCTATAAAGGGATTGAAATTTGATCTCATTAACACTCTGGGCTTAGGGTCATAACTAGTCAGCTATAGCTGTTGTGTCCTGAAAATGGTAAGTAAACTGCAGGCCACATAAGAAGAGGTCCTGTTGTGACTTAGTTGTCTTTAGAGATGACCTTAATAAACTGATTTTTAAAAAGTATTCATCAATCAACCACTTTTCATTAAACACCTGCTATATGCCCATCTGTGTACTAGTTGGAGATCACGATAAAGGGAACATAATTCAGTGAGAATCTCAAGATTGCTGTCCTCAAGAAGCTTACAGCTATTAAAACCAAAACAAAACAGAATAGCAACACCATGATACCAGTATGATGAGATGTTGGATTATGTGATGTGTATTTTTTAAATGTAAATATTAAAAAAAGAAATGGATCAACATAGGTGGAAGTGGTTAACGGTACTATCTGTCATTGCTTCTTATCCTATATGAATTAAGTTGGGATATGGTTAAACTCAAGCAATAATTATAGATCTTGATGGATATTTCAGATACCAGAAGGTAGTATTTCTGGGAAGACAATGATGAGTGAACTGGACTAAGGGGTTGGAATCTACTTCTGTTTTTTTAATAGTGCCCTGCCAGTCAAGTTATTTACTAATTTCTTTCTCATTTGGGGCTATTTTGTTGCACTTGCTAAGAACATGTTTTGATGTCTTTTACTGCAATATATTAGGAATTAGTTAAAACTGAGGGTGATGAATAGGTCTAAGTTTGTCATGAAAGGCAATAAAGATGCCCAGTGTGGTGATCAGATCAAGAATTATTATTCAGTTCTCAAGTTTTCCATTGATCATGGTGACTTGCTTTGAGGTTCTATAGAAATGGAGTTTCAGGGTATTGGTTAAGGGAGGGAAGCAAGAAGCACAAATCAAACAATTCTGGGAGTAAGGGGAATATGAAAACTTTTTCTAATAAGGCTTTTGCTAAATTAGATGATGTAGTTTTAAAATGACACACTTCTTAATTATGGGTTTTGTTTTCTGCAAGTTGAGTAGTTTCTTGCTTATGGAAGTGTAGTCCCACTATCTGGACGCTTGGGGGACTGCAAGTGTCCTGTGACAGATTTTCCCTGGAAACAGTTGGACTCCTTTGGTGGATTCAGCATATCACAGGAAAACTTGAGCCAGAACCTCCTGGTACCAGACAATAAATAAGCTACAGTGGTACTTAGTATTTAATTTGGGATGTTCTTTTCCAAAGTACAAAATATTTTAGTAGCACTATTTAACTCCTGTCACCTTTCTCTCAATGTGGAACAGGGAATACTGACGTTGGACATATTCCAGTAACATTTCACAGTCTACAGAATGGTTTTGTATTCCATTATTGCATTTCATCCTCATTTCTATCCTATACAAAGAGTCAGATTTACTTTATTTTAATACTCTTCATGCTATTACAATTCTATCATTTCCATTGCAAATATTATGTCCAGAGAAGTTAAGTAACATGTCTAAAGTCAAACAGCAGAGCTGGGATTTTGGCCCCACTCTTTGTTCCTCAAATCAAGTGTTCCTTTTTTTTCCTACCACACAGATTGCTCACCTCATAGATAGGAAATAGGAGAATCAGAGAGGCAAAATAACCTTAACTAGTATCACTAGAAATTTGTGAAGCTCTTAAGGCTCCTGGGTCTTTTATCCCCTTACTGGACTGATGGATTGGGTTGTGTGGGCATTCAAGTCGCTGACAGTCTTACCATCCTACTTTATAGATTACATTATTTGACAAATACTGAACTTTTTATATATCAAATTCTATACTAGGCACCATTGACACAGCAATGGACAAGGCAGATGAAAATTACCTCCCATGATGGAGTTTACAAATTAGTGAGAGCAGACATGTAGAATATATCTGATGGTGATAAATGTCATGAAGAATAATTTAGCAGAGTGTGGGGAACATATAATGATAGTGGAAAGAACTATTTTACATTTGTTAGTTATAAAAGGCCTTACTGAGAAGGTGATATTTAAGCAGTGACCTGAAGGGAATTAGGAAGTGAGCCATAGGGATATTTGAAATTAGAACATTCCAGGCATAGGGAACCACAAGTAGAAAGGGCCAGAGGCAGGAGCATACTTTGTATGATGGAGAGTAGTAGAGAGGCCCTGGATGGAATTTTAAGTAATGGAAAGTGATGAGATGAAATCAGAGTTAGTGAGAAATTTCTCAGGTCTTGTTTAGGACTTCAGTCTTTACTCTGACATGGGGAGTCAGTGGAAGATTTTAAGTAGAGGGATAACATGAGTTGATTGATACTTTAACAGATCCTCTTCTTCAAAATATCTACCATTCTTTGATATTTTATACATTTGTTTGTTTACTTATTGTCTGTGTGGAGAAAATACCGAAAGAATGAAGGGGAAACAAGGAGATGAGGCTGCTGCAGTGATCCAGGTGAGAGATTATGGTGGCTTAGACCAGAGATTATTGGTAGAGGAGTTGAGACACTGGATTCTTGATTTGTCTTCATGGTAAAGCCTACAGTATTTACTAACAGATTAGATACTTATTGTGAGAAAAAGAGAAAAGTCAATGCTGATTGTCAAGCTTTTAATCTGAGCACTTTGAAAAATGTGACTACCATTTACTGAGATGATGCAGATTGTAGGTAAAGCCGCTTTGTGTGTGTTTGTGGGGTAGGAATCAAGAGGTTGATTTTGATGTACAAAGTTTGAGTTATTTGGTGAACATCCTATTGTCTTCTTTTCAGTTTTCATGCAGTGCCCTTATCTTTCTGCTTTTCAAGAAGATTAAAAGAGATCTTAGAAATCATCTTTTTGGTGATAGACAGGGAAGCCTGGCATGCTGCAGTCCATGGGGTTGCAAAGAGTCAGACACGACTGAACGACTGAACTGAACTGAACTAGAGATCACCTAGACCTTTGTTGCCCCCTGCCTTCTCCCTTTTATTTTATACAGGGTTAGAGAGGAGTGGAGTCTTGTCTAGGGTGAAACAATAAGCTGGCAGGATAACTCGATCACAGACTCAGTTTTCCTGGATTCTAGCTTGGTCCTTTTGGGGAAGGCAATGGCACCCCACTCCAGTATTCTTGCCTGTAAAATCCCATGGACAGAGGAGCCTGGTAGGCTGCAGTCCATGGGGTCGCTAGGAGTTGGACACGACTGAGCGACTTCACTTTCACTTTTCACTTTCATGTTTTGGAGAAGGAAATGGCAACCCACTGCACTGTTCTTGCCAGGAGAATCCCAGGGACGGGGAAGCCTGGTGGGCTGCCGTCTATGGGGTCGCACAGAGTCGGACACGACTGAAGCGACTTAGCAGCAGCAGCCGCAGCAGCTTGGTCCTTTAATTAGTGTTATTCTGAGACCTCATTTTGGGGATACAGTGAGTTTCTTCTTCTTACCCAAATGTTAAACCAGGTAATTAAACTAAAGAATGAATAAAACCTACAACATCACACAAACTGGCTGCTGCCTCCAATCAAACCAAAATATTACTATTATGTCTTTACTGAACAACATGTGAAAATAATGTATCTATGGTAAACACAGTAAGCAGATTTTAAAAGTCATTGAACTTTGATCTGAGATGAAACTTACAGAGATCTGGAACATAAATGGCCTGAGATTGTAGGATATTAGAATTATGAAACATGGGAGGCCATCTTGTCCAGTTTGGTCATTTTATGAATGAGGTTCCTGAGGCATAGAGATGGAAAAGAATTGACCAAAGTCATACAGAAAGCTCATTCCTTTAGTCAGAACCTATTCTGAGGGTTAGCTGTCTGTTGCTTCTTTGGAAAATTCTATGTTGGAAAAGTATTTACCCACTCAGAACAAAGAATTTTTTTTCTTTTTTTTAAAATTAAATTTATTTATTTTAATTAGAGGCCAATTACTTTACAATATTGTATTGGTTTTGCCATATATCAACATGAATCCGCCACGGGTGTACATGTGTTCCCAATCCTGAATATGTGTACACCCGTGGCGGATTCATGTTGATGTATGGCAAAACCAATACAATATTGTAAAGTAATTAGCCTCTAATTAACAGCAATAATAATGATAGTGCTTACTATGTGCCAAATTTTGGAGCCTTACAGGGGTTAACTAATTCTCACAAAACCCTTGGTAAATAAACTCAGAGAGGTTAAGTGACTTGCCCAAAGGTCATGCAGCTAGGAGTTAGCAGAAGTCTGGCTTGTAACTGTGAGGTTCTAACTACTGTTTAGTACTAACAACTTCTCAGATTAGTTAGTCATTCACCTCTACTATCTCAAGAGACTGGTGACTTGTCATTATGCACTGACCCTATTATAGTCTGCTGATCCTCATGGAATAGCTAAATCCTGGAGATTAAAGTGGAGGTGGAGGGACATAAAGAGGTTGATGGAAAGGAGCTAATCATTTATAATAGGGATTGGAAAGCAAAACTATAGAAATTATTGAAAAAGCTCAAGGGGGTTAAAAATCTCAGAGCCTACTAGAAACCTGGACAGTTCAATGCCTGCTTAAATAGGAGAGAATCTGAAGTAAGAAAAATAAAATAGTTGATTTTTTGAAGTCAGGAACTCTTTTATGTGTTTTACATGTGTTGATTCATAGAAATCTCAAAATAACTTTCTGAAGTAAGTATGATTATCATTGTCATATCACTGGTGAGTGAATAGGAACAGAACAATTAAGTAACATGCCCAAGGGTATAGAACAAGTAAGTGAAAGAGCCTATATTAGAAGATAGGTAGGTCAGCTCCAAATTTATATAATTTTTTTACTACATTTAGGGAAATGAGTGTTAGTCATATTATATAATTTTTTAATGCAGAAACATTGTGCCTGAGTTTCAAACATTTGAGCAACTTGTCCTTACAATACATTATCTTCTTTTAAGGACTCTTAGGAGGAAAGGTACTTATCCAATGGTACATGGTAAGTAATTAGGGGAACCAGAGCTTAAAGTTGAGACTACTGACTGCCAAACCTCTTTGCATTTTATTACTCTGTTTCCATTCTCGGGCTGACTTGTCTCCCTCTATTCCACCTTTTGTATTGCCCTGCTTCTCACCTTTCTTTAAAAATTGACTTTCTGCATCAGCAAGACTGGACAGAAAATAGGGAGAATGATCAGAATCCATGTCCTACCAGACATTGGACAAAAGGAACAAAAGCATCAGGAAAAAATGTCAGCATATGGAATTTGCCCTAAGTAAGAAGGGGAACTTCCCAGAATGAGAAAAATGCTACCTCTGTTCTTTTAGCCCAAATGAATTGTGCAGGATCCCATAGGAAATCATGAATGTAGTTGTCCGGTGACTTTTTGTTACCGTGGAGATGAAAGAAGGATACTGTGAATGTCTGCTTCTCTCCAGATTTTTTTAAAGGAAAATACAACCTTCCCACTCATATAAATGACAACCAGTTAGGCATTTCTTTTGAAAATTAGCATTACATAAGATAAAGCATCTTTCCAAAAGTGTCTTATTGGTCCCCTTCTCTGAAGCATTGACCAACTTCTAATTAGATGATGAGATTGCATAAACTGAGAGTTGGGAGTAAGATAGAAATTCTTGATATTTAACGTTTGGGTACAGATAGGATTCCAAAACATATTTTGAGTCTGTTTACCTATCCCTCTTTCCCTTTCATTTCTGTTTAAAAATACAAAGGTTATCAAGTGGGTAGTCTGTTGGAGTTTCCAGTTGTTGATTTGAAAGATTTGTTTAATTAGCCCTTTAAGTAAAAAAGACCAACTTAGACTGAGATATTTAAGTCATCAACTACTTAACAATAAACCACAAACCTTAACCATACTCATATTTTCATGCTATTTGCTTTGGACACCTGCTGAGCCTTGCTGAGGTGCTAGATTGACTTGAAATATTCCATCATCAAAGATGACCCCACAGTGTCTGGGAAAAGCTACACTGGATGCTTTGGGGCTTAAGGTGGTGAAATGATGTGTTGTTGTTTCCCAAAGCTTTCTCTGTCATTCCCCCTCCCTGAGTTCCAGTCTTTATCACCTTTTGCCTTGACTTGTGCAGCAACCTCATGCATGTTTTCCTTAGTCCTCTGTGCTGCTCTCTGATTCATATTGTATTCATCTTACCAGGTTAACCTTCTCAAAGTTCAGTTATAACATTGTTAGTATCTTCCTTTAAACATCCATTAGTCTATAAGCTCCTTGAGGGTTAGAACTCTCTTTATCTCTGTATTCTCAACACTTAGCACAGAGGAAACCTTGCTGAGCAGTTATGCGATGCATGTTTGAAATTGCAGCTCCTCTCCATTTGCTTAATAGGTTAAAATACAGATTCTTTAAGTCTGGTGTTCAGAGCTTTTCATGACCTGGATTGCTTTTCTAGCCTGAATTCTTATAATTCCCCCGCAAAAATCTTTTAACTGCAGCCAAATAGGTCTGTCACCTTAAACCATCCTCACTCTTTTTTTCTTTGAATTTGTTGTTTTTCCTATTATTCCTCGGGCCTTGAAGGCTATCCCAACTTTAATACTATCCATTCTTCTAGCCTTAGCTCAGAAACAGTGTCATATGAGATGAACTTTCTCATCCCATAATCCATTGACAATGTTATTTATATGACATGATATGGTTAAAAGAACATAGGCTTCAGTTTTCTTCATCTGTAAACTAAGACTCAAAATGTGTAAATTATAAGACTTTTGTGAGGAGAGAATCAGATGACATGGGGGAGGTCAACTATAAGTCAATAACTAGTGCTTAATATCTTGTAGATTCAGCCCTTTTTCCCTTCTCCATTGATATGGTACTCAGTTCTTAAATTGTAATTATTTTTGTGCTTCTCATATATCTTTTCAAATTGTGCCCTCTTTTAGGGCAAAAGTTGTTTCATGGATATATTTGTGTAAGTTATACAAAACACATAGCTTAGAGCTTGTTACGTAGTAGGTATCCATAAATATTTATTTATTGAGTTTCAGTCAGTCAACCTAAGTGCCAAAAACAAATATGGGTCATAAGTTTGATTAATAGAAATGTAAAATCCAGAATAAAAGAAGTGAATTATGGTCAGACCATATTTACAATGTAGTGTTCAACCCCATTATTCATGGACATCTCCTCTTGTAAAGCATGGAGAAGCTGAGATGCTTAGTTGGATATGGGAAGGGAAGCAGGGAGCAATGGATATAAATATTGTCTCAGTATATATGAAGAACTGTCATGGAATAAAGGAGTTCGATATTTTCTGTAGTACCCCAAAGGGCAAAACCAGTGAGGATAGATTACAGTTCAGTAAAAGGAAGACATAGTAGATTCACCCTATATTGGAAGTTTTCAACAAATACCAAATGAGTTTTGGAGTGTGTGTGTGTGTGGGGGGGGGGGAGGTTTATCAAATTAGTTGCTAATATTTCACATAAAAATTCAGGTTTCCAGCTTTGGAAATGAAGATCTGGCATTATTGGAACCACATTCCTGCATGACAATGACCAGCTGCAGGTGAGGAGCGAGGTACTCCTCTAGGTGGAGCGTGCAGCTTTATTCATTTAGGTTACTTGTATTAATTAAGTAACTCCTGCTGCTGCTGCTGCTAAGTCGCTTCAGTCGTGTCCGACTCTGTGCGACCCCATAGACGGCAGCCCACCAGGCTGCCCTGTCCCTGGGATTCTCCAGGCAAGAACACTAGAGTGGGTTGCCATTTCCTTCTCCAAAGCATGAAAGTGAAAAGTGAAAGTGAAGTCGCTCAGTTGTGTCCGACTCTTTGTGACCGCATGGACTGCAGCCCACCAGGCTTCTCCATCCATGGGATTTTCTAGGCAAGAGTACTGGAGTGGGGTGCCATCGCCTTCTCCGAAGTAACTCCTAGGCATTTGAATTTGCCATCTCTGTGAGATCAAGGACCTGGGCAAATTTTTACATCCTTCCTTACCCCAAGGGCTTTTCCTCCTCATTTAGGAGGAACTAAAGAAAAGTACAAGGGACCCTGCAATCAAATCTGACCTGGCTCTCAGTTCTGCCACAGCCATTTATCACATGTATGACCGTGAGTGAGTAACTTAACCTCTGAACCTCAACTTCTTCATTTGTATTATGCTCTCCTCACAGTATAGGGGCTTCCCTGGTAACTTATCTGGTAAAGAATCCTTCTGCAATGCAGGAGACCCCAGTTTGGAAATCCCCTGGAGAAGGGAACAGCTATGCACTCCAGTATTCTGGCCTGGAGGATTCCATCGACTGTATAGTCCACGGGGTTGTAGAGAGTCGGACACAACTGAGCAACTTTCACTCCTCACAATACACCATTAAGACTAAATAAAACAGCTTATATAAAGGGCATGCCATTTAGTAGATGCTGAAATATTAGTTCACTTTTTCTTATTCATCACATTCTTTATGTCCATTGGGAGTATCACTCTTAATTAGTAAATTCACTCTTACTGAAGGTGTTCAAGAAGAAGCTGGAGTTGGTGGAAAGCATGTAGACAGGGAAGAGGTTGGGACTCACATTAGATGACTTCCACAATTGCTTTCTAGCAATTTAAATTTAAAATCCCTATCAATAACTCCAAAATGCCCATCTGGATTATTGTAGACATACCTCACAGAGGTAGGGATTTTTAATAAACAACAGGGAGGTTAGGACTCTTGAGGAAAAAGTTGGGGTCAGGGTTAAAGTATAATAAATGTATTGAGGTTCAGACATAGGTTTTGGCATCTGACAGATTTTAGTTTAAATCTTGAGCCTGACAGTTACCAACTTTGTGATCTGGACCACTTAATTTTATTTTCAGTTTCCTCATTCATATAGTGAAGATATTAATACTTCTCTTTTTGGGTTCATGTGAAGATAAGTGAGATAATGCATGTAAAAAATCTTGACCAGTGCCTGGCCCAGAATGAAAACTTGATAAATGGTTCTCCTCCTCCTTGTCATTATTATTATTATTCCACTAGACCAGGGAAACTTTGGAAAACATGTAGCTAGACTGTGACTAAATTATATGAACCTTTCCTCAGGCCACTGCTGCCCCTTCCTCCCCTCCACAAAGCTCTGTCTCCAAAATGCTTTGGCTGGAATGTAAGTGTGAGGTCATTGTAGATAACGGGAGCATGATTTGCTTTGGTAATGAGAGTTATTCAGTTACTTCCCTCAGCCCAGCTGAAATCTTTTACTAGTTGACACTTGTTTCAAAGTGCAAGACTGAGCTGGTCTGAGAAGACAGGGAGATTGAGAAGAACCCCCCTCACAGCTAGAGGTCATGGTCCTCCACAGGGAACAGGACGACCCAGTGCAAAGGGTCTGGGCTCTTGGTGAGCTTGGAGCCCTTACATTTAAACCAGTTGCCCACATAGGTCCCCATCCCCCACATAATCACTGGGCAGGAATTTCCTTGACTCTTCCCATGGCCTGGAACCATCCCCCTTCTCATCCTTGTGCTCTACACAGCTGGCAAACAGCAGACAGCAGAACAAAAACAAGCCTCTTACCACAGAGAGCGAGCTCATAGCAATCCTGACTTTGCTTGGGAACCCATTGTTAACAAAGGACCTTCCTGACTGCCTCTCAACACCCCAAACAGATTAAAACATTTTTTTAGTGTGTCTCAGAGCAGCTCCTTGCCTGGGTATATTTAAAGATATGCTGAGTCACTGAAGAGCAGGCTGGCATATCGCAGGAGGCAAGGACTATACCTAGTTTATGGGGGAGTAAGTTGAGAGGTGAAATCTGACTTCCTCCAATGGGGATGGGCAAGATCACCCACTTCTAGCCCCCATGACTCTAGAGAGCATCTATTAAGACTTCTTAGTCTATCACTTTGGGTTTCCTTCTCAGTTTATAAAAGCATAAGGATGAGAAGGAGGGAGCACAGGTAACAGTGGGTAAGCTATCTAAAAATCATAAAGCTTCTTTCCGCTATAGGTAGCTGAAAGCAATGTATATCTGAAAACACCAATTTTGTCTAATGATTTACATAGCCTCCCCCTCTCCTTCTATCATGCCTTCTCTCTCCCATCAGAATCTTCCTTACAACCCTTCGCTTTGCTGGTCATAGGAGCCAGAGTGGATACAAAAGGGCTGCTTCTTGGATGAGTTTAAAAGGTTAGCATTAAGATTTTTTTAATCAGTGGTAGCAATAGCTTGAGGAGAAGGCAATGGCACCCCACTCCAGTACTTTTGCCTAGAAAATCCCATGGACGGAGGAGCCTGGTAGGCTGCAGTCCATGGGGTTGCTAGCGAATTCACTTTCACTTTTCACTTTCACGCATTGGAGAAGGAAATGGCAACCCACTCCAGTGTTCTTGCCTGGAGAATCCCAGGGACGGGAAAGCCTGGCGGGCTGCCGTCTATGGGGTCGTACAGAGTCAGACACGACTGAAGTGACTTAGCAATAGTAGCAGTAGCAATAGCTTGTGGAGAAGGCAATGGCACCCCACTCCAGTACTCTTGCCTGGAAAATCCCATGGACAGAGGAGCCTGGAAGGCTGCAGTCCATGGGGTCGCTGAGGGTTGGACACGACTGAGGGACTTCACTTTCACTTTTTACTTTCATGCATTGGAGAAGGAAATGGCAACCCACTGCACTGTTCTTGCCTGGAGAATCCCAGGGATGGCGGAGCCTGGTGGGCTGCCATCTATGGGGTCGCACAGAGTCAGACACGACTGAAGTGACTTAGCAGCAGCAATAGCTTATTCAGGCAGCCATATCCAGAACCTAGGAGAAATCAGGTAAGCCAAAGTTTGCTTGAAGCTGACAGGAGACCTAGGCCTCTGCCTTCCTCCCTACCACATTTTATTACTGGGGTATAATTTATTTGTTCCCAGTCGCTCAGTCATGTCCAACTCTTTGCAACCCCATGGACTATAGCCTTCAAAGCTCCTCTGTCCATGGGATTTCCCAGGCAAGACTACTGAAGTGGGTTGTCATTTCCTTCTCTAGCTGATCTTCCTGACCTAGGGATCGAACTTGCATCTTCTGTGGTTTCTGGGTTAGCAGGCAGATTCTTTACCACTGGGCCATCTGGGAAGCCCCTAATTAATTTATACAGTTCAGTACAGTTCAGTCGCTCAGTCGTGTCCACTCTTTGTGACCCCATGAATCACAGCACGCTAGGTCTCCCTGTCCATCACCAACTCCCAGAGTTCACTCAAACTCATGTCCATAGAGTTGGTGATGCCATTCAGCCATCTCATCCTCTGTCGTCCCCTTGTCCTCCTGCCCTCAATCCCTCCCAGGATCATGGTCTTTTCAAATGAGTCAACTCTTCACATGAGGTGGCCAAAGTATTGGAGTTTCAGCTTCAGCATCAGTCCTTCCAAAGAACACCCAGGACTGATCTCTTTTAGGATGGATGGGCTGGTTGGATCTCCCTGCAGTCCAAGGGACTCTCAAGAGTCTTCTCCAACACCACAGTTCAAAAGCATCAATTCTTTGGCACTCTGCTTTCTTTACAGTCCAACTCTCACATCCATACATGACAACTGGAAAAACCATATCCTTGACTAGATGGACCTTTGTTGGCAAAGTAATATCTCTGCTTTTCAATATACTATCTAGGATGGTCATAACTTTCCTTCCCAGGAGTAAGCGTTTTTTAATTTCATGGCTGCAATCACCATCTGCAGTGATTTTGGAGCCCAGAAAAATAAAGTCTGACACCGTTTCCACTGTTTCCCTATCTATTTCCCATGAAGTGATGGGACCAGATGCCATGATCTTAGTTTTCTGAATGTTGAGCTTTAAGCCAACTTTTTCACTCTCCTCTTTCACCTTCATCAAGAGGCTTTTTAGTTCCTCTTCACTTTCTGCCATAAAGGTGGTGTCATCTACATATCTGAGGTTATTGATATTTCTCCTGGCAATCTTCATTCCAGCTTGTGCTTCTTCCAGCCCAGCGTTTCTCATGATGTACTCTGCATATAAGTTAAATAAGTAGGGTGACAATATACAGCCTTGACGTACTCCTTTTCCTATTTGAAACCAGTCAATTGTTTCATGTCCAGTTCTAACTGTTGCTTCCTAACCTGCATATAGGTTTCTCAAGAGGCAGGTCAGGTGTTCTGGTATTCCCATCTCTTTTAGAATTTTCCACAGTTTATTTACATATGTTAATTTCATGTTTACAACATAATGGTTCTATACTTGTATATCCTTTCCCTTTTGGATTCAGTTTTAGATGGTTTTCAGAGGATACGGTAGCTGGCTTTGTTATATCCAGTTGATATGAGAAATGGTAGAGGACTGGAAAATGGGAATGGAGCCATTGGATATGTTTGAGATTAAATGAGTTCAATTCCTAAGTAGTATAAAGTGCTTGAAATTTCACGAAGTACTTTCAGGCACATTGTCTTCTTTGGTTCTCAAAACCAAATTGGAGGTAGTCACAACATGGATTAACATCCCCATTTCACAGATGAGGAAACTGAGGCTAGAGGCACTTGAGGGACATTCCACAGTAATTTAGACAGTAAATGGAAGAACCAGGATTCAGACCGTGGCAGAAGAGTCTGGTGGGCTACAGAACATGGGGTTGCAAAGAGTCAGATACAGGTGAAACAACTGAATACACACACACACACACACACATTTCTGGTTGTAATTTTTTCCAATTCACTGTAGAGATTTGCTGCTGAATAAGTGAATGAATGAGTACATATTTGATTTGGAGCATTATTTTCAATTAAAAATTTTCCCCATTATTTGGGGATCAGCATTTTAATTCTCAGCAATCTCACTGTGGTCAAATGAAAAATATTTCATTCATTAAATTGCTAATTTATTCTTTTACTCACTAATACATTTCCTGAATGCCAACTTTGTAACAGACCTTGTGCTGGATTCTGAGGATAAAAAGAGAAGTGAGACAACATCTCAGGTTTCAAAGATCTCAGACACTGGGGACTGATATCTCAATAGTAAACATAAGAGCAGATACTTACGAAATGCCATTACCAAAATTTCAAGTCATATCCCTCTTGCATAGTGAGTACGGCCCTCCTAAAAATGGGTATGTCTTTCATTTTGAGTATTGAATATGAAGCTTTATGACTAACTGCTTTTTAATCTAATACTATTTTCTTAAGAACAGAAGTGACAGTTTCAGTCCGTGTGTGTGTGTGTGTTTGTTGTGGGTTGGGTGTGTGATGTTAGATTGGAACTTAGGGATTGCTAATTAGGGGCTATGAGGGTGTTTAAGTTGTTCTAGTGAGTTCCAATCCTGTATGTATGTATTATACAGAGGATTGGGGTGACAAGGATTGTTGTTTAAGAGTTGATGTTAGTTTTTTTTTTCCCCAAAGTAACTGGTCAGCAGAACTAGAGCATCACTATTCCACTTGTTTTGACAACATGATACTTAAGGCTATTTCCTAGCATGGATAAACTAATTACGATCAAATATTATATTTTTGAGCATCTACCTCTCAGTGCTAGGTGTATGTTAGATGTTGTCAAGGTATTTTCTTATTTAATATTTAAATTAAATCCTTAAAATAAAGAACTGTCTGATCCTAGACAGTTCTTATTAATTCCACTTTATAGATGAGGTTAATGACTTGTTCAAGGTCACACAGTGAGTACTTCGGTGGATTTGGGATTTGAATTTCAGTTTTCAGCCTTTTGTCCTCTGGCCTCACTGTTGTTTTTGCTATTCTACAGACTTTAGCTTTATTTTTTAGAAACCATTAAATCTACTCTCCATTAGCCAAAGCTTCTTGCCTCCCTTCAACATTATTCTTCTCTAGAACAATCTTAAGAAATCCTCAGAAAATGGTTTACAACCTTCATGGATACTGTGACCCAGAGCTTAATCCAGGCTCTTAAGTGCCTTGGTTAACTTTAAAATGGAAAATCAAAGTCATAGCTAATTCAGGAAAAATTAGTTTGGGATGTGAATTTCCTGGGCAGCTTGTCATCTCTATTTTACTTCCTTTACTTCCTTCCTTCATAAACTTACCCACAGTGTTCTCTGAGAACTAACTGTAATGAAAATGATGGAGAAAGGCTTCTTTCCCTTCTTTTCCAAGAGCCCTTCAGCCAAGTGCCACATCCTCTCCTGCTTCCCTATTTTCTGTGCAGACATGGAGGTGGGAGTTAGACATGAGTTCCTTTCAGCCCTGAGTTGATGCCAGAGTTTTCTTTTCCTCCTGCTGGACCAACGTGGAAGAAGTTGAATGATTTCCAGGAGGACTGTGAGTGAAGGAAAAGGCAGAGGCACATGAAAGAACAGTGAATGTATCTTTCAAATACCACGATTTGTATCCAGACTTTGTTGGTTACTATATGTGTAACCTTGGACACGTTAACAGTTGTGAGTCAGAATTTTCTCATCTATAAATTAGAACATACATTCTAATTTTATAGATGAAAGCGTAAGTCTAAAATTGTTTCATATACTCAGAAATGGCTTATATATTTGAAGTGTTGCTTTTTATGGTCACAAAATAATGCTGTTCTTCAGTCATGAAACATTGTCCTGTTTTTTGTAAAACCCTGAACACATATGGCTTAAGGGGTGAGTCTGCCCCTGTACCAGTCACATTATAATTGGAGTAACTATGGGCTGAAGGCAGTGGACTACTTAAGCACTGAGAAAATATAAAAAGAAAGTTACACATTCAGGGGTCAACAAATGGCAGGTAAAGAAGATCAAGTCCATCTCTCACTCTCCAAAGCACCTCTTATTTATTCAGTCTTAACATTTGAAGCTTGTTTCAAGTAGGCATATCTATCTGTTTTTTTTTTTTTTCTTCTTTAGTATATAACAAGCTGAAAAGTATATAACAAGGTGAAAAACATTACTCTCCTTTCCATTTCTAAGGATTAACTGTGTTTCTCCTCTAGATATCAGTTAAAAACAGTGAGTTGAAAGGGGTGAACTTATATCAAAGAATCAGAGATTATCAGAATTTAGAGGGGACTCTCAAAGTCAGTATCTTTTTTATGGATTGGGAAGGAAAAGGGATTAGAACTAGTTCACAAAACTCATTGTAATTCATTCAGGTTGGAAATCAAGGGCTGCTACTCCCACATCAGTACTAGATGCACTTTAAGGTCCTTTTCAGCTCAGATGTTCTGTAATCTCCAGATGTTCAAGCTGGATTTAGAAAAGGCAGAGGAACCAGAGATCAAATTGCCAACGTCCACTGGATCATGGCAAAAGCAAGAGAGTTCCAGAAAAACATCTATTTCTGCTTTATTGACTATGCCAAAGCCTTTGACTGTGTGGATCATGATAAACTGTGGAAAATTCTGAAAGAGATGGGAATACCAGACCACCTGACCTGCATCTTGAGAAACCTATATGCAGGTCAAGAAGCAACAGTTAGAACTGGACATAGAAAAAACAGACTGGTTCCAAATAGGAAAAGGAGTACGTCAAGGCTGTATATTGTCACCCTGCTTATTTAACTTATATGCAGAGTACATCATGAGAAATGCTGGGCTGGAAGAAGCACAAGCTGGAATGAAGATTGCCAGGAGACATATCAATAACCTCAGATATGCAGATGACACCACCCTTATGGCAGAAAGTGAAGAGGAACTAAAAAGCCTCTTGATGAAAGTGAAAGAGGAGAGTGAAAAAGTTGGCTTAAAGCTCAACATTCAGAAAACTAAGATCATGGCATCTGGTCCCATCACTTCATGGGAAATAGATAGGGAAACAGTGGAAACGGTGTCAGACTTTATTTTTCTGGGCTCCCAAATCACTGCAGATGGTGACTGCAGCCATGAAATTAAATGACGTTTACTCCTGGGAAGGAAAGTTATGACCAACCTAGACAGCATATTGAAAAGCAGAGACATTACTTTGTCAACAAAGGTCCATCTAGTCAAGGCTATGGTTTTTCCAGTGGTCATGTATGGATGTGAGAGTTGGACTGTGAAGAAAGCTGAGTGCCGAAGAATTCATGCTTTAGAACTGTGGTGTTGGAGAAGACTCTTGAGAGTCCCTTGGACTGCAAGGAGATCCAACCAGTCCATTCTAAAGGAAATCAGTCCTGGGTGGTCTTTGGAAGGACTGATGCTGAAGTTGAAACTCCAATACTTTGGCCACCTCATGCAAAGAGTTGACTCATTGGAAAAGACCCTAATGCTGGAAGGGATTGGGGGCAGGAGGACAAGGGACAACAGAGGATGAGATGGCTGGATGGCATTACCGACTCTATGGACATGAGTTTGGGTGAACTCCGGGAGTTGGTGATAGACATGGAGGCCTGTGCAAAGAGTGGGACAGGACTGAGCGACTGAACTGACTGACTGACTGACAGTGTAGGTTGGGGATTGTGGTGGAGAGTGAGAAATTCATTATTATTAACATGAAAAAAGCACTTAATCTCCTAAACCAAGGCTACTTTTCTCATGCATTTTGGCATGAGAAACCAGCATGCTTACTGCTGGCAGTAAGCAGCATACTTGTTGTCTTCCAGTTTTCAGCCTTTGTGCACAGAATAGGTATGCGTTTCTGCACATGTACTCTGACTTGATGATTGTATATAATTTTGTCTCTCTATGTGAATTCCTTTCTGAAGAGTTGTGGCACAGAAACTTAGAAACAGCATCTAACTGTGCTTTGCTAGTGGGACCCTGTCTCTTCTTTTGCACTTGTGTCTATAAGTTAATCATGCATCTTACTGAATCAATGTGCCCCTGTCTCTTTTTATCCATTCTTCTCTTCTTGTGTCTCTGTGCTTTCCTGTATTTTTTCCTTCTGGGTTTGGACATGTATCTATCTTTGTGGGCATCTCTGACTCCAAGCCCATGTGTCACTGCTTCTATGTATAGAGCTCTTTGTTTCTGTCAGTGTATGAATATCTATGTCTGACTATGTTGCCAGAAGGGGGCCCTCTTCCAGGGCCCGAGAGTGGGCTCCTGTCTAACACTTGGAAATGAATTGTCCGAGGATACACATGCACTGACAAAGCAAGAGATTTTAATGGGAAAGGGTTCCCGGGCAGAGAGCAGTAGGGTAAGGGAAACCAGTAGAACTGCTCTGCCACGTGGCTCACAGTCTTGGGTTTTATGGTGATGGGATTAGTTTCCAGTGATCTTTAGCCAATCATTCTGACAGAGTCCTTCCTGGTGCTGCACACCTTGTTCAGCCGAGATGGATGCCAGCGAGGATTCTGGGAGGTGGTCGGACATGTGGTCTCTTTTTGACCTTTCCTGAACTCTTCAGGTTGGCGGTGGCTTAATATTTCCATGTTCCTTACCAGGAACTCCTGTTGTAAAACAACTCATGCAAATGGTTACTATGGTGCCTGGCCAGGGTGGGCAGTTTCAGTCAATGTGCTTCGCCTAACAACTGGGATTTCGAGTGCCTATGCAAGCCTGTTATTGAGATGACCATTTCTGTGTCTATTAGCCCTTCCCAAAGGCTAACAGAGTTCTGCAAAATTCAGACTTAAATAGAAGAAAGTAGGGAAAACCACTAGACCATTCAGGTATGAATTAAGTCAAATCCCTTATGATTATATGGTGGAAGTGACAGATAGATTCAAGGGATTAGATCTGATAGACAGAGTGCCTGAAGAACTATGGATGGAGGTTTATAACACTGTACAGGAGGCAGTCATCAAAACCATCCCTGAGAAGAAATGCAAAAAGGAAAATGGTTGTCTGAGGAGGCCTTACAAATAGCTGAGAAAAGAAGAGAAGTGAAAGGCAAAAGAGAAAAGGAAAGATATACCCATTTGAATGCAGAGTTCCAAAGAATAACAAGGAGAGATGAGAAAGCCTTCCTAAGTCATCAGTGCAAAGAAATAGAGGAAAACAATAGAATGGGAAAACTAGAGATCTCTTCAAGAAAATTAGAGATGCCAAGTAAACATTTCATGGAAAGATGGGCACAGTAAAGGACAGAAACGGTATGGACCTAAAAGAAGGAAAAGATAGTAAGTAGAGGTGGCAAGAATATAGAAGAACTATACAAAAAAAGATCTTAATGACCTGGATAACCATGATGGTGTGATCACTTCCCTAGAGCCAGACATTGTGGAGTCCAAAGTCAAGTGGGCCTTAGGAAGCATCACTAGGAACAAGGCTGGTGGAGGTGATAGAGTTCAAACTGAGGTATTTCAAATCTTAAAAGATGTTGCTGTGAAAGTGCTGCATTAAATATGCCAGCAAATTTGGAAAACTCATCAGTGGCCACGGGACTGGAAATGGTCAGTTTTCATTCCAATCCCAAAGGAGGGCAATGCCAAAAGATGCTCAAACTACCACATAATTTCACTCATTTCACATGCTAGCAAAGTAATGCTCAAAATTTTCCAAGCTAGGCTTCAACAGTATGTAAACCAAGAACTTCCAGATGTTCAAGCTGGATTTAGAAAAAGCAGAGGAACCAGAGATCATATTGCCAACATCCACTGGATCATAGAAAAAGTAAGAGAATTCTAGAAAAAAAAAAAAAATCTGCTTCATTGACTACGCTAAACCCTTTGACTGTGTATCACAACAAACTGTGGAAAATTCTTCAAGAGATGGGAATACCAGACCACCTTACCTGCCTCCTGAGAAACTTGTATGCAGGTCAAGAAGCAACAGTTAGAACCAGACATGGAACAACAGACTGGTTCCAAATTGGGCAAGGAGTACGTCAATGCTGTATATTGTCACCTTGCATATTTAACTTATAGGCCGAGTACATCATGTGAAATGCTGGACTTGATGAAGCACGAGCTGGACTCAAGATTGCTGGGAGAACTATCAATAACCTCAGATATGCAGATGACACAACCCTTATGGCAGAAAGTGAAGAGGAACTAAAGAGCCTCTTGATAAATGTGAAAGAGGAGAGTGAAAAAGCTGGCTTAAAACTCAACATTCAAAAAACTAAGATCATGGCTTCGAGTCCCATCATTTCAGGGCAAATAGATGAGGAAACAATAACAGACTATTTTCTTGGGGTCCAAAACCGCTGCAGATGGTGACTGGAGCCACAAAATTAAAAGATGCTTGCTCCTTGGAAGAAAAGCTATGACAAACCTAGACAGCATATTAAAAAGCAGAGCCATTACTTTACTAACAAAGGTTGCTCTGGTCAAAGTTATGGTTTTTCAAGTAGTCACGTATGGATGTGATAGTTGGACCATAAAGAAAACTGAGTACTGAAGAATTGATGCTTTTGAACTGTGGTGTTGGAGAAGACTCTTGAGAGTTCCTTGGACATCAAGGAAATCAAACCAGTCAATCCTAAAGGAAATCAATCCTGAATATTCATTGGAAGGACTGATGCTGAAGTTGAAGCTCCCGATGCTGAAGTTGAAGCTCCAGTACTTTGGCACCTGATGCGAAGAACTAACTCATTTGAAAAGACCCTGATGCTGGCAAAGATCGAAGGCAAGAGCAAAAGGGGACGACAGAGGATGAGATGGTTGGATGGCATCACCAACTTGCTGGACATGAGTTTAAGCAAGCTCCAGGAGTTGGTGATAGACAAGGAAGCCTGGCATGCTGCAGTCCATGGGGTTGCAAAGAGTTGTACAAGACTGAGTGAATGAACCGAACTGATCAGTCCTTCCCTGTGTATTTGCTTCTCTGTATGTCTTTTTCTTTGCCCCTAAAGTTCCTGTCTTCGTGTGTCTTTTTATGTATATATTTTGGTGCTACTTAGTTCATGCTTTTCTGGTTGTATACCTGTGTTTTGCTTTTATTGGTTCTTGTAAGTTTTGACGTTTTTATGTTTCTGTATGCATCATTTGAAATTGGCCTCTTCTTCTTTTTGTGCACGTGCCTTCATTTAGTTTGTTTGGAAGAACTATCTTTGTCATCTGTCATGTATGGTTGTCTCTGTCTGTGTCCCTGGGTGTATATCTGACTGTATGTTTAATGGTCCGTGTATCTTTCTGTTTTTTTGTGACCAGATATTTCCATGTATCTCTCTGTGTTGGTGTCTGTTTCATGTATTTTAGCTATATGCCTGTTCATATGTACCCATTGATTTCACAAGATGCCCATCTGCTTTCTGAGGAATCTACTGGACTATTTTGTGAGGTATCACAGATGTGTTGAATTTACTTACTGCTTATTTTTGGGCTTGCCAGCCACCATGGTACATAGGTGTGCATTGTCCATGTATGATGTAATTGTTCATGTGTGATGTCAAATTGGTTTTCAAGGCAAGAATACTGAAGTGGTTTGCCATTCCCTTCTCCAATGGACTGCATTTTGTCAGACTTCTCTACCATGACCCGTCCATCTTGGGTGGCCCCACACAGCATGGCTTAGTTTTTAACCCAGGTCGGTAGGTGCCCAATATGCTACTGGAGATCAGTGGAGAAATAACGCCAGATGAGATGGTTGGATGGCATCACTGGCTCAATAGACATGGGTTTGGGTAGAATCTGGGAGTTGGTGATGGACAGGGAGGCCTGGCATGCTGTGGTTCATGGGGTCGCAAAGAGTTGGACACGACTGAGCTACTGAACTGAACTGAACTGATGTCAAAGACTCATTTAAGAATAGTGCATGTTGTTTCTTTATCGACAGGACATCTTGTGTGGAGAATTCTTGGTAAATGTGTGGTATTTAAATTGTAAACCTTTTCAAGCTAATTTCACTGTGTCAGTGAATTAAATTTGAAATGAGTGGCTATATAAGATATATCCTTTCAGAAAACTCAGCATACTGATGGTAGAGAAGGCTTGTATTTGTACTGTGAAGTCTTATTTGTGATGTTCATTATTGGATTAGAAGGTGTTACTTTTCTGGTTTTGTTTGGGTTTTTTGTCTTGAGAAGTTACTACAGATAGCTCTAAAGTGGACTTAGAGCACAAAGAGAATAGACACAGTGGAGAATGAAAAATGACAGACGGATGGACATGTTCTTCATCTGTATGAGTGAGATGGGGGCTCAAGATGGAATTCATAGGAAATGGAATGATGAGGACCAGAGAGAAGCTTAGCAGGATCCCATCTTTCCTTGTCCTGGGCTCCTGTGTCTTTCCAACAAAGGCAGTGAGGGAGAAGGCATGAGGACGAGGCCAGTTCTCCTTTTTTTTCTGGTAGAAGGTGATCTCCTGTATTTAAATTTTAAATTCTTTGTGTCTCTTTCTTTGCTTGATGTACTCTTTTTGGTGTTTGTTCTTCCACTGCAAAAAGGGAACTTCAAAACCTGGCTCACCTGTTTATTATACTTGTTTGTATGCAAGATATTAAAGAGAGATTATTAAATGTCACCACCACTGTCATACAAACTTATCCACTGATAGGGGTAGGGACACTGTATGACAGTTCTGCGTGCATGGGTGCTAAGTTGCTTCAGTTGTGATGAACTCTTGGTGACCCTATGGACTGTAGCCTGCCAGGCTCCTCTGTCCATGGGATTCTCCAGGCAAGAATACTGGAGTGGATTGCCTTTTCCTCCTCCAGGGTATCTTCCCAGGGATTGAGACCATGTCTCATACGTCTCCTGCATTAGCAGGTGGGTTCTTTACCACTAGTGGCACCTGGTAAGTCCCACTTTCCCCAGATTACCCGTGATCCTTTCCAGGGGCAGCCACGATTTTTCTATCACCCTTTGTTCATTTGTTTAGTGTATATGTGTGCTATGCTTAGTTGCTCAGTTGTGTTCGACTTTTTGCAACCCCATGGACTATAGCCCACCAAGCTCCTCTGTCCATGGGGTTCTCCAGGCAAGAATACTGGAGTGAGTTGCCATATCCTCCTCCAAGGGATCTTCTCAACCTAGGTATAGAACCCAGGTCTCCTGCCTTGCAGGTGAATTCTTTACTGTCTGAGCCACCAGGAAAACCCATGAAGACTCGAGTGGGTAGCCTATCCCTTCTCCAGGGGATTTCTTCTTGACCCAGAAATTGAACCAGGGTCTCCTGCATTGAAGGCAGATTCTTTACCAGCTGAGCTATTAGTGCATATGCAGAATTCTAAAGAGTACAGTTTGCTCTCAATTATGGTAAGCCTTGCCAAGGAAGTAGTCAGTAGCAGAGGACTAGGCTCAGTGGTAACAGCTGAGTTACCTAGGAGTATTTTAATCTAATCCTCCTATAAGATTATAGAAAATATAATTAAAATATTTTTTAAGTTATCAAACATCTATACATACTGTTTATATACAATTGACATGATGGTTAAATAATTTTATCTGCTTAGACTCTCTTAGTTTGAAATACTGAATGTAAAATAATGCAAATAACAAAACCAAGGGGTAAAATCTATCATATTTTATAATCCAGACATGAATTTTTCTTTTGTTACATTGATTTGAATACAGAGGAGTCTGTCATCCTGGCTAGAATGTGTAGTCTACATATAAACCTCCATTCTAGCCAAACTTGATAACATCAAATCTTGATTTCCTCACTTGGATAATGGCCATAATAAAGACTACTTCAATAACTACCAAATGATTGTGCATGGCAAACTTTTTTGGAGAAAAATAAGAAAAAATTATGAAAATGGATAGATATTTCATAAAACAAAATTTATTAAAATAATATTCTGATATGGTCTTTTGAAGCAAACCCTGGTCATTTTGTTTTGTTTTGTTTGGAAAAATACTGAAGAGTTTTCCTTTTTTTTTAATTGTTTTTTTATTATTATTATTTTTTTACTTTACAATATTGTATTGGTTTTGCCATACATCAACATGCGTCCGCCATGGGTGTACATGTGTTCCCCATCCTGAATCCCCTCCCACCTCCCTACCCATACCATCCCTCTGGGTCATCCCAGTGCACCAGCCCCAGGCTTCCTGTATCCTGCATCGAACCTGGACTGGCGATTCGTTTCTTATATGATATTATACATGTTTTAATGCCATTCTCCCAAATCATCCCCCCGCAACAGAGTCCAAAAGACTGTTCTATATATCTGTGTCTCTTTTGCTCTCTCGCATACAGGGTTGTCGTTGCCATTTTTCTAAATTCCATATATATGCATTAGTATACTGTATTGGTGTTTTTCTTTCTGGCTTACTTCACTCTGTATAATAGGCTCCAGTTTCATCCACTTCATTAGAACTGATTTCTAGGGAGAGAGAATGAGTATTCTGTTGAGGGAGAATCATGACTTTTCTGAGATAACACATTCTAAATAAAAACAATATTTTATACATATGATATAAAGTGTCCAATTTTGTTAATCAACAAATATTTAAGTGATAGCTGTTAGGACATCAGGTGTGTAGGGACTTGTATTATTATTTTCAATCTTTTGTATAAGAAAATTCCAAATCAGAATATCAAGCAAAATGCCATTTTGAAAAATATTATTATAAATATATTGTTCATATCCTTTAAAAGAATGGAGGTCTTAGGTGTTGGTCCAATTACTGATAGAATATTAAATTTAAAAAATTTAGCATGTAAAAGGAAAAGGGCAGGTTTTTGGAACTTATTTTGATTTGCCTTGAAACAATCCAAAATTTTTTTCTATTTTGTTTTCAGTTTCAGTTCAGTCACTCAGTCGTGTCTGACTCTTTGCGACCCCATGAACTGCAGCATGCCAGGCCTCCCTGTCCATCACCAACTCCCGGAGTTCACCCAAACACATGACCATTGAGTCAGTGATGACATCCAACCATCTTATCCTCTGTCGTCCCCTTCTCCTCCTGCCCTCAATCTTGCCCAGCATCAGGGTCTTTTCAAATGAGTCAGCTCTTCACATCAGGTGACCAAAATATTGGAGTTTCAGCTTCAACATCAGTCCGTCCAGTGAATATTCAGGACTGATCTCCTTTAGGATAGACTGGTTGGATCTCCTTGCAGTCCAAGGGACTCTCAAGAGTCTTCTCCAACACCACAGTTCAAAAGCATCAATTCTTCGGTGCTCAGCTTTCTTTATAGTCCAGCTCTCACATCCATATGACCACTGGAAAAACCATAGCCTTGACTAGACGGACCTTTGTTGACAAAGTAATGTCTCTGCTTTTCAATATGCTGTCTAGGTTGGTCATAACTTTCCTTCCAAGGAGTAAGCATCTTTTAACTTCATGCCTGCAATCACCATCTACAGTGATTTTGAGCCCAGGAAAATAAATTCAGCCACTGTTTCCAGTGTTTCCCCATCTGTTTGCCATGAAGTGATGGGACCAGATGCCATGATCTTAGTTTTCTGAATGTTGAGCTTTAAGCCAACTTTTTCACTCTCCTCTTTCACCTTCATCAAGAGGCTCTTTAGTTCTTCTTCACTTTCTGCCATAAGGGTGGTGTCATCTGCATATCTGAGGTTATTGATATGTCTCCTGGCAATCTTGGTTCCAGCTTGTGCTTCCTCCAACCCAGCATTTCTCATGTTGTACTCTGCATATAAGTTAAATAAGCAGGGTGACAATATACAGCCTTGACATACTCCTTTTCCTATTTGGAACCAGTCTGTTTTTCCTTGTCCAGTTCTAACTGTTGCTTCCTGACCTGCATACAGGTTTCTCAAGAGGCAGATCAGGTGCTCTGGTATTCCCATCTCTTTCAGAATTTTCCACAGTTTATTGTGATCTATTTTGTTAGTGTGATAGAAGCTGGATTTCAAGTTGTAAGTAGATCGTTAGACTGCAAGGTAAGCCTTGAGCCTTGAAGAAGAAAAGTAATCAAACCAGTCTATCAAATCACTTTTCAAGAAGGAAGCTCTGCCATGTGTTTGGCTAGTTCACTATGTCATGGGTATTCAAAAAAAGTTTATATCCTCAAATCAGCATTCTGAAATTTGTTCCACCATGCTAAAATGCTTTCCAGGACCAACTCACCTTATTTATTGCAAAGTTATATATGTGTAAAGTGCTCTGACATTCTAATCTTCACAATAACCCAGTGAGATGGGTAGTAATCTTAGTGTCCATTTTATAGAAGAAGAAATTAAGACTCCAAGATGTATACTATGCTAGGGTTCTCCTGCTAGAATGTGTTGTAGTAAGGATTAGAACCTAGCTCATAGTCAGTCATTTTCCTATAAGTATTGGTTTTATAATTATGTGGAAGTCTGTTCACCAACCATGGCCTCTGCTCTCTGAGGTTAACTATTCTACAAAACAGAGACTGGAAGGTCATTTAGATGAAGTGTCTGTACTTTCAGAGGACTGTGAACAATGACCAAGTTAAAGAAAAGCAAACAGAGACAACTGAAATACCGACACCTTCAGAAAGTACTTGTGTAACTTTCAACCTTAGATAATTTGGCTTTGCGTAAGAAAGGTGGAGTAAGATGGAGGAACCAGTTCTTCTCTGGGTCAGCATTTATTTATCTTGCTCTTCTGAAGTCTGGGCCAACAGTCTTATTTGTTCTGAATAGCCCTGTAATGTTTCTCATTTGAGGACAGCAGATTTAGTACAAATGGATTGGTTTTCTGGATAGCACATAGAGGACTGTACTGACTGACTTTTAAAAGTTCTTCCTAACTCTTTGAATCTGTGATGTTTTCTCAGGATCAACAGATCAGGTCTCTGATAACATCTCCATTGCTTTTGTGTTTAACTGTAAGGCTGCAAGCTGACCCACTGGGGATATAGACTGAGGTTCTTACCCCACCACCCTTTGACAGATGTTGTTAACACCCTCTCATTGTATATAAGGAGACGTTGAGGCTAAATGTTAAAGGGAATTTCCCAGGGTCATGCAGCTAGTTATTGCCAGAGTAAGTATCTATTTCAAATTTGTAGAATAGGTAGTTTTATCCCTGATGTTTTAGCTTATTGTGAAAGTCTTAGAAAAGATCATTAGAAGTAGCACTTAAAATATAACTGCTCCAATTAGTGACTAAAGATCCAGTTAAAAGTAAGTTATTGTCATCTAGGAGCACTTTGAGGAGAAGAACTTTTCCATAGTATTTGTCAGTAATACTTTCCTATTTCATACTTCTCTTGGGATTGTTGGTCTAGGGCAGTGTTTCCTGAACATCATTCATTCTCAGTGAACTTCACCTTCACAGGTTTGACCCTGCATACCATTTTTACTCCTCTGTACTTAATATATTTTTTCTTGACTTGCCTTTTGCACGTAATAAATATATTTTAAAAAGAAACTTTCACATCAGTATTGTACATGAGAAACCAGTATTTCCTCCCCTATTTAAAAAACAGATTGTAGAAAATTTCAAAATTACACAAAATTAGAACAACCTAATGTACTTTCACATACCTATCCTTAGTTTCAATGGTTATCAACATTTTGCAGTTCTTGTATCATCTATTCCCTACTCACTTTTTTTTTTTCTTGGTGCAGTGTTTTAAAGCCAATCTCAGACTTATTTCACCTGTAAATACTTCAGTGTGTATACTTAACAGGTAAGGACTTTCTCTTTTTAACATAACCATAAAATTGTCAGCACACCTAAAATAATAATAGTCTCCAAATATTATCTAATATTCTGTGAGAACCTGTTCTTTTAACATGCTGATTAAAATAAATGTGTAACTACTAAAAAAGTTTATTGAGGTGCCACCTTAATTCATCTCATGATCTTACCACCAGTATACATTTCACAGTTGAGGAAACATTGCTCTGAGTATTACAACGATTGAAATGGATAAAATTCATTTCCATTCTCTATTTTCCTCATCTGTAAAACATGATGGAAATGTAGGAAAGATGAGTCAGTGCTCTCTAAGGCTCTTGCCAGCACATTAGGACGTATGTTCTTCTCAGTGGTGATTTACTTCACTTCAGCTCTAGAAGCTGGACACCACCCGTAGAAGGTAGTTTTGTTTTAAAGACAAAAAAAAAAAAAGCACTAGTGACTAAGTGTGTTCTTTCCTGACATGTCTTCTTGATGGTAATGAGTTCTAACTTTTCCTCAGAGTTGAATTTGGCTTTCATTCCATTCTCTACCCACCTTCTCAAACAACAGAGGCAGCACCCATTTATATACTTTCCCATAAGATGATATTCCTGAAAACACCTTTTGTCAAAATGGAAATATATTCAAGTGCCTCAATGACCCACTTGACTAGTTAAGATGTGTGTGTGTTCAGCGCTCTCAGTTTTTGCTTAGGCCCACTCCCTAATCTGCTGAGGACTTCTGTGTCACTGAGCCAGGAAATATCTGTCATAATAGCTCACTTATTGCCTCTCAACTTTCCTTCACTGACTTTGTAGCAGAGGCTCTCATCTTCAGAACCTTGGCAATAGTGTTGAGTTATAAAAGCTTGAATCAAATGTAGTATTTCTAGACATCTCCCTATTAGTTCTCAAGCTTTAGAAGGTAAACTCTCTTACAGAAGCTCTACAGTTAATCCAAGTAAAGGAAACAATGTCAATAAAGCGTTCTATATTCTTACAGGTGTGGGAATTGCTGGGATGGAAACAATTAGCCTAAGGCCTTGTGATTACTAGCAACACTCAGAGCTGAATGTTTTACTCCTCAATATGAGGCAAAGGCTATAAGCTTAAGCTTCTGATTTTTTGGTAGTGCCAAACAATATTAAGCGAAATAAGGTAACTAGAAAGATAATTGGAGAAGGCAATGGCAACCCACTCCAGTACTCTTGCCTGGAAACTCCCATGGACGGAGCAGCCTGGTAGGCTGGAGTCCATGAGGTCGTGAAGAGTCAGACATGACTGAGGAACCTCACTTTCACTTTTCACTTTTCACTTTAATGCATTGGAGAAGGAATTGGCAACCCACTCCAGTGTTCTTGCCTGGAGAATCCCGGGGATGGCAGAGCCTAGTAGGCTGCCGTCTATGAGGTCGCACAGAGTCGGACACAACTGAAGCTACTTAGCAGCAGCAGCAGCAGCAGAAAGATAAACCCAAATAATAGAGCCTATTTTCTTTCTTTCTTTGGGAATGATGTCTGACTCGTGACTTGCAGAAAGATAAAGGAAAGACTTTTTGTAATCAAAAAAGTGCAGACAGCACGGATCTGGGTCTACTTTCAAGTGCATTGGATGTAGGTAGAGGAGGAAGATCTGCTGAGATTTTAACAATTGGGCAAAGAATTAACACATTTTTGAAAACCAAAAAAATAACTTATTGGACAGTGCAGAGGGCATGGTGGTGGTAGTGAGAAGTATTTGTGATTATTTTTTAAAAGGAGAGGGAGCAAGAAAAGGAAAAACTGGGTCATCCATCCATTAAAAAGAAACCTTGAAAGAGATCCAAAAATCCTTGACTTCTTAAACATGATAGTGTTTGTTTGTTTTTTCCCTCACTGACAATTGTAAGGGTCAGAGAGTAAAGTTCTCTTTTCTATTGCAAAATGTTGAGAGGATGTAGAAATAATTGTAGGTAGCTTAGCTCTGGCTGTGGGCAGAACTTTTACACTATGACTTCAGAATCTGTTTGAATTTATACAGTATGTGCCTATGCCAAAAACTGAATTATCAAAATGGAATAGCATTGCAAATGATAATGCTTTTGTTTAAAAGAAGAAATGAAATACCTGTGGTTAGGTACCTAAAATAAGGCAGTAAAGACTTTTAAAAACTTTTGTGCTAAACTGAGATACTGAGAAGGGCTTAATATGGAAGAGCCATCATCTCTCCCCTCCTTGTAAGTCAGTTGAGAAGACATTCCCATTACTATCTCAGAAATGTATCAATAACTTCAAATGTTATCTCCTTTACCCCTTAGACTTGGGTATCTATTTGGAATGGGCTATAATAATAACCATTCTGTTTATGTGGTTTGTTTCTGCTTACACAGAAAAATATGTGCATTGTTTTGGTAAATACAAGCTCATTTTTTTCAACTAAAGCTTATTTGTTTAAGTTTCACATGAATTGGCAAGGAAAAGAACACCTTGTCAAAGCAGAATGAAAGAACAAAAAGAGTCAAAGAATCATATTTGAAATGTCCAAGAAACTTGTGGGGTTTTATGTATATTACACAGGAAAAATTTTCTGTTGTCTGGTTGCCAAACCACTGAGACCAAGAGACTTCAAATGTATACCAAAAAATGTTTGCTCTATCTGAAAGAGAAATAATTGCACTTCTACATCAGTAATACTACTTCTACAGCAGTAATATGGCTGCTGACCATAGTCCTCATGGAGAATTGGAATATGGGTATTTTGGAATCTCTGGTTAAAGCAGGTTTTTAGTTCAGCCCTCCACTAAATTTTATTTTTCCTTTGGGACTGTTGATGTAAAAAGTGATGACAGCCATGTCCCTATGTGGTTCCATTGTGTAGTTTACAAATAGAATTCACTGTAAACTGAACCCAGCCCTAACTTCCTTGGCATTACACTCATCTTCTGCTGTGCCTGTTGAGGAGCTGCCCTATTAAGTATGTGCTGTGCTTAGTCACTCAGTCATGTCCAGCTCCTTGTGACCTCATGGACTGTAACCCACCAGGGTCCTCTGTCCATGGGGATTCTCCAGGCAAGAATACTGGAGTGGGTTGCCATGCCCTTCTCCAGGGAATTTTCCCAACCCAGGGATCATACCCAGGTCTCTCACATTGCAGGTGGATTCTTTACTGTCTGAGCCACCAGGGAAGCCCCCGTGTTAAGTATCAGTTCAGTTCAGTTCAGTTCAGTCACTCAGTTGTGTCCGACTCTGCGACCTCATGAATCACAGCACGCCAGGCCTCCCTGTCCATCACCAACTCCCAGAGTTCATTCAGACTCACGTCCATTGAATCAGTGATGCCATCCAGCCATCTCATCCTCTGTCGTCCCCTTCTCATCCTGTCCCCAATCCCTCCCAGCATCAGAGTCTTTTCCAATGAGTCAACTCTTCACATGAAGTGGCCAAAATACTGGAGTTTCAGCTTTAGCATCATTCCTTCCAAAGAAATCCCAGGGCTGATCTCCTTCAGAATGGACTGGTTGGATCTCCCTGCAGTCCAAGGGACTCTCAAGAGTCTTCTCCAACACCACGGTTCAAAAGCATCAATTCTTCGGCACTCAGCTTTCTTCACAGTCCAACTCTTACATCCATATGGGACAATAAGGCCAGGGAATTGTGTTCATAAATCAAATAATCTGCTGGTACCTTGGGAGATATGCTTGAAACACCTACTATTTCCCCTACTTAATGATATTTTTCTTTGAAAATAAAAACATATAAAAGTGGAAAAACAGGCTGTTCAGAACCCTCCTCCCAATACTTAGCCAAGGTGAGATACTCTGGTCTCAGTCTCAGAGGTCATGTTTTCAGCAAAGTGGCCACCAATAGTGGATGATTTTATTTTATAGAGTTTGGTTTTTGGAGCTGGTGTGCTGAGAGACAATAAAGAAGGTTATTCTCAGGCAAATGGGCTAAAAGGGATTGATTGTTGGTGGAAATTGCAGTCCTTCTGTAGTTCTCTCTTCATTGTAACATCTGGCTGTTCAACCTTTATTTTCTTTTCTACTTTTTCCTCTCTCTCTTTATAAAAAATGGCGATATATTTTCATAGACAAGGCATATTGCTTTTTTATAGCTTTGTTTATATAAAATTTATATACCATAAAGTTCACCCATTTAAAGTGTACAGTTTTTTGATATATTCACAGAGTTGTGCAACCATTATCAAAGCTAATTTTAGAATATTTTCATCACCCCCAAAAACTCTATTCCTATTTGCAGTTACTTTTCCCATTTCTCCCTATCTTCTCCAGCCCTGGGTGATCTCTATTGATTTGTCTTTTCAGGACATTTCATATAAATTGAATCATGTGATATGTGCTGCTTGCATCTGGCTTCTTTAGATTGGCATAATGTTTTCAAGGTTTAGCCACAGTGTATTACATAGAATGTATCATTTTTATGACTGACTACTATTTCATTGTATGAATGCACTACATTTGTTTATCTTTTCATCAGTTGATGGACATTCGGGTTATTCCCACTTGTTTGCTATTATAAATAGTGCTGTTATGAACATTTGTGTATATTTGTGTGAGCATATGTTTTCATTTCTCCTGGATATATACCTAGGAATGGAATCACTGTGTCATATGGTAATTCTGTGTTTAACCTTTTGAGGAACTGCCAGACTTTTCCTAAGCAACTGTACCATTTTACATTCTCACCAGCAATGTATGAGAATTTCAGTTTCTCCACATCCTAGGCAACACTTGTTATTGTCCATTTTAGTTTTTTGTTGTTGTTAATAGCTATCCTAGTGGGTATGAAGCAGTATCTCATTGTGCTTTTGAATTGCATTTCTTTTTTTTAAATATAAATTTATTTATTTTAATTGGAGGCTAATTACTTTACAATATTGTATTGATTTTGATTTCTCTTGACAGTTAGTAATGTTGAACATCTTTTCATGTCCTTACTGGCTGTTTATATATCTTCTTTGAGGAAATGTCTATTCAGATCCTTTACTCATTTTTAATTGGGTTACTTTTCTTTTTATTATTGAGTTGTAAGATTTTAAAATATATTTTGGATAACTTTTGTCTTTTTAAGGATGGTACCTTACAGTTATATAATATTTTCTAGCTGTTATTTATGTGGTCCTACTGGTGTTACATATTTTAGCTGCATTATCCACTTTGCTGAATATGAATGCCAGCAGAATCTAAGTGACCTTGGCTTCCTTGCTGAGAATGCAGCCCAGGAACAGAAATTTATCAGAAATGTATCAGAAATGTGCCATTTAAGCCCCCACCCCACCCCCACCCTAATCTGGGACAAGGAGAATCTACATTTAAAAGTCCATGTCTTTGGTTGTTTTATTATTTACTTTAGCTTGGTTGAGTCTGAGACCTTTCTTTTTATTTTGTCTTGTGCAGACTTGAACAGGGAAGGAAGGGCGTAAGAAATTGTGATAGAAAAGTGTGTAGGTTTTATTCAAATCAACATATTTATGTTGATTTGTGTGACAGGTCAGTTGGCTGAAAAAATCTCTCATTTTAAGCACTCAGGTACTGATTAGACCTACACAAATGCATTTTTGCTTTGTGTGTGGTTTCTATGTACAATAAAGTGAAAGTGAAAGTGGCTCAGTCATGTCCGACTCTTTGCAACCACAACCCAGGGATCAAACCCAGGTTTCCTGCGTTGCAGGCAGATTCTTTGCCAGCTGAGCCACAAGGAAAGCCCTCTATGTACCATAGACATGAAGAATACCCCCACTTTCTTTTAGCAATTTATATTGGTGATTTAAAAATAAAATAACCTAAAGTGGAAAGTCATGGAACTCCACATAAGAAAAAGTTTGGGAATTGCACAGACCCGAATTTCAAATACTGGTTTTTCTATTTCTTAGCTGTGTCCTTACACAAGCTACTTAGCTTCTCTGAGTCTCCATTTCTTTATTGGTGAGGTATATGAAAACCTACCTTCTCAAATTGCTGTGAGGAGGACTAAATAAGATGATGTATGTAAAGTGTCTACCACATATGAAGGGCTTCTCTGGTGGCTCAGATGGTAAAGAGTTTGCCTGCAGTGCAGGGAACCTGGGCTTGAGCCCTGGGTCCTAAAGATCTCCTGGAGAAGGAAACGGCAACCCACTCCAGTATGTGTATGTACCAGTATATACATGTGCCACATATGTGCTCCGTAAGCTAGTCATTATTTTTGTATTTGAGGATAAGGACAAGTGGGTTTATTAATGGGCAACTGTATATTGGTGGTGGTTTAGTTGTGTCCGACTCTTGTGATTCCATGGACTATAGCCTGCCAGACTCCTCTGTCCATGGAATTCTACAGACGCATTTGAGTCAGTTCTAATGGGGTGGATGAAACTGGAGCCTATTATACGGGGTGAAATAAGTCAGAAAGAGAAACACCAATATAGTATATTAATGCAAATATATGGAATTTAAAGAGATGGTAACGATGACCCTATATAGGGTCGTCTCTAAAGAGACACAGATGTAAAGAACAGACTTTTGGACTCTGGGGGAGAAGGCGAGGGTGGGACGATATGAAAGAATAACATTGAAACATGTATATTACCATATGTAAAATAGATGACCAGTGCAAGTTTGATGCATGAAGCAGGGCAATCAAAGCTGGTGCTCTGGGACAACCCAGAGGGATGGAATGGGGAGGGAGGTAGGAGGGGGTTTCAGGATGGGGGGATGCCTGTATTCATGTCGATGTATGGCAAAACTGCCACAATATTGTAAAGTAATTAATCTCCAATTAAAATAAGTTAATTAATTAAAAAAAAAAAAAAGAATACTGGAGTAGGTTGCTATTTCCTTCTCCAGGGGGGATCTTCCCGACCAAGGGATTGAACCTGGGTCTCGGGTCTCCTGTATCGCAGGCAGATTCTTTACCAACTGAGACTCGAGGGAAGCCCCAACTGTACATTGGTGGTACAATTTAATCTGGAATGGTAGCAGAGAGTCCACAAAACAGAATAGGCTGGGAAAATGAAAGGACTTTGAGCATTTATTTTCTCCTTTATCTAGGCATATGTGCTCTGTAGCTTTGTTGTTCAGTCGCTCAGTTGTGTCCAACTCTGCAACCCATGGACTGCAGCATGCCAGGCTTCCCTGTCCTTCACCATCTCCAGGAGTTTGCTCTAATTCATGTCCATCGAGTCGGTGATGCCATCCAACCATCTCATCCTCTGTCATCCCCTTCTCCTCCTGCCTTCAAGCTTTCCCAGCATCAGAGTCTTTTCCAGTGAGTTGGCTCTTCGCATCAGGTGACCAAAGTATTGGGCGTTCAGCTTCAGCATCAGTCCTTTCAATGGATATTTAGGGTTGATTTCCTTTAGGATTGACTGGTTTGATGTTCTTGATATCCAAGGGACTCTCAAGAGTCTTCTCCAGCACCACAGTTCAAAGACATCAGTTCTTCGGCACTCAGCCTTTTTTATTGTCCAGTACATGACTACTGGAAAAACCATAGCTTTGACTATATGGACCTTTGTAGGCAAAGTAATATCTCTGCTTTTTAATATTCAGTGACTGGGAAAATGAAAGGACTTTTGGCATATATTTTTTCCTTCATCTAGGCATAAGTGCTATGTAGCTATTGACAGTTTATTCTCCTGGTAACTTACTTTTTTAGGAGACTATTAGCCAGCAGAACTTTCTCCTAGTGATAATCTCTTACATTTGTAGATTGTTTTGTGTTTTTAGAAGTACTTAATGTTCCTTATTTCATTGTCCTCTCATAAACAGCCTCTGAAGCAGATGTGTGGTCCGTAAAAATTCCATTTTTCAGATGAGATGACTGAGGCTCAGAGACACTTAGATATGTGTTTAAATTCACCCAGCAGCTCAGTGACAGAATCTGAACCAGAATCCAATTCTTATTTCCCAACATACCCCTTTTTCGACTCATTATGTTATACATAGTAGGAATGCATTATTTTGCCAGCTTGTTATCTTGAAGATCCTTTCAGTGGCTTACCTTGGGCAAAAATTTTCATGGCTCTGCATCTGTTAATGTACCTGTAGAAATGTCATTGAATATCTTAATACCCCAGGTGGTCCTGGTGAACAGTTTTGCCTTCAAAAGGACACTGAAAACTGGAAAGAACTGCAGAAGAGTATGTGCACAGACGTCATTTTTAGAGCTGATAGATTTCCTACGTAAGCTATTTGTAAGGCTACTTTGTATTTCTTAAAAGCACAATTCAGAAGAGTGTTGTGAGATCAAAATGGACATTTTGAATGAAGAAAATGCTTTAAGCATGTGTGAAAATGTAGATGATTGTCTTGCACTATTTTCTTTAATGTCCAGCAAACAGTTCTTGAAATGTCATTTCAACAAATCTTGTATAATGTAGAAGATACTGTTACAGATTTCTAACACAAAGCTCATAAATCTGCAATTCTCTGTTGTCCTGGGCACATGAAGGAAAATTTATGAGCCTCAGGTTTCTATGTAGCTATTAAACAAAGCATATTTAATCCAGTTAGAGCTCACACTGGCTCTCACTTGCATGCTTGTGTTGTTCTCTCTCTTGCTCTCACTCTTCTTCTTTTTGGTTAAAAACAATAAATAAGTTTTCCTTCAGATGTCATCAATGCAAACATTGTAATTTTTCATTTATTAGTTCAACCCCTTTCAAAACAAAATGGCAGATTGGGAAAGTTGAATTAGTTCCTTCTGTGAGTGTTGCTGTCGGAGAAGGCAATGGCACCCCACTCCAGTACTCTTGCCTGGAAAATCCCATGGACAGAGGAGCCTGGTGGGCTGCAGTCCATGGGGTTGCTGAGGGTTGGACACGACTGAGCGAATTAACTTTCACTTTTCACCTTCATGCACTGGAGAAGGAAATGGCAACCCACTCCAGCGTTCTTGCCTGGAGAATCCCAGGGATGGGGGAGCCTGGTGGGCTGCTGTCTGTGGGGTCGCACAGAGTCGGACATGACTGAAGCGACTTAGCAGCAGCAGCAGCAGCAGTGAGTGTTGCTGTAGGTCTCTATGTAGGTTTGCTTCTCTTTCTTAAAGGTGGCACATGATCCTGACAGCAAAGGTGGGGTGGCAATTTTTTTTTTGTCTCTTTTGATCTTGCCTCAGCCGCAACTCAACAGTTCTCACACATAGCATTCATAGCCTACTCCTTAACTCCACAAGAGTTCTTAATTTGTCTTAGGCAGATAGATGTCTTTTTCCTAAAGATCCCCAAGGAACAAAAAGCCATCTCCAGGGGGAAAACTAGTACCTCAGAGTCCTGACAGAAATCTGTTCCCAAATGCTAACCGAAACTCTTTCTTTTCCATTTTCCTTTTATAGTGCTTACTGGGGATTTTGGAGAAGAATATATAGTGTATATTTCCACTGTTCACCGAGACCTCTTTGCCACTCAAGAAATCCTGTTGCCACATTCATAGATTCAGCAGAAAGTTCATGGAAAAGGGAGAAGTTGAGCTATACCTTAAAGTTTGGAGATAGATGTCAAAGCAATAGGTATAAGAGAAGCTCAGGGTCTTTATAGACCATGGCTATGGCTTATATAGATAAAAGTGAATCACATAGGCTCTGGAGATTTTACGTAAGTATTCTGGAGATGACATTGCAGAAAAGTAGGCTGGAATCTTGTTTCAGAAGGAACTCCTCTGAACTCTTATTGAGAGAGTACTTGACTTAGATTCAGACAGATCTGCATTTGACTACAGGCTTTGTCACTTACAAGAACTTAGGTAAGGATTGTTTCAACATCAGATCATTTATGGGAAAAACACTTAATAAATGCTCAAATCCAAGAAAATTAACTGCCCTGCTTTCCTGTTGTTAGATGGTCCCCCTTCATTGAATAACTTTGGAACCTTTGATAATCTTTTCCTAGGAGTCAAGAGGTAGGTTAGGGAAAATGCAAGAAACAAAGAGGCATATTCTTATATTCTCTCATATTGTCTTTCAACTCTCCCAGGCTTCTTTGTTGGCAAGTTTGATTTTGTAACTCTTTTTGTGTTTAATAGGTTTCTTTTTCTATCCCTTATGAGTTGTTCTGTGAGCAGCAGTATTTCTAGACCTCAGATGACTTTGTTGTTCATTATTCAGTTGCTAAGTCATGTCCTACTTTTTGTGACCTCATGGACTGCAACACGCCAGTCTTGCCTGCCCTTAATTATCTCCCGGAGTTTGCTCAAACTCATGTTCATTGAGTTGATGATGCCATCCAGCCATCTCATCCTCAGTCTCCCCCTTCTCCTTCTGCCTTCAATCTTTCCCAGCATCAGAGTCTTTTCCAATGACTCGACTCTTCGCATCAGGTAGCCGAAGTATTGGAGCTTCAGCATCAGTCCTTCCAATGAATATTCAGGGCTGATTTCCTTTAGGATTGACTAGTTTGATGTTATTGCTGTCCAAGGGACTCTTAAGAGTCTTCTCCAGCACCACTATTTGAAAGCATCACTTCTTTAACACTCAGCTTTCTTTACAGGAGGCAGTGACTAAAACCATACCAAAGAAAAAGAAATGTGGTTGCCTGAGTAGACCTTACAAATAGGTGAGAAAATAAAAGAAGCAAAAGGAAAGGGAAAGATATATCCAACTGAATGCAGATGAATTTGGAGGGCACATAGTATCAGAGAAGGCAATGGCACCCCACTCCAGTACTCTTGCCTGGCAAATCCCATTGATGGAGGAGCCTGGTAGGCTGCAGTCCATGGGGTCACTAAGAGTCGGACATGACTGAGCGACTTCACTTTCACTTTTCACTTTTCTGCATTGGAGAAGGAAATGGCAACTCACTCCAGTGTTCTTGCCTGGAGAATCCCAGGGACAGGGAGCCTGGTGGGCTGCCGTCTCTGGGGTCGCACAGAGTCGGACACAACTGAAGCGACTTAGCAGCAGCAGCAGCAACTCCTAGTAGTCTCACTAAGGTCTCTTCAACGGTGAGAAATTATCTCTCCTGTGAAAAAGTGCAAGAGTTGATAGCAAAATATCCATCCGTATTATGCATCCCAAAATTCTTTGTCATTTAGAATCAACACTATTAGGAATAACAATAAGCAGTATGGATTGAATTTCTGAGGGGTGGAACAGTGAAATGGATCATGGTGTGATATAACTAGTTATTTGGCTTCTTTTATAAACATTATAAATTACCTTAACTCTAGCAATCACTTGGCAATCCATGATGAACATTAGTATGATTCAAATGACGGGCCTGGTCAGTTCATTGTCCATGTAAAGGCATATCCCTGGAGTGAAATATCTGAGTTTGAGGTTCTCCTCACACTAAGGTAACAATGCATTGTTTAATGAGGCCAGGGTCATTTGAGACTTTGAGTCCTGCCTGAGATACCTCACTCCTTTTTCTCCATGACCACAGTCTATACCTACCACCAATAATCAGGTTTAGAAATCACATACAGTAATGGCCCCAAGTATTTAGACATGGGGAAAAGATGTGAATGAATCACAGTAGCCTATGGACAGTGATTAGCCCACAGTACAGCCTATTGTACAGCTCTGTTGTATTTAAAACATAGGAATCAACACCTATACTGTATTGATGACAACAGACACTCTATAATCCTGCATCCGAGATTGTCTTCTGTGAAAAATTGACACTGTTAGTGAAGGGCATCTTTGGTATCTATATACATTCCTACCAGATTGCCAAGACATTCCCTTTGTTCCCTTCTTGCAAGTCCTCCTTGCCCTCAGCTGACTATCCACTATTCCTATTATGGCTCCTAGTGGCTTCTCTCAAAGGCACTTGCATTTTAATAGGGGACTCTTAAAGGATAGAGGAAACTCCCAATCCCAAATGGAATTTTAGAAATTAGCAAGTGTATAAGGGTAGATACTTTGAGAGAGGAGAATCTTCCATGTACCACTCAAATCATGGCTGGAGATGAGAGCCTCTTCTACCTGCATATAAGAGCATTTTATTTCCTTCCAACTGCTCTTCCTTCCCCATAAGCATCTAAACATACACGCACTGTCTGCTTCAGTCACAAGAAACTTTTATTTCCTTTCACTTCTCTGTGGGTTTTCATTTCTTTTCCTTCTGCCTAGCAAGTTCTTTCCAACCCTTTTCACCTGACAAAATCCTAGTTCAGTGTCACTTTACTTACCTATGTCATATTTTTAAAATATTTTCATTTATTTGGCTGCACCAGATTTTAGTTGTAGCATGCAAAATCTTTGATCTTCATTATAGTGTGCATGATCTTTTAGTTGTGGCATGTGGTATCTGGTTCCCTGGCCAGAGATCAGATCTGGGTCCCCTGCATTGGGATCTTGGAGTCTTAACCACTAGACCTCCAGGAAAGTCCCTAAAACACCTTTCATACTTCTCTTATCACATCTCTGCTGTTGAGTCTATTCACTCATCAGTTATACCTCTACAAGAAAAGAAATTGACCTCTCTACCTCTGGGCCTCATATCCTTGACATATGGAATGCACTCTGTGAATGGTTGAAGGTTAAGTGAATTAGTTAATGAATGACCTTCATTCTTTCAGGTGCCCAGCTTTCCCCCTGAAAAGAAGAGCCAAACAAAAATTAATTTTGGAGGATGAAGTTAGATTGTTAATACCTGCATACACAGACCATCTATTATTAAGGCATTATGGCGTTACATAGTTCTTGAATACTGCTCTAGACCCAATTGTTATAGAGTTAATCCTCACTGTATTGTTTCTCTTTAAGGCCAAGGTTAAAAATGACACTACCCTATTTTATGCCTTGTTAAAAGGGTAGAAATTCACCACTTTCAATTCCAGTTCATTTGTTGATTTCTTGGACTTGCCAAATGAAAATATCAACACCCCTGCACTCCTCTGTAGCTCTGTCATTTACAAGATCCTTCCATACCCATTATCCTACTTAATACCTAGAATGATTCTATAAAAAGGCATTCTCATTTTTTCAGATGAGGAAACTGAGGTTAAACTAGGTGGAGTTACTTTTCAAAGATAATGCAGCTGGGAAGTGGAGGAGGCAGGAGTTTAATCAGGTGTTTCTACCTCTTTGTTTCTTCCATTGCTCTTTTTATTGTACCACTGTGGATCACCAAGTAGACAGTAAAATTAGGTGAGGAATGGAGTGTCATGTGTGATGTTTGCCTAAATGTGTACATCCTTGCTGGAAGGCGGTAATGATTTATGCTTAATAAGTATTAAGTAATGTTCATTTCATTTTTTGGCTACCCATATGCTTCCCAGCAGGAAGGCAAGCTAGGGCAAGTGTAGACAAACAGCCATAAAGTTTGAATGCTTTCCTTCAAAGTGGGCTGCCTACTTTAAAAACATACTTCTTGGTGATGGAATATGACTCTAGTATATATTTTATTTCATTACTGCATCTGAAAATATTATTGAGCCCCCAAATATTTTCTGATGTAGAGACTAATGAGCATCATCACCACATTTGGCAGTATAGGGAATTCTACTAAAATGCTTCTGGGAAGGTGGCATGGTACAATGGAAAAAACAGTGGACTTTGAAAATAATTAGATTTAGTTCATAGTCACTCACAGTGTGACTCTATGTAAATTATTCAGCTTCTCTGAACTTCACTTTTCTTGTCCTTTGAGTGGAATTATAAAACCCCATCTTGCTTGACTGTTGTGAGAATGAAAATGAGATGCAGCACCCAGCACATTGAAGCCACTTGGTAAACTATTTCTTTCCTACTCCACACCACAGCCCTGTTCTCCCAGCCATTAGTTACCCACCAGTATCCATTTAGAGGTTGGCCTACTGCTTTATGCTGAAATGCACAGCTCTTGCGAGGACTGATTATCTAATTTTCTTTCTTCCAGGGCTCCCTGGGCACCCCCCCTTGCTTCTAGGGGCTCCCAAAGTGGGTAGGTACAGGATGTTCTGAAGAGTATCAGAGGCTGTTACTCAATCTCCTGGCTAGAACTCCTAATTGCTCTTCGCACGCTCCATATGAAGGCACACTCCAGGTCTTGGAGCCCATGTATGCGTCATGCATTGCACTGCCTCTTGTACCCAAATCCATCTCAAGGGTGAGAAGACCAGGCTCAGACTTGTCCAGGGAGTAGATTTCTCAAGCTGCCATTGTCCCCACATAATTTGATTAAAGGGGGCACTTTAAACTCACTGAGCTTATTTATACAGACTAGAATCAGAGTGATTGGTAGTGCCTTCTGTTCTCAAAGTATCCCAAAGGGCTTTGCAAGGCAATATGACAAGCACCAAAGCCACACAGTCCAGTGCAGCGGCCGCCACCCAACACAATTAGTCATGCCTAGCCTGGGATCATCAAGCCTGTTTTTATTGGAGGAGCAGAGAGGGAGGGAATGTTAGCTGGCAGTTTCCCTATGTACCCTTTGTGAAAGTGCCCTTGGCTCTTCAAATTTCACCTGAATAACCAGCTCAGGCAAATTTGTTTCTATCAAAAAGTAGAATGTGATGATGCCAAGCTGATGCCATAGTAATGCCTTAGCTTGAGCAAATAGGGTAGACATGGCCTCACAATTGGTTTTTGTCCTTCATCTCCTTTTCTCTCATCTGTTCTTTTTCCATCTTTCTTTATTATTCTTTTCCCTTCCCCATCTCCAGCATGTTCTCAGGAAAAGATCAGACAAGTGGTAGATGGTGTGTCATTTTAGGGTGATCCCTATTTGGTCCATCTTTTTTCTTTCCTCATTATCACACCATTGCTTTTCCAGCAAGGAAAGCTTTGGAAGTGAAACTGCAATAGCTCCCTGGGCTTCTTTCCCTTTAGTAGCACTCAACACGCTTGTAACTACTTGTTTAAATTTTCTTATTACACTAAGGTTCATGAAGGCAAGAGCTATGTCCTCTTGTTCACCTCTCTATCTTGAGTACTTCATAGGCACATAAAGTAAACCCTCAAACAATGTTTATTAACTATAGTTAAAAAGTTTTCAAGCACTCCATTGTTTACATATTATCTCCTAACTCTCCCCACGATTTGTAGGTTACCTTGTTCATTTCCATATCCCACAGAATAGACTTTCACTCATGGCCTTGCAAAGAGTATGTACATTAAAATGAAATAAATTCCCCTCCTCTAGACCTTCTAATTGGTTTGTGTTTGAGACTTGACTTGAATTGGCTTTTGTTCTGAATACCAGTCAAGTCCTCTTCCTGTTGTAGTCACCTCTGTCTTCCTTGGGAGTCCAAGAGGGAAAAATTAGTCATTGATGACTTTTTGAGAGCAGACTAAAGTTAAATGAAAAAGTGAAAGCGTTAGTCATTCAGTCCTGTCCAGCTTTTTGTGACCCCATGGACTATAGCCCCTCAGACTTCTCTGTCCATGGAATGCTCCAGGCAAGAATACTGGAGTGGGTTGCCATTCCCTTCTCCAGGGGATCTTCCCAACCCAAGGGTAGAACTGGGTCTCCTGCACTGGCAGGCGGATTCTTTACAGTCTGAGCCGCCAGGGAAGCCCTTGTAAACTTGAATAGTTTGCGCCTTTCCCATCTGCTTAGCAGTGATCACTGCTGGTGCCTTGCTAAAATGAGAATTATAGGACTGCTCTCAAGGCAGACAGGCCTAAAATTAGACATGCAAGCTGTGTTTTTGCTGTGCAGGCAGGTGGGATTCAAGCAGCCAGTTTCTCCTCTTTTTCCTCCCTTGCTTACATAGCCGAGAGGTGGAGCCAAGCTTCTGTCTGGGGAAGGAGCTGGACTGTGGGGCATGCCCAATGGTTCCAGGCCCTAGCTGGGTGACTATTTGCTATTCCCAGGTGGTGCTAGTGGTAAAGAATGCACCAGGCAATGTATTAGGCATGAGAGATGTGGTTCTATCCCCAGGTTGGGAAGATCCCCTAGAGAAGGAAATGGCAACCCACTCCAGTATTCTTGCCTGGAGAATCCCATTGACAGAGGAACCTGGCAGGCTACAGTCCATAGGATTGCAAAGAGTTGTACACGCCTGAAGTGACTTAACACACACACACAGAAACTTAGAACACATTGGGATTGGCAGCCTCATTTAAAGTTTCATATTTTTAAGAGAAACTTGAGGCTTGAAGGAACCTATTTCCCCTCCTTAAGCTGATTTTTGAGTTTTTTAAAGCTACAGTTTTCACACTATGAAACTCTCGTTCTTTTCTTGTTTTGTTTCCTTCCTCTTCCCAGGTGTTTGATGATCTGCAGGTGTCTCATAATTGCTCCCCTCGGTCAGGCGTTTGGTTTAGGTTGTAAAGCAATATGGAAATTCAAGAACTAAGTTGTAGTTGGGGAGGTAAAGTCTTCTTTCCTTTCAGGGTTAAGCAGAAAAAAGAACTAAGAACTCAGAGTGAAAAGCCTTGAATTGTCACAGATATCACTGGCAAAGAATAATTTTTTGCTGTAATAAGAATTGCTCAGATCTTCTCATCTGAAGATTTTGGTTCAAGGCCTTGCCATACCATTTAATGATCTCAGGCATGTGATTTAACCTTTGAGTTTTCTTAATCTGTGAAATGGAAATTATGACAATAATCATTATCTCATAGGAGTTGATGATGAATAAATAATTCAGTAAGGAGAGAATTGAATCAGATAATGAATGAGGAAATACTTTGTAAATGACAAACTGGTATTATGATCTAAAAAGCTATTCTTATTTTCCCTTCATACTCTTCTCCTAACTTCAATTTTCTTGCCTCTTGTACAGCATGGATGATTTAGGCATGATTGTGGACAGAGAGACGGACTAGGTGACTTCATAGGCTCTTTCCTAGTTTAAGAGTTTGTAAACTATACTTTTGTCTACCCTTCCAGACTAACCCAAGTTGAAAAATCATATTTTAAGACAGAGTAGAAATCTGGAACTTATAAATCTTGATAATGTCTCAAAGTGTAATTGGAGATAGTGCTCCTCCATTAAGTTCTGTTGTCTGACCATTGTGCAAATAAATAGTAAAATGCAAATGACAGGAAACTGGCTGGGTTCTGAATCCTATTCCTGCTTGGAGTAACGATAAGCATGTAATAGTGTTACATTTGATTTGCTTTTTCGCCAACTTCACACTTATCCCAGAGTTCTCCTTTTGCATTTTATGTTGGAATTTCTTCCAGGTATCAGATTAAACTTTAAGGCAGCCATGTATATCTGTATGGGCCATGGCCTGAAAAAAACCATCCTGAGAGGGGAAGTCAAAGCTGTGGGCAAGAAGCAAGCATGACATTAAAAGTATTTACTCTAAATGCAGCAAATTTGGTTCGCTTCTGTGGCAGATGAAAGTTGAATCCTTAAGGTGGGCTTGTTGGATAGGTTGTACCTCTTGCTGAGCACCATGAACCCTCCACATCCCCAGAAATGCTTAACAGGGCTCTCTGCGAAGGAATGCTCCTGAAGATACATGTATATTACATGAAGGTAGATAAAGAAAATCATCTTTTAGAATTGATTACATAGAGTCCCCAGAGGGGCTTGCTTCAAAACGAGCCATGAGATGAAAACCGCAACCTAGAAGAGCATCTCTGCAGCAGTGCCAACACCCCAACTTCCTTTGAGTTGCCATCACCCCTCCTTTCTTTCTACTGTTGACACCACTTGTAAAATAATGTCTTCCTCTAAATAAGCAGAAGGTATAATCCTTTAAATGACTAAAGACGAGCTCTCTAGAAGAACCCTCAGTGGGAGTATTTTCTTCATGTTAGGGGTGATTCTCTTTACAGAGGTAGATTAGAGGATTTGGGAAGAGGCATATTCAAGATAGACCTTCCCTAGTGGCTCAGATGTAAAGAATCAACCTGCAATGCAGGAGACCCAGGTTCGATCTATGAGTTGGAAAGACCCCTGGAGGAGGGCAATGGCCAAAAGTTTACTAATAAAGATAAGTTGGGTTTTCTCAGTTGGTAAAGAATCTGCCTGCAATGCAGGAGACCCAGGTTCAATTCCTGGGTTGGGAAGATCCCCTGGAGAAGGAAATGGCAACCCACTCCAGTATTCTTGTCTGGAGAATCCCATGGACAGAGAAGCCTGACAGACTACAGTCCATGCGGTTGCAGGAGTTGGACATAACTTAGCAACTAAACCACCAACCACCACATAGGTTTATTAATAAAGATATATTGGTTAATTAATAAAGATAAATTGGGTGTTTGTTGTTCATTCAGCCACTTTAACTTTGTGTGGAGATGTGTGGATATGTGTCCACCGCCTGCAGCCTCCATTGAAGGTTGGAGCTGGCAGAGACATTGGCTAAACAATATGTAAGGGTACAAACTATAGGTACTTCTCATACTAAGCAAACACAATAAAAGAAAGTGAAGATTACACAAATAATTAATTAGGAAACGATTATCCTTATTTTCATTTCCTTAAAAGATTTTGAGTAAGATTCCTTTTAAACAGGAAGCTCTGAATACATTTCAAGAATGGCTGGGTGTATATACACTTACCTTTCTAGGAATAGTATTAAAAATACATGTTTCTGCAACTTACAGAGAAAATGTGCTTCCATTTGTATACATTTGGCATTCTTGAGAGACTGTAAAATTAACTTATTGGATATAACATCATTTTTCTTGGTGATTTCTTGTCTTATCAATATTCCTAAGGAAAACTTTCTTTAGTATACTAGATATGATGGATAAGACTAAAGATAAATTTATTTTAATTAGGCCATTATCAACTATTTATAAAGACTCTGTGATATTCTTATCACTGGAGAGTTTTGAGCATATCCTAAGGGAAATAGTTACATACTCTACAAACTGTGTTTCATTGAGTCCTAACTAGTAACTGATTTTGATGCCTCTGGTTTTGATAGCTTCTGATAGTGTGAATAAGTGGAAAACTAAGAAAGCCCAAGGAAATGCCACTCTAGCATTTCTATTTAAAAAAATAAAATAAAATAGTACCAGGGAAAATGAATATAACGTAACTACTCAAAAGTCTATAACTCTTTTACTTTGATAATTATACTTTGGGTAATTCCCAGATGATTTAGGAATCAAAGTTCTAATGTTTCATTACTGTTAAGATTCTTCTTTTTTGTTTACTTTTCACTTTAGTTCTTTAAATGTGCAGCACCTTAAATTTCCTTACTCAGCCTTTTTCACATTTGGTTCTTTCAAATATTTCACTTTTTAATTGAAGGTTAAATCATATTTTTGGAAATGCACCTTTATCTTTAGTTTCTTTTGATCATTTTCCTTCCCCGAATTTCTGAACTTCTTAGATTGCTGGCTTTAGGTCTCCTACAGTTGGTTCCAGTAATAAGTTTTCTTTAAGTGATTTCTTAGTTGTTTGATTTTCTTTTTTTTTAATTTAAACTCTTTTGTTAGGCGATGTTATAAATGTTATGTAACAAATGTAACAAACAATGTTGTTTGTTATGAATGTTAAACCATTTCATAAAACAATGGCAAATACACATGGATTTTTCTTAAGTTATGTTTTTTCCTCAGTCAACTAATGTCTTTATAACATTGAACATATTTTTGCAACTAGTTGATTAGTTCAGTTCAGTTGCTCAGTTGTGTCCAACTCTTTGCAACCCCATGAACTGCACCACGCCAGGCTTCTCTGTCCATCACCAACTCCCGGAGCCTGCTCAAACTCATGTCCATTAAGTCAGTGATGCCATCCAACCATCTCATCCTCTGTTGTCCCCTTCTCCTCCTGCCTTCAGTCTTCCCCAGCATCAGGGTCTTTTCCAATGAGTCAGGTGGCCAAAGTATTGGAGTTTCAGCTTCAGCATCTGTCCTTCCAATGAATATTCAAGACTGATTTCCTTTAGGATGGACTGGTTGGATCTCCTTGCAGTCCAAGGGACTCTCAAGAGTCTTCTCCAACACCACAATTCAAGAGCATCAATTCTTTTGCACTTAGCTTTCTTTTTAGTCCAACTGTCACAGCCATATGTGACTACTAGAAAAACCATAGCTTTGACTAGATGGACCTTTGTCAGCACAATAATGTCTCTGCTTTAATGCTGTCTAAGTTTGTTGTAGCATTTCTTCCAAGGAACACTAGTAGAGAGATGATTCTAAAATTAGAAGACACATAGTATATTTAAGGAAGTAGTTAATTTTTTTCATATTAATTTTCAGAAAAGTAACTGATTCTATTTGCTTAACTCCAGGCATCAAAAGCCTTTCATCAAAGAGAATTGAGGAAAGATTCATTTCTTTTAGATCTTGTGACTCTTTGGGAATATAACAATTTCCACAATAATGGACAAATTATAGATAATTGGAGCTGTTTTTGCCATAATTTATGTAGTAAACAGCAGCTACCCCCAAAAGGATGGTCTTTGTAATATTTTTGCTTAATGGAAATGAATAAAACTTTGTATTTTGAACAACAGACATAAATGTTTCAACCAGGGGAGCAAACAGGAATATGTTAATAATGTTAATTTCAGCATTAATAAACCAAACAAAAACCTTTGAGGTTGTTTTCTAAATTACAATAGCAACAAAAATCACTACATAAATTTCATCCAAATTGGTGTGGAAAACTTAAAATATTGGCTTATGGGACCAATTTTCCTCTTCTTCCTATATACTGACAATTAGGAAGTGAAGAACTTCCCTATTTTTCTAAATTCCTAGATAATTTCCCAATGTAGCATGTGATAGATTCCAAAGGAAGACAGTTACTATTTTAAATCTATACATGTTACAGTTTTGATTTAAACTAGAATATATGTTAAATTAAAATGTGCCTCATCAGAGCTTAAATCTACCTTTCTTAAAACATTCTGAGCAAACAGATTACTGGAAAGGTCTTAGCTTGAACACTGCACAAAGTACTGTAGAAAGACTGTTGATGGGTATTATGTCACAACTAACTTTGGTAATTAAAGATTTAGAAAACCCTCATACTGATTGTTGAAAAATTCAGCATGAGTTTGAGGAAAAAGAATCATGGCCTGTCACAGCCTGTTGTTTTTTTTTTTTTTTTAAAGAACCTTTTTTAAAAAGCTATGGACCATATTATTTATAAATACTATGGAATGGTACTAGTTTTAATCCTAGTTTCATAATTCTGTCTATATACTTCAGTCTAACTCAGATGAAGATTATTTTAAATCTAAATGATCTTTTTTACCTTTGTTTATTATTTTATTGTAAGCTTTCCATGGAATTTAAAAATTCATGAGAAGGGCTTTTGATTTCACTAGGACATGAAATTTCTGATTTGGTGATGGATTTAAGTGAGGAGACTGTTCCATCTATTCACTTAAATTCAAACAGTGAAAGACTTCATCTGTATAACCTAATTACTGTATATAAAATCTTTTTCTTATGCTTTACTAATCTTATAGATTTGGGAAACCTTCACTGTTTTTCCTGTTTGCTCTGGGTACTCTTTTCCTTTTTTTTTTTTTTTTTTTAGTGTCTCTAATTTGTCTTCAAAACGTAAAGATAGGTAATAAAATGCTATTAACTTGCTATCAGTATAAGTTAAATAAATCAGAAAGACAAATATATTTGTCATTTATATATGGAATCTAAAGCTGAACTCATGGAAACAGAAACTAGAACAGTGATTTCCAGGGACTGAAGGGTGGGAAGAATTAGGAGATATTGGTCAGAGAGTATAAACTTCTTCCAGTGATAAGATGAATAAGTTCTAGGAATCTAATGTACAGAATGGTGACAATAGTTAATAAAACTGTATTATTTACCTGAAAGTTGCTAAGACAGTAGATCTTAAGTGTTCTCACTAAAAAATAAAATAGTGTGGTAATAGAGGTGTTAACTAACCCTATGGTAGTTATCAATTCACAACATATACATGTATCAAATCATCTCATTGTACACTTTTAACACACACAATGTTATATGTTAATTATGTCTCAATAAGTTGGAGAAAAATATTACTAGTTTTATCATGTAGCTTAGGGATTCTCCGGAGAAGGCAATAGCACCCCACTCCAGTACTCTTTTTTTTTTAATTTTTTTTTATTTTTAAACTTTACATAATTGTATTAGTTTTGCCAAATATCAAAATGAATCCGCCACAGGTATACATGTGTTCCCCATCCTGAACCCTCCTCCCTCCTCCCTCCCCATACCATCCCTCTGGGTTGTCCCAGTGCACTAGCCCCAAGCATCAAGTATCGTGCCTGGAAAATCCCATGGGTGGAGGAGCCTGGTAGGCTGCAGTCCATGGGATCACTGAGAGTCGGACACGACTGAGCAACTTCACTTTCACTTTTCACTTTCATTATTGGAGAAGGAAATGGCAACCCACCCCAGTGTTCTTGCCTGGAGAATCCCAGGGATGAGGGAGCCTGGTGGGCTGCCGTCTATGGGGTTGCACAGAGTCGGACATGACTGAAGTGACTTAGCAGCAGCAGCAGTAGGGATTCTCATTGAGGCCAAATTTGTCCTCCTTTTCCCAGGACATTTGGCAATGTCTGGAGACATTTTTGGTACAACTGGGATGGGAACAGTGCTCTTGGCATGTAGTGTAGAATCCAGAGATTCTGCTAAACATCCTATAATGCACAAATCAGGCCCCCACAAAAAAGAACTATCTGGCCTCAAATATCAATTATGTGGAGACTGAGAAATCTGGGTATAATTGAATCCAGAAAACTTGGAATGTAGTCTCAATTCTGCTACTAACCACCAAGTTATTTAACACTTCTCTGGGCCTCAGTCTCCTCATTGCAAAATGATAAATTGAGTTACATGATCTTTAATGAATTTTTCGGCATCAAAAGCTTAAAAACCTATAAAACCTTATGATTGTCTCTTTGTTATCAGAAAGAAGGGTTCCTTGGTGACTCCAATTTTTTCTTTGTTTGGATAGCCTCCAGATGATGTATTTACTTTGTTTTTCAAGTAATTTTTATTTTTTTGTCAAACTAATATGTAGAGAGATATCTATATATCTGCTGCTGCTGCTGCTAAGTCGCTTCATTCGTGTCCGACTCTGTGCGACCCCATAGATGGCCTCCCACCAGGCTCCCCCATCCCTGGGATTCTCCAGGCAAGAACACTGGAGTGGGTTGCCATTTCCTTCTCCAATGCATGAAAGTCAAAGTGAAGTCACTCAGTCGTGTCCGACTCCTTGCGACCCCATGGACTGCAGCCTACGAGGCTCCTCTGTCCATGGGATTTTCCAGGCAAGAGTACTGGAGTGGGGTGCCATTGCCTTCTCCAACTATATATCTAGATATCTTTAAAGCCTTTTAAAATCTGTTTTACATAAATCAGTTTAAATATAAATCTTATTTTATTAGTTTGAATATCTGATTTTTAAGGTGGTTTAAAAATCTTCCATATCATATGTATGCCATTAAACAAACAGCACACTTTAAGCATATTGTTTACTTTGAAAATTCTGCGTGTGTTCGGGCTATGTGTATTAAGTTCTCCCACACAACCCTGTAAGAAGCTAGTCAAATGGATAATTAGATTACCATGGTACATGATAATCTTCACACAGTCATTTAAGACATATATAGATTAGTGAATACCACACATTACATGCCATTTCTCCAGAGAAACTGGTTGTGTCATTCCTGTAGAAATCTCACTTAAAAAAGTACATGTGGGGATGTTTTCTCAGGCAGTTCAAGCAATAAAGCGGTCCTTAATTTGTACTGAGAAGTAATGATTCCTTTAAGAGCAGCTGCTCTGGTTCTTCCTGTCTATCTTGGTATTGTATGCCAATTGTTATTCTATGCACTAAACCAGTAGCTAGATTTTATATTGTACCTTACAGCCACATCACACCCATTTTACAGGAGAAGAAACAGAAGCATGTGAATTGCCCCAAATTACATAGCTGAGAAGTAGTTTGCTCAGTGTGGAAAGTTCTTCAAAATGTCATTTTATTGATTTGATATTTGTACACCTGAAACCAATATAATAGTGTGTATTAATTATAACTCATTTTTTAAAAAAACATTTCATCAAAATATTGGAAAAATCTGGCATCTCGTGAGCAGGGATCAGCAAACTTTCTGCCATGTCCCAGATACCAGATGTTTTAGGCTTTGATAGTACATAAATGAATGAATATGGCTGTGTCCCAGTGCAACTGTAGAAAAAAATATAGCAGCCTGAAATTTGGCATGTAGGCCATAGGTTGTCCATCCCTGCTTTTGAACATTCCTTAAGGTTCCATGACCCTGCTTGGTATATACATTTGCCCTCCTTTTTGCCCTTTGGGAGCATAGCTAAGTTAAAAATTGCATTAGATACTTTAGTAAGAGCACACTTAAAACGCTGGGCTCCTCAGATTACCAGAAATTAACCCCCTGAATTATTCTACCACAGCCTAGGCACTAATCTGATTTGCTCTATTCTAGCCCCACCTTTGGCCCTTTCACAAAAGCTGACACACAGACTTTCCAGAAAGCTATTTGATGTGGAATGCAGAACAGTTGGCTTATAGTGGCCTATGACTATCTGTTCACTGCCCTGGTAACTTTTTCCCAGGTGAGTAGGTGCCCTGCCCTTCCTTCACAGAGCTTTTTGCTAGTCATGGCATAGAAATTGTGGATATCCTTTGCTTTTGCAATAGATGTGTTCCAGCAAGGCTGGCTAGAAAAGGGAAAAAAGAATTTTCCAACTATCACTTTGTAATTGGACATGGATTCTCTTGGATGAAAATCATCTTAGCAGAACAAATACACTTTGGGTGAAAGACAGCCTGTTTCAGGAAGAGAACACTTGGGCAAGATTTTGAAGTCTTAGCTGCCATTACTACCAACTTAACCACAGTGTTTATGGCTTTGGCAAGTCACTTCCCCTCTGTGAGTCTTGGGTTTTTCATCTTTGAGATGGGGCTAATGGTTACAATTATTCCTCAGGGTTCTTCTGAAAACTAAAGGAGATAATGGATATGAAAGTGGCCCAGCACTGCCACATGTAAAAATGATGGAATAATTGAGATGAGTGGACCATTAGTCCAAAAAGTGCTGAAAATCTACTGCTTTCACTTTTATTGCTTTTTTGCAACACTTTGTAGTAATTAGTTTCTATTGGCATTGAAACATGTGTAATATCATATATGAAATGAATCACCAGTCCAAGTTTGATGCATGATGCTGGTTGCTTGGGGCTGGTGCACTGGATCAACCCAGAGGGATGGTACGGGGAGGGGGGAGGGAGGAGGGAGGAGGGTTTGGGATGAAGAACACGAGTGTACCTCTGGAGGATTCATGTTGATGTATGGCAGAACCAATACAGTATTGTAAAGTAATTAACCTCTGATTAAAATAAATAAACTTATATTAAAAAAAAGAAAAGTAACCCTTGGCTCTTTGATGAGTTTACCTATAATAAGGGTACCTGCTACCGCTAAGTCACTTCAGTCGTGTCTGACTCTGTGCAACCCCATAGATGGCAGCCCACCAGGCTCCCCCGTCCCTGGGATTCTCCAGGCAAGAACACTGGAGTGGGTTGCCATTTCCTTCTCCAATGAATGAAAGTGAAAAGTGAAAGTGAAGTCGCTCAGTCGTGTCTGACCCTCAGAGACCCCATGGACTGCAGCCTTCCAGGCTCCTCCATCCATGAGATTTTCCAGGCAAGAATACTGGAGTAGGGTGCCATTGCCTTCTCTGAATAAGGGTACCAGTTTACCCTTAAAACATTAGTTCAAATTTTTTTAGTAATGCAGAATTACTTGGGTCTGACTGGAACCACAGTCCTCATAGCCACCTTTCTTAGCCATTCTGTCCATCTCATCTTTTTTATACTTTCTTTTCTACCCAAGACAAAGTTTGATGCAAAGAATATCCTGCTGTGATCTTAAGACAAGCATGATGATGACTTACCCACAGTCAATTTCCTTAGTGCCTAATTTTGTGAAGAACAGAGTGGAATCCTTGGTCTCAGAGAACTCAGTCTAGATCTATGCTGTCCATTATGTAGTCACTGCTGCTGCTGCTAAGTCGCTTCAGTTGTGTCCGACTCTGTGCGACCCCATAGACAGCAGCCCACCAGGCTCTGCCGTCCCTGGGATTCTCCAGGCAAGAACACTGGAGTGGGTTGCCATTTCCTTCTCCAGTGCATGAAAATGAAAAGTGAAAGTGAAGTCGCCCAGTCGTGTCCGACTCTCAGTGATCCCATGGACTGAAGCCTACCAGGCTCCTCCGTCCATGGGATTTTCCAGGCAAGAGTACTGGAGTGGGGTGCCATTGCCTTCTCCGTAGCAACACACAACTATGGATCACATGAAGTGTCACTAGTTCTAATAGAAATGTAAGGGTCAGTGTAAGAGGTGAAGAGAATTATCCAGTGGAAGGTACTCAAATAGACGAGGAATAGGTGTTTATTAAAAAAGAGGGCTATAAATCATTAAGGAAAGTAGTATGTGTGACATTACTTGCTCCTATATTCTTTGCTTTTCACCTATTTGTGGTGTTGATGGATGTAATCTCATCTCTGTGTTATATAGGTAAAGTTGCTATGTAGATACCATAGTTTTTCACTTTCACTTTTCACACTGAATACCTACATATCCATAAGAGTACAGGACAATGGGGGACAATATGCTTCTTTTGGTACATGGAAAATACAAGACGTTCAGTGGATAGATTCATGTCACAGTGAATTCACCACTGAAATTAGACCCTGAGAATGGGTTTGATTTAAGTGGCTAATTAGGAAGCTGGATTTATTTCACTTAATTCAGGAAGCATTTGGGCAATTTCTATGTCACCCATAATGTGATTGAATGAAAGAGCCTATATTTGTCTTCCAGTTACTACAATGTAAGAGCCTTGAGGAGGGAGACAGATTTTTGTTCATCTCTGTCTCTTTCCTCCTGTGCATAGCACCAAACAGGTGCTCAATAAATACTTATTTACACTATGAATAATAGGAGTCCATGAAGTTTACTATTTGACAAAGGGACATAATTGTAAAGGCAATTTTTACTACTTAGAGCTACATGTCAATTTTCATTTTAGAGATTCACCATATTGATTATTTCAAAATAAGTTTGAAACTAAATGACAAGTCTGAAAGATGAAGTGATTTTACTTATTTTTCTCAAACATGATTTTTGCATGTCATTGTGCAGAGAAATTGTTAAATTATGGTATACTCATAATATGGAATATTATACAGCCATTAAATCAGGAAGATATGCATATACTGACACACTGCATTGTTGAGTATATTACCATATGTAAAATAGTGCATGAAGCAGGACACCCAAAGTTGGTGCTCTGGGACAACCCAGAGGGATGGGGTGAGGAGGGAGGTGGGAGGGGGGTTCAGGATGGTGGGATACATGTATACCCATGACTGATTCATGTTGATGTATGGAAAAAACCACCACAGTAATGTAAAGTAATTAGCCTCCAATTAGAATAAATAAATATTTTTTAAAAAAAGAATATTTCAAATCAATTTGTTAAGTATCATCTGAGTTTGTAAAAATAAATTCACTACATTTGAATGTACATATGTTTATATGTATATAAGCAAAGCTTTGGTAGAATATATCTCATGTTTTTCTTAAAATGGATCCTCCTGAGGAGTGGGATGGAAGAGAGCTGGGTCTCAGTGTTTATATTATACACCCTGTATTGTTTGAGTTTTAGAACAATGATTATGAATTACTAATGTAATTTAAAAAATTGTTTTAAAATTCTGGTACTAAAATTGGAGCAGGTCAATGCAAGTTTTAAACAAGGCAAAAGTAATTAGGAGGGAACAAATAGATCTCCCATTGATTAGGCATTTGGGGTACATGTTTGACTATCAGTTCAGTGATGATCACTTACAAAAGAAGATTCTTCAACAAATTCTGCTTAGTTCTTTAAGATAATTTTTCTAATGCCACTGTTTTTGGGTAAAATGATGTATTATGTATTTTTAGTTATTTAAGTTTGAAGTAGAAATTGTGTGTGCTTTTAAAGTAAATCAAATGGATATTTCAGGCAGATAATCATGAAAATACATGGAATAATAAGAGGTTATACAGCAGCTCACAGTCTGTACCTTTTTCTTATTAATTAATTATTCATCACTTAAGGAATAAAAGCACATTTTGGGCACCTTTACTTCCCAGTACAGTTGTAAGTTTTTTGAGTAAAAGCTATGTATCTTTTAAAAAATTATTTATATCTTAGAATTAATAATTTAGGATATAGAATTTGAATCTTAGTATTTCAGAGTTGAAAGAAATCTTGAACACCATCTACTCAGTCCAATCTATATGACACTTGAAATCTCCTTGTAGTAGGAAATAATAAATACAGAGTAGGCATTCAAAAATGTAGTTATTTAATTATTCAGAGAAGAGATTTTTTGAGTCTTACTGTATAGTAGATGCTTTTAAATTATTTATAATAAAAATTTGGATTATTGTTTTGCTCTTTATAGGCTTGCAGAAAATTGTTTTTAAAAAGTTTCTTTTTCAGATTCAAATGTTTACACTATGGACTCCTTCACTGGATTCATTTTGTTAGCTCTTTATCAGCAAGTGTAGTTTCTTGAAAGGTATACCTTTAATCCATAAGAATAGTGTAGAGAAGTGAATGAGAAGTAGAACCACATATGGATTCAAATGAATGGGAGCTTGTAGGTAACTCAGTCCAACTCCTTCATTTTATCTGTGGGTGAGCCCACAGACTGGCAGAGACTTGCTCAAAGTCACACACTATGTCAGAAGAGGACTTAATTTAGTCTGTTGCCTTCTGTTTTAGTAAGCTTCTTGTGCTGATATTCACACCAGTTTCAAGTCCCCTTTTGCATTAGGCCTTGACCATAGTAATTTGTCCTGAAAAATATGGCAATAAGTTATGTATGGGTAGATTGTATGAATATGTATCATTCCCATGATTATATTATATGGCATGACTGACTTAAGAAGGGTCTAATCATACAAACTTTTTAAAAGCAGAGACTTTTATTTACCAAATAATAGAATAGAAAGAGATTTGAATCTTAAAAGTGATTTTATGCTATTCTCTCAAATCATCCCATCCTTGCCTTCTCCCACAGAGTCCAAAAGACTGTTCTATACATCTGTGTCTCTTTTGATGTTGAAACATGTATATTATCATATGTGAAACAGACCACCAGTCCAGGTTCGTTGCATGAGACAGGGTGCTAAGGGCTGGTGTACTGGGATGACCCAGAAGGATGGTATGGGGAGGGAGGTGGGAGAGGGGCTCAGGATGGGGAACACGTTTACACCCATGGCTGATTCATGTCAATGTATGGCAAAACCACTACAATATTGTAAAGTAAGTAGCCTGCAATTAAAATGAATAAATTTTTTAAAAAGTGATTTTATGGGCCAATACTGGCTTGAAGATAGAAAGAGCCACATGGAGAGTAAAGTGGATTTTAGGAATGATCCCCAGCTGACAGCCAACAAGAAAATGGAGACCTTCAGTCAACAACCAATGAAATTGCAAGTAGATTCTTACCCCAGAATCTCATATAAGAGACCAGTCTGGTTCACCTTGATTTTGACCTTGTCAGACCTTGAGCAGAGAACCCAAGTGCTCCCACCAGGACTTCTGACATATAGAACTTTGAGATAATAAATGTCTGTTATTTTAATCTTCTAAGTTTGTGATAGTTTGTTATGCAGCAATATAAAAATTGAAACATGTACCATGTGGTCTAAGGTAAGCCATTTATCAAATTTATGTGCCTCAGTTTCCTTTTGCCTGTCATATTGGAAGTAATCTATACTGCTTTGAAATTGTAATTGTGAAGCATGACTCCCACAGTAATGAGACATACTATTTACTCTAGTGGTATTACTAAGAACGATTTTATTCTCCCAGGCCTGTAAAAATGCTTTTCACACATGAAAAAAAAAAAAAAAGTAAAGGAATATAATTGAACCCTAGGTAGAATTTCCCACAATGTAACCTTAGGATAACCAGATCATATACCTGCAGTGGAGAAGGCAACCCCCTCCAGTACTCTTGCCTGGAAAATACCAGGGATGGAGGAGCCTGGTAGGCTGCAGTCCATGGGGTCGCCGAGTCGGGCATGACTGAGCGACTTCACTTTCACTTTTCACTTTCATGCATTGGAGAAGGAAATGGCAACCCACTCCAGTATTCTTGCCTGGAGAATCCCAGGGACAGAGGAGCCTAGTGGGCTGCCATCTACGGGGTCACACAGAGTCGGACATGACTGAAGCGACTTAGCAGCAGCAGCAGCAGCATACCTGCAGTTCTACTGTAGCAGAGAAAATATGGAACCTGTAAAACTGTTCATTCATATCACATACTTATTGAGAACTCAGGCTGTACCTTTTGCTGTAGTAAGCTCTGTAGATGATATAAAAGGGAAAAGAATAAGACATGGTCTTGGCTTTCAAGTAACACATAAGGTAGTAGAAGAGAGAAGATATGGGGTCATACTAGCTATACTCCAAGTTAGGCATTGCTTGATGCTTTGAGATGAATAAACAAAGTTTGTTGAGAGTTCAGAGAAGGTTGCTTATGAACTAACTGGGTCTTGAAGAACAGAGAGGATTTGAATAGCAAGGGACAGAGAAGGAAAAGCATTCCAGCTAGAGGGGAGGACATAAGCAAAAATATTGATAACCTAGAAGGTCACATGAGGGAATAACAAGTAGTTCAGTATAACTGAATTGTAAGAAGCATAAGTATAATAGGAAATTAGTTGAGAAGAATATGTTGGGGCCAGATCATAGAAGATTGTGATTTCTGTGTTAAGGAATCTGGACATTATCATATGTTTTTTGAACAAAAGAGTGAGCTGATCAGATTTATAATTTAGAAAGAAAATTCTGTCAGCCATGGGGATAAGGGTTGCTGGTGAAATTTAAAAGACAACTAGGCTGACCAGAGAAAGGCAATTTAGGAAAGAAAGAAAGGAAAGATGATAAAATCATGACTTAGGAGAGTGGTTTGAGGAGAGAGGAGTCACTGAGGAAAAATGGACACAGCTAGGAGGCAATGATCAAGAGGTTTGTAAAGTGCTGAGATAGGTAGAAGGCACACAGCTAGGAAATATCAGTCAGGATGATGGTGGAGAACAGAAAGAGTCAAAGAAAAGAACACTTTTATATGCAATGTGACAGGAGCAGCACTTGCATCCAATATCCAGCTGCTCTTTGTGTTTTGTTTTTTTTTAATTGGAGGATAATTACTTTACAATAAAATTTGTACAATAATTTGTGATTTTTTTGCCATACATCAATATGATGTATAGGTATACATGTGTCCTCCCATTCTGAATTCCCCTCCCACCTCCCTCCGCACCCTATCCCTCTAGGTTGTGACAGAGCACCACCTTTGGTTGCCCTGCTTCATGCACTGAACTGACACTGGTCATCTATTTTACATATGTCATTGTACATGTTTCAATGCTGTTCTCTGAAATCATTCCACCCTTGTCTTCTCCAACTGAGTTCAAAAGTCTGTTCTTTATGTCTGTGTCTGCTTTACTGCCCTGCATGTAGGATTGTCTGTACCATCTTTCTAAATTCCATATATATGGGTTAATATACAGTATTTCTCTTTCTGTTTCTGACTTACTTCACTATGGATAATAGGCTCTAGGTTCATCCACCTCATTAGAACTGACTCAAATGCATTCCTTTTTATAGCTGAGTAATATTCCATTGTGTATATGTACCACAACTTCCTTATCCATTCATCTGTCAATGGGCATCTAGGTTGCTTCCATGTCCTAGCTATTGCAAAAAGTGCTGCAGTAAACATTGGGGTACATGTGTATTTTTCAATTTTTGTTTCCTCAGTGTTGATTGAAGGCTAGGAGTTGGGGTATAGTATAAGTGTGTTTCAGGTCAGTCAGTTCAATCACTCAGTCATGTCTGACACTGCGACCCCATGGACTGCAGCACACCAGGCCTCCCTGTACATCACCAACTCCCAGGGTTTACCCAAACTCATGTCCATTGAGTTGGTGATGCCATCCAACCATCTCATCCTCTGTCATCCCCTTCTCCTTCCACCCTCAATCTTTCTCAGCATCAGAGTCTTTTCAAATGAGTCAGCTCTTCTCATCAGGTAGCCAAAGTATTGGAGTTTCAGCTTCAACATCAGTCTGTCCAGTGAATATTCAGGGCTGATCTCCTTTAGGATGGACTGGTTGGATCTCCTTGCAGTCCAATGGACTCTCAGGAGTCTTCTCCAACACCACAGTTCAAAAACATCAATTCTTCTGTGCTCAGCTTTCTTTATAGTCCAACTCTCACATCCATACATGACCACTGGAAAAACCATCACCTTGACTAGATGTCTGGACCTTTGTTGACAAAGTAATGTCTCTGCTTTTCAATATGCTGTCTAGGTTGGTCATAACTTTCCTTCCAAGGAGTAAGCATCTTTTCATTTCATGGCTGCAGTCACCATCTGCAGTGATTTTGGAGCCCTCCCCACAAAAAAGTCAGCCACTGTTTCCCTATGTATTTGCCATGAAGTGAAGGGACCTGATGCCATGATCTTAGTTTTCTGAATGTTGAGCTTTAAGCCAACTTTTTCACTCTCCTCTTTCACTTTCATCAAGAGGCTCTTTAGTTTTTCTTCACTTTCTGCCATAAGGGTGGTGTCATCTGCATATCTGAGGTTATTGATAATTCTCCTGGCAATCTTGATTCCAGCTTGTGCTTCATCCAGCCCAGCATTTCTCATGATGTACTCTGCATATAAGTTAAATAAGCATGGTGACAATATACAGCCTTGACATACTCCTTTTCCTGTTTGGAACCAGTCTATTGTTCCATGTCCAGTTCTAACTGTTGCTTCCTGACCTGCATACAGGTTTCTCAAGAGGCAGATCAGGTGGTCTGGTATTTGCATTCCTTTCAGAATTTTCCACAGTTTATTGTGATCCACACAGTCAAAGGCTTTGGCATAGTCAATAAAGCAAAAATAGATGTTTTTTTCTGGAACTCTCTTGCTTGTTCAATGATCCAGCAGAGGTTGGCAATTTGATCTCTGGTTCCTATGCCTTTTTTATGTGTGTGCATATACACTGCTTCTGGAAGTGAAAGTGGGCAGCAGATGAGGCAAGGCCACTGCAGTGAAATCTGAGCCATCAGCACTCACCTGCTCTATGGAGAGGCCTTAGAAATTTGGATCAGTTCACTGGGCTTCACCCCATTATAAACAGTCATATAGGATGGCTCTGTTTCAATATGCCTGAAGGTTATTTTTGGAATCCACATTTATTTGTTCTGAGTCTATTCTAAAAGATTTTCTAATTCTCTGCTTGACACATGGCATGTATAGCCTGATCTATTGGAAAACAGGTAGCACTTATAGGATAAGGCCTTGGGAGACTTCCCAAATAAAATAGTCTATTGAAGGATTTGTAACATATGACCCCAGGACTGCCTATATGGTCTCCTGTGTGCCTGTGGCAAATGCAGATTCCTGGGCTCACATTCAGACTTAATGAGGCTCAAGAATCAACATTTGTATCATACACATATTTGTTTTCAGTAAACATAAAAATTCTTTGTTTTATTTATTCTTATTTGTTGTTTGAAATCTCCAAATAAATTAGTCATTGTGTTAGAATAATTAAAGAAATTATGATACTGAATATATTTTTCTGAATGACACCTTCTCCCAGAGATTCTGATATATATATACCTCCCTGCATCTATCCTGTTTGATAATTAAAGTCTAGACCATTTACCTAAACAATGAGACTAGGATCCCTTACTGCTGTTTAAAGGACCATACCTCAACATAATAAAAGCTATATATGACAAACCTACAGCAAACATTATCCTAAATGGTGAAAAATTGAAAGCATTTCCCCTAAAGTCAGGAACAAGACAAGGGTGCCCACTCTCACCACTACTATTCAACATAGTTTTGGAAGTTTCTGCTACAGCAATCAGAGCAGAAAAAGAAATAAAAGGAATCCAGATTGGAAAAGAAGAAGTAAAACTCTCAGTGTTTGCAGATGACATGATCCTCTACATAGAAAACCCTAAAGACTCCACCAGAAAATTACTAGAGCTAATCAATGAATATAGTAAAGTTGCAGGATATAAAATCAACACACAGAAATCCCTTGCATTCCTATACACTAATAATGAGAAAATAGAAAGAGAAATTAAGGAAACAATTCCATTCACCATTGCAGTGAAAAGAATAAAATATTTAGGAATATATCTACCTAAAGAAACTAAAGACATATATATAGAAAACTATAAAACACTGGTGAAAGAAATCAAAGAGGACACTAGTATATGGAGAAATATACCATGTTCATGGATTGGAAGAATCAATATAGTGAAAATGAGTATACTACCCAAAGCAATTTATAGATTCAATGCAATCCCTATCAAGCTACCAACAGTATTCTTCACAGAGCTAGAACAAATAATTTCACAATTTATATGGAAATACAAAAAACCTCAAATAGCCAAAACAATCTTGAGAAAGAAGAATGGAATTGGAGGAATCAACCTGCCTGACTTCAGGGTCTACTACAAAGCCACAGTCATGAAGATAGTATGGTACTGGCATAAAGACAGAAATATAGATCAATGGAACAAAATAGAAAGCCCAGAGATAAACCCACGCATATATGGACACCTTATCTTTGACAAAGGAGGCAAGAATATACAATGGATTAAAGACAATCTCTTTAACAAGTGGTGCTGGGAAATCTGGTCAACCACTTGGAAAAGAATTAAACTAGAACAGTTTCTGACACCATACACAAAAATAAACTCAAAATGGATTAAAGATCTAAACGTAAGACCAGAAACTATAAAACTCCTAGAGGAGAACATAGGCAAAACACTCTCTGACATACATCACAGCAGGATCCTCTATGACCCACCTCCCAGAATATTGGAAATAAAAGCAAAAATAAACAAATTGAACCTAATTAAACTTAAAAGCTTCTGCACAACAAAGGAAATTATAAGCAACGTGAAAAGACAGCCTTCAAAATGGGAGAAAATAATAGCAAATGAAGCAACTGACAAACAACTAATCTCAAAAATATACAAGCAAATCCTACACCTCAATTCCAGAAAAATAAATGACCCAATCAAAAAATGGGCCAAAGAACTAAATAGACATTTCTCCAAAGAAGACATACAGATGGCTAACAAACACATGAAAAGATGCTCAACATCACTCATTATCAGAGAAATGCAAATCAAAACCACTATGAGGTACCATTTCATGCCAGTCAGAATGGCTGCAATCCAAAAGTCTACAAGTAATAAATGCTGGAGAGGATGTGGAGAAAAGGGAACCCTCTTACACTGTTGGTGGGAATGCAAACTGGTACAGCCACTATGGAGAACAATGTGGAGATTCCTTAAAAAACTGGAAACGACCCAGCAATCCCACTGCTGGGCATACACACCGAGGAAACCAGAATTGAAAGAGACACGTGTACCCCAGTGTTCATCGCAGCACTGTTTATAATAGCCAGGACATGAAAGCAACCTAGATGTCCATCAAGCAGATGAATGGATAAGAAAGCAGTGGTACATATACACAATAGAGTATTACTCAGCCATTAAAAAGAATACATTTGAATCAGTTCTAATGAGGTGGATGAAACTGGAGCCTATTATACAGAGTGTAGTAAGCCAGAAAGAAAAACAGCAATACAGTATACTCACACATATATATGGAATTTAGAAAGATGGTAACAATAACCCTGTATAGGAGACAGCAAAAGAGACGCTGATGTATAGAACAGTCTTTTGGACTCTGTGGGAGAGGGAGAGGGTGGGATGATTTGGGAGAATGGCATTGAAACGTGTATAATATCGTATATGAAATGAGTCACCAGTCCAGGTTTGATGCACGATACTGGATGCTTGGGGCTGGTGCACTGGGACGACCCAGAGGGATGGTAAGGGGAGGGAGGAGGAAGGAAGGTTCAGGATGTGGAACACGTGTATACCTGTGGCGGATTCATGTTAGTATATGGCAAAACCAATACAATATTTTAAAGTTAAAAAATAAAATTAAATTAAAAAAAATTCTTTCTTGATTCTCAACAAATTATGTGTGACTAACAATAGATCGAATTAACCTTAATGTTAGTATATTCAACCACTGCCTGAAGAAATTTGGTGCTGACGTTAAAAGAAACTAAAAAAAAAGAAAAGAAAAATTATCCTTTACATTTCTCTTTTCTTCTGTGAAATTTTTATGCTTGTTCACTTGCTGAGTTGTGTCCAATTCTTTGTGATCCCATGGACTGCAGCATGCCAGGCTTCCCTGTCCTTCACTATCTCCCAGAGTTTGCTCAAACTCACGTCTACTGAATTTGTAATGCTATCCCACCATCTCATCTTCTGTCACCACTTTCTTCTCCTGCCCTCAATCTTTCCTGGCATCACGGTCTTTTCCAATGTGTTAGCTCTCCACATCAGGTAGCCAAAGTATTCAAAGAGATCAATTTTTATACTACTAGTATAATAATTGTCACTGCGAATCACCATTGTCTGTTTTCAGAGAAAGAGGCCTGACCTGGTGATGGTAACCATACCATGTTTTCTGAACATTCTTTGCAAGGTTGATTGTCATGGCCTCTTTAGAATGGTCTCCTTCACTTTAGTTCCTCAGGGACCAGTGTGGATAAAGGAATTTTATGGGTTGGAACTGGTTAAGTAAAATCCTGAAATAATTAGGATAGGAGCTGTTTCTTTCGGATTGCGTTAGGTAAGAATCTCAGTGCACTGGGAAGCACCAAGGCCTCAGCCTCAGGCATTCCCAAAGGATTCTTCTAGTGACCTGTATTATAGGGTACACTGTTAGAATTCCCTGTTAATTTTAAGGGAAGATGTATGCCGAGTTTTGGGATGACTCACCCTTTTTGCTTGGATGGTTTCACTTTCACTGTGGACAGATAGACTCTCCATAGGGCCAATTTGTTGTACACGTGTGTTCATTCCACCTTGGAGCCTTCTTTATAAGAAAGCATTTGTGGAGTGATTTGGTGCTTTGTTTTACAACCACTCCACAGGCTGAAAAATGGTAACCTGGCCTCTTTATTTGTCTAAGAAAATCAGTTTTTCTCCTTCTTGTCTTCATTGGCTACCAAGCAGCAAAAGAATAACTCAAGGAAGCCTTATGATTTTCTTCCATCTGTCTGTCTTGAGACCATTCAGGAATTGTGCAGGAACACCAAATCTAAAGTTTATCAGTTTGTATTTGCCCCAACTGTACATGTGATTTTCTGGGTTTTTTTTTTTTTTTTTTGGGGGGGGGGTGTTTCAGATAGCATAACTGACAGATAATTGGTAGTCCTTCAGTGAGGTGAATTAATCCAAGGTGCTTGCTTACCATGTAACAGGCATCTGTGCTAGGCATTCTCTTAAGGGAGATTAGACAAATTTCTGTCCTCTTGGTATTTTCAGTCTGACAGGGTACACAAACATAAACAAATAGCTACTTTTTAAAAATGTCATAGTGTATATGGATATAATATACTGAAAATGTGATTAATTCTGAGGGAAAGAGTGATAATGGTATGTTTCCAGAGGGGGTCACGTTGAGGAAAGAAGGGTACTCTAGACAGAGAAACTAGCAGAGAATCATGCTAGTACATTGAGTTTGAGGGAATGGCAAATAGTCCAGTGTTTCATAAGCAGAGTGCTGGTAGTTATTAGGTTATAAGGGGCTTTGGATGTCATCATGAAGGCTTTGAATTTATCATGTGGACACAGTCTCAGAAGGACTTAAAATAATTTTTTAATTAATGCAAAAATAATTTTGATCTATTCTTATGTACAAGACACTGCATGAAGTGAGTATTACCTTCTAAGACATTAGTTTTCTCCACTGAGGTTGGGTTGTTTTTAGTTTGCATGTCCTTAGAAAGATTTTAAGTAGAAATGTGACTCTGAGAATTTGCACTTTAGAAAGATGACAGTGGTGAAACTAGAGGTAGTGAGGTCATTCAGGAAGCTACTGCCTACACTAGTCTGTATATGGGCAGAAAAGGATGGGCAGTATGTTTATTTGGATGGTTCTAGAGATTTCAAATACATAAAATTTGAATAAAATAATTCAGGCATATAGTTAACATATATGAATACAAAGAAACTACATGTTGTTTTTGAAAAAACTTGAAACTTGAAATTGGAATATTATAGTTGAAACCCTGACACTATTGCATAACTACTTGTGAATCCATAGGAATCTTGCTCTTCTTTGAAGTCTCCTTAACTATAAAATGAGAGTTTGAAATTTGCTAGCTACTTCCTAGAGTTATGGGGAACAATTGAGATAATACATGTGAAAGAGTGTACTTTACAAATATTGGTTATTGAGGTAACTGTTACTAAATATACTGGATATTGTGCCTATCTCACAGAACTGTTAGGAGCATCAAATGGAATACTGGATTTGAAAGCAGTATTAACTTTTGGTTAACTTTAAGTGTGATTCAAATGTTAAGAATCAATGAAAATAATAAAGCAATACATTCTACATCCACATGTTCTGTCTCCACTGTGACTCATGTACTCATTCAGAACTGTGCAGATGAATCTCCACTTAATGTTCACAGGCTGGATCTCACATGTAACAGAATCAAATGGGATCAAAAGATTTTACGCATTAGCTTATCTCCTGTCAAGGTTTGGCTCTGGGATTAACAGAGCACCTATTCTACATGGAGAAGGAAATGGCAACCCACTTCAGTATTCTTGCCTGGAGAATTGCATGGACAGAGGAGCCTGGTAGGCTACAGTCCATGGGGTCACAAAGAGTCAGACATGACTGAGTGACTTCACTTCATTTCACTATTCCACATGAGCTGTCACAGACATGTGCTCACATTCAGTTACCTTACCCATGTGCATGCTAAATTTGGGTACAGGCCCTCATGTCCAACAGAAATTCCAAGTTTCCTTATATTCAAATTGACCAGATACAAATCATCAAGTTTTGTGCCTAGCAAGGCCACAGGTTTTTTAACAAATAGCAATCACCATTGAAACCAGGCATAATCTGGAAATCCAGTTTCATATTGCTTATGATCAGTGGAAATACCTTACCAAGCAGACCCCACCATGGTGTGCTGTTTCCAGTGGAATTAACAGTCACTTGGAAATTCTGCCTTTATCTATGAGATTACAGATAGAGGGGGAAAACCAGAGCAGCTCCCATCCTTACTTTTAAAATTCTTAGATAAAGACACTTTCAAACTCTTCTATCCCACTGTTCATTTCACCAAGTCAACAGAAGCCCTGCAGTAATTCTCTCTCCATCTCTTTTATTTTAATTTCATTGGAACTTAAGTTACTCTGGCTTTTGGTTCTCTTTGTTGTTCAGTCAATAAGTCATGTTCAACTTTTTGTGACCCCATTGACTGCAGCACACCAGGCTTCCCCGTCCTTTATTATCTCCCTGAGTTTGCTCATACTCATATCCACTGAGTTGATGATGCCATCCAACCATCTCATCCTCTCTGCATCCTTCTCCTCCTGCCCTCAGTCTTTCCCAGCAACAGGGTCTTTTCCAGTGGGCTGGCTCTTTGCATCAGGTGGCCAAAGTATTTGAGCATCAGCTTCAGCATCAGTCCTTATAATGAACATTCAAGGTTGATTTCCTTTAGGATTGATTGTTTTGATGTCCTTGCTGTCCAAGGGACTCGCAAGAGTCTTCTGCAGTACCACAATTCAAAAGACTCAATTCTTAGGCACTCACCCCTCCTTATGGTCCAACTCTCACATCTGTAAATGACTACTGGAAAAATCATAGCTTTGTCTGTATGGACCTTTGTTGGTAAAATGATGTCTCTGCTTTTTAATACACTGTCTAGGTTTGTCATAGTCTTTCTTCCAAGGAGCAAGCACCTTTTAATTTCATAGCTGCAGTCAGCATCTGCAATGATTTTGGAGCCCAAGAAAAGAAAGTCTGTAACTGTCTCCAGTGTTTCCCCATTTATTTGCCTTAAACTGATGGGACAGGATACCATGATCTTTGTTTTTTGAATGTTGAGTTTTAAGCCAATATTTTCACTCTACAGTTTGACCTTCATCAGGAGACCTTTTATTTCCCCTTCACTTTCTGCCATTAGAATGGTATCATCTGCATACCTGAGACTGTTGATATTTCTCCTGGCAGTCTTGAAATCAGCTTGTGATTCATCCAGCCTAGCATTCCACATGATGTACTCTGCATAGAAGTTAAATGAGCAGGGTGACAATAGGCAGCCTTGATGTGCTCCTTTCCCAATTTGGAACCAGTCCGTTGTTTCATGTCTGGTTCTAACTTTTGTTTCTTGACCTGCATACAGGTTTCTCAGGAGACAGATAAGTAAGGTAATCTGATATTCCCATCTCCAGAATTTTCCACAGTTTGTTGTGATCCACACAGTCAACGGCTTTAGGATAGTTAGTGAAGCAGAAGTAGATGTTTTTCTGGAATTCCCTTGCTTTTTCTATGATCCAGTGGATGTTGGTCATTGAGCTCCAATTCCTCTGCTTTTTCTAAATCCAGCTGGTACACCTGGAAGTTCTTGGTTCACATACCATTGAAGTCTAGCTTGAAGGATTTTGAGCATTACCTTGCTAGCATGTGAAATGAGGGCAATTTTATGGTAGTATGAACATTCTCTGGTGTTGCCCTTTGAGTTTTCCATATTTGCTGGCATACTGAATGCGGTGTTTAACAGCATCATCTTTATGATTTTAAATAGCTCAGCTGGAATTCCATCACGTCCACTACCTTTGCTTGTAGTAATGTTTCCTAAGGCCCATTTGACTTCACACTCCCATTTGACTTTCATTGATCATATCAAATTTTCAAACTGTTACTTTTGAGGACAAGACATTGTGAAGAGCATGATTGTTTGTCTCTTTACTCTTGATAAAGAAAATTAGATCATTTAAAGAGATACTCTATTGGCTGAATTGATGAGTCAGTATTAGTGAATCTAATGCATATTCAAGAATTTTGTACCATAAGAATTGAAATTCCAAGCTGTAGTGTAATTTTTAAAAAAGGTGAATGAGCCAGAACTGTGTCTGAGTGTCTCCTGCAGAGGAGACAGTGGGTCAGCAGTGGACTCATGCAGGGGCAGGGGCTCTGGGTGCAGTAGACTTGGGTATGGCATAAGCCGTTAACTCTACCATAGAACCACCAGAACTTACACAGGACTGATGAAACAGACACTTGGAGGGCACAAACAAAAGCTTATGTGCACGAAGACCCAAGAGAAAGGAGCAGTGACACCACAAGAGACTGACTCAAACTTGTCCGTGAGTGTCCAGTAGTCTCTGGTGAAGGCGGAGGTAAGCAGAGGCCTGCTGCATATTGGGGGCCCTGAGCGCAGCAGTGCCTGCATGGGACCTTCTGAAGGAGGCTGACATTATCTTAATTACCTCCACCATAGTTTGGCCTCAGGTCAAACAACAGGGAGGGAACACAGCCTGGCCCATTAAAAGAAAATTGGATTAAAGATTTACTGAGCATGGCCCTGCCCGTCAGAACAAGACCCAGTTTCCCTCTAAGTCAGTCTCTCCCATCAGGAAGCTTCCATAATCTTCTTAACTTTCTCCATCAGAGGGCATAAAGAATGAAAACGACAATCACAGAAAACTAACCAATCTGATCACATGGAACACAGCCTTGTTTAACTCAGTGAAACTATGAGCCACGCTGTGTAGTGCCACCCAAGACGGACGGGTCATGATGGAGAGTTCTGACAAAACGTGGTCCACTGGAGAAGGCAATGGCAAACCACTTGAGTATTCTTGCCTTGAGAACAACCCCATGAACGGTATGAAAAGGAAAAAAAAAAAAAATAGGACAATGAAAGATGAAATCTTCAGGTTAGTAGGTGCCTAATATGATAGTGGAGATGAGTGGAGAAATAACTCCAGAAAGAATGAAGAGATGGAGAGAAACCATGGATGTGACTGGTGACGGAAGTGAAGTCTGAGGCTGTAAAGAGCAATATTGCATAAGAACCTAGAATTTAGGTTCATAAATCAAGGCAAATTGGAAGTGGTCAAACAGTAGATTGCAAGAGTGAATATTAACATTTTGAAAATCAGTGAACTAAAATGGACTGGGATCAGTTCAGTTCACTTCAGTTGCTCAGTCGTGTCCAACTCTTTGCGACCCCATGAATCGCAGCATGCCAGGCCTCCCTGTCCATTACCAACTCCCGGAGTTCACTCAGACTCACGTCCATCGAGTCAGTGATGCCATCCAGCCATCTCATCCTCTCTCGTCCCCTTCTTCCCTGCCCCCAATCCCTCCCGGCATCAGAGTCTTTTCCAATGAGTCAACTCTTCGCATGAGGTGGCCAGAGTCCTGGAGTTTCAGCTTTAGCATCATTCCTTCCAAAGAAATCCCAGGGCTAATCTCCTTCAGAATGGACTGGTTGGATCTTCTTGCAGTCCAAGGGACTCTCAAGAGTCTTCTCCAACACCACAGTTCAAAAGTATCAATTCTTCTGCACTCAGCTTTCTTCACAGTCCAACTCTCACATCCATACATGACCACTGGAAAAACCATCGCCTTGACTAGACAGACATTTGTTGACAAAGTAATGTCTCTGCTTTTCAATATTCTATCTACCTTGGTCATAACATTTCTTCCAAGGGGTAACCATCTTTTAATTTCATGGCTGCAATCACCATCTGCAGTGTTTTTGGAGCCCCCCCCCCCCCGAAAAAAAAAAAAAAAGTCTGACACTGTTTCCACTGTTTCCCCATTTATTTCCCATGAAGCGATGGGACCAGATGCCATAAATGTTGAGTTTTAAGCCAACTTTTTCACTCTCCTCTTTCACCTTCATCAAGAGGCTTTTTAGTTCCTCTTCACTTTCTGCCATAAGGGTGATGCCATCTGCATATCTGAGGTTATTGATATTTCTCCCGGCAATCTTGATTCCAGGTTGTGCTTCTTCCAGCCCAGCGTTTCTCATGATGTACTCTGCATAGAAGTTCAATAAGCAGGGTGACAGTATACAGCCTTGACATACTCCTTTTCCTATTTGGAACCAGTCTGTTGTTCCATATCCAGTTCTAACTGTTGCTTCCCGACCTGCATACAAATTTCTCAAGAGGCAGATCAGGTGGTCTGGTATTCCCATCTCTTTCAGAATTTTCCACAGTTTATTGTGATCCACACAGTGAAAGGCTTTGGCATAGTCAATAAAGCAGAAATAGATGGTTTTCTAGAACTCTCTTGCTTTTTCGATGATCCAGCAGATGTTGGAAATTTGATCTCTGGTTCCTCTGCCTTTTCTAAATCCAGCTTGAACATCTGGAAGTTCACGGTTCACGTATTGGTGAAGCCTGGCTTGGAGAATTTTGAGCATTACTTTACTAGCGTGTGAGATGAGTGCAATTGTGCAGTAGTTTGAGCATTCCTTGGCATTGCCTTTCTTTGGGATTGGAATGCAAACTGACCTTTTCCAGTCCTGTGGCCACTGCTGAGTTTTCCAAATCTGCTGGCACATTGAGCCCAGCACTTTCACAGCATCATCTTTCAGGATTTGAAATAGCTCAACTGGAATTCCATCACCTCCACTAGCTTTGTTCGTAGTGATGGTTTCTAAGGCCCACTTGACTTCACATTCCAGGATGTCTGGCTCTAGGTGAGTCATCACACCATCGTGATTATCTGGGGAGTGAAGATATTTTTTGTACAGTTCTTCTGTGTATTCTTGCCACCTCTTCTTAATATCTTCTGCTTCTGTTAGGTCCATACCATTTCTGTCCTTTATTGAGCTCATCTTTGCATGAAATGTTCCCTTGGTATCTCTGATTTTCTTGAAGAGATCTCTAGTCTTTCCCATTCTGTTGTTTTCCTCTATTTCTTTGCATTGATAGCTGAGGAAGGCTTTCTTATCTCTTCTTGCTATTCTTTGGAACTCTGCATTCAGATGCTTATATCTTTCCTTTTCTCCTTTGCTTTTCACTTCTCTTCTTTTCACAGCTATTTGTAAGGTCTCCCCAGACAGCCATTTTGCTTTTTTGCATTTCTTTTCCATGGGGATGATCTTGATCCCTGTCTCCTGTACAATGTCATGAACCTCAGTCCATAGTTCATCAGGCACTCTATCTATCAGATCTAGTCCCTTAAATCTATTTCTCACTTCCACGGTATAATCATAAGGGATTTGATTAAGGTTATACCTGAATGGTCTAGTGTGGTCCACTGGAGAATGGAATGGCAAACCACTTCAGTATTCTTGCCTTGACAACCCCATGAACAGTATGAAAAGGCAAAATGATAGGATACTGTAAGAGGAACACCCCAGGTCAATAGGTGCCCAATATGCTACTGGAGATCAGTGGAGAAAGAACTCCAGAAAGAATGAAGGGATGGAGCCAAAGCAAAAACAATACCCAGCTGTGGATGTGACTGGTGATAGAAGCAAGGTCCGAGACTGTAAAGACCAATATTGCATAGGAACCTGGAATGTCAGGTCCATGAATCAAGGCAAATTGGAAGTGGTCAAACAAGATATGGCAAGAGTGAACGTCGACATTCTAGGAATCAGCAAACTAAAATGGACTGCAATGGGTGAATTTAACTCAGATGACCATTTTATCTACTACTGCGGGCAGGAATCCCTCAGAAGAAATGGAGTAGCCATCACAGTTAACAAAAGAGTTCTAAATGGAGTACTTGGATGCAATCTCAAAAAGGACAGAATAATCTCTGTTCGTTTCCAAGGCAAACCATTCAATATCACAGTAATCCAAGTCTGTGTCCCAACCAGTAACGCTGAAGCTGAAGTTGAATGGTTCTATGAAGACCTCCAAGACCTTTTAGAACTAACACCCAAAAAAGATGTCCTTTTCATTATAGGGGACTGGAATGCAAAAGTAGGAAGTCAAGAAACACCTGGAGTAACAGGCAAATTGGGCCTTGGAATACGGAATGAAGCAGGGCAAAGACTAATATAGTTTTGCCAAGAAAATGCACTGGTCATAGCAAACACCCTCTACCAACAACATAAGAGAAGACTGTACACATGGACATCACCAGATGGTCAACACCAAATCAGATTGATTATATTCTTTGCAGCCAAAGATGGAGAAGCTCTACACGGTCAGCAAAAACAAGACCAGGAGCTGACTGTGGCTCAGATCATGAACTCCTTATTGCCAAATTCAGACTGAAATTGAAGAAAGTAGGGAAAACCACTAGACCATTCACGTATGGACTGGGATAGGTGAATTTAACTCAGATGACCATTTTGCTACCATGGGAAAGAATCCCTTAGAAGAAATGAAGTAGCCATCATAGTCAACAAAAGAGTCTGAAATGCAGTACTTGGAATGCAATCTCAAAAAAGACAGATTGATTTCTATTTGTTTCTAAGGCAAACCATTCAAATCACAGTATTCCAAGTCTATGCCCTGACCAGTAATGCTGAAGAAGCTGAAGTTGAACAGTTCTATGAAGACTCACAAGACCTTCTACAACTAACACCCCAAAAAGATATCCTTTTCATTATAGGGGACTGGAATGCAAAAGTAGGAAGTCAAGAGCTACATGGAGTAACAAGCAAATTTGTCCTTGGAGTACAAAATGAAGCAGGACAAAGGCTAACAGAGTTTTCCCAAGAGAATGCACTGGTCATAGCAAACACCCTTTACCAACGACAAAAGAGAAGACTCTACACATGGATGTCACCAGATGGTCAACACCAAAATCAGATTGATTATATTCTTTGCAGCCAAAGATGGAGAAGCTCTATACAGTCAGCAAAAACAAGACTAGGAGCTGACTGTCGCTCAGATCATGAACTCCTTATTGCCAAATTCAAACTCCAATTGATGAAAGTAGGGAAAACCAGTAGACCATTCAGGGATGACCTAAATCAAATCCCTTAGGATTATACAGTGAAAATGATAAAGAGATTCAAGGGATTAGATCTGATAGACTATGAAGAACTATGGGCAGATGTTCCTGACATTGTACAGGAGGCAGGGATCAAGACAGTCCCCAAGAAAAAGAAATGCAAAAAGGCAAAATGGTTGTCTGAGGAAGCCTTACAAATAGCTGAGAAAAGAAGAGAAGCACAAGACAAAGGAGAAAAGGAAAGATATACCCACTTGAATGCAGAGTTTCAAAGAAGAACAAGGATAGATAAGAAACCCTTCTTCAGTGATCAACACAAAGAACTAGAGGAATGCAATAGAATGGAAATACTATAGATGTCTTCAAGAAAATTAGAGATACCAAGGGAATATTTCATGCAAAGATGGGCACAATAAAGGACAGAAATGGTGTGGACCTAACAGAGAAACATAAGATATTAATAAGAGGTGGCAAGAATACACAGAAGAACTGTACAAAAAAAAATCTTCATGACCCAGATAACCACGATGGTGTCATCATTCACTGAGCCAGACATCCTGGAATCGGAAGTCAAGTGGGACTTAGGAAGCATCACAGTGAATAAAGCTAGTGGAGGTGATGGAATTCTAATTGAGCTATTTAAAATCCTAAAAGATGATGCTGTGAAAGTGCTGGGCTCAATATGCCAGCAGATTTGGAAAACTCATCGGTGGTCACAGGACTGGAAAAGGTCAGTTTTCATTTCAATCCCAAAGAAAGCAATGTCAAAGCATGACCAAATCACTGCACAATTGCACTCATCTCACATGCTAGCAAAGTAATTCTCAAAATTCTCCAAGCCAGGCTTCAGCAGTACGTGAAATGTGACTTTTCAGATGTTCAAGCTGGATCTCGAAAAGGTAAAGGAACCAGAGATCAAATTGACAACATCTGTTGCATCATCGAAAAAGCAAGAGAATACCAGAAAAACATCTACTTCTGCTTTATTGAGTACGCCAAAGCCTTTGACTGTGAGAATCACAAGAAACTCTGGAACATTCTTCAAGAGATGGGAATATCAGACACCTGACCTGCCTCCTGAGAAATCTCTAGGCAGGTCAAGAAGCAACAGTTAGAACTGGACATGGAACAACAGACTGTTTCTCAATCAGGAAAGAAGTACATCAAGGCTGTATATTGTCACCCTCATTATTTAACTTCCATGCAGAGTACATCATGGGGAATGCTGTGCTGGATGAAGCACAAGCTGGACTCAAGATTGCCAGGAGAAATATCAATAACCTCAGATATGCAGATGACACAACATGTATGGCAGAAAGTGTAGAGGAGCCTCTTGATGAAAATGAAAGAGGAGAGTGAAAAAACTGGCTTAAAACTCAGCATTCAAAAAACTAAGGTCATGGCATCCGGTCCCATCACTTCATGGCAAAAAGATGGAGAAACAATGGAAACAATGTTAGACTTTATTTTTGGGGGCTCCAAAATCAGTGCAAAGGGTGAGTGCAGCCTTGAAATTAAAATACACCTGTTCCTTGGAAGGAAAGCTATGACAAACCTATACAGTGTATTAAAAAGCAGATTGATAAATTTGCCGATAAAGGTCCGTCTAGTTAAAGCTATGGTTTTTCAGTAGTTATGAATAGGTGTGAGAGTTGGACTGTAAAGAAAGCTTAGCACTGAAAAATTGAAGCTTTTGAACTGTTGTGTTGGAGAAGACTCTTGAGAGTTTCTTGGGCTGCAAGGATATCAAAGCAGGCAATCCTAAAGGGAATCAGTCCTGCAGATTCATTGGAAGGATTGATGCTGAAGCTGAAACTCCAGTATTTGGTCACATGATGAGAAGAACTGACCCATTGGAAAAGACCCTGTTGCTGGGAAAGAGGAGAAGGGGATGACAGAGGATCAGGTGGTTGGATGGCATCATCGACTTGATGGACAAGAGTTTGTGCAAGTTCCTGGAGCTGGTAATGGACAGGGAAGCCTGGCATGCTGCAGTCCATGTGGTCGCATGGAATTGGACAAAACTGAGCAACTGAACCGAACAAGAATTTGAATAAACATTTCTCCAGAGAAGATATACTAATGAAAAATGCTCTATATTACTAGACATTAGGAAATGAAAATCAAGATCATAATGAAATATCACTTGAAATCCACTAGGATGGCAGTATAGTCATAATCATAATTATAATCATATGGAAAATAAGAAGCTGTTGTTCAATTGCAAAGTCGTGTCTGACTCTACTACCTAAAGAACTGCAGCATGCTAGGCTTCCCTGTCCTTCACCATTTCCCTCAGTTTGCTCAAACTCATGTCCATTGAGTCAATAATGCCATCCAACCATCTCATCCTCTGTCACCTCCTTCTCCTCTTGCCTTCAGTCTTTCCCAGCGTCAGGGGCTTTTTCCAGTGAGTCAGCTTGTCGCATCAGGTTGCCAAAGTGTTAGAGCTTCAACTTCAGCAGCAGTCCTTCCAACGAATATTCAGTGTTGGTTTCCTTTAGGATTGATTGGTTTGATCTCATTGTTGTCCAAAGGACTGTCAAGAGTTTTCTCCAGCACCACAGTTCAAAACCATCACTTGTTTGGCACTCAGCTTTCTATAAGGCCCAGCTCTCATATCCATATATGACTACTGGTAAAACCATATCTTTGACTATACAGATCTTTGTCAGCAAAGTGATGTCTCTGCTTTTTAGTATACTGTCTAATTTTGTCATAGCTTTTTGCCCAAGGAACAAGCATCTTTTAATTTCATGGCTACAGTCCCAATCCTTAGTGATTTTGGAGCCCAAGATAATGAAATCTGACACTATTTCCATTTTTCCCCCATCTACTTGCCATGAAGTGATGGGACAGCATGCCATGATCTTTGTTTTTGAATGTTGAGTTTTAAGCCAACTTTTTAACTCTTTTTTTTCACCTTCTGCAAAAGGCTCTTTAGTTCCTCTTCACTTTCTGCCACTAAATTGGTATCATCTGCATATCTTACATAGTTGTTATTTCTCCCGGCAATCTTGATTCCAGCTTGAGCTTCATCCAGCCCGACATTTCACATGATGTGCTCTGCATAGAAGTTAAATAAGCTATGTGACAATACACAGCCTTGATGTACTCCTTTCCCAATTTGAACCAGTCTGTAGTTCCATGTACAGTTATAACTGTTGCTTCTTGTCTTTCATACAGCTTTCTCAGGAGGCAGTTAAGGTGGTCTTGTATTCTCATCTCTTTAAGAATATTCCACAGTTTGCTGTGATCCACATAGTCAAAGGCTTTAGTGTAGTCAGTGAAGTAGAATTTGGTGTTTTTCTGGAGTTCTCTTGTTTTTCCTATGATCCAGAAATTGTTGGCAGTTTGACCTCTGTCTGGTTCCTGTGTCTTTTCTAAATTCAGCTTGTACATCTGGAAGTTCTCAGTTCACACACTGATGAAACCTGGCTTGAAGGATTTTGAGCATAATCTTGCTGGCATGTGAAATGAGTCCAGTTGTATGGTAATTTGGACATTCTTTAGCATTGCCTTTCTTTGGAATTGGAATGAAACTGACCTTTTCCAGTCCTGTGGCCACTGCTGAATTTTCCAATTTTGCTGGCATATTGAGTACAGTACTTTGATAGCATCATCTTTTAAGGTTTGAAACAGCTCAGCTGGAATTCCCATCACCTCCACTAGCTTTTTTCGTAGTAATGCTTCCTAAGGCCCACTTGACTTCACACTCCAGGATGTCTGGCTTTAGGTGATTGACTACACCATTGTGGTTATCTTGGACATTAAGAGCTCTTTTGTACAGATCTGTGTATACTTGCCACTTCTTAATCTCTTCTGTTTCTGCTAGGTTTTTACCATTTTCGTCCTTTATTGTGCCCATCTTTGAATGAAGTGTTCCCTTGGTATCTCCAGTTTTCTTGAAGCGATCTCTAGTCTTTCCAGTTATATTGTTTCCCTCTGTTTCTTTGTACTGTTCACTTAAGGTTTTCTTATCTCTCCTTGCTATTCTCTGGAACTGGAGTTGCAAAGAGTCAGACACAACTGAGCGACTAAGCACAGCACACACTGCATTCAGTTGGGTACATCTTTCCCTTTCTCCTTTCCCTTCGCATCTGTAAAGTGTTGCAGCTTTTTTTGGAATACTTTCTGGAAATTTCTCAAAAAATTAATAAACATGAGAATTCACCCTTAGGTACATATGTACAAGTATATAGGAATTTCATTCTTAGGTATATATCAAGAGAACTGAAAGTATATGTCCACTCAAAAACTTGTACATGTTCATAGCAGGTTTATTAATTTTAGTTAAAAAGTAGAGATGACTCAAATGATCAACTAATGAAGAGATAGATAAAATGTGATATATCTGTTTAATATAATATTACTCATCCATAGAAAAGAATGAAGTACTGTTATTTGTTACAACTTGATGAACCTTGACAACAGTAAGTTAAGGAAACAAGTTAGGAATAGGTATATATTATATGGTTTCACTTATATGAAATATCTGGAATGTGCCAATTCATCAAGCCATAAAGATTCAAAGGGTCTTTGATGAGGGGTGATGGGAATTGACTGGTAATGGGTATAGGTTTTGTTTTGGGGTGATGAAACCATTCTGGAATTAGATGGTGGTGATATTTGTACAATTCTGTAAATGTGTTAAAACCATTGAACTCTATACTTTAAATGTGTGAACTTCATGGCATGTATATCTCAGTAAAACTGTTAAAATGACTGTGTTCCTACCCCTCCTCATACCATGTTTTTATCGCATCATTCTGTATTGTTCTAATTCATGAATTTTTTCAAGTGACATTTTACTATTTGCCAGCGATAGCCTCAAAAGACAAGGTCTGCAGCCTGATCCTTTCTGTTTCCCTGACTCATAGGATTCAGTTGCAACCTTTTGAATGGATAAGAAGACTTTGATAAAGACAATGAATTATAGAAAGTATAAAATATGTCAATTTTGGTACATATAGAATGGATAAACACCAAGGTCCTATGGGCATAGCACAGGTAACTGTATTTGATATATTGTGATAAACTATAATGGAAAACAAAATGAAAAAGAATATATATATATGTATAACTGAGTCACTCTGCTATATAGCAGTAATTAACGTAACATTGTAATTCAACTAAACTTCAATAAAAAATAAAATTTAAAAGAATATGGAAGTTTTGTTATCTATATGTAAATCTATAAGATATCAGTTCCATGGTAGAGGGGCTTATTGCAGGAAATGTGCTTTCTCCATTATCATAAATGAAATTCAGCCTATCTTATATTAAAACTGTCAATTTTTATTACATTTTATAAAAGTATGTTTTTTTACCCTTCTAAAACCCCAAGCAATATCTTTCATATTTTTTTAATTCTAGCAACCACCCCTAACTTATCAAGGAATAAAAATGGAGTTTCAAGATGTAATTACATTTACTTCTAACAATGGCATGCAGATGGAATTAGTGTAAGTCTTTCAAAATTTCTGAACATCAGTGACTACTTGATGCCAAGCTTTATTTTGGACTTGTGTGATACGATGAAGGAATAGTCAAATAAATCTAGCTGCTATTTTTTGCTGTGTTTCTTCCAAATTGCAGGACCTTAGGCAAGTTACTCGGAGAAGGCAATGGCCCCCCACTCCAGTACTCTTGCTTGGAAAATCCCATGGATGGAGGAGCCTGGTAGGCTGTAGTCCATGGGGTCGCTAAGAGTCGGACACAACTGAGTGACTTCCCTTTGACTTTTCACTTTCATGCATTGGAGAAGGAAATGGCAACCCACTCCAGTGTTCTTGCCTGGAGAATCCCTGGGACAGGGGAGCCTGGTGGGCTTCCGTCTACGGGGTCGTATAGAGTCGGACATGACTGAAGTGACTTAGCAGCAGCAGGCAAATTACTATGTCTAAGTGTGCTTCAGTTTCCTCTTCTATTGTCTCTATCATGCAGTGTTGTAGAGAGGATACTTATGATGATTGTTATGAAAGCACTGAAAACATTCACTGCACATATATGATGGTGACAATGATGGCAGTGGAGGCTCATTTTGTTAATGAATATTACATGCCTGGCATTGTGCAGAACACCTAACATGGATTAGTTTACTTAATCCACACAACAATCAGGTGGGTAGACATTGATATCCCAATTCATACATGGGAAACTGTCCTTAGCCAATATGTATGACTATAGGTATCACAGTGCTGGAGTGTGGTGAATCCTAAGTAAAATATTGGCTTCCTTTTTTCCATGAGCATTTTTTTTTTTTTTTTGCTGTTTTTTAAAATTAATTTATTTATTTTAATTGGAGGCTAATTACTTTACAATATTATGTTGGTTTTTGCCATACATTGACCTGAATCAGCCATGGGTACATGTGTATACCATTACAAAACCCCATCCCACCTCCCTCCCCATCCCATCCCTCTGAGTTGTCCCAGTGCACTGGCTTTGAGTGCCCAGTTTCATGCATCGAACTTGGACTGGTGATCTATTTCACATATGGTAATATACATGTTTCAATGCTATTCTCATAAATCATCCAACCCTTGCCTTTCCCCACAGAGTCTAAAATTCTTTTCTTTATATCTGTATCTCTTTTGCTGTCTCACATATAGGGTCATCATTAATGTCTTTCTAAATTTCATATATATGTATTAAGATACAGTATTAGTGTTTTTCTTTCAGACTTACTTCACTCTGTATAATAGGCTCCAGTTTCATCCACCTCATTAGAACTGATTCAAATGTGTTCTTCTTAATAGCTAAGTAGCATTCCATTGTGTATATGTATCACAATTTTCTTATCCATTCATCTGCTGATGGACATCTAGGTTGCTTCCATGTCCTAGCTATTGTAAACAGTGCTGTGATGAACATTGGGGTACACGTGTCTCTTTCCATTCTGGTTTCCTCGGTGTGTAGGCCCAGCAGTGCGATTTCTGGGTCGTATGGCAGTTCTGTCTCTGCTTTTCAATATGCTATCTAGCTTGGTCATAACTTTTCTTCCAAGGAGTAAGCGTCTTTTTATTTCATGGCTGCAATCGCCATCTGCAGTGATTTTGGAGCCCCTCAAAATAAAGTTTGACACTGTTTCCACTGTTTCCCCATCTATTTCCCATGAAGTGATGGGACCAGATGCCATGATCATCATTTTCTGAATGTTGAGTTTTAAGCCAAATTTTTCACTCTCCTCTTTCACGTTCATCAAGAGGCTTTTTAGTTCTTCTTCACTTTCTGCCATAAGGGTGATGTCATCTGCATATCTGAGGTTATTGATATTTCTCCCGGCAATCTTGATTCCAGCTTGTGCTTCTTCCAGCCCAGTGTTTCTCATGATGTACTCTACATATAAGTTAAATAAGCAGGGTGACAGTATACAGCCTTGACGTACTCCTTTTCCTATTTGTAACCAGTCTGTTTTTCCATGTCCAGTTGTAACTGATGCTTCCTGACTTGCATACAGGTTTCTCAAGAGGCAGATCAGGTGGTCTAGTATTCCCATCTCTTTCAGAATTTTCCACAGTTTATTGTGATCCACACAGTGAAAGGCTATGGCATAGTCAATAAAGCAAAAATAGATGTTTTTCTAGAACTCTCTTGCTTTTTCCATGATCCAGCTGATGTTGGCAATTTGATCTCTGGTTCCTCTGCCTTTTCTAAATCCAGCTTGAACATCTGGAAGTTCACAGTTCACGTATTGGTGAAGCCTGGCTTGGAGAATTTTGAGCATTACTCTACTAGCGTGTGAGATGAGTGCAATTGTGCAGTAGTTTGAGCATTCTTTGGCATTGCCTTTCTTTGGGATTGGAATAAAAACTGACCTTTTCCAGTCCTGTGGCCACTGCTGAGTTTCCCAAATTTGCTGGCATATTGAGTGCAGCACTTTCTCAGCATCATCTTTCAGGATTTGAGATAGTTCAACTGGAATTCCATCACCTCCACTAGCTTTGTTCCTAGTGATGCTTCCTAAGGCCCACTTGACTTCACATTCCAGGATGTCTGGCTCTAGGTGAGTGATCATACCATTGTGATTATCTGGGTCATGAAGATCTTTTTTGTACAGTTCTGTGTATTCTTGCCACCTCTTCTTAATATCTTCTGCTTCTCTTAGGTCCATACCATTTCTGTCCTTTATCGATGGTTTTTCCAGTGGTTGTCTATGGATGCTAGAATTGGACTGTAAAAGCACTGAAGAATTGATGCTTTTGAACTGTGGTGTTGGAGAAGACTCTTGAGAGTCCCTTGGACTGCAAGGAGATCCAACCAGTCCATTCTGAAGGAGATCAGCCCTGGGTGTTCTTTGGAAGTAATGATGCTAAAGCTGAAACTCCAGTACTTTGGCCACCTCATGTGAAGAGTTGACTAATTGGAAAAGGCTCTGATGCTGTGAGGGATTGGGGGCAGAGGGAGAAGGGGACGAGAGAGGATGAGATGGCTGGATGGCATCACTGACTCAATGGACGTGAGTTTGAGTGAACTCCAGGAGATGGTTGGACAGGGAGGCCTGGCATGCTGCGATTCATGGGGTCACAAAGAGTTGGACACGGCTGAGCGACTGAACTGAACTGTACTGATGGCAGTTCTATTTCCAGTTTTTTTAAGGAATCTCCACACTGTTCTCCATAGTGGCTGTACTAATTTGCATTCCCACCAACAGTGTAACAGAAAAGGGTTCCCTTTTCTCCACACTCTCTCCAGAATTTATTGTTTTCAGACTTTTTGATAGCAGCCATTCTTACTGGCGTGAGATGGTAACTCATTGTGGTTTTAATTTGCATTTCTCTGATAATGAGTGATGTTGAGCATTTTTTCATGTGTTTGTTAGCCATCTGTATGTCTTTTTTTGAGAAATGTCTGTTTAGTTCTTTGGCCCATTTTTTGATTGGGTCATTTATTTTTCCTGAATTGAGCTGCAGGAGCTGCTTGTATATTTTTGAGATTAATTCTTTGTCAGATGTTTTGTTTGCTTATTATTTTCTCCCACTCTGAAGGCTGTCTTTTCACCTTGATTGTAGTTTCCTTCATTGTGCAAAAGCTTCTAAGTTTAATTAGGTTCCATTTGTTTATTTTTACTTTTATTTCCATTTCTCTGGGAGGTGAGTCATAGAGGATCTTGCTGTGATTTATGTCAGGGAGTGTTTTGCATATGTTTTCCTCTACGAGTTTTATAGTTTCTGGCCTTAGATTTAGATGTTTACTGTATTTTGAGTTTATTTTTGTGTATCGTGTTAGAAAGTGTTCTAGTTTCATTATTTTACAAGTGGTTGACCAGTTTTCCCAGCAGCACTTGTTAAAGAGATTGTCTTTTCTCCATTGTATATTCTTGCCTCCTTTGTCAAAGATAAGGTGTCCAGAGGTGCATGGATTTGTCTCTGGGCTTTCTATTTTGTTCCATTGTTCTTTATTTTTGTCTTTGTGCCAGTACCATACTGTCTCAATGACTGTAGCTATGTAGCAGAGACTAAAGTCAGGCAGGTTGATTCCTCCAGTTCCATTCTTCTTCCTCAAGATTGCTTTGGCTATTCGAGGTATTTTGTATTTCTATACAAATTGTGAAATTATGTGTTCTAGTTCTGTGAAAAATACCATTGGTAGCCTGACAGGGATTGCATTGAATCTATAGATTGCTTTGGGTAGTATACTCACTTTCACTATACTGATTCTTCCAATCCATGAACATGGTATATTTCTCCATCTATTTGTGTCCTCTTTGATTTATTTCATCAGTCTTTTATAGTTTTCTATATATAGGTTTTTGTTTCTTTAGATAGATTTATTGCTAAGTATTTTATTCTTTCCGTTGCAAAGGTGAATGGGATTTTTTCTTTAATTTCTCTTTCTATTTTCTCATTGTTAGTGTATAGGAATGCAAGGGATTTCTATGTAGCAATTTTATATCCTGAAACTTTACTATATTCACTGATTAGCTCTAGTAATTTTCTGATGATAGAGTCTTTAGGGTTTTCTATGTAGAGGATCATGTCATCTGCAAACAGTGAGAGTTTTACTTCTTCTTTTCCAACCTGGGTTTATTTTATTTATTTATTTTTTCTTCTCTGACAGCTGTGGCTAAAACTTCCAAAACAATGTCTAATAGTAGTGGTGAGAGTGGGCACCCTTGTCTTTTTCCTGACTTCAGGGGAAATGCTTTCAATTTTTTTGCCATTGAAGATAATATTTGCTGTCTGTTTGTCATATAAGGCTTTTATTCTATTCAGGTATGTTCCTTCTAAGCCTGCTTTCTGGAGAGTTTTTATCATAAATGGGTGTTGAATTTTGTCAAAGGCTTTCTCTGTGCCTATTGAGATAATCATATGGTTTTTAGCCTTCAATTTGTTAGTGTGATTGATTTGCAAATATTGAAGAATCCTTGCATCCCTGTGATAAAGCCCACTTGGTCATGAGGTATGATCTTTTTAATATGTTTTTGGATTCTGTTTGCTAGAATTTTGTTGAGGATTTTTGCATCTATGTTCATCAGTGATATTGGCCTGTTGTTTTCTTTTTTTGTACCATCTTTGTCTGGTTTTGGTATTAGGGTGATGGTAGCCTTATAGAAGGAAATGTCAACCCACTCCAGTATTCTTGCCTGGAGAATCCCAGGGACAGAGGAGCCTGCTGGGCTGCCGTCTATGGGGTTGCACAGAGTTGGACACGACTGACAGGACTTAGCAGTAGCAGCAGCAGCAGCAGCCTCATAGAATGAGTTTGGGAGTTTACTTTCCTCTGCAGTTTTCTGGTAGAGTTTGGGTAAGATAGGTGTTAGCTCTTCTCTAAATTTTTGGTATAATTCACCTGTGAAGCCATCTGGTCCTGGGCTTTTGTTTGTTGGAAGATTATTTATTATAGTTTAGATTTCTGTGCTTTTCCCACTCTCTGTCTAAGTCAGTTGCAGATGCTGACAGACCTTTCTGTTTTTATGTGTGTATAGCACAATCATCTAGGCAAATTGTGAGTAGGATATTTAATGAAAGTCCCAGGCAGCCTGGTATTACTTAGCCCTATCAAAGGTCCCCAGGTGACTCTAGTCCTCATTGGCTAGAATATTGTCCTTTTTAGCATTCAAAATGTGCAGAAAGCAAGAGCCATCACATTTCAGATCTACTATTTCTTCATCATCTAGGAAGTACAGAAAATAAATTTTATCTCTCCAGGGCTAAGAGAAGAAGAAAATCATATCACAGCCCTGTCCTAATGTCTTCTTAGAGGATGCAGTTAATTTTCAACTGACCTGATTTTGTTTCTTGTAGCATGATGTTCCTTTCTCTTTCCTCTCAGATGCCAGTTCCTATGTATCTCCTTGCCATGACTGTTTGTTGCTGGAAGAAAACAACTGAAGCTTGCTATCAGGTGAAAGTTGAGGGTAGTTTAGCTTCTTTTCCAGGAATATACAAACCTAGGTTTTTAAAAGCTGTGTTAATGTGTTTTTCATTTGTTCGTGCACTCATTCATCCATCTGTAGATTCAGTAAATATTTGATAAACAGTATAAGAGCCAAGTCATGGGAATAGAAGAGTGAGCAAAGCAGAGTTTCTTCTACTCTCAAGGAACTGATAGAGATAAAGTGAACCATCATATACCCTGGTCCTGGTTTGAAGGGTAAGTGTCTGGTGTTCTCAGTGTTATGATCAAATAACATCTAGCCCAAGTTTCATCCTCCTTCAGAGATAGAGCATTATTAGACCAAGTACTCAAGAATTAGTCATTTGGAGATGGAATCACAGAAGATTAGAAAACTAGTGCCAGGATTGAGGCAGCAGAAAGGAATGAGCATGGAACATACAGTCAGAAGTTATTGTGCCTAGGCCCAGCTCTCCTGTTCACTGGCTAAGACATTTAGCTTCTCTGCCTCTTTTTGCTCATCTGGAGAATGAAGTTAATAAAAATCTCTCCATATCAGGGGTATCAGGAGATTAAATAAAATACTTCTGTATCCACATACCCTGCTGTAGTTATCAATATCTGAAATTATTTTGTGATTCTTTATATACTTGTTCATGTACCTCCCTTAAAATGGAGACCTTCAAAAGGCAGTCAGTGACTTTGTCTGACTTGTTCATCACTATATCCCTAGTCAGATTGTGCTTCATAGGTACTGGTTTATGGTAGATACTGAATAAATTTTTATTGACAAAATTGATGATAATGAATGTGAAGGTATTTTTGCATTTATTAAATGCTATACATATAATCATTGGTAAAAAAAAATCTAATCCAACCACCATGTTTTATAGATCTCCAAAGACAATTAAAACCAGAGTTCACATTACAATCCTGCTACTTTCTAGCTGCTCCACTTCAGACAAGTTACTTAACCTCCCCAAACTTCCCTTAACTTTTTCATTTTCCTCACTGAATGGCTATGCAGATATCACGAGATAATGCCTGTGCTTTGCATACTTAAAATGCTCTGCAAATATAGGTTTATAAGATGAGAAAACTAAGACTCAGGAAAAAGGTAACTGGTCCAAGGTCATGCAACAAGTTAATATCAGAATTTATAATGGAATCTCAGGCTTCCAACTCCTATTCTATTATACTGAGGCAGATTCGCGAGCAGAAACAGTGGAGGAAAGTAGATAGTGGTCAGGGATAAGGGAAAGCAGGGTCTGTCTGACTGACTCTTTGTCTCTTCATAATGGAAAAGTGGAACTTAGAAGGTAATGTGTGAGAGACCAATGATCATTCTGCAGAACAGAAAGAGCTTGTTCATTAAATTGAACTCTTTATGTATGTTTGTCTAACAATGATAGTTCCATCAACTCTTTACTACTTTACTTTTACCTAGTTCAAAAAGATGTCAAAACTGACACATTTTCTTTCTCAGGTTTTACCCTAGATAACATTTTGTTTAGCTTGTGTTTACCTGTAATATAGCAAAAGAATAAGGCAAGGTATGAGTATGTAGAGATACCAAGGGAACATTTCATGCAAAGATGGGCACAATACAGGATATAAATGGTATGGACTTAACAGAAGCAGAAGATATTAAGAAGAGGTGGCAAGAATACACAGAAGAACTATACAAAAAAATCTTCATGACCCAGATAATCAAGATGGTGTGATCACTGACCTAGGGCCAGACATCCTGGAATGCGAAGGCAAGTGGGCCTTAGGAAGCATCACTACAAACAAAGCTAGTGGAGGTGATGTCATTCAAGTTGAGCTATTTCAAATCCTAAAAGAAGATGCTATGAAACTGCTGCACTCAATATTCCAGCAACTTTGGAAAATGCAGCAGTGGTCACAGGACTGGAAAAGGCCTGTTTTCATTCCAATCCCAAAGAAAGCAATGCCAAAAAATGCTCAAACTACTGCACAATTGCACTCATCTCACACACTAGCAATGTAATGCTCAAAATTCTCCAAGCCAGGCTTCAACAGTACGTGAACCATGAACTTCCAGATGTTCAAGCTGGTTATAGAAAAGTCAGAGAAACCAGAGATCAAAGTGCCAACATCTGTAGGATCATCAAAAAAGCCAGAGGGTTCCAGAAAAACATCTACTTCTGTTTTATTGACTATGCCAAAGCCTTTGACTGTGTGGATCACAACAAACTGGAAAATTCTTCAAGAGATAGGAATACTAGACCACCTGACCTGCCTCCTGAGAAATCTCTATGCAGGTCAAGAAGCAACAGTTGGAACTGGACATGGAAAAACAGACTGGTTCCAAATTGGGAAAGGAGTACATCAAGGATGTATGTTGTCACCCTGCTTATTTAACATATGTAGAGTACATCATGCAGAATGCTGGACTGGGTGAAGCACAAGCTGGAATCAAAATTGCTGGGAGACATATCAGCAAACTCAGATATGCATATGACACCACCCTTATGGCAGAAAGCAAAGAAGAACTAAAGAGCCTCTTGATGAAACTGAAAGAGGAGAGTGAAAATGTTGGCTTAAAGCTCAACATTCAGAAAACGAAGATCATGGCATCCGGTCCCATCACTTTATGGCAAATAGATGGGGAAACAATAGAAACAGTGTCAGACTTTAATTTTTGGGGCTCCAAAATCATTGCAGATGGTGACTGCAGCAATGAAATTAAAAGACGCTTACTCCTTGGAAGGAAAGTTATGACCAACCTAGACAGCATACTAAAAACCAGAGACATTACTTTGCCAACAAAGGTCCATCTACTCAAAGCTATGGTTTTTCCAGTGATCACGTATGGATGTGAGAGTTGGATTATAAAGAAAGCTGAGCACTGAAGAATTGATGCTTTTGAAATGTGATGTTTGTGAAGACTCTTGAGAGTCCCTTGGACAGTAAGGAGATCCAACCCTTCCATCCTAAAGGAAGTCAGTCCTGAATATTCATTGGAAAGACTGATGGTGAAGCTGAAACTCCAGTACTTTGGCCACCTGATGTAAAGAACTGACTCATTTGCAAAACCCTGATGCTGGGAAAGATTGAAGGTGGGGGGAGATGGGGATGACAGAGGATGTGATGGTTGGATGGCATCAATGGCTCAATGGACATGAATTTGAGTAAGCTCTGGTAGTTGGTGATGGAGAGGGAAGCCTGGCGTGCTGGAGTCCATAAGGTCACAAAGAGTTGGACATGGCTGAGCAACCAAACTGAACTTAACTGACTAAAGAGTATTTAACATTTGCTATTTTTATTGAAGACAAAGGAAAAAGTAATCTGAGGGATTTAGATTAGATATGAGGAAGAGTTTCTGGCTTGGATGTGAGCTGTACTGTGATTAAACTGATATTGTGAAATCCTTGGTATATTTTAAAAAGCTTTTAGTTCATCTGATATAGGCCATGTGCTCAGATTATAGCCTGCTATGCTCCTTTGTCCATGGTATATTCCCACCAAAAATACTGGAGTGGGTTGCTATTTCCTTCTCCACTGATACAGGTTAACAGTGTCTTAATTAGAACTCAAATGTTGTTCAGGGTCCATCTTGGCCTTCAAATTAACATGCTACTTGAAAGGCAACATTGGTGGTTTTCAAACTTTGGTCTTTGGCCAAAAAGTAAGTGGAACAGAAAAGAAAGAGGGAAGAGAGTTAATTAGGAAATTCTCAGGCAGCTTCTGGGCTGGACACTGGAAATTCATCAATGCAGGCCATATGAAGAGTGGGAAAAACATACATAAATGGATTATTTGTAGTATAAAACGTTACAAATGTTCTGAAAGCCGTAATAAGTTGGGGACGTGATCATATATCATGTAAGGGATGCAGGATCATGAAGGGCTTCATAGAGTAGGTGATGGCCTCTTGAGCTGAGACCTGAAATGTGCCAAGGGAGAGAGATTGTTGGGGGCAGGATAAGGTCATTCCAGATAGAGGGGATGGTAATGTAAGCAAAGACACTGGGGTGTCAAACAGCAGGTTAGATTGGAGAACTGAAATAAGGTAGTACTGTTGGGAGGTCATTTGGATAGTGTTGTAGAAGTGGTGAAAGAAAGAGCTAGCAATAAGCCTTGAATACCATGCTAGTGCTTTGAATGTGTATGCTGTAGGATAAGCATTTTTCAGTGCCTACCCAAAAAGATTGCTTAAGCATTTATAAAATTATAAACTCTTAGGTCTTACCTGTAGCTGCAAATTCAGAAGACTCTGGGCTAAGTAGGGGTGGGACAAAATCTTTGTAAAGTTGTCCCTCACTGTCCACAGAAGAATGGTTCCAGAGCTTCTGTGCATACGAAAATTCACAGATGTTCAAGTCACTTATAAAAATGGCATAGTATTTGCATATAACCTATGCACATCCTCCAGGATACTTTAAATCACCTCTAGATTACTTATAATACCTAATGCAATGTACTGTGTTACTGTGTGTATGTATGCTTAGTTGTGTCTGATCTTTGTGACCCCAAGGACTGTATGAAGCCCACCAAGTTCCTCTGTCCATGGAATTTTCTAAGCAAGAATATTGGAGAGAGTTGCTGTTTTCTACTCCAGAGGATCTTCTTGACCCAGAGATTGAACCAGCATCTTTTGTGTCTCCTGCATTTGCAGGCAGATTCTTTACCACTGTGCCACCTAGGAAACAAAATGATGAAAATGTTATATAAATTGTTGTACATAAACTGTAAATTCTATATAAGTGATTTCCAGCATGCAGCAAATTCAAATTTTGCTTTTTGGAACTTTTTGGAATTTTTTAAAGAATATTTTTGAGCTGCAGTTGGTTGAACCTGTGGGTGCAGAATCTGCAGATATGGAAGGTCAATTGTATTGCTAAGTAGCTACTCAAGGAATTATGATACATCAGTGAATAAGGCCACTGCTGTAAACCATGGGGAGTTCTGAGAACTCTTAAGAAGAGGAGTTACAGAAACAAATATTTTAGACAAGATTCCTCTGTGATCCAGTGTGTTTTGTGGATTGGAGAGCATCAGACAGTAGGCAGAAAGACTTGAGTTAGAGCTGAAGTTATTTTGAAGGTTGATTTGTGTGTGTGTGTGTGTGTGTGTGTGTGTGTGTGTGTGTATTTGTGTGTGGCAGGGTATGATTTAGGTAGTAAAATTAGCAGATACTAGTCACTGATGACTGGATATGGATAGTTCATGGGATACAATGAGGAAGTGTATTACATTAAATACAAGATGGCTTGTAGTTTTCTGGATTGAATCATTGGAGACTATCAACCCCTGTGAGAAACTATGGTCTAATAATTGATCTTGGAGTTAGAGAGACCTGAGTTCAAACTTTACAACCATCATTTACTGTCTATGGGTCTTGGGCAGCACGTGTTAGCTGTTATTATTGTGCCATATGTTGGGATAGTATACTGGATTGAGATGAGGTAGCGGATTTTTATTCCCTGTCAATGACCCCCTCTCCCCACAATCAAAATCTGTATTTTAGGTTAGGGAACAAAGCACTTTCCCAAGTGTCAAGTTAATACCTAGCCTTGTCTTGCCTTGGGGCAGGCCTTGTTCTTTGTGTGTTTAAGAGAACAGGGTAAGACCTCTTGCTGGTGAATGTCTCAATGAAGCTGTTTTCTTGGAGCTTGTAGGTTCTTTTGGCCAATATGAAATGTCTAACCTTGGATTTCCCAGTTGTGAACTAAGCTTGGAATCTCATCAGCATTTCATTCCTCCCCATGTTGTGCCTGCTCTCATGGTGCTATCTTCCTTCTTTGGGTTTCTGAAGCCCTCAGACAATGCTGAACATTTTCACATTTCTTAAGTTACATGTATTTTTGTTGCCTCAGACCAAGTCACAAAAGTACTTTAAAGATAAAGTTAGTTTTTTCAGTGCTTTCATAAGTTTTTCACAAAGAATAGCAGTGATTGCTTCTTCTTTGCCTTAACCAGTAGTGTCTGACAGTGTAGGAGGCAGTATGGTGTATTTCAGAGCTCACTGAACTGGGAGTTAGATGTCCTGGACTTTAGTCCTGAGAAGAAGTTGTGATGGCATGAGAAAATTGGGGATAAATGACCTTTCAAGTGTTCCAGGCCTTTTTCCATGTTATCTGACACTTGTCACAAAACTTCTTTGAGGCTGGTATATTGTTTTCCCCATTTTGTAGATAATGAAACTGATGGTAGGGTATTAGGTTCATTTTGTGCCCAACATCACATAGCTAGTGATCAGTAGTGTGTGTGTGTGTGTGTGTGTGTGTGTGTGTGTGTGTTTGGTCAGTCATACAGTCGTGTCTGACTCTGTGTGACACTATGGACTGTAGTCCACCAGGCTCCTCTGTCCATGGAGTTTTCCAAGCAAGAATATTGGAGTGGGTTGCCATTTCATACTCTAGAGGCTCTTCCTGACCCAGGGATCAAAACCACATCTCTTGCATCTTCTGCATTAACAGGCGGATTCTTTACCACTGAACCACCTGGTAAGCCCCAGTGATCAGTAATATATTCAAATCCAAGTTTCTGGGCCCGCAAAGCCTTTTTTTTTTTTTTTCTTCTGACACTGCAACTTACTATAAAACACCATTTATTCTGAGCTTTAAATTTTTTTTTTTTTTTTTTGTAAAATGAGTGCTGTAACCTTTGCTCTGTATGATGATAAATCTTGTAAAACAAGACTTAGGATATGGGACAGCAGTATTTGTATCTTTGGGCCTTTAATGTATTCTAAGCGCCAAAGAATTGATGCCTTTGAACTGTGGTATTGGAGAAGACTCTTGAGAGTCCCTTGGACTGCAAGGAGATCCAACCAGTCCATTCTGAAGGAGATCAGCCCTGGGATTTCTTTGGAAGGAATGATGCTAAAGCTGAAACTCCAGTACTTTGGCCACCTCATGTGAAGAGTTGACTCATTGGAAAAGATTCTGATGCTGGGAGGGATTGGGGGCAGGAGGAGAAGGGGATGACAGAGGATGAGATGGCTGGATGGCATCACTGACTCAATGGACGTGAGTCTGAGTGGACTCCGGGAGATGGTGATGGACAAGGAGGCCTGGCGTGCTGTGATTCATGGGGTCACAAAGAGTCGGACACGACTGAGTGACTGAACTGAACTGAACTGAACTGAAGTGCCTCTCACAGTGTCTGCCACATTGTAGCATGCATGTGTGTGTGTGCTAAGTTGCTTCAGTTATTTCTGACTCTTTGCAATCCTATGGACTGCAGCCTGACAGGCTCCTCTGACCATGGGATTCTCCAGGCAAGAATACAGAAGTGGGTTGCCATTTCCTTTTCCAGCCACAGAGTAGAGCACTCAATAAATATTTGCTGATTCTTTCTAATAAGAAGAAGGTAGTTTCATAATGGATTAAATACATTTTGGGAGCTGCTATACTGTTTAATGCTATTACCATTTTTTCGAAGGGTACTGGAATATAGCTGAGTGACTGATGTTAGTCATTATATAGATTTTTTATAGGTTGACTATTCTAGACACTGCTGCTGCTGCTAAGTCACTTCAGTCGTGTCTGACTCTGTGCGACCCCATAGATGGCAGCCCAACAGGCTCCTCTGTCCCTGGGATTCTCCAGGCAAGAATACTGGAGTGGGTTGCCATTTCCTTCTCCAGTGCATGAAAGTGAAAGTGAAAGTGAAGTCGTTCAGTCGTGTCCGACTCCTAGCGACCCCATGAACTGCAGCCCACCAGGCTCCTCCATCCATGGGATTCTCCAGGCAAGAGTACTGTAGTGGGGTGCCATTGCCTTCTCCGATTCTAGACACTAGGTCCTATGAAAACTTAGTGTGCAGAATGTAACTAGAAATATTGTTCTACATCAGAATTCTGGCATAGGAATCATAATATTTGGGTTCTAGTCTCAGGCCCAGCTCTGAATTTTTTTTTTTTTCTCCAGGTCAGTCCTCTGTACTTTCTCAGCCCCGAAATTTTCTCCCTGAACAATAAGGGAGTTAAACTACAGCAGGGAGTTTCAGCCTTGATTGGAAATTAAATTACTTTAAGGAGCTTTGAAAAATTTGGATTCCCAGACTCCACCCTAGTTAAATTAAATCAAAATTGGGATTGTGGGTAGATGCATTGGCATCTCCATTGCATGGGAAAATCCTCTAGCAATTTTACTGTGTACCCAAGGATGAGAAACACTGGACTAGATGATCTCTCAGAGCCATCCAGCCCTGATAGTCACTAAGAAGCAGTGCCATATAGATAGCATGGTGAACAAAGTATGGGTTTTGAAGTTAGTCAGATATGCATTCAAGTCCTGACTTTTCTACTTTATTAGCTGTGTGATCTTGAAGAAATTGTTCAATGCCTCTGGCTTTTCTTTTTAAAACATATTCTACATATTCTTCAGTAGTGGTTTTGGTGATTATGCACTTTCAACAGTTCTTAACACACAGTATGCCTTCAGTAAATAATACTTTTAGTATCAGACTTCAAATAGAGGCTATGAGGAAAATATTGGTCTAGTAATATTTGACAGGTAAATTAAAATCAAGTTGTTTTCTCATTTTCTGCTTTCTTGGCAATGGATTCTGGAAACAAAGAATGTTGAAACAGCTCTCAGCCGTCAGATTTGATGACACTGCAGAAAGGAATCTGGCTAGTTCTTATGTGACCAATTGGCTCTGATGGCTCAGAAGCCATTGGGAAGATTTTGGCTCACAGAATACTGCAGATGTAACTTGGGACATTATAAGGACATGACTGTAGTAAGGATTCACTGTTCAGCCCCATTTCTGAGAGTGATTTATGGGGAAAAGGACAGCCTTGACATTTTGGTGGGGTACACTGATTAAAAAAAATGTGTTGCTGTCTTAGCATGCTCGTCAGTGATAAAAACTGCAGGAAAATGGAAATCACAAGTAGGCCTATAACTGCCTGGTGCATAGTGATGTATTTTTCTATTCGTCATTGTGTATTGTGCAAAGCAGTCTCTGAATGTCAGGTTTGAGACTTGAGTATGCATTAGAGCTATGGGCATCTGATCTATTCTAGAGTAACTGATGAATATGTAAAACATCTAGCCTGGTTAGTAATTGGATTTAGTAAATGGTGGGCTTTACTCGGGAGAAGGCAATGGCACCCCACTCCAGTATACTCTTGCTTGGAAAATCCCATGGATGGAGGAGCCTGGAAGGCTGCAGTCCATGGGGTCACTGAGGGTTGGACATGACTGAGCGACTTCACTTTCACTTTTCACTTTCATGCATTGGAGAAGGAAATGGCAACCCACTCCAGTGTTCTTGCCTGGAGAATCTCAGGGACGGGGGAGCCTGGTGGGCTGCCGTCTATGGGGTCACACAGTGTCGGACACAACTGAAGCAACATAGCAGCAGCAGCAGCAGCAGCAGCAGGGCTTTACTCCTTAAACCCCTCAGGCAACACACACATTTTCTGATTCTATAGTAATCACCATCTTGGCCCCTTTTATAGTATTTCTCTTGCTATATCTTGCATTGATCATTCAGATACTTGTCATGGACCAAAATGAGCCCATGAAAGCTCTTAAAGGACACGGGCTGTGTTTTTCTCATCTTTATGTAACCACCATTTAGCAGAGGTCTCCATAATATATGAATGTTATGAATTTTCGAATGGATGAAAGAAAAATATTAGCAACTTCTTTCCCCCCTTTCTGATGTATGATGAGGATTAGTGTGTGTGTATTGGGGGAGGAGCGATTCTTGTATCACATGAAATAGAAACTGACTTGGAAAACAAGGCTTCAAGAATGGTAAAGTGAATACTCCCATAAATCTACTCTTTCTTAAAATCAACATACACACCAGAAAAAATTGTGAAAATTAACTTTTTCAGAATTCTGGAAAGGAAAAAAGGCTTGCAACTAATCTGAGGAACATTTATTCAAGTAAATCTGCTGTACATTCTCTGATCATAATAGAAGTAACTAGGTATCACTCGGAGAGGGCACTGGCACCCCACTCCAGTACTCTTGCCTGGAGAATCCTATGGATGGAGGAGCCTGGTGGGCTGCAGTCCAAGGGGTCGAGAAGAGTCAGACACGACTGAGCAACTTCACTTTCACTTTTCACTTTCCTGCATTGGAGAAGAAAATGGCAACCCACTCCAGTGTTCTTGCCTGCAGAATCCCAGGGACAGGGGAGCCTGGTGGGCTGCCGTCTATGGGGTCACACAGAGTCGGACACCACTGAAGTGACTTAGCAGTAGGTATCACTACCAGAAGGAAAGCTGTGAAACACAATCCTAAATAAACAATGGGTCAAACAAACAAAAAAAATCACATCAGAAATAAGAAAATACTTGAGGTAAATAAAACAAAATTGTAACATTACTTAACTTATGGGATACACATATGCTGAAGCAGTATTTAAAGAGAAATTTATAGCTATGAATGCCTATTTCTAAGGTCTGAATATTATCCCCACCTAAATCCATACGTTGAAATCCTAATGCCCTATATGATGGTATTAGAAGTTGGGACCCTTAGGAAATACTAAGTATATGAGTGTGGCACCCACATTGAGTGGAATTAGTGCTCTATAAAAGGCCCCAGAAAGCTTGCTTGTCCTTCTGCCATTTTGTAAAGGAAATCAGTCCTGAATATCTATTGAAGGACTGATGCTGAAGCTCCAATAATTTGGCCACCTGATGAGAAGAGCTGACTCATTGGAAAAGACCCTGATGGCTGGGAAAAATAGAAGGCAGGAGGAGAAGGGGATGACAGAGGACGAGATGGTTGGATGGCATCACCAATTCAATGAACATGAGTTTGAACAAGCTTTGGAAGTTGATGAAGGACAGGGAGGTCTGGCATGCTTCGGGGTTGCAAAGAGTTGGACATGACTGAGCAATCAACTGAACTGATTACCAATCCTCCACAAATTCTTCCAAAAAGTACAAGTGAAAACACTGCCTCCAAATTTCTGTGATTCTCAAAAAACAAAGATCTCTCTCTCTCTCTCTCTCTCTCTCTCTCTCTCTCTCTCTCTCTCTCTCTCTCTCACACACACACACACACACACAAACTAGAGATCACTTTTGAACATATATTTAAAAAAAGTTCCTCAACAAAATAATAGCAAACCAGCATCAAATAAGGAGTTGTATAGTGACCAAGTAGGGTTTATATCAAGAATGTAAAATTGAGATTTATCTCAGGAAGGTAAGGTTAGAAAATCAACTAATAAATATAATGCACGATATTTAAGAGAACAAAGGCATCATGATCATCTCAATAGATGCTAAAAATAATTGGAAAAATCTCTAATACTTTTTCTTGATTAAATTAGTAACAAACAAGGAAAAGTAAATAACTTGCTCTAACTGAAAATGGATATCTATGAAAAACCAGCAGCTATCATAATTACGGGGATTCCCTGGTGGCTCAGTGGTAAAGAATCCTCCTTCCATGCAGGAGCCACAAGAGATGTGGGTTTGATCACTGGATCAGGAAGATCCCCTAGAGTAGGGCACGGTAACCCACTCCACTATTCTTGCCTGGAGAATTCCCTGGATATGGGAGCCTGCCAGGCTACAGTCCACAACGTCTCAAAGAGCAGACACAACTGAAGCAACTTAGCATGCATGCATGCATCATATTTAAGAGTGAAAGACTGAAAGATTTCCCTGTAAGAGCAAAGCAAGGCAAAGATAGATGTTCACTGTCACCATTTCTATTCACCAGTGTATTAGATAATATAGCCAGAGAATATAGACAAGGAAAAGAAAGCAAAAATCATACAGATTGTAGAGGAAATAAGAAAAACATTTTTATTAAGATGACAAATTTCTAGAAAGATTCAACCTGCCAAGAATGAATCAAGAGGAAATAAATAGTTTGCACACATCAATGACTAGAAGTGAAATTGAGTTTGTAATAAAAACAAAAATCTTCCAGCAAACAAAATCAGGACTGGAGGACTTCATAGGTGAATTCCTACAAACATCAAAGGAAAAATTAATACCTATTAATTTCAAAATATTACAAAAAAATTGAAGAGGATGAAAGACGCCCAAATTCATTCTAGGAGGCCAACTTTACACAATACCAAAAAACAGAAAAAGACACTATAAAAAAGAAAGTTCAGTTCAGTTCAATAGCTCATGGACTGCAGCAGGCCAGGGTTAGGATGGACTGGTTTTATTTCCTTGCAGTCCAAGGGACGGACTCTCAAGAGTCTACTCCAACATCACATTTCAAAAGCTTCAATTCTTCAAGTTCAGCTTTCTTTATGGTCCAACTCTAACATCCATACACGACTCCTAGAAAAACCATAGATTTGACTAGATGGACGTTTGTCATCAAAGTAATGTCTCTGCTTTTTAACATGCTGTCTAGGTTGGTCATAGTTTTTCTTCCAAGGAACAAAGTCTTTTAATTTCATAGCTGCCATCACCATCTGCAGTGGTTTTGGAACCCAAGAAAATAAAGCCTCTCACTGTTTCCATTATTTTCCCATCTGTTTGCCATGAAGTGATGAGACCGGATGCCATGATCTTCATTTCTTGAATGTTGAGTTTTCAGGCAACTTTTTCACTCTCCTCTTTCACTTTCATCAAGAAGCTCCTCAGTTCCTCTTTGCTTTCTGGCATAAGGGTTGTGTCATCTGCATGTCTGAGGCTATTGATATTTCTCCTGGCAATCTTGATTCCAGCTTGTTCTTCATCCAGCCTAGCATTTCATGTGATGTACTCTGCATAGAAGTTAAATAAGCAGGGTAACAATATACAGCCTTGATGTACTCCTTTCCCAATTTGGAACCAGTCCATTGTTCCATGTTTGGTTCTAACACGTTTGGCTTCTTAACATGCATATAGATTTCTCAAGAGGCAGGTAAGTTGGTCTGGTATTCCCATCTCTTGAAGAATTTTCCATAGTTTGTTGTCATCCACACAGTCAAAGGCTTTGGTGTAGACAATAAAGAAGTAGTAGATGTTTTTCTGGAACTCTCTTGTTTTTTCCATGATCCAGCGGATGTTGGCAATTTGATCTCTGGTTCCTCTGCCTTTTCTAAATCCAGCTTGAATATCTGGAAGTTCATGGCTCATGTACTGATGAAGCCTGGCTTGGAGAATTTTGAGTATTACTTTACTAGTGTGTGAGATAAGCTCAATAGTTTGGTAGTTTCAACAGTCTTTGGCTTTGCCCTTCTTTGGGACTGGAATGAAAACTGACCTTTTCTAGTCCTGTGGCCACTGCTGAGTTTTCCAAATTTGCTGGCATATTGAGTGCAGCACCTTAACAACATCATCTTTTAGGACTTGAAGTAGCTCAACTGGAATTCCACCATCTCCACTAGCTTTGTTCATATCGATACTTCCTAAGGCCCACTTGACTTCGAACTCCAGGATGTCTGGCTCTAGATGAGTGATCACACCATCGTGGTTATATGAGTCATGAAGATCTTTTTTGTATATTTCTTCCATGTATTCTTGGCACATTTTCTTAATATCATCTGCTTCTGTGAAGTCCGTACTGCTTCTGTCTTTTATTGTGCCCATCTTTGCATGAAATGTTCCCTTGATATTTCTAATTTTATTGAAGACATCTCTAGTCTTTCCCATTCTCTTGTTTTCCTCTATTTATTTGTATTGATCACTTAGAAAGACTTTCTTATCTCTCCTTGTTATTCTTTGAAACTTTGCACTCAGGTGGGTATATCTTTCCTTTTCTCCTGCCTTTTGCTTCTCTTCTTTTCTCAACTATTTGTAAGGCCTCCTCAGGCAACCATTTTGCTTTCTTGCATTTCTTTTTCCTGGGGGTGGTCTTGATCACTGTGTCCTGTACAGTGTCATGAACCCCCGTCCATAGTTCTTCAGGCATCCTGCCTATCAGATCTAATCCCTTGAATCTATTTGTCACTTTCACTGTAAAATAGTAAGGGATTTTATTTTGGTCATCCCTGATTGGTCTAGTGGTTTTCCCTACTTTCTTCAGTTTACTTCTGTATTTGGCTTTAAGGAGTTCATGATCTGAGCCACAGTCAGCTCCCAGTCTTGTTTTTGCTGACTGTATACAGCTTTTCCATCTTCTGCTGCAAAGAGTATAATCAATCTGATTTCCGTATTGACCATCTGGTGACGTCCATTATAGAGTCGTCTCCTGTTAACCTTTGTCTTGCTTCATTTTTTACTCCAAGGCCAAATTTGCCTGTTACTCCAGGTATCTCTTGACTTCCTACTTTTGCATTCCAGTCCCCTATGATGAAAAGCACATTTTTTCGGTGTTAATTCTAGAAGTTCTTGTAGGTTTTCATAGAACTGTTCACCTTCAGCTTCTTCAGCATTACTGGTCAGGGCATACACTTGGATTATTGTGATATTGAATGGTTTGCCTTGGAAACGAAGAGATCATTTTGTCGTTTTTGAGATCACATCCAAGTACTGCATTTTGGACTCTTTTGTTGACTAGGATGGCTACTCCATTTCTTCTAAGGGATTCTTGCCCACAGTAGTAGATATGATGTTCATCTGAATTAAATTCACTTATTCCTGTTCGTTTTAGTTCCCTGATTCCTAAGATGTCAATGATCACTCTTGCCATCTCTTGTTTCACCACTTCCAGTTTACCTTCATTCGTGGATGTAACATTCCAGGTTCCTATGCCATGTTGTTCTTTACAGCAACAGACTTTACTTCCATCTCACATCTACACCTGGGCATTGTTTTAGCTTTGGCTAAATCTCTTCATTATTTCTGGAATTGTTTCTCCACTCTTCTCCAGCAGCATATTGGGCACCTACCAACCTGGAGAGATCAGCTTTCAGTTATTGGTCAATTCTTTGATGAATATAGATGCAAAAATTCTCAACAAAATGTTAGCAAACCGAATCCAACAATATACAAAAATCATCATGCACCATGATCAAGTTCCATTTATTCTAAGAATGCAAGGATAGTTCATCATTCACAAATCATTCATTAACTTAGGAAAACAAAAAGATGAATAAAAAAGTAAAATTGTCACCATTTGCAGATGACATGATACGTTATATATGGAACCCTAAAGTCTCCATCTCAAAATTGTTAGAACCAAGAAATTAATTCAGCAGTGTTTAAGTATATAATATTAATATACAGAAATCTGTTGGATTTCTATGTACTATGATGAAATAACAAGATTTTTGAAAATTTTCAATTAAGCTTACATCAAAAATAATATACCTAGAAATAAACATAACCAAGGAGGTGAAGGAACTATACTCTGAAAACTATGAAAAATGATGAAAGAAATTGAAGATTATACCAAGAAATGAAAAAAAAGTCTTGTGTTGTTCAATTGAAAGGATTAATATTGTTAAAATAATGTCAATATTATCCTAAACAATCTACAGATTTAATGGAATCCTATAAAATTTCAAATGAAATTTCTCCCAGAACTAGAACAGATCATCCTAAAATTCATATGGAACCACAGAAGTCCCCAATTTGCCAAAGAAACCTTGAAAAAAAAAAAAAAAGAGGAAGACTGGAGATATTACCCTCTCATACTAATTTCCAGAGCTACAGTAATCAGGACTGTATGGTACTAGCACAAAAAGGACATGCAGATAAATAGAACAAAACAGAGAACCCAGAAACAAACCCAAAAGTCTATACTTAATCTATAACAAAGAAGACAAAAAGAATGGGGAAAAGATTGTCCACTCAATAAACAGTGCTGGGAAAATCTGACAGTCATGTGTAAAATAATGAGTCACCATATACAAATACAAATACACCATATACAAATATAAAACCAAAATTATCTAAAAACCTAAATATAAAAATGAAAATCATAAAGCTCCTAGGAGTGAACATAGGCAGAACACTCTTTGACATAAATTGTAGCTTTTTTTTTTTTTTTGGACTCGTCTCATCAGGAAAAATAAAAACAAAAGCAAACCAGTGGGACTTAGTTAAATTTAAAAGCTTTTGCACAGCAAAGGAAATTATCAACAAAATGTAAAGACAACCTATGGACTGGGAGAAAACATTTACAAATGTTATGGCCAGCAAGGGGTTAATATCCAAAAGAAATCAACAGTTCATAATACTCAATATCAAAAAAGGAAACAACCGCATTAAACATAGGTAAAAGACCTGAATAGGCATTCTTCCAAAGAAGAAATACAGATGACCAATAGGTACATAAAAAGATTCTCAAGTTGTTAATTATTAAAACAACAATGAAATAGCCTCACACTTGTCAGAAAGGCCATCAACTAAAAGTCTGCAAATGACAAATGTTGGAGAGAATGTGGAGAAAGGGAAACCGTGTACACTGTTGGTAGGAATGTACAGTCATGCAGCCCCTACGAAAACAGTGTGGAATTTCCTCAAAAAGCTAAAAATAGAAATACCATATGATTCAGAAATTCCACTCTTGGATATATATCCAGAAAAAAAATGAAAGCAGATATTTGAAAAGAGTCATGCATCTCAGTGTTCATAGCATCACTCTTTAGAATAGCTCAAACATGGGAGCAACCTAAGTGCCCATCAGTAGACAACTGGATTAATGAGGTGATACACACACACACACACACACACACACACACACACACACACACTAAAAATTGAAATTCTGCCATTTAAAGCATCCTGCATGGACCTAGAGCATATCATGCTTATCGAAATAAGTCAGGAAAAGGAAGACAAATACTACAAGATATCACTTGTATGTGGAATCTAAAACATAAGATAAGTGAATGTATATGCCTAACAGAAACAGACTCACAGATACAGAAAGCAGATGTGTGTTTATCCAATATGGGAGGGACAAATGAGTAGCATGGAATTAAGTAATATAAACTATAATGTTTGGTAGATGAGCAACAAAGATATACTGCAAAACACAGCAAATTATAGCCTTACCTTGTAACAACCTATGACAGAGTATAATTTTCAAAAATACTAAATCACTATGCTGTGTACCTGAAAATAATATGATATTGTAAATCAACTATACTTCAGTTTAAAAAAAAACTACAAATCACTATTGAAATAAGTTTAAGATTTAAATCAATTTAATATTACATGTTTATTGATCTGAAGATTTAATGTTTTATTTTACTTTTTGTTAAAATATAGTTAATGTAGTTTCAAGTGTATTTGTCATTACAAATGATTTGACATTTGTATATATTGTGAAATGATTACTATGATGTTTAGTAACCATCTGTCCCCATTAAAATTATTAAAATATTGTTGACAAAATTATTTATGTTATATATTACATCCTTGTGACTTATCATATTACTGGAGGTTTGGATCCTTTAAACCCCTTCACCTATCCTTCCATCCCCCAACATCCTTTAATCTGGAAACCACCCATTTCTTCTCTTTATAAGTCGCTTTTTGTTTTGTTTTTTATCGTTTTTTTATATTCCACACACATAGTCGAAACAGAATTTGTCTTTCTCTGACTTATTTCACGTAGCATAATACCCTCTAAATCCATTTATGTTGTCAGAAATGGTAAAATTTTATATTTTTAATGGCCAAGTAGTATTCCACTATGTATGTGTCTACCATAAGTTCTTTCTCCATTCATCTATCAGTGGGTACTTAGATTACTTACATATCTTAATTATAGTAAATAATGTTGCAGTGAATATAGGGGTACATATAACTTTTTGAATTAGTGTTTCTATTTTCTTCAGATAAATGCTCAGAAGTAGAACTGCTGGATCATGTGGTAGTTCTGTTTTTAATTTATTGAGGAACTTCCTACTGTTTTGCATAGTGGCTGCACCAATTTACATTCCAACCAAGAGTGCATGAGGGATCTTTTTCCTCCACATCCTTGTCAACATTGTTTTTTGTTGTCTTTTTGATGATAGCCATCCTAACAGATGAGTTTCCAAGGTGGCACTACTAATAAAGAACCTGCCTGCCAATGCAGGAGACATAAGAGACGTGGGTTCAGAAAGATCCCCTAGAGGAGGGTATGGCAACCCACTTCAGTATTCTTACTTGGAGAATCACATGGATGGAGGAGCCTGGGTAACAAAGGTCAACATAGGGTAACAAAGAATCAGACACTGAAGTGACTTAGCACACATGCATTCTAATAAATATGAAGTGATATCTCATGATTTTGATTTGCATTTCCCTGATTAGTGATGCTAAGAATCTTTCCTGTGACTGTCGGCAATCTGTCTTCTCTAGAAAATTGTCTATTCAGGTCTTCTGCCAATTTTTAATTTTTTTTTTATGTTGAGTTTATGAGTTCTTTATGTGTTTTGGACATTAATGCCTTGTCAAATATATCACCTGCAAATATTTTCTTTCACTCAATAGGCTGCATTGTCATTTTTTTATAGTTTCAGACACTGTGCAAAAACACTTTAGTTTGATGCAGTAACATTTGTTCCCAGTTGTTTATTTTTGCTTTTATTTCTCATACCTGAAAATACAATTATGTAAAGTTTAAAAATAAAATAAAATTAAAAAAAATTAAATTAAATTAAAAAAAAGAAAATCCAACCTCTATTCTAGAATTAAAAAAAAAAATCAAAGAGCACACTGCCTGTCTTCATCTAAGATTTTATGATATCACATCTTGAATTTAAGTTTTTAAGTTTTGAGTTTACTTTTGTATATCATGTGAGAATGTTGCAATTTGATTCTTTTGCATGTGGTATCCAGTTTTCCCAACACCATTTATTGAAGAGGCTATCTTTTTCCTATTGTATATTATTGCTTCTTTTGTCTCCATTAATAGACAATAGAAATATGGGTTTATTTGTGGGCTACTGATTCTGTTCCATTGATCCAATACCATACTATTTTAATTACTGTAACTTTATAGTATAGTTTGAAATTACAGAGCATGATATCTACAGCTTTGTTCTTCTTTCCCAAGACTGTTTTTGCTATTTAGGGTCTTTTGTGTCTCCATACAAATCTTAGAATTATATTTTCTAGTTCTCTGCAAAATGCCATTAGTATTTTGGTAGGGATTTTGTTGAAATTTTATATTGCCTTGAGAGAATGGTCATTTTAACAATATTAATTCTTCCAATTCTTAAGCATGGTATGTCTTTCCATTTGTTTGTGTTGACTTCAGTTTATCTCATCAGTGTCTTTTAGATTTCAGTGTACAGATCTTTCATCCTTGGTTGAAATTTTTCTGTTTTATTCTGTATAATTTTATTGCAGATGGGTTTTTTTTTCACTATTTCTCTTTCAGATATTTGTTATTAACTTATAGAAATACAGCAGATTTCTGTTTTTTATCCTGCCACTTTACTGAATTTGTTGTTAGTTGTAAGGGTTTTTTTGTGGTATCTTTAGGATTTTCTATATATAGTATCATGCTATCTGCAAACGCTGACTGCTTTATTTCCTGCCTTCCAATTTGAAGTGTGTTTTTTTTTTTTTTTTAAACTCAGTTTTCTTATCTGATTGCATTGGTTAGAATTACCAATACTATGTTAAATGAAAGAGAAAAGAGTGGGCATCCTAGTTTTGCCCCTGATCTTACAGGAAATGATTTTCCACTTTTCACCATTGAGGATTATGTTGACTGTAGGTTTTTCAATAATGGCCCTTATTATGTTGAGGTATGTTCCCCTTAGATCCACTTTTTGAGAGTTTTTGTTTGTTTGTTTGTTTTTAATCAAAAGTGTATGTTGAATTTTTGTCAAAAGCTCTCTATATCTTTTGAGATTATCATAAGATTTTTTCTTTGGTTTCTAAAGTGGTGTATCACAGTGATTGGTTTGCAGATATTGAACCATCCTGTATCTTGGCATAAATCTCACTTGATCTTCATTTTTTGGCCATATGGCATGGCTTATGGGATTTTATTTCCCTGTGTTTGTGCTAGGTTGTCTCAGTTGTGTCTGACTCTTTGTGATCCTATAGACTGTAGCCCACCAGGCTCCTCCTTCCATGAGATTCTTCAGGCAAGAATACTGCAGTGAGTTGCCATGCCCTCCTTCAGCAGATCTTCCTGACTCAGTGATTGAACCTGCATCTCTTATGTCTCCTGCATTAACAGGCGAGTTCTTTACCACTAGTGCCACCTGGGAAACCCTGAGTTCCCTGACCACAGGTCAAACCCAGGCCTTCAGCAGTCCTCAGAGCACAGAGTCCTAACCACTGGACTGCCAAGGAATTTCCTCACTTGATCGCTATGTATGGTCCTTTCAAGGTATTATTGCATTTGATTTGCTAATATTTTATTGAGTATTCTTGTATTTATGTTCATCTGTGATATTGGCAAGTAATTTTCTTCTTTTATATCTTTGTCTGGTTTTGGTATCCAGATGATGTTATCCTCATACATTAAGTTTGGAAGAATTTCTTGCTCATTTATTGTTCAGAAGGGTAGATGTCAAATCTTCTTCAGCTGTTTTGAAGAATTTACCTGTGAAGCTGTCTGGTCCTGCACTTTTCTTTCTTTGGATTCTTTTAAATTATGGATTCAATTTTATTATTGTTAATTGATCTCTTCATAGTACCTATTTCTTCACGATTTAATCTTGGGAGGCTCCATATTTCTAAGAACCTATCCATTTTTTCTACATTGTTCATTTTATTGTTATATTAGTATATGTAGCAATCTCTTATTATCCTTTGTATTTTTGAACTGTCATTTGTAACTTTAATTTATGATTTTGTTTATGTGGGCCTTTTCTTGATGAGTCTGGCTAAAGGTTTATCGATTTTAGTTATTTTCCTTTTCAAAGAGCCATTTCTTTATCTTATCAAGGTGGCGTTTCTTTGTTTCATTGTTATTTTCTATTGCTTTTTATCTCTATTTTGTTTACTTCTGTTTTATTCATTATTTGTTTCCTTCTACTTACTTCCGGTTTTGTTCATTCTTTCTTTTTTTGGGAATTTAGGTATAAATTTTGGGTTGTTTGATACTTTTTTCTTTTTCTTTTATTCTTTTTTTGAAGTAGGTTTCTATAGCTATCTCTACAAAAATTTAAAATTTCCTCTATAAAATGCTTTTGTTGCATCCCGTTTATCTTGGATCACTGTGTTTTCATTTTCATTTGTCTTAAGTATTTTTTATTTACTCTTTGATTTCTTCAGTGATCTATTGTTTGTTTAGTAGCATGTTTTTAGCCTCCAGGTGTTTGTATTTTTTCCTTTTCTCTCCTTGTAGTTGACTTCTAGCTTCATTCTGTTGTGGTCAGAAAAGATTTTGATATGATTTCAGTCTTCTTAATTTATTGAGCCTTGTTTTGTCACCTAGCATGTGATCATTCCTGCAGAATCTTCCATGTGCCCTTAAAAAGAAAGTGCATTTTACTGCTTATGGATGAAATGTTCTATATAGATCTGTTAAGTTCATCTAATCAAATGTGTCAAGTCCCAGGTTTCCATATTTATTTTCTGTCTAGATGATATTCTCATTGATATACATGGGGTGCCAAGGTCTTCTACTATTATTCTGTTACTGTCAGAATTTCCCTTTATGTTTGTTAATATTTGCATTATTGTATTTAGGTGCTCCTATGTTGGGCGCTTATATATTTACTATTGTATTTTACTGTTCAATTAATCCCTTTATCATTACTTAATGCCCTTAGTAATCTTTTTTATATCTTTAATATCTATTTTGTTTGATGCAAGTATTGGTACTTTAGCTTTATTTTCATTTCATTCGCACAGAATACCTTTTTACATCCCTTCACTTTTAGTCTGTGTGTGTCTTTCAGTCTAAAGTGAGACTTTCATAGGCAGCATATATATCAGTCTCACTTTTTTTTTAACCCATTTACCCACTCTATGTCTTTTGATTGGAGCATGTAGTCTATTTACATTTAAAATAACTATTGACTCATTACCCTTTTGTTAATTGTTTTTGGTAGGTTTTTCATGTTTTATCTTCTTCCTCTCTCTATTTAATTTGATTTGATGACTTTCTTTAGCGTTGTTTAGGTTTCTTTCTTTTTTCTGTGTATGTACCTATCATGATATATATGTGTATACATATGTGTGTGTGTGTATCTTATTTGAAATTGATGATCTCCTAAGTTTGAATTTATTCTAACAACCCTGCATTTTATTTCCCCAAAAAACATTTATGGTTTTCACATCATATTTTGCATCTTGCTTTGGGTGTGTGTTGATTAACTACTTATTACAGATGAGCATGGATGATTTTACTACTTTTGTCATTTTTCCTATTTTTTATGTGGTTAATCTATTATCTTCATTATATGTTTGCCTATACTAATGAAATTTTTCATACTTTTCATATTTCTAGTTATGTTCTTTTCTTATACTGTAAATTTAGAGGTAGTAAACTCTTATTGATAGCTTTTTTTGGCAGTGAAACTCTATCTTTCCTTTAAATCTTAATGATAACCTTGTCAGTGAGAGTATTCTTGGTTGTATGCTTTTCCCTTTCATCACTTTTAATACATATTCCTATTCCCTTACACCTGCAAAGATTGAGATGAAAAGTCAATTAATAGTCTTGTGAATCTTTCTAATAGTTTTTTGGGGTTTTTTTGTTTTGTTTTTTGTTTTTTTTTTTTTTGCTCTTTCTGCTTTCAAGATTATCCTTAAGTGTTGCCGTTTCATTTCTGTGTCTTATTCTGAGCATCAGTTCAGATGCTCAGTCATGTCTTACTTGTTATGAGCCCATGGACTGCAGCTTGCCAGGCTTTCCTGTCCATCAGCAACACCCAAAGCTTGCTCAAACTCATGTCCATTGAGTTGGTAAGGCCGTCAAACCATCTTATGCTCTGTTGTCCCCTTTTCCTCCTGCTTTCAATCTTTCCCAGCATCACTGTCTTTTCCAATGAGCCAGTTCTTTGCATCAGGAGGCAAAAGTATTGGAGTTTCAGCGTCAGTATCAGTCATTCCAATGAATATTCAGGACTGATTTAGGATGGACCAGTTTGATCTCCGTGCAGTCCAAGGGACTCAAGAGTCTTCTCCAACATCACAGTTCAAAAGCATCAGTTCTTCAGTGCTCAGCTTTCTTTTGGAGAGGGCAATGGCACCCCACTCCAGTGCTCTTGCCTGAAAAATCCCATGGATGGAGGAGCCTGGTAGGCTGCAGTCTATGGGGTCTCTAAGAGTCGGATATGACTGAGCAACTTCACTTTCACTTTTCACTTTCATGAATTGGAGAAGGAAATGGCAACCCACTCCAGTGTTCTTGCCTGGAGAATCCCAGGGACAGAGGAGCCTGGTGGGCTGCTGTCTACAGGGTTGCACAGGGTCGGACACGACTGAAGTCACTTAGCAGCAGCAGCAGCAGCAGCTTTCTTTATGGTCCAACTCTCACATCCATACATGACTACTGGGAAAAAACCATAGCTTTGACTAGATGGCCTTTTGTTGGAAAAGTAATGTTTCTGCTTTTTAATGTGCTGTCTAGGTTGGTTATAGCTTTTATTCCAAGGAGCAAGTGTCTTTTAATTTCATGGCTGCATTCACCATCTGCAGTGCTTTGGGAGCCTAAGAAAATAAAATCTGTCATTGTTTCCCCGTCTATTTGCCATGAAGTGATGGGACCAGATGCCCTGATCTCGTTTTTTGAATGTTGAGTTTTAAGACAGCTTTTTCACTCTTATTTAATGTTTCTCAAGAGGATCTTTATTTCTTCACCTTCTGCCATAAGGGTGGTGTCATCTGCATAACTGAGGTATTGATTGTACTCCTGGCAAACTTGCTCCCAGCTTGTGCTTCATCCAGCCCAACGTTTATCATGATGTACTCTGCCTTTAAGTTAAATGAGCAGGGTGACAATATACAGCCTTGACGTACACCTTTCCCAATATGGAACCAGTCTGTTGTTCCATGTCTTGTTCTAACTGTTGTTTCTTAACCTACATATAGATTTCTTAGTAGGCACATAATGTGATCTGATATTCTCATCTCTTGAAGAATTTCCCACAGTTTGTTGTGATCCACACAGTCAAAGGCTTTGCTGTAGTCAACAAAGCAAAAGTAGATATATTTCTGGAACTCTCTTGCTTTTTTCTGTGATCTAGCAGATGTTGGCAATTTGATCTCTGGTTCCTCTATCTTTTCTAAATCCAGCTTGAACATCTGGAAGTTCATGGTTCATGTACTGTTGAAGCCTGGCTTGGAAACTTTTGAGCATTGCTTTGCTAGTGTGTGAGATGAGTGCAACTGTGCGGTAGTTTGAACATTCTTTGGCATTGTCTTTCTTTAGGATTGGAATGAAAACTGATCTTTTCTGGTCCTGTGGCCACTGCTGAATTTTCCAAATTTTCTGGCATATTGAATGCAGCATTTTAACAGTATCATCTTTTAGAATTTGAAATAGCTCAGCTGAGAATTCCATCATGTCCACTAGCTTTGTTTGTAGTGATGCTTCCTAAGGCCCACTTGACTTCACATTCCAGGATGTCTGGCTGTAGGTGAGTGTTCACACCATTTTGGTTATCTGGGTCATGAAGATCTTTTTTGTACAGTTTTTTGTGTGTATTCCTGCCACCTCTTCTTAATATCTTCTGCTTCTCTTAGGTCCATACCATATCTGTCCTTTATTGTACCCATCTTTGCATGAAATATTCCCTTGGTATCTCTAATTTTCTTGAAAACATCTCTAGTCTTTCCACTCTCTTCTTTTCCTCTATTTCTTTGCATTGATCGCTGAGGAAGGCTTTCTTATCTCTCCTTGCTATCCTTGGAACTCTGCATTCAAGTGGGTATATCTTTCCTTTTCTCCTTTGCCTTTAGCTTCTCTTCTTTTCTCAGCTATTTGTAAGGCCTCCTCTAACAACCATTTTACCTTTATGCATTCTTTTTCTTGGGGATGGTCTTGATAAGTCTCCTCTGCAATGTCCTGAACCTCCATCCATAGTTATTTGGGTCTCTGTCTATCAGATCTGATCCCTTGACTCTATTTGTCACTTCCACTGTATAATAGTAAGGGATTTGATTTAGGTCATACCTGAATGGTCTAGTGGTTTTCCCTACTTTCTTCAGTTTAAGTCTGAATTTGGCAATAAGGAGTTCATGATCTGAGCCACATTTAGCTCCTGGTCTTGTTTTTGCTGACTGTATAGAGCTTCTCCATCTTTGGCTGTAAAGAATATAATCAATCTGCTTTTGGTATTGGTCATATGATGACTTCCGTGTGTAGAGTCATCTCTTGTGTTTTTGGAAGAGGGTGTTTGCTATAACCAATGTCTTCTCTTGGCAAAACTCTGTTGGTCCTTACCATGCTTCATTTTGTACTCCAAGGCCAAATTTGCCTGTTACTCCAGGTATCTCTTGACTTCCTACTTTTGCATTCTGTCACCTATGGTGAAAAGGGCATATTTTTTCAGTGTTAATTCTAGAAGTTCTTATTGGTCTTTATAGAACCATTCAACTTAAGCTTATTCAGCATTAGTGGTTGGGGCATAGACTTGGATTACTCTGATATTGAATGGTTTGCCTTGGAAACCAATAGAGATCATTCTGTCATTTTTGAGATTGCACCCAAGTACTGCATTTTAAACTCTTTTGTTGACTATGAGGGCTACTGTGTTTCTTCTAAGGGGTTCTTGCCCACAGTAGTATATATAATGTTCATCTGAATTAAATTCACCGATTCAAGTCCATTTTAATTCACTGATTCCTAAAATATCAATGCTCACTTTTGCCATCTCCTGTTTAACCACTACCAATTTACCTTGATTTATGGATATAACATTCCAGATTCCTATGTGATATTGTTCTTTACAGCATCGGACTTTACTTCCATCACCTGGATCTTTTAACATTCATTTGTTTGAGACTTTTTGTGTTTTCTGGACCTTAGTGTCCTCTTCCTTTCCCTAGTTAGGGAAGTTTTCAGCTTTTTTTCTTCAAATAAGATATATGCCCATTTACCTTTGTCTTCTCTTTCTGGAATCCCTATAATGTGATTGGTTGTATGCTTTATGTTTTTCCATACATCTTTTAAACTTTTCTCATTTAGATATTTAAATTTAAATTAATTTTTTTAATCTTCAGCCTGGATGATTTCCACTAGTTTATATTCCAGTTTGGTGATTCATTCCTTTCTACCACCTAATCTATGGTTGATTCCTTCTAATCTATGTTTTATTTTAGTTGTATTCTTCAGCTTTGTTTGATTTGTCTCTACATTTTATATATCTTTTTAAAAATTCTGTTTAACCATTCTTTTCCCAAGTTCATTAAGCACCTTTATTATCATTAACTTGAATTCTTTTTTGGATATATTGTTTATCTCCATTTCATTTAGTTCATTATCTGAGGTTTTGTCTTGTTCCTTCATTTGGAATATATTCTGTCTCCTCATTTTACCTAATTTTCTGTTTTTATTCTGCTTATTAGGCAGATCAGTTATTGTGTTTCACAGTCTTGGTGAAGTGATCTAATATAGAGAATGTTCTATGAGACCCAGAAGCACTTCCCCTCTGTTCATCAGAGAAATATGTTCTGATGGTGAACCCTTATATATGTGTGTGCCCTTCTGTTGTGACAAGGCTAACTACTGTGGGAATGCTGGTAGGTTTGGTTGATTTCTAGCTTGATTGGCTGCCAGGCCTTACTTTGTGCAGTGGCTGCCAGCATGATGGTGGGTGGGGCTATATCCTGACTCAGCTGGCATTCTGTCCAAAGGCTTCCTGGGGCTAGTGCCAACCCCTGATAGGCAGAGCTTGGCCCTGGTATGGCTGGCTTCACATCCTGTGAGGTTCCAAGCCTGTTACCAGCTTGTGGATGGGGAGGGCTGAGGCTTGGTGCAGCTTGTTCTGTGGCCCCAAGAGTCTTGGTGCTGGTGCTGACTGACTGATGTGTGGAGTTGGGTTCTGTTGTGAGAATATTTAGCATTGTTAAGATGGTAATACTTTCCATGGATTCAAGGCATGTGTCTCAAAATCCCAACTGTCTTCTCAGCAATGATGTAAGCTGCTTTGCCTCCAGAATATTATGGAATCTTCATAGCAGTCTTGTGAGTTCCATATTTCTTTATACATTTTGCACATGAAGAAATTTAAGCAAAATTATTTGTTCAGTCACTTATTATAAAATGGCAAAGATGACCATGAAAACAACATGTTCTACCTGTTTACTTTCCCACTTCAACAAAAGGCATCACTAAAGAGAATTTGGGAGATATAACATAAGCTCATGTAATACTTTTAAAAGAAACCATGACTGTTTTCTTGAACAGATATTCATCAAATTTCAAATCTCAGGCTTTCAGGGGGAAAGAAGCTTACTACTGAAATATCCATTATACCCTCAAAAAAGTAGGTTCAAGCCATCTGTAAAGAGAAAATAACTTTGAACGCTTTGATTTTTATCTAAGAAATTCATGTGAAGTTTTCATTATATTCCACAATGTCATTAATAAAAACATTTTAATTACTCCACATGAGGAAAAATATGATGCTCTGTAAAGATATTTGGTGATTTACTAAATCTTTTCTTGTTTGAAAAGTACTGCTGCTGCTGCTGCTAAGTCGCTTCAGTCGTGTCCGACTCTGTGCGACCCCATAGACGGCAGCCCACCAGGCTCCCCCGTCCCTGGGATTCTCCAGGCAAGAACAATGGAGTGGGTTGACATTTCCTTCTCCAATGCATGAATGTAAAAAGTGAAAGTGAAGTCGCTCAGTCGAGTCCGACTCATAGCGACCCCATGGACTGCAGCCTACCAGGCTCCTCCGTCCATGGGATTTTCCAGGCAAGAGTACTGGAGTGGGGTGCCATTGCCTTCTCCTTGAAAAGTACAGAGGCATGTATAAAAATGATACAGTTTCACATATATAGCCTTTTGCTCTTCTTTCTCCATCTGTATTTGCTGTTCCTTAAAAACACTGTATTGGATTTCCCTGGTGGCTTAGATGGAAAATAATCTGCCTGCAATGCAGGAGACCCAGGTTCAATCCCTGGGTTGGGAAGATCCCCTGGAGATTGGAATGGCAACCCGCTCCAGTATTCTTGCCTGGAGAATTCCATGGACAGAGGATCCTGGCAGGCTACAGTCCATGGGGTCTCAAAGAGTCAATCATGATTGAGCTAGACTAACACTTCCACTAAAAACACTGTATAGCGAAGAACAATGGTCCTTTTTATTTTAAGACTATAAGAGATTTCATTTTTTATGGCACAACACAAGGTAATGGCACCCTAGACTTACAACACAGCCACCATGTGACAGGCATAGAGGGAAGGGGTTAACATTTGTTATTCAATATAAGTCTCACAAAAGCCCTAAGAGTAGAAAATATCCTCACTTTTTAGATAAGGCAAGTTGATCTCAGAGAGCCTAACTACTAGGCCCAAGGTTCAGTGGTGGAAGAAAGGTTTTAACCCAGGTCTGGCTTGCTCAAAAGCCCTACTGATTTTACATTCTCTCCCAAACAGGGAAGACTGGTCTGTGACTTTTACATTTCATCCTGGTTCCATAGTCATTGAGGATCTTTTCTTACATTAGTCAGACTCCTTAAGGTATCTAAAGTATCCTCAAATCTGAGAGTCAAAGAGAAAGAAAGAGATAGAGAAAGACAGAGAGACAGAGAGAGAGATCCAGAGAGATAGAGAAGGAGTGAGAAAGAGAGAAAGGGAGAGAGACACAGGGAGGGAGAGAGAGACTGAGATTATAACTGGGTGCTAAGGGTTTCTGAGCCCAACTTTCTCATGGTTGAGCTGGTGTTTGTAGGCCTATAGCTTTCTAGTAATCCACTTTCATTTAATTAATTGTGAAACCATTGGAGAAAAGCAAGTCATGTTCTTGTTTGGAAAATTTCCATTTTATGTGGCAGGGCTTTTGTTTCAGACTTCATAAAACTGAATGCTGAGCATTGGGATAATAAGTGAGCACATAACCTAGGGGAGGTGGGAAAAAACACAATGTTGTGTGCAAATTCTGCACTTACATATTCTCAAAGGAAATCTCTGCTGTGCTTCCAGTTAGAGTTATTTAGAGATGTGTTAGAAATTTCAGAGGTTGTTCTTTTAGTCTTTTATTTTTTTAATTGTGTTATGTTATAGCTATACAAAGGAATACATGTAACATTCAAGTTACTTATATAGTATGATAATAAAACAACATTCATGAACCCCAATTAAGTAATGAGAACATTAACATTTTTATTTTCCCCAACCTAACCCTTGGACCTAGAATGATGCCTAATATGTAGCGGGTGCTTAATACATGTTTTTTACTGAATGCATAAATCAGTTTGTACCTCCCTTCATTATATAATTACCCCCTCAGGGATAACCACTATGCTATATTTGGGGTTTATTACTCCCTGGCATTTTTATGTTTTTCACATATATATTCCCAAATTACATATTGTTTGCTTCTACTTCTTTTTAAACTTTATCCAATTGAGTCATATTGTATATAGGCTATTATGAGTTATGTTTTTTTCCTGCAACATTAGTTTGTGAAAATTCAACTCTTTGTAGATGTATTCTGTTCCTTGTCATTGCTGAATTGTATTTCATTGAATGAATATGATATAATTTATTCATTCTTTCTCCTGTATCATTTCTGCTTCTATAAACAAAGCTGCAATGTCCGTTTCTGCACATACTTCCTGGTACAAACATGCATGAGTTTCTCTAGAATACAAACATGGGAGAAGGACTGCAATCAGAATTTTCATTTCCAGTGCCAGAAGATCAGTCCATGAGACAGAATGGCAGTATTCCCTTTGTCAGTGTTAGTGGGAATTCTGTCCAAATAATTTTGCCAGAGAGAGGAGGTAGGAGGTTGGCAAATACTGGCATGGTAAGGTCATATCTCAGGCCTCTAGCCAAAGTGGGTTGTAATTAGGAAAAACTCAAATTGTAAAATTGCCTTCATTATTTCTCCTTCTTCCACATCCTTTACAGTTTGTTTTTTTTTTTTTTTTTTACATTTTAGATTTATTTAATTTTAATTGACGGGGAATTGTTTTACAATATTGTGTTGGTTTCTACCACACTTCAACCTGAATCAGCCATCAGTTCAATTTAGTCACACAGTCGTGTCCAACTCTTCACAACCACATGGACTGCAGCACGCTAGGCTTCCCTGTCCATCACAAACTTCCAGAGCTTGCTCAAATTCATGTCCATCGAGTTGGTGATGCCATCCAACCATCTTGTCCTCTGTCATCCCATTCTCTTCCTGCCTTCAATCTTTCCCAGCACTGCGGCCTTTGCCAAATCAGTTCTTCGCATCAGGTGCCCAAAGTATTGGAGTTTCAGCTTCAGCATAAGTCCTTCCAATGAATATTCAGGACTGATTTCCTTTAAGATTGACTGGTTTGATCTCCTTGCAGTCCAAGGGACTCTCAAGAGTCTTCTCCAACACCACAATTCAAAAGCATCAGTTCTTCAGCACTCAGCTTTCTTTATAGTCCAAATCTCATTTCCATACATGACTACTGGAAAAACAATAGCTTTAACTAGACAGACCTTTGTTGGCAGACTGCTTTTTAATATGCTGTCTAGGTTGGTCTCAGCTTTTCTTCCAAGGAGCAAGCATCTTTTAATTGCATGGTTGCAGTCACAATCTGCAGTGATTTTGGAGCCCAAGAAAATAGTCTGTCACTGTTTCCACTGTTTCCCCATCTATTTGCCATGAAGCAATGGGACCAGATGCCATGATCTTTGTTTTTTGAATGTTGAATTTTAAGCCAGCTTTTTCACTCTCTTTCAATTTCACCTAGAGGCTCTTTAGTTCTTCTTCACTTTCTGCCATAAGCATAATACACATACAGATCTTTGTTGGCAAAGTAATATCTCTGCTTTTCAATATGCTGTCTAGGTTGGACATAACTTTTCTTCCAAGGAGTAAGCGTCTTTTAATTTCATGGCTGCGGTCACCATCTGCAGTGATTTTGGAGCCCCCAAAACTAAAGTCTGACACTGTTTCCACTGTTTCCCCATCTATTTCCCATGAAGTGATGGGACGAGATGCCATGATCTTCATTTTCTGAATGTTGAGTTTTAAGCCAACTTTTTCACTCTCCTCTTTTACCTTCATCAAGAGGCTTTCTAGTTCCTCTTCACTTTCTGCCATAAGGGTGATATCATCTGCATATCTGAGGTTATTGATATTTCTCCCGGCAATCTTGATTCCAGCTTGTGCTTCTTCCAGCTGAGCATTTCTCATGATGTACTCTATATATAAGTTAAATAAGCAGGGTTACAATGTACAGCCTTGATGTACTCCTTTTCCTATTTGGAACCAGTCTGTTGTTCCATGTCCAGTTCTAACTGTTGCTTCCTGACCTGCATACAGGTTTCTCAAGAGGCAGGTCAGGTGGTCTGGTATTCCCATCTTTTTCAGAATTTTCCACAGTTTATTGTGATCCACACAGTCAAAGGCTTTGACATAGTCAATAAAGCAGAAATAGATGTTTTTCTGGAACTCTCTTGCTTTTGCCATGATCCAGCGGATGTTGGCAATTTGGTCTCTGGTTCCTCTGCCTTTTCTAAATCCAGCTTGAACATCTGGAAGTTCACGGTTCACATATTGCTAAACCCTGGCTTGGAGAATTTTGAAAATTACTTTACTAGCGTGTGAGATGAGTGCAATTGTGCGGTAGTTTGAGCATTCTTTGGCATTGCCTTTCTTTGGGACTGGAATGAAAACTGACCTTTTCCAGTCCTGTGGCCACTGCTGAGTTTTCAAAAATTTGCTGGCATATTGAAAGCAGCACTTTCTCAGCATCATCTTTCAGAATTTGAAATAGCTCAACTGGAATTCAATCACCTCCACTAGCTTTGTTCATAGTGATGCTTTCTAAGGCCCACTTCACTTCACATTTCAGGATATCTGGCTCTAGATGAGTGCTCACAGCATCGTGATTATCTGGGTCGTGAAGATCTTTTTTGTACAGTTCTTCTGTGTATTCTTGCCACCTCTTCTTAATATCTTCTGCTTTTGTTAGGCCCATGCCATTTCTGTCCTTCATCGAGCCCATCTTTGCATGAAATGTTCCCTTGGTATCTCTAATTTTCTTGAAGATATTTCTAGTCTTTCCCATCCTGTTGTGTTCCTCTTTTTCTTTGCATTGATCGCTGAGGAAGGCTTTCTTTTCTCTTCTTGCTATTCTTTGGAACTCTGCATTCAGATGCTTATATCTTTCCTTTTCTCCTTTGCTTTTCACTTGTCTTCTTTTCACAGCTATTTGTAAGGCCTCCCCAGACAGCCATTTTGCTTTTTTGCATCACTTTTCCATGGGGATGGTCTTGATCCCTGTCTACTGTACAGTGTCATGAACCTCAGTCCATAGTTCATCAGGCACTCTATCAGACACATGTATATATGTATATATTTTATTTATTTAATATTTACTTTTCATTCATATAATAATAACTACTGTCTTTTTATACATGTAAATATCAGTTCAGTTCAGTCACTCAGTATAAATACATATATGTATATACATACATGCATATATTTATACTTTTCAACTTGGACAAACTCTGGGAGATGGTGAGGGACAGGGAAGTCTGGTGTGCTACAGTCCATGGAGTCACAAAGAGTTGGCCACAAATTGGTGACTGATCAACAACAACAACAACAACATACCTTTCAAAAAGCATTTCTATCTTTGAGATACTTTCTCATCTGTAGCAGTACACACTTTGCTTTATTATATCATCTACTATGTTATTATACAGTTCTTTGCTTCCTGTCTTTCTCCTGTAGTAGATAGTAAGTTGCTTAGAGGCAAAGTTCATATCTTGATCATTAGTATCTTCCCAACACCTAGACCTGTACCTGGTCCATAGGAGTTGAGTTGAACCTATCACCTAATTTAGACCTTCAATTTCATAATATAGTTAGTCATTGGTTACAAATCTACACTTTGCAGTTGGACTTACCTAGGATGGTAACCTGGCATTTCGCTTACAAGAACAGTGATCTTGAACAAGTTTACTGAGTTTTCCTGAGGAGCAGCTTCCACTCTTATAATATAGGGATGATACAAAACTACCTGGCACAGTTGTTGGGAAGATTAAATGAAATGATATATATGAAATGGCCTGGCACATAAAGTGCCTTAATACTACATGTCCTTCTGATTTTATTTGAACTGTTTTTATTAGTTATAGAAGTCATGAAATGTAAGATGATGAATAATAAATTAATTTTTTAATGACAATTTTTACCCAAGGAAATGACATTTTTAGCCAAAGGAATGGTGTTCTCAGCTTTTGGCTCATTCATATCTGGGAACTGAGCTCTTTTCCTGTGGAACTCATGGCCCTCCTATTCTTATTTTGGTGGATAGACTCCTGCTGGCTTGGGATGAATTATGGAGAAAAGATAGGCCACCATAATCAGCTGCTGGGTTTGCATATCAGCAGAAGTTTCTGAGTGTTTTCTGTTGTATTTTGGCTGTGAATAAAGGCTAATATTTGTCTCTTAGAGATAAAGTGCTTGTCAAGTGTAGCCTGAGTGAAAGCCTTCTTTGCTTTTGCCCTGCCAAGGTTTCTCACTTAGGGTTGGGAGGAGAATAACATTTCATGCTTTTTTGGGGATTCTGATGGTTGTGCTGAGTATGATAACCAAAGAGTCATGGGTAGAAAGTGAAGGTGGTTACTGAGAAGACAATAGGATAATGGACGCTGTGTTAGATTTGGAGTCAGAGATTCCTGTACTTGATTTCATAAAGTTTTGTGCTTCTCCACTCTCAGTATGAATTTCTTCATTTGATATTATAATAATAATAATAAATGTTTCACAGTGGTGTTTTGAGGAGTTGAAATCATGCAACACAGCAAACAGGCTGTCATTAGAGCTTATTTTCCTTCCTTCTTGCCTTAGTAAGAAAGAAGTACTCATACAAATGGTGAATAACTCTAGGTCCATCCACATTACTACAAACGAACCAATTTTGTTCCTTTTATGGCTAATATTCCACTGTGTATATGTATCACAAGTTCTTTATCCACTCATCTGTTGATGGACATTTAGGTTGCTTCTATGTCCTGGGTATTGTAAATAGTGCTGCAGTAAACATTGGGGCACATGTGTGTTTTTGAATTATGGTTTTCTGAGGGTATATGCCCAATAGTGGGATTGCTGGGTCATATGGCAGCTATAGTTTTTTAAGGAACCTCCATACTCTTCTCCACAGTGGTTGTATCAATTTACATTCCCACCAACAGTAGAAGAGTGTTTTTGTTTTCTCCACACTTTCCTCAGCCTTTATTGTCATACAGAGTGGAATAAATCAGAAAGAGAAAAACAAATATATATATGAATGAACATGTATAGAATCTACAAAGATGGTACAGATGAATCTGTTTGCAGGGTAGGAATAGAGATGTAAACATAGAAAATTGACATGTGGATACAGTGGGGTAAGGGAGGATTGGATGGATTGGGAGAGTAGATTGATATGTATACACTACTATATGTAAAATAGATAGCTAGTGGGAAGCTGCTGTATAGCACAGGGAGCTCAGCATGGTACTCCGTGAGAACTTAGAGAAAGTGGAATGTGGGGGAGGGAGGTTCAAGAGGGAAGGGATATATGTATTCATATAGCTGATTTACTTTGTTGTACAGCATAAACTAACACCATATTATAAATCAGTTATACTCCAATAAATAAGTAAAAGCACAAAAAGTAAATAAAATAGTGGTTGCATTCTTGTGGACAAGAGAATAGGCAGTTGTCAAGTACCTGTAGCAGATTAACCCGGGAAACCACTTATGTTTTGTTTAATGATTAGACATAAGACAGGAGAGAAAAAAGTTTACCTTTGAGTAGTATGAACCATGTTCCCTTTATTTAAACTTGAATTTATTACTGTGGGAGACTAAGATCTATCTTTCCATTAAGGTTTTAGGATTGGGTTTCTGGCCCTCTCTTTCAGGCCACCTGGAAGGACACAGGCACAGATCCTCTTGGAGATAGACAGTTAACTAGGTGACCTTTGAAACTCTTAAACCAAAGAACATGAGTATTCTAATAGCTAAGTGTTTAGAGGGTTGCCTGAAAGATTTCCAGCATCACTGTGTATTACTTAACTGCTACTTTATGTTATAGAATGGGAATGGGGAATGTCCATGTTATCTAGATAGACTCCTAAGGAAAGAAAAGGAATGGGAAAAAAAAGACAACATGAAAATACTAATTGTAATTCCTCACTTCTGTATTCATTACAAGAGCTTTTTATCCTTCTGGCTTATTTATACTTCTGCTCACACAAGTAGGTCAGTAGGCTGGGTAATATTATTCCTACTTACAGATGAGAGTAAGGCTCAGAGAACTATAACAAAGCACATCAAACTGCTTTGATGCTTAGTCTGGTATCGCCATAGGTCTCCCTTTGGATAAGTAAGGTTTTAGGACTGAGTTCATACCATTTAATTACTCTGATATTGTTTCATGACCACCACCTTAAGTTAGAGATGTTTACCTCAGGTTTCTGCCTTCATCCATCCCTCATGCAGACATAGCCCAAGGGACTGGCTGATTTCAGAAAACTTCTCAAATCCTTTCATAGGATCCAGAACGGCTCTGTCCACATGATAGAAACCCTACAAAAATAATCCCTAGGAGAAATCCAAGGAAAATTCAGCTTCACACTGACTCTGTTAAGCAATAAATAATAATTTACACATGCAGTTTAATCCTGAAGATTCAGACTTCTACCTTCCTGTTTCTGCCAACTACTGACATGTGTTTCATTATTCCTCTTGGGTCTTTTCAGTTTGGAGACCACCAGGGACCATGTTCTGCCCATCGACTATTACTTTCCACCCCAGAAGACCTGCCTGATTTGTGGGGATGAAGCTTCTGGCTGTCACTATGGAGCTCTCACTTGTGGAAGCTGCAAAGTCTTTTTTAAAAGAGCCGCTGAAGGTAAAGGATCTTGGACACTCACTTTTCTCTCCCTTTCTCTCCTAAAAAGAGACACCAGTTTATCAGGACTCAGGATTTTATGATCTCTGGGACAAAGTCACTGGCAGTGTTTGTTGAAAGAACCTAAGAGCCTTAAAAAGTCAATTTTCATACTTGTTGGACCCCTGTCTTTGGCAGCGTTGTTATTACAGGCAATGAAGGCAATGAAGTTGGTCCCAGCTGGTTCTTGGAGCTTGGTGGGTCCTAGGAACAAAAGAAAAAATTAATGATTTGAAAAGATTTAATTTCCTCCTTTCTTGTGTTCCATTCTCCTGCCTAGTGAGGGAAAAAATGTCCTTATTAGAGAGGTTAGAAGTGGAGAAATCCAGACTAAGTCCCCAGCCTGTACTCTGTGGTGAATACAAGACTATTCCTTAGTGAAGGCTTCCTGGCCTCAACCCCAGAAAGGAAGTGTTCTCACTGTTCAGCAGACCATCAGTCTATGCACCTGCTCCCTCCTGCTGCTGCCTCCTTGGGGCCTTTTTGCATTAATAGCTCCTAGGTAGATAAGTATCCAAAGTGATAAGAAACTTTTATTCTCTCCTTCAGACCCTGTCCAAGAGCCCATAACCCTAAGCTAAGTTGTATCTTATATTTGGCTAAGTGTCCTCAAAAACTGGCTCCTTAGTATTATTTAGTTTAAAATAATTAATATCTGCTTAGCCCCAAGAGGTGCTCAGGCTACATCTTACAGCAGGAAGACCTCCTACACTTCCAGACCTCCTATATATGCTATTGCCTCCTTCCTTCCCAATCTCCCTAGGCTTAAGCCTCCTACCCATCCACTTCACTCCCCATCCTGTACTAAGTATTCCTTCTTGAAAGGACAGTAATTAACAGCTTCTAGACAGAGATGCTCTGCTCTGGAAGCATACTCAGTTGCTAAACACCAGTATCTACTCTGGCCTCCACTTTTCACAAAGGAAATACTTCCTGCCAAGACCCTTTTCTTCCTTCTCACTGGCCTAGAAATTTTAAGTCAGAACTGAAAGAGACAGCCTTTCCGTATATAAAGCTATAATCCCTGAGGACAGTCTTAAAGTGGCAGGTATATTGGCCACACCTTTCAGCAGGAATGTGGTGACACCCATCAGAGGACAGCAGAAGCACCACAGTGTTCTTGGCAACTAGAGAAAAATTAGAAAGTGTGTGCTCTTTAACTGGTCTCCCTACTGATAGCTAACTGGAATGATGATTATCTTTTCACCATTTTGGCCAGGTGAAAGGAATACCTATAAAATGGAAACCTATTTTGTTTTCTTCTAGTTCCCCAGGCAATAAGAAGACAGATACTGTTCAGCATTAAAGAAAGCATGCTGCATGTTCCACCCATAACCCTGAGTGGCACATTGCTACTGCTTAAACTGAGCAATATGAGGTCCAGTGCCCCAGTGCCCAGGCATAGGCAGTTTGGAAAGAGACAGAGATCAGTGTCTTCATTCCTTAAGAGTACTCACAAAAGGATGGTTGTCAGAAAAGGAAATGAGGAGTAGCACCAAAGACTTCAGATCACCCCAACATCTCCAGTGAGAATCTGCCTCTTCCCCATACCTTGGCTTCAGTTAGGCCCTATCTATAGAGCAGAAAATGAACCATAGCACCCATCTAAAGCAATGTGTCAGTAAGCCCAGGCACCACAGTAATAGCAACTATATCCAATGGGAAAAGAGTTCAAGAAAGTAAGCGAAAAGCAAATTCAATAGTTAGATAGATTAGATTGTATTTGATGCTGCCTCTGGGTTTTAAAAATCTGGGTCACGATATTATTGTTTTTGGAAAACTGTGGAAATGATCAACTATATTGTGAAAGGGAAGATTTTGCTGTCATAACATATTCCACATGGGAGCTTTCTACAGAAATTAAGGCTGAAGGAGAGAGGCAGGCAGAAGGGCAGCTGGCAGGGCTGCCTGGGAGGAGCTCTGCTATTATGTGGATCTTGGACTATTTGAGAACAAGGAAGCTGGGAGAGGGGTAATCACTCAAATTGCCGAGCATTTGGAAATCTAGCAAGGTCTCAAAATTCTTCAGACCCTAGAATCACTTGTTAGAGGAACTTGGTAATATTTTCTTTGAGAAAATGAGCCTCTGTGAGCTCATGGAGCCAAATGATCTCAATTCCTTGAAATATTAAAATCTCCAGTGGGTTCTTTACAAAACTATGGAGCCCATTGGTTCCTTTGGAATGTGAACCCCAGCTTCCAGTCCTGAGCCCTTTGAGGGACAGGAGAAAGTGATTTAAAAAACATGAAACAAAGCAAAAAGAAAAAAAATGTATTGGTGTTTTCTTTTACCTTTAAAGTTTGGTGGCTGCAGTTTACTACCATTATTATCTCTATTTGAAGGCAGGGGGCTGTCTTATTACCTGCAGAGAACATTTATTGATTTTTTTTTCATTTTTACAATGCATCTTTATTGCCCAAATGGCCTTTCTAAAGGTGATTCTGAATCTGCCTTGTTGAAACTTGGAATTCCACCTGTCTTGGAGGGAGTGGGAGAACAAATCTTTTCTTCCTAATTTGTTTGTTGTTGTCAGTTAACTCAGATGGAGTATTCAGAGTGTTGATTACCACTTTATTCAGGGTTTCAAAAATCTTTGGACTGGGCACAGGTACAAGACTTAAAAGCCTGGCACGTCAGAAAAAAATCCATTTCTAGCTTTGGTAGTTCATAAACCATGAGGCTTTAATGCTGTCATTGGTGCAAGACTCAGCAAAGAATCGATTGTAATCTAGCCAGGTTTTCCTGTTGAGGAAGAAGAGAACCTCACATTTTCTCATTGTCAGTATTGCTGGGAGTTTAGAGTGAAGGTGAGGCTAGTCAAGGAAGAATCTGCTTATTTGGGGATTAAAAATGATGATAAAAACAATTGTAGGCCACGGGGGTAAAAATCATTAAAACCTGCTTGATGGAAACTTATTCAAAGAATGTGTGTGTGTGTGTGTGCATGTGTGTGTCTAGGTATGTGCTGTTGAGAGGATGGTCTCTGGGTTTGAAACAAGCATGTAGAGAATTAGCTAGTGGTGGTGGGTGGGATGAGTGGGAAGGTGAAAGGGGAAGGCATGTTGGATGTTATCAAAAAGACCAGGAAGTCAAAGGAAGGTGATATCCTTAAGCAGAGTAGGGGTCAGAGGGGGTTTAGTTTTGTGACATTGGCTAAGAAAATGTCCCTGTTTGGACCTCAGTTTTCCCTGTCTGTAAAATAGGGGAGTTAAACTAAGATATTTTTAAAATGCCCTTTCAGCTTAGACTTTTTGTGACAATTCTATAAATAACAAACACCATCACTGTTATTTCAGCAAACATGTGTGTTTATACTTGTATACACATTTGGTTTTGCCTTCCTAGAAGATGGTGAATCCTAGCTCCTGTCTCTTAAAAATACCAGTCTTCAGATGAGGATAGAGCCAGCTCAGAGAGTGCACTGTGGATGGGCTGAGTTAAGAGTCAGGACTCAGATTCCCTCTTCTCCCGGCACTATGACCATGGCTGGATAACTTCCTTTCTTTTCCATTTTCTCATCTGGAAAATCAGGATATGAATCCTCATCTCTACCTCATCATGTTTCAAAGAGGGTTAATTAATTCATCATGTGCATTATGTGCTCAAGAATTTACTATTTTTCAGACATTTTCTAGTAAAACATTGGAGATTGTACATCCATTTGTTTTGTACGCATGGAGCACTGTTTGGTACACATCATAAAACTGAAACTGTAGTTTACATTCTGAACTCAAAGAATTACACCATCCTCACTGATGTTTACAATATGTCCCAATTTAGTATCCTTGGCAAATTTTATATAAGTATGGCTTTGATTCTCTTTCTCTCCCCAGGTTTCTGTGAGGGAAGAAATGTAAGTGAACCCTCATTGAACTCTTTCTGTCCTTTAAATCTACTCTTTCCCACCTCAACTCATGTGGAATTGAATGTTACTTCTTGTTTGGAGTCTTGCAGAGAGTTTTTGGTGCATATCAGTGTCCTCTTCACTCCCTGACTTTAAGAGTAACATTTCCCAGGGGCAAGTTAGCTATGTTAGGAAGATATAATTGCAACTTTGTGTGTGCATGCTAAGTCGCTTCAGTCCTGTCTGACTCTTTGCGGCCCTATAGGCTGTAGCCTGCCAGGCTCCTCGGTCCACAGGATTCTCTGGAAAAGAATACTGGTGTGGGTTGCCATGCCCTCCTCCAGGGGATGTTCCCTACCCAGAGATGGAACCCAAGTCTCTTATGTCTCCTGTATCGGCAGGCGGGTTTTTTTTTTTTTTTTTTTAACCACTATCTCCACCTAGAAAGCCCTACTTGTAACTTCAAAAGGGCCTCCATCGAGTGTCTTTGGCCAAGAAGTTGACTGATGCTTATTGCACGAGTCTTAGAGATTTTTTTTTTTTCACAAAACTACTCATAGTATCTTTTATCTGTCCCTGATTTTTTAAAAATATCATAGCCAGACTTTATTTTTTTTTTGCTACTTTTTATTTATTTATTTTTAAAACATTATTTATTTACTTTACAATAATTAGGGATCAGCAAACATTTTTCTGTAAAGGGCCAGATAGTAACAGATTTTGTGCCCTATATAGTCTCTGATGCTATTATTCAACTCTGCCTTTGCAGCATGAAAACAGTCCTAGACAAAACCAATGGGTGTGGCTGTGCTCCAGTAAAACTTTATGGGCAGTAAAATTTATATTTCATTCAGTTTTCACATGCCTTTAAATACTATTTTTTATTTTTATCAGCTATTTTAAATCTAAAATTCATTCTCAGTTCTTGCGTCACACAAAAAGAAAAAGCACATTAAATTTGGCTTGTGAATTTTTGCTGTTTGTCAAGTCTTGCTTTAGATGGTCACTCCTCTGCTTACAAATCTGCATAGAAAATTTGGCTCTTTCTGATCTCTGGTGTCTTAGTAACTCTCTAGATTATCTAATTTTAAACATTCTTCTGATATGGCCAGTGAAAGTTTGTACACCTTGCTTGCCTAGAATGCTTAGGGACTGAGCATTTTTTTTCACTAAATAGGAAAAAAAAAACATTCTTGGAATGCTAGAAGAGGATACTTTTTCTGATGATCTGGTATATCACTCAACCTTGCAATACCCAGAGGAGAAACTGAAAATATTCCACATAATTTTTAGGCTTTTGTACTGTAACCATGTGGATAATTATAAAATATGTATGAGTGAATTTGCTAGATGCCACATAGTAGTAGTAGTTAAGTTGCTAAGTCGTGTCTGACACTTGCAACCCCATGGACTGTAGCTTGCCAGACTCTTCTGTCCATGGGATTCTCCAGGCAAGAATATTGGAGTTGGTTGCCATTTCCTTCTCCAGAGGATCTTCCCGACCCAGGAGTCGAACACGGGTCTCCTGCATTGCAGGCAGATTCTTTACCGACTGAACTATGAGGGAAGCCCTCAGATGCCACATATAACCCAGATAGTATAGAGGAAGGTAGCTTTGAGGACTATCTGGTATGAAGTGTTATGGAAAAGCTCTCTGTCTCAGAGAAAGTAGGGCCCAGGTGGCCAGTTGAGTTATGAATTTACCATGTATTTCCCTATGATTCTTTGTCTTTACACATTTGTTGGCTTAATTCTGGTCTTCCTCATAATAGGACTAGAGCACAGGCCTTCAGAATAAATAATTTAGCTCTATAACTCATTCTAGTTGATGCCCACCCAAGTCTCTTATTAGAGCCCAATTTGGGGGCCATGTCAAGAATTTGCCATTGCTGGTCTATAAGGCCCTGTGGCTGATAATTTATAGCAAATGCATTTAATGAAACAATGATTAACAAGAAGTTTCTATGTCACCTGCAAGATTGTGTGAGTCCATTGTCTCCCTTTACCTTGCCTTACTATTCCCCAATGTGTTATATTTTTAAAGCCCATCCATATACTGCAGCCAGAAGTTTGTTTTTTTTTTTTAATCCCCAGAGAATCTCTTGATAATTATGAAACTCTGGGTGGTAGATTTTAGCAGTTGGCTGCTATTGCACAGGTAAGTGTTAGACCCACTTTTTCTTCAGAGGTAGGAGTTATTTCTTTAGTCTCTAGTCTAGTCCCATGGCAACCAACACACTGTCCCTCATAACAACTGGATTCTGGGAGAATCCATTATTTCAAAAAGCAATTTCTTCAGTTATAATAGCCATGTGTGCATACTTCTGGAAGCTATTATTCAAGTGTTCACACTCCTCTTCAGAGCTAGCAACTGCTCTCAGAATTCCAAAGAGGCAAGTAAGCTTTGTACCTTTCAGAAGAGAGCACAGAAAAGGGAACTTCCCTCTATCCAGAAAAGGAAACTGAGAGTTTGGGTTAATGACTCTTTACAAAGGGAGCAAGGATTAGAATTCTCAGTCCATTTGTTTCCACTCCATGTTGTGACTTCTGATGCATCCCATTGGAATTACCACAGCTTCTGGCTATGTTGTTGCCTATATTTTACTGAATACTTCATAAGAACTGGCCTGGTGGTAATCTATCTTGTGTTCAGTCAGTATACATTTGCTGGATAATTACTACACATGGGATATCAGGCTCACATACTCAAGATACAGATCCTTCCTGAAGGAACCTAGTGATCATAACCCTGGACCCCTTTAAATTTCTTCAGTCATCATATTTCAGTTCCATTTGAACTTCCCAACCACCTGGAACAGAGGGAGAGGTCATCCTCCTGATTTTCCATGTAAGCAAACTGATGTTTTTTTTCAGTTAATCAACAGTTAGTAAGTGAAGTGGTGGTAGTTGAGTTGCTAAGTCCTGTCCAACTCTTTGAGACCCCATGGCCTGTAGCCTGCCAGGCTTCTCTGTCCATGGGATTCTCCAGGAAAGAATACTGGAGTGGATTGCCATTTCCCTCTCCAGAATTAAGTGGAGCATCTGGATTTAAACCCAGGTCTTCTGGGTCCAAAGGTAGCAGTCACTCTCTTATGGCACAGCTACCTCTCAAATATATAAACATACTAACCTAAAGCAGAGGAAAGTGAAAACAAGAAAGATAACAGTTGAAGAGAAACAACAGAATCAGAAATTAAAGAAGAAAAACTTTAAGTACTATGGGGAGAAACCAGTGAGTAACACTAACATCACAGGGAATGTTCTTCCTTAAAACAAACAAACAAACTTATAATAGCTAGTGGTTCACCAGAAACTCTTCATTAGTTAGGGCCAGCAGCACTCCAGTGTTCTTGCCTGAAGAATCCCAGGGACGGGGGAGCCTGGTGGGCTGCCATCCATGGGGTTGCACAGAGTCGGACACGACTGAAGCGACTTAGCAGCAGCAGCAGCAGCAGGGGCATGTGAGTGATAGTCGTTCCACTAGCTCCTAATGTTCAGAGGGAAAGTTCTGATTCTGATGAAACCAGGCTCGGTATTTCCTTAATTCACTCTCATCACAGAACCACAGAATAGGAAGCATGATTTAAAACCCGGGCTCATGAGAATTTTAATTCTCATTGCCAAGCTGAAGAACTCAGACAGTATGTATGGATACAGATGTTAGAATCATGTTCCTAGACTCTTTGCTTTGAGCCTACTTGGAGAAGTGTACCACAGAATATTTTCTATGGGGCCAGGAGAAAGAGAACTCCATTCCCCTCCTCTTTGTTGTCATAAACTAGAAAATATTGTCTTTCAGGACAGAACTAAAAATTCACAGAGACAAAATTGTGTTCTCTTTTATCAAGGTTTTTATTGTCTTCCCTCTCTAAGGACACCTGATAGTGTGGATGGACCATGATTTCGCTGTGGTACCTGGATGTGGACCCTGGAGACTATAAGCTAAATAATCACATTTCTATACTTCCATGTTCACAAGTTCCTTTACTTTCTCGGCATTGATTCAGCCAAGAGGTATTTAATGAAAAGACTTAAAAGATTCAGGGCTTTCAACCACAGGATCTCTAAATGCTAACCTGCTAAAAATTAAAAGAAGAGAACTTAAAAATCTAAAAATTTGACCAAGCTATTTTGTAGAAGAGAAAACTGAGGCCCAGAGAGAGAGGAAGTGACTTTCCTAGGTTCATAGAAAATATAAATGACAGAAATGAAGGTTTTCCAGTAGTTTCTTATTTCTTGTCTGAGGGGTTCTCCAGCTTCACAGCTTCAGAGAGTGTTGTCTTGGCACCTCCAAGAATTATGTGAGGCAACATAATAAATCTTTTTCTTGACTGCAGGGATATCTAAAATGACTATTTGATGACTGGCACTTTCCCCAGATAACATCCATTTATTCAACAAACAGTCAGTGTTTATTTGTTGTGTGCAATAGACCTATACAAGGCACTGGGATAAGAGATAATAACAAAAAAAATAGTTACTGCATACTCAATAAGTATTAGTTGTTTTGTAGACATTTTCTCATTCAGTCCTCACAATAACCCTACGATGTGGGTATTACCATTTGTCCCATTGACAAATGAAGGAATTGAGGCACAGAAGAGTTAAAGTGACTTGCCCAAAGTCATATGACTCTTTAGTGACTATGGAGTGAACATGGCACAGAGTTTCCCACATAATGGGCTTCCCAGGTGGCTCAGTAGTAAAGAATCCTCCTGCCAATTCAGGAGATGTGGGTTTGATCCCTGAGTCAGGAATATTCCTTTAGAAGGAAATGGCAACCCACTCCAGTATTCTTGCCTGGGAAATCACATGGACAGAGGAGCCTTGTGGGCTACAGTCCATGGGGTCACAAAGAGTCAGACACAACAATTTAGTGACTAAACATCAACAACAACAGTAGTCTGCCAGGTACAAAAGGTCGGAAATGAACTTCAGGAATATTGAACAGACTGACCAAAGACAGGGCTGCATGAAAGCAGGATACTTGTTTAAGGAACATTCTGGAGTCCAGAGATGGTTGAGGGGAACCTCATCAGATGCAACAGATCCCTTGGTCAGCCTTCAACTGACCTTTTATGCCTGTTCCCCACTCCCACCTTGTGCCAATGCTCAGCTGTACATCGCCATCCTACTCTACTTTCTGGGCTTTTTGGAAGCGTGCTGCTATCTAGATAGTGGAATGAAATGCAGTGAAAGAGAAGCAGATTCTATCTAACATTCCTTCTTTTCACTTCAAAATTCCATTTAAATAATAAAAGTGTTGAGCTAAATGATCTTGAATATTTTAGCAATAAATCTATAACAGCCTAAATCTTTCTAACAATAAATCTCTAAAATTTTATGGATACTCCAGATATTTCCATTGGCCAGCAGTTCACTTTATAAGCATCAACCTTGTAAAATAGACCCGAGTTCAATCCTTGGCTCCAAAATAGATAGATATTGGGCCTTGAGCAACTACTGTAACTTTGTGCCTCTGTGAGGATAGTAATAGGTCGCAGGGTTATTGTAAGAGCTAAATGATATGTAGCACAGCTCATATTAGCACAGCCCAGTAAGTTTTGATTCCATCTACAGAAATGGAGCTATGGTCATTAGTACACATACACTTATGATGTCCCTTGGGTAGCAGAGAGGAGAGGTGGCAGATAGTATTTATGGCAGTTCCCTGGTAAAGAAGGCCTTGGGTTGGCGTAAGGTTCTTAAACAACCACTTATCTTCAGTGTTACTTAATTGGTGATCTGAAGGTCCAATAGCATTTGTATAAGAACATAGCAAAAGTTAATCTCTTCCTCTTTCCTCTTTGTCTCTCAGGGCACTATGAATAACATTTCCCAGAAAGCCCAGCATGTATGTGTCCATTGCCTCTCTTGACTTTTGAGCTTTGGACATGAAGGTGTCAGAGCTTTCTGTGTATTTTTGTCTGCAACAAGATTTGTCTGACCTCCCTAGTAAATTCAGATCCACAGCCACAGGCCAGGAGAAAAGCTAACCAAGTTCATAAATTATCCTCCACATTCTTCAGCCATTGGCTTCCCTCATCTAGCCAGAGGTGTGTCTTAAAAGTATGTTGGGGCCAGATTCAATAGAAACCTGAGCCAGCACCTGTGTAAATACAATTTTAAAGCTTCTTTTCCTGAAGCCAGATGGGTATTTTTTAAAACCAAGCTGGGTTGTATTTTATCTAGAGTACTGTCTCCTACATTCTTAGTGCTTTGGACCCTTTGGAAAAATGTAGTATGGTTGTATTATTATTGCCTGGTTATTTGTGAGGGAAGGGGCATTTCTTTCAAAAATCAGATAATGCCTTAGTGTGGCCTGTGACTTTACTGTGTATAAAATGAAACTCTGCTCATGATTCATCATTCATTCTGCTCCCCATAGATTGACATCCATACCCACTCTTCATTATTGATCCTATTAAAAGTTAGTCACCCGACATGTAACATACTACTAACTCCTAACTGAATCATCTTTAGATCTTGTCCAAAACCCTATATATAGAGAAGGGAGGTTAACATCTTGCCTAGGGCCTGGAGGGGGCTCTTCAGTAAGTGGGTATCCAATCCTTGACATCCCTTAGCTCTGCTCAGCTTCAAAACAGAGACAGGATCTTTCATTTATGTTGCTTACGATTAAAGGCTTCCTGCTTCCCAATGTCCTGCAGGGCCTCTTCTTCCACCCCACCTCTATAGCCTCCATGGCTCTCTAGAAACTTTTCTGTAATCATGTCACTCAGAAGAAGATTTTCTTGTCTCTTTTGAAATTTCAAGAGGACTAGTCAGCAACTTTTGGGCTTCCTTGGTGGCTCAGTGGTAAAGAATCTGCCTGCAGTGCAGGAGATGTGGGTTCAATCCCTGGGTCAGAAAAATCCCCTAGAGAAGGAAATGGCAAGCCACTCCAGTATTCTTGCTTAGTAAATCCCCATGGACAGAGGAGCCTCGTGGGCTACAGTCAATGGGATCACAGAGAGTCAGGCATGACTTAGTTACTAAACAATATTTAGCAAGTTTAGGTTAGATTGTGCTTCCATGGGAGCAGAGATAGATGCAGGAAACAATAGAATGGACTATGGAGATGTGGAATGATTTCTCACCTAACTAGTTAAATCCTACAAAAATAAAGTGTTTTTTACTCAGAAGCCCTATTGATATAGGAGTAAAAGACTTGATTTGAGTCCAGTGTTTGTTAACTCTGTGATCTTGGGAAAATGACATGTCATCCCTGAGCTTTAGTTTTCTTGCTTGAAAATTGGGATAATGATGACCACTAGAAAAATTCTAAGGATTACATGAGATAAAGTAACTAGAAGTTTTCTTACATAGTGCCAGACTTCCTAAAAAAGTGAATCAAACAATGTTGACAATGACTCTTAATGTGTGAATGAGAAATCAGCTCCATGTCAAATTTCAACATGTTTTCCAGGGGTCCCATTATTTCACTCTATTATACTCTGTGCTTCTGCACAGGTATAAATAATTCACTTGTTGTTATTTACATGGATATTTTGATAATAATTATTTTTAGACATATGTCATGTTTCAGACATAAATCAGACTGTAATAGTTTTGCAGCTTTGTAGACATATTCATTCCCAAGTACCAAAGACCTAAAAGGAGTTAGCTAGAGCTATGAAGGGTAGAACAGAGATAGGCAACACAGGGCTCCCTGGTACCTGTCTCTTAGTTAGAAAGGACTTCAGACTATAGGCATTTGTGATTCTAGTGTCAGGGAAGAAGAGCTGGAGGTAGACTAGAAGAGGAAGAGTAGCTTTTACTCATTCATTTTGTTAAAAGCATGCATATATTGTATGAGGCCCTGTATGAGTCCAGAGATGAGTGTGAGATGGCCCTGTCCTCAGAGATCTTCTGGTCTGATGGACATGCCCTCCAAGGTCAGCTAAAGTTTTACACTACAAAGGGTATTTGAGTGCAGCAGAAGCAGTATGATGGGAAAGGGGAGATAAAAATCTATAGGCATAGCTCCCCATACCTAAGGACAGCCCTGACCAAGACTGACACAGTTTGAGGGACCTATTCCCATCAGCAGGTCTGGAAGCCTTATTAACAACAACAAAAGGTAATGATGATAATAATTATAGCAGCTAATATTTACTAAACATTTTCTTTGTGTTAGATGCTACACTAAATGCTTACTTAATCTTCACAACAATGTTATGAAGTAATAGATATTCTTACTACCCTTATTTTACAAATGGGGAAACTAAGACTCAAAGACTAAGAGAACAGGGAGAGAACTAACTCATCTCAATTCAACAAACATTCAGCATCTACTGTATGCTAGACCTGTGCTAAGTGCTAAGGAGAGATGAGTAAAACATATTCTCAGTCCAATGGGAGCAAACCCATAAGTGCACAATTAAGTTAATATATTTCAGGCCTTCTGCTTGATGCTGGAAACTCACTGATAAATGACACACAGTTTTTCCTGCAAAGATCTCAAAGTTTACTGGGGGATATCAGTGTGGAAACAAATATTATGTACTGCTGAGAGAAGGGTAAGTGCAAAATGGAAAAGAGATTGTAAAACAAATAATTGGTTTAAATCAGAGCCCCAAGGAAGCATGCTCACACTTTCCCCTTCCTCACCTTTACTCAGGCTTCTCCCCCGCTGCTTCAAGTACCTTTTCTTAAGCCCCACCTTCCTTCAAGGCTTCACTCAAATGCCCACTCCTCCATGAAGCCTCCACCCCATCAAAAGGCATCCTATCCTCTCCTGTACCCCCTCTCTTTTACTGATGTCAACTTGACCCAATCTTTACTTGGTAATCCTTCTTCCTTGTTAATCTATCCATTATGCTCCTTTGGGGTCATAGGGAAATGCCAAAAATTTAGACACATATCCAGTAAGAGGAAGGTCAGTCTCTAAGAGCAAGCTCTTTTATGATTCTGTGAGCATTTAACATCCATGTTGCTAGAAACACCTGTGAATGACCTGACCCCTCTTTGGAGCAGAATGTGATTGGTGTATTGCTTCAAGGAGACTGTCATTGTTCTGGGAAATATTCCAAAGTTTGCTATCACCAGTGAATATGTACAGAGAATAGAGCCTGCAGATAAGCTGTCCTCTGATTAGCTTCAGACATGTTCCAAGCAGCTAGGATGTGGTAGATTTAGCCTTAGGAAATTCACTTGACCTTTCTAAGCCTCAGTTAATTCATCTAAAAATGGAGGTAATATAGTGGTTGAAAAAGCCAAAGGAATTGATGCTTGTGAAAACAGTGTGTAAATTGAAAATTATTCTTTGAGTATTAGTTTCTGGGAGATCTCCTTATCATCATTCAGGTAAATACTTGCCTCTGACATCTCTGAAAACCCTTTGCAAAGAGTTGTCTGTAGGAGAAACAGTTTAATTTGCAAATTGCTCCTTTATTTGCATGTAAATAAAGTACATCTGCAGTCACACCAGAATGATTACCTCTTTGAAATACCTCTCAAGGATCCTCAAAATGAATTTTATCCCCCCACCCGAAATAGTCTGTCACAAAGATAACCTCCAAATTCACTGACAGTATGTCCAACCACTTTTGCAAGATATATGGTTAGGCAGATAATTTTATTTATACAGGTAATTATTTTCTTCCAGCAAGTGAGTAGCTAGAAGATGGCCAAGAGAGGCCATGAGGAGTGCCTTTCTTTTACAGCCCATTTTTGGGTCTTACTTGCAAGGTTACTAAAGGTCTGTGCAGAAAAGTTGCAGTGTTTATGGCAAAAGCAAAACTCGCTCTAAAAGCAAGCCCTTGTTTCATTGCTTAGTGTTTTTAATCCCCAGCAGACATGACTTTGATCTGGCACTTGGCAGCATGGCACTATACAAATTGTGGGGGAACAGTGATATTATCTGAATGAATTCATTTGTTGTAAGTTATAAATATATGGGCTTTTTCTATTTCATCACCCTCAAAATTTTATCTGTTTTTCCCAATGGAGCCATCTCTTGGCCTTTAATATGCTCCCTTTGAGCTCATGGGCATTGCTGCATGGCTAACATAGGAACCTTGAGAAATTGCTTCCAAGGTCCTTTTCTTTATTTTATCTTGATACTCAAGCTACCAGAGTCAGTAGTGACTGTGGTGGGCTGACAATGAAGTGGCAGCAAACCAAGCTTTGTCCTCTGGCTTCCCTTGACCCCTTCTATCCATCATCCAAGAGGCTCCAGGCCAGCATTCCACAGAGCAGCCTCACCAAACTCACTAGGACTGAAGGGAAACCAGGATTTCAAACAGTCATTATAGAAGGAAGGAATGGGACTTAGCATTTATAAAAACTACAGTTGTCTCTTTGTTGATTCTTTTCACTCCAGAAAGATAACTACTCTTTTTAGGAGACTTTCAAAACCTCATAATCTTCTAGAACTTGGGCTGCTTCCTTAAGAAGCACATTTCAGAAAGATGTCATGGCCAGCAAAATATTAAAAGATCAATCATTCATTCACTCATGCATTCAATTAGTGTAAACTGATATTTTTTTTTATTTGCCAGACACCAGGAATGACAAAAAAGAGTACTTTTAATCCTTGTCTCCTTCACAATTTAATAAAGATAGCCATTCTTTCATTTTATAATGATCTGTCATATTTCATGCACTGCTGCATGTCTTTACATGGTAATGACACAAGAGAATGATAGAAAAGCTGAGTGTGGATCTAACCACTTTCAAGGCTCCATTATGAAATACTGGATTTGCAATTTTAAAGAACTATTTTGAAATGTTACCCTATGGCACTGCAGGTTATAGAATCTTGCTGTCATAAAAGGCAAGAACATAGGTGATAATGACATGAATGAGATGAGAAGTTGGGAAGAGTTAAAGTGTTCAATTTCTTTTAGAAAAGAGTGGTGGCACTAGTGTTAAATAACTGGCCAGCCAATGCAGGAGACATAAGAGATCCCTGAGTTGGAAAGATCCCCTGGAGGAGAGCATGGCAACTCACTCCAGTATTCTTGCCTGGATAATCCAATGGACAGAGAAATCTGGCAGGCTACAGTCCATAGAGTTGCAAAAAGTTTGACAAAACTGAATCGACTTAGCACACATGTGCGCACACACACAGACACACACACACACACACACACACAGACACACACACGTACTTTATGCATACATCATGGCAGAGTAAACCACTACAAAAAAAAAGAAAGCTGGCATGTGACCCTAGGCAAGTCACTGAAGCTCTCTGGATTCTGCTTCTGTATCTACAAGGCTGTTAATGGTATTTGCTTTTTCTACTTCATGAGTATGTTGTGAGTAATGTATAGAAAGGTATTTGCTCATGCTACCACATCTTACAAATGTATGAGATTGATATCAGAACCTTATAAAGGTAGACCTGCCTTCATTAATGACTTCCAGTGTCTTTAAAGACCTCTGCAGACTTTATATTAGATCATTTGAGGTACAATTTACAAGACACTCTTGATCTTCTTTTCTGACTCCTATTATTGGCACCAAAAGGCATGGTAGGATTTTTTTTTTTTTTTAGGAGCCTTCCCTTGTGGCTCAGATGGTAAAGAATCTGCCTGCAATGCAGTAGACCCAGGTTTGTTCGTTGGGTCGGGAAGATCCCTTGGAGAAGGGAATGGCAACTCACTCTAGAATTCTTGCTTGGAAAATCCCATGGACAGAGGAACCTGTTTTTTTAAAGATAAAATTCACATGCTACAATATTCACCCTTTTTAAGTGTTTAATTCCGTGGTTTTAGTATGTTCAAGAAATCGTGAAAACATTACCATTATTTGATTCCAGAACATTTTCATCATCTCAAAAAGATACCCTGTACCCATGAGCACTTACTCCCAATTTCCCCTCCTCTCAGGCCCTGGAAACTGCTAATATTTTCTGTCTCTATGGATTTATAAATTCTGAACATTTACCTCAGTGGAACATTACATGACATTTGTATCTGGATCCTTTCACTTAATATGATGTTAATCCATGTTTTAGTATGCATTAGTATTTCATTTTTTCTGATTGAATAATAATTGCTGGGTTATATGGGGCTTCCCTGGTGGCTCAGATAGTAAAGAATCTGCCTGCAATGCAAGAGACCTGGGTTCGATCCCTGGATTGGGAAGATCCCTTGAAGAAGGGAATAGCTACCTACTGAAGTATTCTTGCCTGGAGAATTCCATGGACAGAGGAGCCTGGTGAGCTATGGTCAATGGGATCGCAAAGAGTTGGACACAACTGAGTGACTAACACTTGCACTTTCATGGTAACTGTACGTTTAACAGGGACTAAGGGTTTTCTTTCTTTTTTTTTTAATGAGACTTCACCATTTTACATTTCCATCAGCATTGTATGACGGTTCTCCACATCTTTACCAACTCATTATTATATTGCATTATTATTTTTTTATTATTATACCCATCTTAGTGGGTGTGAAGTGGTATTGTATTGTGGTTTTGATTAGTGTTTATATAATAGCTGATGATGTTATGCATCTTATCATATGGTTTTTGGGCATTTGTGTATCTTCTATAATCAAATTACTATTCATATCCTTTCCCATGTTTTGATTGGATTATTTCTTTTTTGCTATTGACTGGTAAGTATTCTTTGTGAGTTATAGATACAAGCCTCTTATCAGATATCAGATTGTCTTTTCACTATTTTGATGGTATGAAAGAATAAAATCTTTAATGAAGTTCAGTTTATCCATCTTTTTCCTCTATTGCTTGTGTTTTGGTGCCTTATCCAAAACTTTATGCCTAATCCAAGGTCACAGACATTTACACTTATGCTTTCTTCAAAGAATTTTGTAGTTTTAACTGTTCCATTTGGATTTTTGATCCATTTGGAGTTGATTTTTTTTTTTTAGATGATGTGAGGTGAGAGTCGAACTCCATTTTTGCATGTAGATAACATGCTGTCCCAGAATTATTTGTTGAAAAGAGTATTGTTTCTCCATAGCCATCTTAGTATCCTTGTTAAAAACTATTAATCATAAATACATGCACTTATATCTGGACTTTCAGCTCTATTCCACTGAACTATATATCTTTCCTTATGAAACCAGTACACCATCTTAATGACTGTAGCATCATAGTAAGGTTTGAAATTGGAAAGTGTGAGTCCAACAAATTTGTCCTTCATTTTCAAGATTGTTTTGGCTATTCTAGGACACTTGCATTTTCATATGCATTTTTGAAAAACCTTGTAATTTCAGGAAAAGTGATAGTTGGGTTTTGGTAGGTCAGAGTGGGGAGTTTTGTCATGTTAACAATATTAAATCTTCACATTCATGAACACAAGACGTCTTTCCATTTATTTAGTTGTTCTTTAATTTCTTTCAGTTATGTTTTGTAGCTTTCAGTGTATAAATTTCATAGACTTTTAAATTTATCCCTAAAGACTTTATTCTTTTTGATGCTTTTGTAAATGGAGTTGATTTATTAATTTTGTTTTGGATTACTCATTGCTACTAAAATGTAACTAATATGTATATATTGATCTATTATACTGCATCCTTGCTGAATTAATTTATCAACTTTAATAGTTATTTTGCATATTTTTAGAATTATCTTTGTATTAGATAAAACAGTCTGTGAAAAGAGATAGTTTTCTGTCTTCTTTTCCAATCTGCATGCCTTTTATTTCTTTTTCTTGTCTAATTGCCCTGACTAGAACATCCAGTACAATGTTGAATAGAAGTGATGAGAGTTGACATCCTTGTTTTGTTCCCAATCTTAGGGGAAAAGCTTTCAGTCTTTAACCATTAAGTATGGTGTTAGCTCTGAGTTTTTCATAGATACCCATTATCAGGTTGAGGAAGTTTCCTTCTAGTCCTGGTTTATTGAAATATTTTTATCAAGAAACATTGCTGGATTCTTTTAAATGCTTTTTCTGTGTCTATTTAAATCACATGTGGTTTTTGTCTTTTATTCTGGTAAAATGTTAAATTACATTGGTTTAGTTTTGTTGTGTTGTTGAACCAACCTTACATGTATCCTGGGATACATTTCACTTGGTTATGGGGTATAAACCCTTTTATGTATTGCTTTTTGGTTTGTAAGTATTTTGTTCAGATTTTACCTCCATATTGTATTCATTAGAAAACGTGATCTGTAGTTTTCGTCTTGCCCTATCTTTGTCTCATTTTGTTATCAGGGTAATAATACTTTCAAAATAAATTGGAAAGTATACCTTCATCTTTTTTTCCTCTTTCAGAAGTATTTGTGAAGAATTGGTATAAGTTCTTTAAACATTTGGTAGAATTCAGTAATAAAGCCATGAGTCCTTGGACTGTTCTTTGTGGGAAATTATTATTATTACTACAATTATTATTATTCTTCAGTATCTTTGTTATAGGTATATTCTGACTTTAGTTTTGAGTCAGATTTGACAGTTTGTTTCTTTCTAGTAATTTTCATTTCATCTGTGTTACTCAACTTGTTGGCATATAATTGTTTGTGGCATTCTCATATAATTTTTTTTTTCTGTAAGATTTTGTTCAGTAAAAATGATTCAATAAATTACCTTTATTTCCATAGTATCCTCTCTTCTTTCATTCCTGATTTTCATACTTTGAGTCCTTTTTTTTTTTTTTTTTCTCTTGGCCAGCCTATTAAAAGGTTTGTCAATTTGTTGATCTTTCCAAAGAACCAAAATTTGGTTTTGTTCATTTTCTCTTTTGTTTTCTGTTGTCTATTTCGTTTATTTATGTCATTATTTTTAAATCATTTTTCCTTCTGCTTTTTCTTTTTTTAGTTTACTTGCCTTTTTCTAGTGTCTTAAGGTAGAAGATTATGTTACTTATTTGAGCTCTTTCTCAGCAGCTGCAAATAATGTAAATGTACTATAAATTTTCTTCTAGGCACTGTTTTTATTGAATTCCAACAGCTTTGGCACATTGTCTTTTCATTTCAATTTATCTGAAGGTATTTTCTTATTTCCCTTGCAATTTCTTCTTTGAACAATTGATTGTTTAGGCTGCATTAACTTTCACATATCTGTGAATTTCTCAAACTTCCTGATTGCTCATTTAATTCTATTAATATTTTTTAAAAGAGAACATCCTTTGTATGATTTTGGTCCATTTGAACTTAAAGAGGTTTGTGTTATGGCCTTAACTATGTTCTTTTCTGGAGGATGTTCAATGTGCATTTAGAAATATGTATGATGGTGTTTTGGGGTAGAGAATTCTATAGATATTTGTTAAAGCTGATTTTTATAGTGTTGACACTACTTCCCTTCTCTTATATTCTGCTTACTTATTCTATTCTTATTGAAAATGAGGTCATTACCATCTTTCTAAATTCCATATATATGTGTTAGTATACTGTATTGGTGTTTTTCTTTCTGGCTTACTTCACTCTGTAAAATAGGCTCCAGTTTCATCACCTCATTAGAACTGATTCAAAAGTATTCTTTTTAATGGCTGAGTAATACTCCATTGTGTATATGTACCACTGCTTTCTTATCCATTCATCTGCTGATGGACATCTAGGTTACTTCCATGTCCTGGCTATTATAAACAGTGCTGCGATGACCACTGGGGTACACATGTCTCTTTCAATTTTGGTTTCCTTGGTGTGTATGCCCAGCAGTGGGATTGCTGGGTCATATGGCAGTTCTATTTCCAGTTTTTTAAGGAATCTCCACTGGGATGACCCAGAGGGATGGTATGGGGAGGGAGGTAGTAGGGGAGTTCAGGATGGGGAACATGTGTACACCCGTGGTGGATGCATGTTGATGTATGGCAAATCCAATACAATATTGTAAAGTAAAAAATAATAATATTATTTTTTACTTTACAAGATTTGGGAGAATGGCATTGAAACATGTAGGTATCATGTATGAAACGAGATGCCAGTCCAGGTTCGGTGCATGATGCTGGATGCTTGGGGCTGGTGCACTGGGACGACCCGGAGGGATGGTGTGGGGCGGGGGGGGGCGGGGAGGGAGGAGGGTTCAGGATGGGGAGCACATGTGTACCTGTGATGGATTCATTTTGATATTTGACAAAACTAATACAATTATGTAAAGTTTAAAAATAAAATAAAATTTGAAAAAAGGAGAAAAAAATAATAATAATAATTAAAAAAAATTTTTTAAGAAAATGAGGTCTTTAAATTTCTGTTATTTAACCATCTATTTTTCCATTCAATTCTGTCAGTTTGTAATTTATGTTTTTCAGGCTGTTATTAGATTCTTATATGTATAACTGTATGTCTTCCTAATGAATTCAACTTGATACTGTTACAACATGACCATCTTTGTCAACAGTCACAGACTTTATCTTCATGTCTATTTTGTCTGATAGTAGTAATGGAGGAGCCTGTTGGGCTGCAGTCCATGGGGTCGCTAAGAGTCGGACACGACTGAGCGACTTTACTTTCACTTTTCACTTTCATGCATTGGAGAAGGAAATGGCAACCCACTCCAGTGTTCTTGCCTGGAGAATCCCCGGGACAGCCGTCTATGGGTTCACACAGAGTCGGACACGACTGATGTGACTTAGCAGCAGCAGTATACCCACTCCAGCTTTCCTTTGGTTACTGTTTACATAGAATACTTTTTCTGTTCTTTTACTCTCAAAGTGTTTGTCTCTGAATCTATGGTGTCTCTTGTAGACAAGCATATAGTTGTATCTCACGATTTTTTTTTCCAATTCATTCCTCAAATCTCTGTCTTTTAATAGCAGTGTTTAATACAATTACACTTAATTATTTATTAGGCAGGATTTACACCTGCTAAACCTCATAGTTTGTTGTTGCTGCTGTTTATTCTTGTCTTTGTTATTTGCTTGTTTAGTGAGTTTTTAAAAACTAATTCTAAATGCTTGGGAATATGTTGAAGCTTTTCAAAACCTCCAGTGGATATTTCATTTCTTCTTTTTTTAAGCTCTTTGGTTAGCTCATTGTTTGCCACAGTTGTTACCACCAACTCAGCCAGCCTTGATGTTCAGCATTTGTCTCTGATTATTTTCTACAAACTCCCCCAGGGAAAAAGCTATTCACACTGGCAAGCTCTGAGTCAGGTTAAATAAACATAGTCTTGAAAATGGAGTCTTTCAGGGAATCCTTAGACAGGTCGAACAGTAACAGTTCTTTGAGAAAGGGGCTTTAAAGGAGATCCAACCCCTTTCTGTCTCCTCCAGTGATTACCAATCTGCACGTTTTTACCATCATTGCAGATTGTTGGTTTTCATGGTAACTATGGAGCTGGGAGGGGATGATGGGCAATAGGGCAAGTTTAAATATCATAAAGCTTTGAATAAACCCTCTTCAGATTGATACAAGCATTTGTTTAATTTCTAGAGTTCTAAAAATGTTTATTCTGACCATCTTTTGGCCAATTTTATAATTTATTTCATGGAGGAGAGGATTTTAGGAGTCCCTCACTTCATCATTTACTCTGACATTACTCCAGTCTAAAATGGTTTGATCGAGCACTCCCCAATATGTACACCCATGGCTGATTAATGTTAATGTATGGCAAAAACCACTACAATATTTTACTTAGCCTCCAATTAAAATAAATAAATTAATTTTGTAAAAAAACTGAGTATCTACAGTGTCCAGTAAAAGGACCCTGAAAGTTACTTGGATTTTCAGGATCTTTCTGCTGTTACTGAGGTCACTATCCCAATGTTGTTTTTTGTTTGACAAGCAAGAAGAAAGATGTTTTATGCATGTGATATAAAAATATAAACCAGACCATGTTCTGCCTCTATTCAGAATCCTCCATTGTATCCCAGTCTCACTCATGGTAAGAGTATTTGACCTATAAATTAATGACCTTTATGATCATAAATGATCTCTTCTGCTGTTAGCTCTGAGACTTCATCTTCTACAGCTGTAGCCACGCTGGCTTCTTTGCCATTTCCCAAATATGATAAGTATCCTCCCACATCAAGGACCTACATCAGCTGTTCCCTCAGCCATGAATGCGCTTCCCTTTGATACTTGTGTGGCTCACTTTCACTTTCTTTAAGTTTTGGCCAGGCATCACCCCAATGAAACCTGTCTTCACCACTCAAAATCATTGTCCCCATTCCCTTTACTATGTTTTTTGTTCATAGCACTTGGTGCTTTCTAACATACAATATAATTTTTTCTAATTTATTGTGTGTATTGTTTATTGTCTGCTTCCTTCCTTCTTTCACATCCCCACACACATTAAAATGGATATTAGTCAAGATAGATTTGTGATTATTTGTTCAATGATGTATCTCAAGCATCTAGAATATTGCTTGGCATAAATATTTAATAGATATCCAATTAATTAATTCTGCCTTAATATTTCATCTATCATATGGCAAAGAAAACAATGCTTATTATATATTCCACTACTTAGTAGGTGTTTAGCCATTTTTCATTGAATGACACAATGAATATTATGCTCCATTTCTAAACCTTTTTTTTTCTAGTATTTTCAGGTAAATGAAAGTGAAAGTCATTCAGTCATGGCCAACTCTTTGGGACCCCATGGACTATAGTCCATGGAATTCTCCAGGCCAGAATACTGGAGTGGGTAGCCTTTTCCTTCTCCAGGGGAGTCTTCCCAATTCAGGGATCAAATCCAGGTCTCGCGCATTGCAGGCAGATTCTTTACCAGCTGAGCCACAAGGGAAGCCCAAGAATACTGGAGTGAGTAGCCTATCTCTTCTCCAGCAGATCTTCCCAACCCAGGAATCGAACCAGGGTCTGCCTGCAGGCAGATTCTTTACCAACTGAGCTATGAGGGAATGTTCAACCTAAATGAATTTTCCCAGATAACTGATCTCCAAAAAGTCTAGGTTTTAACATTGTTATGTATCTCTTCATGTAATGGGTACAGTGGTTTTCATGCTGACCAGAACATAGCAGAGTCACTGTAATTTAACATTTTTGTTGAATTTTGGAAAACTATGGAAAAATAATCAGAATGAGCAAATACACTGTGTGGCAAAGATTTCATCTCTTACTTAACTGTATAAGCTTCGACAATTCTGTTAACCATTCTCAGCTTCAATTTCATCATTTGTAAAATTATAATAATAACTTCTCTGAATTGTTGTGAGGTTCAAGCAAGATAATGCATAGGGACACTACCTAAAAGTTTTAAAGCTACCAACAAATGCAAGGTGGAGTTGATATAAATGTTTATGATTTAGTAAGATGATGAATACATATAAACTGATTTCTAGTGGTGAGTGCTTAGGGAACAGAGAAGGAGCACAGTCAATATGAGAACTAAACATGAATAACATCAGCACTACCTGTCATTAGTTGAAAATTATTTTACATTCCTAATGTTCTAGGGTGAGCCTCTTTCAATACTGGAGTTTTGCAAGTCTTTTAGCCCTAGATTGTTAGGAGGTTTTGATGTTTTGCATGTTTTGGAGGCAAAGATGACTCCCATGTTTCCTAGGAAAATCTCTGATGCTGTTGGTGCTGAAAATATACTCCAAAATGCATAGACTCTCAGATACCTAGGGACCTCTGAGACAGTGAAAAAAAGAACAGAAAGTTAAACTTGGTTGTCAGCTCATGTTCCTCAAGTTGGCCAGGCTGGGATTTTTTTGATTGTTTTGTTTTGTTGTTGTTGTTTGGTTTTGGTTTGGTTTTCATTAAGGAATGCCTAGCAACATTTACCTTTGGATTTTTCTGACTTTCCAAATCACAAATGGAAAGGAGTAATGTATTCGTTTCTTTTTAGAGGAATTTTAAGATTAATGACAGACTTCTCACATTGTCAGTGACCATTATTATTATTTTTTTTTTTTTTTTTGTAGTTCAGTTGATTTCAACATTTTCAGTGAGAATTGTTTGGGGGAACTCTAGTATATGACAGGAAAATACATTATCTTTATGGCAGATTGATGGCACGTGTGGACCTTTCTTGATGAATGTAGTCTCCCTGCCCTCTTGTTGGAAGGTTGGAAAGTAAAGCTTTTAAGCAAGCACTCAGTATTCCTTCTACAAAGGGTTTGTCTAGTCAGAGGTATGGTTTTTCCAGTAGTCATGTATGGATGTGAGAGGTGGACTATAAAGAAAGCTGAGTGCCTAAGAATTGATGCTTTTGAACTGTGGTGTTGGAGAAGACTCTTGAAAATCCCTTGGACCACAAGGAGATCAAACCAGTCAATCCTAAAGGAAATCAGTCCTGAATGTTCATTGAAGGACTGATGTTGAAGCTGAAAGTTCAATACTTTGGCCACCTGATACAAAGAACTGACTCATTTGAAAAGACCCTGATGCTGGGAAAGATTGAAGGCAGGAGGAAAAGGGGACAACAGAGGATGAGATGGTTGGATGGCATCACCAATGTGATAGACATGAGTTTGAGTAGGCTCAGGGAGTTGGTGATGGACAGGGAAGCCTGGCGTGCTGCAGTCCATGGGGTCACAAAGAATCGGACACAACTGAGTGACTGAACTGATTCCTTCTACTGCCCTGCATGCCTCCAGCTGTTATTTTCCTGATCAGGTCAAACTCTTTTGGTAGTTATAAAAACAAAAAATACTTTGTTTTTAATAGAAAGGTGAAGATAGAGTGGAATAGAGCCAACGTATTTGGCTCCATCTAAGGCAAATAATCTGGCTTCCCTGATAGCTCAGTTGGTAAAGAATACACCTGCAGTGCAGGAGACACCAGTTTGATTCCTGGGTTGGGAAGATCCGCTGAAGAGGGATAGGCTACCCACTCCAGTATTCTTGGGCTTCCCTTGTGGCTCAGATGGTAAAGATTTGGCCTGCAATGTGGGAGACCTGGGTTTGATCCCTGGGTTGAGAAGATCCCCTGGAGAAGGGAAAGGCTACCCACTCCAGTATTCTGGCCTAGAGAATTCCATGGACTGTATAGTCTATGAGTTGCAAAGAGTTGGACATGACTGAGTGACTTTCACTTTCATGGCAAATAATTCAGAGCAAAATGACTTTTTAAACTTCAGTGTTGAAGGAGGTTCACCCTAGAACATCAGGGATGTAAAATAATTTTCAACTAATTACAAGTAGTGCTGATGTTTTAAGACTTAACTGAATATTTTAGTCTTTGATGACAAACAAGTCATTAATTTCACACTTTGTTTCATCCATTAATCTTGGCTCTTTCCAACCTGCATGCCTTTCAAATACATCATTTCCTTTACTTGGTATTCTCTACCTGTGCTTTGTTAACATAGTAAAGTTCTTTTTCCATAAAGATTATTCCTTAATTACTCCTTAATTCTTTCATTTTAAGAGTTTAACAACATTCGCAAGTTGTATTTCTCTTACTATACAGTTTACTTTGTTGTTTTTCAATCATTAAGTCATGTCCGACTCTTTATGACCCCATGGACTGCTGCACACCAGGGTCTCCTCCACTATCTTCTGGAGTTTGCTCAAATTCATGCCCATCGAGTCAGTGATGCTATCTAACCATCTCATCTCTGCCTCCCCCTCCTCTCTTTGCCTTCCATCTTTTCCAGCGTCCTAACATTCCATTATTTTGTCTTCTGGTGATATTATATAAAAACTGTTATTTTGCCCCGTTCATTATACATATTCTCCTAGGTTCTTTTTTTTTTTTTTTTTAATTTACTCATTGACTCCTCTCTTTTTCTCTTTCTCTTTCAATATTTAGTGAATGCCTATGAGGGCCAGCAATTGTGCTAGTTATTTTGCACACTTTGTTTCATTTACATGTCCCAGCATACCTGTAAGTCTATTTTACTATGAGCTAAACTGAAGTCCAAAGAAATCAAGTTACTTGTTCCAAGTCCCTTCTAGTAAGCAGGGATTTGAATAAAATCTGTAGAATTACAATGCCTTATTTTTTCTCTACTATACTATACTGGCTCCTTTCTCTGTAGTTTCCAGTGATTTTTCTGAGTGTCCCATGTCAATCTTTTGGTAACTTCGTGGGGCTTTCCTAGAGTCAGAAAGGATTTTCAGCTTCTTAGTGCTCTGAGTCCATCACAGGGTGACTTCCTAAAGGGAAGTAACTCAAAACAATGTTTGGGAGAGACTTGGAGAAGGTGGCTATGAAATAATTGGGATACAAGCTCACATCTTCCCTGCTGCAACCAGGAATGCTTCCACCATCACAGGCAATGTTGAGCCCAGTGAGGCAGCACTTGGTGGGGCGTGGGGGATGGTAATGGCCTCTCCAGCTTTTCTTGAAGCTGTCACATAGCTCAGTACGTCTTTTGTGGGGCCCAGGATAGGGTTTTTATTTCTATAAACCTTTTATTTTTTTTCTTTTCTTTTTGTCTCTTTTTCCTTCTCCTAGTTCCTGCCTCTTCCCTGACCCCTTCCACTTCTCTTCCTCTTCCTCCCTTTCTTCCTTCTCCTCCTCTCTCTTCTTCTTCCTTTCTTCCTTTTGTTTCCCCTCCTCCTCTCCCTCTCCTTCTCCCCCCCATCATTAATTTTGTCAAGAGGCATGTAAGTGTTTTGATACAGTATACACTATAATCTTGATAATTATCAATAGTTTTTTTTTAAGTTTTAGTAAATCAAATCAGAATAGCACTCATAAGCTTTTAGTAAATCAAATCAGAATAGCACTCATAAAGGGAGTATAATGAAGGTGTGCTTGAGCTGCAGATTAACTTTCAGTTTTCAAATTTGATCTTAGGTGACCTTTATTTCTAAAACTATATAGTAAGAAAACTCTGAGGTATTTTATTAAAATGCTTTATTGTAGAGCACTTGATAAATAAATAACATTAAGCACAGTCCTTGAGTGCTGCACAATAAAGATTTCAGCAGTAACTTCAACCTTGATCAGCACTTCCCACGTTCCATTTGATTCCAGCAAAGTCACACCATTCAAACAACTCTTGTTTACCAAGTACCTAGAATTTGCCAGATGTTTTGTGTATATTATTTTAAATGTCCATGGCTTCCCAAAGGTGGATGTTATGATCCCCATTTTATAAAGGGGAAAATAGATTCAGAAAGGTTTATGCTATTTGCCAATGTTTATGCTATGTCCATGGGCTTCCCTGGTGGCTCAGCAGTAAAGAATCCACCTGCAATGCAGGAGACACAAGAGATGCTGGATCAGTCCCTGGGTCGGGAAGATCCCCCAGAGAAGAGCATGGCAAACCACTCCAGTATTCTTGCTTGGAGAATCCCATGGACAGAGGAGCCTGGCAGGCTAGTGGCCACAGGGTCACAAAGAGTTGGACACAACTGAAGCGACTGAGCACACATGCACATGCTATGTCCATAACTAGTAAATGACATTGCTGGGACTCATAATGCAGTCCCTCTGATTTCTAAGTTCCTGTTCTTGCCACCACACCATATTTCTTTGCCAACTAAGAAATAGCTAAGAAAGGTAATAGAAGCTTCATAGTCTATGCCTATAGTCTCTTAAGCTCTGGGCTGAGAATTAATTTATTGGGAGATTATTGAATTCTCCTCATTGTGCTCCCCCATCATTTTATATATGAAGAAATTGAGTCTTAATAGAAAGCACTGACTTGCCCAGCACCTCACAGTGAGCCTTTGTAGTCAAGCCATGACTTACACCTCCTTGCCTCATTCCAGAATTCTCTTATCCTCTTTTGTATTATTGCTATTTCATGTGTATTCATTTTATCTCCCACTAGATTGCAAGCTCATAAAAGGCAAGTGTTATGTTTTTTTTTTTTTTTCTCTTCTACAGACTCAGCACAGGGCTTGACTATTGGGTTTTCAGTAGACATTTATTAGTAGACTAACTTGTTGTTCAGTCACTCAGTCGTGTCCAACTCTTTGTGACCCCCATAGACTGCAGCACGCCAGGCTTCCTTGTCCTTTACCACCTCCCAGAGTTTGCTCAAACCCATGTCCACTGAGTCAGTGATGCCAATAGTATTATAAAGTTATTGACTAGTTTATTTTGTCAACAGCAGGAGTACCGTCTCTGGCCTTATTAGAGTAGCAGCTTCTCTAATTACACAATATGGTGAACAGGCAACACACCCTTTGTGAGTGGTGACTCAATAAACTGGGAACTAGGATGTGCTTGGGGGCACCTCGTATTGATTTCCTCTCTGACCAAGCCCCTTGTGTAAGTAGGGATACCGAAGCCCAGAGAGTATAAATGATTTATCACAAGGCAACAGGGAAGTTTATAACAGAGGTTTGACTATTTTAAGTATTATTTATTTAAATTAAACAATACATGCACATGATTCAAAACTGTTAAATCACAAAAGGTTAAAGAGTGAAAAATAATTCCAACTCCCCATTATTCAGGCATGCAGTTCTCTTCTTCAGAGGCAACCAATGATTTTTAGTTTCTCGTATACATAATATATTAATTTATAGGCATATAAAAAATGTGTCAATTTTCCCCAGAGAATTTGTGTTCTGTGTTGTTTTACATCTTTTTCCCACTTTAATATGTATCTTGGAGATTGTTCTACTCGGTGTATGCAAAACTGCTTCATTTTTAAATGGCTGCATTATACAACTCTACCTACTGATGATCATTCATCTTGTTTCCAGTCTTCTGCTATTATAAACAATGTTGCAGAGAATATTCTTGTATATATGTCATGTCACACATGTATGTGCTGGGTTAAAGCATATACACATTCTAATTTTGAAAGCTTAAGTCAAATTATCCTCCACAAAGATTGTAAGATTATGCAAAATATGAATTTGATAAAATTTTTAAATGAAATAATTACTGTTAATTTTACAAAATAATTATTATCTTGACTTTACAGCACTATTCAATACCAAGTTTCTTTAAATAATCAATCCCCACTGTATACTCAAATGAGAATTCGGTTTAAAGAAATGTGATTTATACACTACTGTCCAGGAAAACTTCTATTGAGTAAAGCATGTGAAGATAGCAATGTTTCTAAAATGCAATTGAGGCTATATAAACTGTACTTTTAATCATTTTACCAGGCCCCAGAGATGTGCTCAGATGAAAGTAAATGGAGAAAAGGACAAGGGGATCAGACTCAAGTAGAAGAAAGTAAAGCTACCATGAAGGCAGGACTGGTATTGTGCCAATAAACTAGATTTCTGACTGTGAGGGAGCAGAGGCAGTGGGAAGCTTTGATATTTGTAGTGTTCATTAATATTTCGTAATATAGACACTCATCATAACAAACATCATCTTCCAACAACACAATAGAAGACTCTACACATGGACATCACCAGATGGTCAATATCAGAATCAGATTGATTATATTCTTTGTAGGCAAGATGAAAAAGCTCTATACAGTCAGCAAAAACAAGACTGGGAGCTAACTGTGGCTCAAATCATGAACTCTTTATTACCAAATTCAGACTTAAGTTGAAGAAAGTAGGGAAAACCACTAGATGATTCAGGTATGACCTAAATTCAATCCCTTATGATTATAAAATGAAAGTGACAAATAGATTAAAGGGGTTACATCTGATAGACAAGAGTGCCTGAAGGACAATGGACAGAGGTTCCTGATATTGTACGGGAGGCAGGGATCAAGACCATCCCCAAGAAAAAGAAATGCAAAAAGGGAAAATGGTTGTCTGAGGAGGCCTTATAAGTAGCTGAGAAAAGAAAAGAAGTGAAACACAAAGGAGAAAGGAAGTACACCCATGTGAGTGCAAGGTTCCAAAGAATAGCAAGGTAAGATAAGAAAGCCTTTCTACATGATCAATGCAAAGAAATGGAGAAAAACAATAGAATTGGAAAGACTAGAGATGTCTTCAAGAAAATTAGATATACCAAGGGTACATTTCATGCAAAGATGGGCATGATAAAGGGCAGAAATGGTATGGACCTAACAGAAACAGAAGACATTAAGAAGAGGTGGCAAGAATACACAGAAGAACTCTACAAAAAAGATCTTCATGACCCAGATAACATGATAGTATGGTCACTCACTAGAGCCAGATAACCTGGAATCTGAAGGCAAGTGGGTCTTAGGAAGCATCACTACGAACAAAGCTACTGGAGGTGATGGACTTCCGGTTGAGCTATTTCAAATCCTAAAAGAAGATGCTATGAAAGTGCTACATTCAATATGCCAAGAAATTTGGAAAACTCAGCAGTGGCCACAGGACTGGAAAAGATCAGCTTTCGTTCCAATCCCAAAGAAAGGCGTTGCTAAAGAATGTTCAAACAACTGCACTCATCTCACATGCTAGCAAAGTAATGCTCAAAATTCTCCAAGTGAGGCTTCAACAGTATGTGAACCATGAACTTCCAGATGTTCAAACTGGATTTAGAAAAGGCAGAAGAACCAGAGATCAAATTACCAACATCCGTTGGATCATTGAGAAAGCAAGAGTTTCAGAAAAAAACATCTACTTCTGCTTTATTGACTATGCCAAATCCTTTTGGATCACAACAAACTGTGGGAAATTCTTCAAGAGATAGGAATACCAAACCACCTTGCCTGTCTCCTGAGAAATCTGTATGCAGGTCAAGGACCAACAGTTGGAACTGGACAAGAAACAACAGACTGATTCCAAATTGGGAGAGGAGTACGTCAAGGATGTATATTGTCACCCTGCTTATTTAACTCATATGCAAAGTATATCATGCAAAATGCTGGGCTGGATGAAGCTTGGCTGGAATCAAGATTGCTGGGAGAAATATCAATAACCTCAGATATGGAGATGACACCACCTTTATGGCCAAACGTGAAGAAGAACAAAGAGCCTCTTGATGAAAGTGAAAAAGGAGAGTGAAAAAGTTGACTTAAAACCCAACATTCAAAAAACTAAGATCATGGCATCCAGTCCCATCACTTCATGGCAAATAGATGGGGAAACAATGGAAATAGTGACAGACTTTATTTTCTTGGGCTCCAAAATAACTGCATATGTTGACTGCAGCCATGAAATTAAAAGACTCTTGCTCCTTGGAAGAAAAGCTATGACCAACCTAGACAGCATATTAAAAAGCAGAGACATTACTTTGCTGACAAAGGTCCATCTAGTCAAAGCTAAGGTTTTTCCAGTAGTCATGTATAGGTTTGAGAGTTGGACCATAAAGAAAGCTGACCTCAAGAGAATTGATGCTTTTGAACTGTGGTGATGGAGAAGCCTCTTGAAAGTCCTTTGGACTGCAAGGAGATCAAACCAGTCAATCCTAAAGGAAATCAGTCCTGAATATTCATTGGAATTACTGATGCTGAAGCTGGCACTTCAATACTTTGACCACCTAATGCAAAGAACTGACTCACTGGAAAAGACCCTGTTTCTGGGAAAGATTGAAGGCAAGAGGAGAAGGGGATGACAGAGGATAAGATGGTTGAATGGCATCACCGACTCAATGGACATGAGTTTGAACAAGCTCAGGGAGTTGGTGATGGACAGGGAAGCCTGATGTGCAGTCCATGGGGTCACAAAGAGTCAGGCATGACTGAGCAGCTGAACTGAGCTGAGACAGTCTCATGAGGACCAGTTTTAAGCTACCAGTGCTGCTGCTGCTGCTAAGTCACTTCAGTCATATCTGACTCTGTGCAACCACATGGACAGCCTAACAGGCTTCTCTGTCCATGGGATTCTCCAGGCAAGAACACTGGAGTGGGTTGCCATTTCCTTCTCCAATGCATGAAAGTGGAAAGTGAAAATGAAGTCACTCAGTCATGTCTGACTCTTGGCGACCCCACGGACTGCAGCCTACCAGGCTCCTCCATCCATGGGATTTTCCAGGCAAGAGTACTGGAGTGGGGTGCCATTGCCTTCTCCAAGCTACCAGTATGTCAGCATTGAATGTAAAGTTGTGAAGAGATGCTCAGAATTGTTTCTAATGAATCGCTACAAGCCAACTCCAGCACAAGACTGGACAGAACTTAAGGGAAGACAGGTTGACAACATAAAACTTGGGTCTGACCAAATCTCAGATGACCTTGACAGAAGTGAACTGCCTATTATTCATAGTGTTTTCCTTGATGAGGTTGGAACCTGTGATTCTCCAAGATGGTCTTCCAAATCCCATATGAAGAACATAATCTGTTTGATGCTTCCTACACTGTTCATCTGAGTGGACTGAACCTCAGTAGTCTCCTGAGAAGCAAGAAAAGAAAAAGAAAAGTGTTTTGTGAATTGTCAAATGCTATTTCAATGTCAAACATTCATCCAGTTATTTTACCTGGTGTCACCTGCAAAACTACATAAGCAATAAACTCACTGTCAAAGGCCACATCAGCTGTTCTCTCCCCTAGCTGCACATTAGATAAAATAGGGAAGTGTTTAAAAATATCACAGTGCCTACACTTGCCCCCAGTCAATTGAATCAGAACTATCAGGAGTGAAACTGGGCATAAGTATTTTGTAAAATCTCCCTAGGTGATTCTGGCTTGTAGCCAAAGTTAAGAATTACTGCCCTGCACAACCTGGTTCTACAGTCAAATCAGCTTAACCTACCACCTCCCCTCCTTTACCATATGCCAGCCACACGGGCCGCAATGCTGTTTCAACAACACATCTAATTCATTCATGACTTTAAGGCTTTGTATTTGGTATTACTTCTCTTGAGAATTTTGCATGTCTGTCTCTATTATTCAAGTTTCATCTCAAAACCTCATCCTCAGAGAATCTTTTCCCACTGTACAAAATAAGCTCTCCTGTTCTATCACAGCACCCTGTTACATTTCTTTCATTTTATGTATCACCATCTGAAAATATCTAAATTACTATCACTCACTTATTGCTTGTCTTTTTCCACCAAAAATTCACCTAGCTTAAGGGCAAGGCCTTTGTATTGTTCACTGTTGTTTTCCCAGTTGCCTAGAGTTGTGTTTGAAACATAGTAGATATACACTCAAAGATTGTCCTTTAACTATCATAGGATAGTTATTAAACATCTTCTATGGTTCAATTCAATGATGTCTTCAAATATTTCATTATATTAAGGGTTTAACTGTATATCATTGTGTTCAAGGCTGTTTATGACCTGCTGCTGCTGCTGCTGCTAAGTCACTTCAGTTGTGTCCGACTCTGTGCGACCCCATAGACGGCAGCCCACCAGACTTCCCCGTCCCTGGAATTCTCCAGGCAAGAACACTGGAGTGGGTTGCCATTTCCTTCTCCAATGCATGAAAGTGAAAAGTGAAAGTGAAGTCGCTCAGTCGTGTCCGACTCTAGTGACCCCATGGACTGCAGCCCACCAGGCTCCTCCGTCCATGGGATTTTCCAGGCAAGAGTACTGGAGTGGGGTGCCACTGCCTTCTCCAGTTTATGACCTAGCCACCATCTAATTTGTCACCTTCACCTTCTACTTCCTGTATTCTTGAAGCAGGAGATCTATATGAATACAGTAGACAGAAAAGATGGTCTAGAACTGAATATTGCAGGGTTTTCTTTAACAGAGAAATATGTGTGTGTGTACTAGGGACAGGAAGCAGAGATGGAATGCTTGTGACCAGGGGATGGCCAATGAAGAGAACAGCATAGTCATAAGAGGGTTGCTCTTGGAGTAAAATGAAAGACAAGATAGATTCAGCAACATTATACATAACTCATCTCACGTATCTAATATTTCCCTACTACAAATGACTTTTACATACATTTTATATAATTTGTTTTGTAAAACTCTAGGATATAGACAATGCCATTATTTTTATCCTCATTTTTTTAGAGAGTAATCAAAGCTCAGACTTGCCTTCGGCCATTTGGAGCTGGGATTTGACACTTACTGTTCTGATTGCCAGTCTAGTACTCTTTATATTTCTGTTTTGTGGAGCTTGGACCAGATTGCAGAAGATCCAGACAGCCAAGAAGAGAAGTGTGGGTTTGATTCCTATTGTCCTCACTAGAGCTAACCATAACGTTGAAAAAATCAGTAATGATCATGGCTTTATAACCACTCCCAAGAAGCCTTCCCATTGAGCAATGCCTGAGGGGCCTTGCTGAGGTCCCATTCATGGTACTGGTTTAATGGCCATCTGTGTTTCTGGATGGGTGGGACAGGTAAGGGAATGGTTAAATCCTTAGAATCACAAGGACTCAGCTACCTTATAAGTCCTTCTCATAAAAGATCTGCCCTTTGGTAGAGCACAGACTGTGTTGTTTAGAGTTGTCTAGCCTATTCCACAGGCCCAAAGATAGTAATCTAGGAGAAAAAAAAAGTACTAGAAAACAATAATGCTTGGGATTGCTTTTCATAGAAGAGAGCCCTTGGGTGATTAGGGCAGAGGTTTTATGCTGTCTCAGCCCCAGAGAAATAATGTCCATAGGATACATGACCATAAACAGGAGCTGGTCTCCCTTCAGTCTATGTAGGTCACTCAGGGAAGAGACACTTAGCTACTTGTTTCTATGAAGTGTTTTTGTTTTTCAGACAAAGCCTTTAAGGTCAAGAGAGTCGAGATTGGAAAAACAAGATAGAAATGCAGACTGGCTTTAGCTCTCCTTGAGTCACACTCAGGTGGACTCTAAGACTCTCAACACAAGTTCTAATATGAATAGAAGACTTCTGAACCTACCTTCCATAGTCTTCTACTGTTCTCTTCTGCATAAGATTCCCTTCTAGTTATAGATCGAGGGTGAACGGGGGGAGGGAAGATCAAGAGAGAAGTAAAAACACACACCTGGTCACACAGTGATTCAGTGAGACAGCAGGGCTGGTCCTTAGGTCTTTCTCCTTCTTGCTCTGTGCTTTTTAACTATTCTGTGCTACCTCTTTCTTTTAAGTATAGCATCAGGGCCCATATGAGAAAAGATACCACATTGACAAAAACAAACATCTATATCACAGGTCATACAGACCTGGCTTCTGATTCTGCTTCTGCCACTTATTAGCTGGTGACTGTAAGTGAGTCATTCAGCATCTCTGAGCCTTATTTTCCTCAACCTTAAAGTAAGAATAGCAGTTATCAAAAAGAATTTTTACAAGAATTAAATGAGTCAGCATCTTTGAAGTCACCTAGAATAGTATGCAAAGCACAATGGGTTACCTCCTTTCTCCATTGCTTTCCCCAGGAACTTCAAGTGTTACTCTTCCTTGACACTAGGAAGAGGCAGTGGGTATATGCAGAAAATACAGGACAAATAAGTCATATGAGAGGCAAATAAAATATTTTCTTGGTTATAGTGGTTCAGTAGAAAGCATATGGTAACCTGTATTGAAACTGGGATATATTCTTTGGTATCAAAAGGCACTCTGTGTCTTAGGTTTCCTCATAAATTGAAGATAATGGCCTGTACCCTCCCTAGTCTGAAAGAAGGCTCAGTGAGATAATGAGTATGAAAATGACTTTGAAGTAATAAAGGAAATGTGCAAAGAATATTATGGGCAAGAACCTGAGTTTTAGTGCTATCATTGTCATTGACTCATTTAATCTTGGTCAAGTCCACTCTGCTTTCTGGATCTTGATTTCCTCATCTGTAAAATGAGAGCATTGAACTAGATGATCTCAGCAGACGTCATCCCTTCTTCTGATATTCAAGGAGTATATTATTTAAATAATAATAGATAAGATCTGCATAATGTCTTATGCTTTGTTATTTTATATCTACTTATCTACTATCAATGTGAGGATAGCACTGAACTACTAGAACTGCTAGCCTGGAGATAGAAAGACATGAATTCTTGTTTCTTGTCCCTACTTTGACATTGACTCACGGTATGATCTTAAGCAAGTTTTTTTTTTTTTTTTTCCCCTCATTTTTGGACTCTAAGTTTCTTAATCTGTGAAATAGGAGATATGAGGGTTGAACTAAGTCAAGTAGATTTCTAAACTTTTCTGCAAAGCCCTGGGGAGTAAAAATGATACCATTAGATGGTATAATGATACCATCATTAGATAATGATCAATAGATAAGATCTATATAATGCTTTATGCTTTGTTATATCTACTATCATACCACAGTGATAAAGCTACAGAAAAGGGGAGAAATGGAGAGATCTAGCTAGAGTTTTAAGTTTCCTATGCTTGCTTCAGATACATTAGATTTAATTTTCATCTGTTATGTATATGGGGTCTGTAACTAATGTTTCATTTGTTAAAAAAAAAAAAAAGTTCATTGCAAAAGAAAAAATAATTTGAATAGTTTCTAAAGTATTAAGTTTTAAAAGTTGGATTCAATAAAATACGTTGTTTGATAACACCATTTTGTTGTTTTAATGAAATAGTATATTGTGAATATCCTTCGAAATTAAAAAAAAAAAGACATTGCACAGTGTTTCCTTGCATGAATATGGAATAATTTATTTAATCATTCTCATAATGTTGGACATTTACATTTTTCCAATGCATTTGTCCCTTGGTATCTGCTGGAGATTGGTTCCAGGAGCCCCAGTGGATGCCAAAATATGTGGATGTTCAAGTCCCTTATATAAAATGATTTAGTCCACCTGAAACCATAAAACTCCTAGAAGAAAACAAAGGCAGTACACTTTTTGTCATCAGTCCTAACAGTTCTTTGTTGAATCTGTTTCCTTGGACAAAAACAACAAAATAAAAAGAAAATACAAATGAGACTACATCACACTAAAAAATCTTTTGCATAGTAAAGGAAACTGACAAAACAAAAAGGCAACTTACTGTCTGGGAGAAGATATTTGCAAATGATATGTCAGATAAAGGATTAATATTCAAAATATATAAAGAACTCACACAGCTCAACATACATTTAAAAAAAGCAATTTAAAAATGAGCAGAGGACCTGAGTAGACATGTTTCCAAAGAACACATATAGATTAACAAAATGCACATGAAAAGATACTCAGCATCATTAATTATCAGAGAGTGTATGAAAGACAGCAAAAGAGACACAGATGTATAGAACAGTCTTTTGGACTCTGTGGGAGAGTGTGAGGGTGGGATGATTTGGGAGAATGACATTGAAACATGTATAATATCATATATGAAATGAATCGCCAGTCCAAGTTCGATGCATGATACTGGTTGCTTGGGGCTGGTGCACTGGGACAACCCAGAGGGATGGTACAGGGAGGGAGGAGGGAGGGGGGTTCGGGATGGGGAACATGTGTATACCTGTGGCAGAATCATGTTGATGTAAGGCAAAACCAATACAATATTGTAAAGTAATTAACCTCCAATTAAAATAAATAAATTTATATTAAAATTAAACACAGTAAGATATCACTTAACACCTGTTAGAATGACTATCACCAAAAAGACAATAAAAAACAAGTGTTGGAGAGGATGTGGAAAAGAGGACACTCATGCACTACTGGTGGGATTGTAAATTGATGCAGCCACTATGCAAAAACAGTATGGTTAGTCCTCAAAACATTAAAAATAGAACTACCATATGATCCAGAAGTTCCACTTCTGGGCATTTATCCAAAGGAAAAGAAAACATTAATTCAAAAAGATATATGTATCCTTGTGTTCATTGCAGCATCATTTATAATAGCCAAGATATGGAAGCAACCTAAGTGCCCATCAATAGAAGAATGGATAAAGAAGATATATTGTATATATACTTAACCATAAGGAAAAATGAAATCTTACCATTTGTGACAACATAGATGGTCTTGGAAGGCATTATGCTAAGTGAAAAAAAAGTGGACAGAGAAAGGTAAATAACATATGATTTCACTTATATGTGGATTCTGAAAAATAAATGAAACAAAACAGTACCAAGAGCAAACTGGTGGTCACCAGAGGGTAGGAGAATGAGGGGTTGGGAGAAATAGGTGAAGAGAATTAAGAGATAGAGACTTCCAATTATAAAATAAATAAGTCATAAGGCTGTGATGTACAGCATAGGGAATATCGTCAATAATATTGTAATAACTTTGTATGATGACAGATGGTTACTAGACTTATCATGGTGATTAAGTCCTAAACTATATAAATGTTGGGTCACTATAATGTACACCTGAAACTAATATAATTCTGTATGTCAACTGTGGGGTTTCCCCAGTGGTCCAGATGGTAAAGAACCTGCCTGCCAATGCAGGAGACACAAGAGATGTGGGTTCAATCCCTGGGTCAGGAAGATCCCCTAGAGAGGGAAATGACAACTTGCTCCAGTATTCTTGCTTGGAAAAATTCCATGGACAGAGGAGCCTGGAAGGCTACATACAGTCCATGGGGTCTCAAAGAGTCGGACACAACTGAGCATGCATGCACAAACATGTCAACTGTAGTGCAATAATAAAGAAAAAACCTTTAAAAACAAATAATAAAAATACATCGTAGAATAAATGCAGTTGAAACTTTGATCCGTGATTGGTTGAATCTATGGATGTGAAACATGAATATTGAGGGCTGACTGGTTTCCCTTTTTTTTTTCACTTTCACTTTTTTTTAATTTATTTATTTTAATTGGAGGTTAATTACTTTACAATATAGTATTGGTTTTGCCATACATCAACATGAATCCACCACGGGTATACACTGGTTCCCCATCCTGAACCCCCCTCCTACCTCCCTCCCCGTACCTTTTTATATAATGATAAATGGAACTACATTTTGGTGCTTAACCTCGCTATTTTCCTGTAAAAAATTCCAAAAGTGGAATTACTGATTGAACTTTGTGTGAATTTAACTTTTCAGATACATGGCAAAATTGCACTCTAAAAAGTTTACACACCCACTAACAATACCTTTTCACCATTAATTAGTAGTAAATGTTCATCAATCTCCCTTGTGAAAATGATGTCTTATTTCATATTTCTATAATTACTAATAAAATTGAAATTGCACAATTTTCATATGCTTATTGATCTTTTGTGTTTCTTCTTTTATTTGCCTTTTCATGTCTGTTGCCCATATTTCTATCATACTACTCATCTTTATATATCAAGGAGATTAACCACTGCTTTTACATACTTGATACCAATATGTATTTTTTAGTTCGTGATTGTCTTCAGATTATATTATTATGTTTGTCTCATGTAAGAAAACTTAAATGTTTTCAAGTCTATCAGAATTTTCACTTACATATTCTTTATTGTCATGTTCTAAAAATCCCCTTTCAATCTTCAAAAATTAAAAAAAAAATGTTCACCTACAATATTTCAACATCTAACAATATTTCAATAATTCCTTTTTTTTGTTTTTCTATTGACATATTTAATCCATCTTGAATTTATTTTGGTTTCAACTAGTAATTTAACTTTATTATCTTTTCCAAATGAGTAACCAGTTGTTCTGACACCATTTAATGAATAAATCATCCTTTCTTTGCTGATTTATAATGATGTATTGCATGTGCAGTCTGTTTCTGACTTCTCTGGTCTGATCAATCTATGCTGGAATGAATACCAAACTGTTGTAACCATTATGGAGTTATAATACTGGTAGGAAAAGTCTCATTACTTTTTTTTTTTCAAATAATATCTTGGCAATATCACACATTTTATCCCTTTAGATAAACTTTAAGATTATTTTGTCAAAATTTTGTTCAGGTTTGTTTAAATTTGTAGGTTTGATTGGGAGAAAAGCTGGCATCTTTCAGATGGGAAGTATTGCATCTTCCCATCCAGGAACACTGTACATCTTTCCATTTAATTCCAGTCTTCATTTACATACCTCAATAAAGGGTTTGGGGGTCAGAGCTACAAGGAGACAGATACAGAATTTCCTGGAAGTAAGAGCCCTATAGTAGAGTCTAGAAATGAAGTGGGCTAAAGTTTAAGAAAAAATGGGGCAGGGATGCTATAGAGGGGATTCAAGCTTTGTATGGAGTAGAGATGGTGTGACCAATGCTTAGTTATTTCCAATATGTGAGATTCATAGCCTTATGCACTCTGATATGGAACAAATAAATGGTGTGGTGCCAGGCTGGTCAATTTCATTTTAATGAGCATCATTTTCTTCAGCTGTATAATGAGGTATGTTGTAATCCCTGTACTTAATTTGTACAAGATTGTTATTAACTTTTGCAAGCTAATCAAATGGGATGGATTTTTATTTCATATTATTATAATGTATATATTTTATTATTACTTATATGTTAAATAGTATATAAATAAGTATGTATCATATGTGCTTTGTGCTTAGTTGCTCAGTCGTGTCCTACTCTTTGTAACCTCATAGACTACAGCCCATCAGGCTCCTCTGTCCATGGGGATTCTCCAGGCAAGAATACTGGAGTGGGTTGCCATGCCCTCCTCCAGTGGATCTTCCCAACCCAGAGACTGAACCCAGGTCTCCCACATCACAGGCAGATTCTTTACCATGTGAGTCACCAGGGAAGCTGTATCATATAGTAGTTGTAAATGTAACCTTTACATGCACTGAGAAACTGAAAATTCATGTGACTCGCTTTAATGGCATATTTGCTTTATTGCAGTAGTCTGGAACCACACCTGTAATATCTCTGAGATGTCTTCAGGATTGCAGGAACACTGATTCTTTGAGGGTGTCCCAGTTCTAGAACATTCACAGCACTAGAAATGAACCCACTGGAACTGGTACAGGGCCTGCCTTCTAGGAGTTGGCACCCAAAAGCTGTATGGCGGTTATCATAGTACCATCCTTTCTGTACACATTACCATCCTCAGTTTGAAGCACAAAGAAGCTATTTGCAAATTATGTATTCTGTTTATACAAATAAAATCTTGCAGTATGGTAGAAAGATTGTTGGCCTAGAGGCCTTAATTTTGTCATTGTTGAATGAAAGTGATGATAGTATCTACCTCAAAGCATTGCTGAGGTGATTTATTTAAATAGCACATGTAAATCCCCTCACATAGCCTTGTTCATAGTAAATGCCTATTAAATGGTAGTTTTTCTTCCTTCTGGTACCTCTAATTCAGTATTCCTCAGTCAAGTCACCTCCCCAGAACTCATCCTTGGAATGAAAGTGTTGCTTTGGGGTGAACTTTAACAGTTCCTTCAAGCCCAGCATTTTGGAGTCCTTTGACAAAGGAAAGAGAAAAAGAGGGAGGGAGGAAAAGGAAATTTTGTAATCTGGTTTACACTGAATCTCCAACATAAAATAACCTACTGCAATAGATGAGTTTTCTGTGACAGTTATGTACATTTTAGGCTGAGTGAAGATAGAGGAAAGCTGAGCTGTGGCTAAATTTGTGGGTTCCCCCTAATATCAAATAACAATTGTTCTTCAATTTTTCTTTCTTTTCCCTACAATAAACATTCTTCCCCTGCCAAAAGAAGCCTCCTGAAAATCTTGATCTATTCCATAAAGTAAAGCATGGCAGCAAATGAGGAAAAAAACAAAAAAAAAACCAAGGACTTGGAGAAAGAAAGGGGTAGGATGAGGGGAAGAAAAATTTCAGGCTGGGGACAGGACAAAGAGCATAAGTTCTGCATGTTTTAGATTTCTGCTAATAACTCTATGTGCCTCTAGATCTCTCTGTTCAACTTCAGCATTCATTCAGTCAGTGTTTATTAAAGACCTACTGTGTGCCAGGCCTGTGTGAGGAACAAAGAATGAAATATATGTTTTTGAGTGGAACTCCATGTTTTTCTTTGAACAGCTATGATCCTAAGGATTTCTGAGTGTGAGAATGTGTATGGTGTGTTTGTGTGTATATATTTCTGTGTATCTCTCACAACTTCACATGTACATGACGGTGATTGCTTTTCTTCTATCTTCAGAAGACTTCCTTTCATTTGCTGTGTTTACAAAGAGTGGGCTTTATCTCTTTGATTTTTATACCCTGAAAGCTTGATGGTATGATCATTAACTTTTTTAAAAATTAATGTATTTATTATAATTGGAGGCTAATTACTTTACAATATTGTGGTGGTTTTTGCCATACATTGACATGAATCAGCTATGGGTGTACATGTGTTCCCCTGTCCTGAACCCCTCTCCTACCTCCCTCCCCATTCCATCCCTCTGGGTTGTCCCAGTGAACCGGCTTTGAGTGCCTTGTTTCATGCATCAAACGTGGACTGGTCATCTATTTCACATATGGTAATATATACGTTTCAATGCTCTTCTCTCAAATCATCCCACCCTCGCCTTCTCCCACAGAGCCCAAAAGTCTCTTCTTTATATCTATCTCTCTTGCTGTCTCACATAACAATTAAAAACCACATGGAGTTCTCTTTTATAGAAGGATTATCTGTACTTGTATTTTGAAAAACACCCATGTTGTGTCATCCTAATAAAGGAGGTATTAGCAGGACCTGAACTGTCCATCCCTTTGAAAAACACCTATGAAAATCAAACAATACAGCATTGAATTAAATTATCCTGGTTTAATAGAGTTTTGTAATCGAATGGTATCTGCCTCTCTCATTGGTCAGGATATGTCTTCACACCTTTTCTTTCTAGAAATACTTTCTAGAGAGGCTCTAGTGACACATTAACAGGGCTGTCTACTCTTGTATTTGTTCTCCCAGGAAAACAGAAGTACCTGTGTGCCAGCAGAAATGATTGCACCATTGATAAATTCCGAAGAAAAAACTGTCCATCTTGTCGTCTCCGGAAATGCTATGAAGCAGGGATGACTCTGGGAGGTATGATACTTTTGTTCCTCTTTTTCTCTCTTCCTTTCCCTCCTTTATTCTCTTATTCTCTCTTTAAACCAGATTTTCTCTTTGATGCTTCTAAGGAGGCCAGCCATGTTCTAAAAACAGGTTGACCCCTTCACATCCAACATGGCCATCAGTCAGCTGGTGCTTTTCTTTATCCTTAAACATGCTACACCATACTGTGGGGCTCATCATAGGAGCAAGAGGTGTGAAGCAAGGATCAGGACCCATCAGAGGATGAGCGAGTATGGGTTTGACTTGAAGGGCTTCCCAGGGGACATAATGGTACTGACTTTATGTTGTTAAATGATGGCTAGGATGAGAGAACTAAGGAATTCAGAACAGTCACAGGTGCAGGATGACCCAGGCACAGACTGGCCCTGAACACCCAGGATATTCCTCAGTTAACTGCTGCCTGTGTTGCAGAGCTGGCCACCTGAAATAAAAAGCTGCTTTTCTTTGGAATCTATAACTAGGCTGCCAAGCAGAGCCAATTTCCTATCCCACATCTTCCAGGGATGAGCAGGCCTTTTAATCATTTCCCTTTCTTTGCAAATCTATTGACAATTTCCAAAAGCATTTTTTTTAGTAACAGAGTAGTTTGACAGAATGAAGATACAGCTCTTTCAAGGGTAATCCCCCATCAAAATGCTCTCTGTCCTCTAGTCTATGTCTACCATGATTGTTGTCACCATTACAGAAAGATTTAACTGACACTTACATTTTCCCCCTTCAAATTCCTATTTCTTCATGTTTGTATCTGCTCTCTGCCAAGTTCCTTCCTACCACTTGCCACTTCCCAAAAGATGCACCTTTCATGAGAAAAGTAAGCTTATTAGTTTACTTTCATTTCGAAATTTGAAGAAAGACAAGCCTGTTTCTGAACACCTGAAACTGTGGCCTCATACCTGATTACTTATTATCATCCTGGAAAATCCAAGTGCTTATGATTCTGCCTTCTCCCCTCCCCTTCTCAAGACTGATTTAGAGTACTTGTTTATCATTGGCTTTCTGCAAGGTGCTCAATACCTTGTCTGCCTGTGTGCATATTTACAGAAATCAACTTGGTAGTTTTCTAACCATGTGTGGGTCTTCATGTGGGTAGCTGTATCCTTGCCTCCTTGAAGGCTAGTAATATTCTTTAAAAAGACCAAAGTATTAAAAATGAATTTACGCAGGCTCAGTTTGAGACAACCTTTCAACTAGTGTCCACTACTCCTAGACATAGCATGCAGATGCTCTACAAGTGGTTTTCCAGGCAACCACATCAAATGAGATTCAAATATTTGAGAAAAATAAACTTTATTTTTTGCTTGGCTTACTACAGAGAAATCCTACAATTGTGGTCTACAGTGAGGAGGAAAAAACAGGGCTGGGGTAGAGGGAGAGTGCAGAAGGACAGCCAGGAAAGTTGACAAAGGAATTGTCAAGATGAAATATTCTCCATATGAATGTTATCACAACATTCATGGTGGTGGGATCACCCCAGGGTGAGGATTCTGATACACTCAACTCTCAATTATTTAGCCCTCTCTGAATTATGTATAAGAGATGGGGGCTTCCAGATAGAGAGCCCCTTAGTTTTCCATTTGCTGATACTAATTGCAAACCTGCTTTAACACAGGTAAAGTTTAATGATAATAAAAGTCTTCATAACATTTGGGCCCAAATCCTAAAATTAGTTTCATGTGTCAACTAATATCGTACACTGTAAAGCATCTGTAACATGATTATAGTGAACCCCTTGTGAAAAGAAGTATGTATATAACAGACAATTTCACTAGTCCATATAGCAGTCTGACATAAATCTATAAATTAATTTCTTGAAGAGAGTGGTAAACTAAGTTTTCAAATTGATTTATTAAGGTATTCAAATTTGAATGACCTTGGTCAACACAATGAAAAGAAGCTGAGAAGTGGTGTGGCTGGCTCTGGTTTCAGTTCCCTTTTTACATTTACTGAGTGTCTCCTGTGTACAGGGAACAATGCTAGGCAATAGAGCTTCAGGCAGGCAAACTTCAAGAAATGTCCACAAGATACAAGGATTCTTGATGTTTTGTAAATGGTCTTGCCTTGGGAGTAAGGCAGACCTAGGTTAAAGGCCCAGCACTATTATTCACTGTTCCCCCTCTAAGCTTCAATTTCTTCATCTTTAATTTAGACATTGGAGAAGGCAATGGCACCCCACTCCAGTACTCTTGCCTGGAAAATCCCATGGATGGAGGAGCCTGGTAGGCTGCAGTCCATGGGGTCTCTAGGAGTCGGACAAAACTGAGCAACTTCACTTTCACTTTTCACTTTCATGCATTGGAGAAGGAAATGGCAACCCACTCCAGTGTTCTTGCCTGGAGAATCCCAGGGACGGGGGAGTCTGATGGGCTGACGTCTATGGGGTTGCACAGAGTCGGACACGACTGAATCGACTTAGCAGCAGCAGCAGCAGCAGCAGCAGCAATTTAGACATACCGTTCTCATGGAGCTGTAAAAGGGATCTGATGACATGATGAATGTGAACATCCTTGGTAAATGACAAAGTGCTAGACAAATGTAAGGAGTTATGATAGTAAGGTCAGTGGTAATTTAGCTGGTGAAGCTGCTCACAGCACTTCCCAGTTGGTTTTAATCCTGAGTTACTTGGCATGCTCTATAATATGTAATAGCTCTAACAGACAGATCATTACCAGAAATCATCTCAAAACAAAAGTATTATCAAGATCCTGCTTGAAGGAGAACAATGTGGAGATTCCTTAAAAAACTGGAAATAGAACTGCCATGCGACCCAGCAATCCGACTGCTGGGCATACACACCGAGGAATCCAGAATTGAAAGAGACATGTGTACCCCAGTGTTCATTGCAGCACTGTTTACGATAGCCCGGACATGGAAGCAACCTAGATGTCCATCAGCAGATGAATGGATAAGAAAGCTGTGGTACATATACACAATGGAGTATTACTCAGCCATTAAAAAGAATACATTTGAATCAGTTCTAATGAGGTGGATGAAACTGGAGCCTATTATACAGAGTGAAGTAAGCCAGAAAGAAAAACACCAATACAGTATACTAATGCATATATATGGAATTTAGAAAGATGGTAACGATAACCCTGTATGCGAGACAGCAAAAGAGACACAGATGTATAGAACAGTCTTTTGGACTCTGTGGGAGAGGGAGTGGGGGGATGATATGGGAGAATGGCATTAAAACATGTATAATAGCATATAAGAAACGAATCGCTGGTCCAGGTTCAACGCAGGATACAGGAAGCTTGGGGCTGGTGCACTGGGATGACCCAGAGGGATGGTATGGGGAGGGAGGTGGGAGGGGGGTTCAGGATTGGGGACACATGTACATCCATGGAGGATTCATGTTGATGTATGGCAAAACCAATACAATATTGTAAAGTAAAAAAAAAAAAAAAAAAGAAATAAAAAGAAATGTAAAAAATATATATATATTATATTAATTTCAAAAAAACATATAAAAAAAGAAAGCCAATTCTAGTAATTAAGGGACTCATACAGTATATTCAAGTACCATGTCAATGAAAACCTAAGTATTTACCCTCTTAGATACTATTGTTTGGGAAACAAACCTTTCCATTTTGCTAAACTTATCTCCATATTCCCTGCTTCCCTGCTGAAAACCCCTCCCAAGTTTATTTTTATCTTGCAATTTCAGTGTATACTACAACTTTACCCAAAAATGGAAAAAAGACAGCAAACATCAATACAGTGATCCTTTTGAATATACTAATAATAGACTTCCTTTTTCATAAGATGTGGGTTTAGCATCAACATTTTGATCACCTTGAAGGAGGATTTATATAATTTTGTTTTATTTTTCCTATCGCTCAATTCAAAATTATATAATATATTCCAAAATGGCAACTAAGAATGTGGTTTTGGGTAATTCCTTTCTCCCCTCTGAGGCTCATTTTTCTCATCATAAAAATAAGGTCATGAGCTTCACCAAGGAACTACCTTTTAGGAACTACCATTTTGTAATTCTGTGTCTAAGCTCACAGAGAAAGAATTGTAGCTGTGACAGTCCTTTTTTGTATTGTCTATTCACTGTCCCAGAAATATAGATTAGTCTAGACTTGTGTACTTTGACTCACATAGTGACTTTAGCTACCTCTCAGTTCAGTTCAGTTCAGTTCAGTCACTCAGTCTTGTCCAACTCTTTGCAACCCCATGAATCGCAGCACGCCAGGCCTCCCTGTCCATCACCAACTCCCAGAGTTCACTCAAACTCACGTCCATCGAGTCGGTGATGCCATCCAGCCATCTCATCCTCTGTTGTCCCCTTTTCCTTCTGCCCCCAACCCCTCCCAGCATCAGAGTCTTTTCCAATGAGTCAACTCTTCGCATGAGGTGGCCAAAGTACTGGAGTTTCAGCTTTAGCATCATTTCTTCCAAAGAATACCCAGGACTGATCTCCTTTAGAATGGACTGGTTGGATCTCCTTGCAGTCCAAGGGACTCTCAAGAGTCTTCTCCAACAGCACAGTTCAAAAGCATCAATTCTTCAGTGCTCAGCTTTCTTCTAGTCACACCTAAGTAATATTATATTGTGTGTCTAGACTGTATGGATAGGTTATGGATGGAGTGGGGGGCAGAAGGGCTGTCTTTGTATCTTAGAGAAGCTGGCACTCTGCAACCGATGGCTGCTTGATCTTGATGCTTCAAGGTCTCTAATTTAGCTTTCTCTGTAGTGTTTGGTAATGGAATCTCCTCAGCTCAGAGATACTTAAAACACATACCCTTTTGTTTTTGCTTCCAGGCCTCTATACCTGTTGATTCTTATTGTTTTAGCTGTTCTTACTGTTTCTGAAAGAATCCTGGAGGTCCTTGGATTCTCAGCATGGTTTCCTTAAAGACTACCTCTAGGCTCTCAACTGCCCATCTACAACAGGGATAGGTTTTCTTTGAACATGATTTGTTTCTTCCTGCTTTGGAAAAACCACATGTCTCTAATTGCTTCAATAATCTAACCTTCTTGCCTACTCTTCATTTAGAAATTTTTTAAAAATGTAACTGTCCAAAGATGCACTTTCTCTCTGATGAATTAACTGCTGTTTTTTTCACAGTTCATAATTTAAGTAAATAGAGTCACTTCACTTTTCTCTGTACTTCTCAATTATATACTCCCAATTTTCAAGATGGAATGAGAAAGAAAAAATTACCTTTACCCACCATATTCTTCCCTGGCTCTTCTTTCTTTCTCATTTGCTTTCCTTTTCCTCCCAAAATGTTATTTATTTCTGTGTTAAGCAACTCTTGAATTCTCAACTTTTAATAAATGGCATTGGCCCCTGCTTATGCCCTCCTCTCCTGAACCATGGAAGATGATAGGCCTTTTAGGAATTTCAGGTAACAGCCAAACCTCAGACGTGGAAAAGAAACATGAAGCCCCAGAGCTTGTGAAAACTGGAAGTATGCAGCATTTTCTTGGGGTTACTCTAACATATTTGAGAAGTCTCATTCCTTCTAGGGGGCTAAACTCCACACCTGAGACTCAAAACTATTAACAGATCTGCAGGTTTTAACAACCTCCATGATTCTCTAGTTGAGAGGATACTCTGGTCTGATGTTACCATGAGCACTACAAAGATCCTTATCATTTTCGAGTGTTGACAAGAGCCTTGATATCAGCTCTTTCATCATTCCCCATGCTCATGGGCAGCCCACCACTGCTACTTCTGGATCAGATGCCTTAGATGCAGTAGAGTGATTCCAGTGCTGAAATACCACTCATAGCCTGATTCTTCAGGAGACAAGTTTCACATTTATTCATCCGTCTATCCATTCATCCTTCCAACCAGCCAACTAGCTAGGCCTTTCATATTTCCATCCTTCCATTCATCTAGTTATCCATTTAACAAATATTCCTTGAGTGCCAGCTATGTGCCAGTTTCTGTAGTAAGCATCTTATGGGAACATAGATGAATAAGATACAATCCCTGCCCTCAAAAAGTTAAATAATTGGAGACCGGCAGTGATAACTAATACAGCTTAACCTTAAAGAATAAATAGGAAATTACTGGGAAGAAGTTGAGTGAGGTAGAGGGAAAGGACATTCAAAGCAAAGTACACAGTTTGAATAAATGCAGAGAGACATTTTAAATAAGCATCGAGGTTTTGAGGAATAACACAAGTATTAATAGTTTAATATAGCCAGATTTGAGCTTCCTTGGTGGCTGAGATGGAAAAGAATCTGCCTGCAATGTGGGAGACCTGGGTTCAATTCCTGGGTTGGGGAGATCCCCTGAAGAAGGGGATGACAACCCACTCCAATATTCTTGCCTGGAGAATTCCATGGGCAGAGGAGCCTGGTGAACTATAGTCCATGGAGTCACAAAGAGTTGGACACAACTGAGTAACTTAATACTTTCACTTTTACTTTCATGGCCAAATCTGGGGAAATAGGGAAGGCAAGCTGAAACCACACTGAAAATATACTTGGTTATTATGCTAAAAGGTTTGAACTTCAGGCAGTTGAAGAGCTATGACATGGGATAGACATGTTCACATATCCATTTTATTTGCATGTTTGTTTTTTAAGAGAATTAGTGAGGGCCTAGGTTTTATAAATGGCAAGCCACTCCAGTATTCTTGCCTGGAGAATCCCATGGACAGAGGAGCTTGGTGGGCTACAGTCCACGGGTCGCAAAGAGTCGGACATGACTGAGCGACTTCACTTTCACTTAAGTTTTATAAAAGGAGATAGTAGCCCAGGTAGTGAGAGATAAAGAAATTTCTAGCATCAATTTTGTTAAACATCTAGGATTACAGCTTTGGTTCCTGGAGTTAGTTGCCTCTGTTCAGATTGATACATGCAAGTACTGACCACATGCATAAGCCCTTCCCTTGTACAAGCCTGTTGCCTTGATCTAGGCCAGTGCTTCTTGGTGTAAGTTCTGAGAAAAAGAGTTCTGTGAAATGATACATGAAAATTTATTTTTATGATTTAATAAGTTAGGAAAACCTGAATATTATAGTCTTGATCAGGAATATTTACAGTGCATGTTATCCCATCACAGACCTTGTCAAATATTGCACTAAAATAATCCGAGGAGCTTAGTAACTCAGGATTCCCAAATTTATCTCACACACAGAAACCTGTTTTTATATAACACCTGCTAATATCCTATAAAACTGATGTTTTCTGGAATGTACTTTGGAAAACTTGGTTATAGATAAATACTCTACCCTATAAGTAGATGATACCACTAGCCCAGGTCATGTATTTATAGATGTATACATCTACATGTATATTGCTCACAAGGAGAATTAATTAAGAATGACTTCATGACCAAGAGCCAACAATCTTCACCACATCTCAAGAGTATGCACCAATGCCTTCTAAAACAACTAAAGTAAACCATGTTGGGTACGTAGTATTATTGTTATACACAAAGGATAAGATATAATTCAGGCCAAAGCAGGGTTACTAAGTAAGTTATCTAATGGTCATAGGTACATATTCCTTACCCAAGGAGCATGCTAGATACATTATTTCTGAGAAACATGATGACTTCTAGCATCATGCAAAGTGATCACTAAATATTTTGGCTATCTAGATATTCTACCCTAAAGTTTAGCAGTTCTTTTTCTCTGACTAGCATTCCAACATCCACCCAGAACCTCATCATGGTGCTACCACATACCTTCATTATTCGTGTCAGGGGCCTAGAAATCACAAATTTTAAGACTTTGCGTCTCACTGTCCACTCAATGATTGAATCCCCTCAACACCCCTTTCAGCAAGCAGCAGAGTATTGAGTATCATGAAGACTTAACAATGTAAAACTCAGTTAATGGAATTTCTTCCCTTCTACTTTAACTCTGTAGATTAGAGCCCCATAAGTCTCTAGGTTGGAGATGCAAGCAGTAAGTCTCAATTCTGAGAAATGCTACTCCCCACACACATTTCTTAGATACTTAAATAGTCCTACAGATCTGCATAATTAAGGCATGCACAGAGGAGTATAATTACCATATAAATTTTGACAACAACATGTACATGTTGCTCAGCAGTTACAGTTTCTGGTTTTCTTTTTTTGTTTTGGTTTTGTGTTTTAGGAGGTTCTCTGTATAGTGGAAATAGCTTGATGGACTAGGATACAGACAGGCCTTGTTTCTCGTCCTAGCTCTGCCACTTACTATCTTGATGACCTTGGGTAAATCATTAAATCTCTCTGAGCTTCACTTTCCCCAACTCAGTTTCCTAACTACATTATGGGAATAATAAAATCTCCCTTACAAAATTGTGGTAAATTTATAAAGAAACTAACACATAGTAGGTACACAATAAATATCACTGTACTTCCTTTTTCAGATGAAAATTGGTCTGTGTGCTCCCAGTCACCACTGGAGCCTGTTCTTTTTGCTATAGCAGTGTGGATTTTGGCACTGGTTCCTTGGTTCTCCAGTCTCTGAGTTTCCCTTGAATTAACCCTTGTAATCTGTCCTCCAAAGCCAATATTGCCATCTTCCAGTTGGTTACATACATATTTGGTGACATATTGGAGGGTAAAAGTTATCTTTCTCTCTAATTGTAGTTCTCAAGTGAACTTTTATATGGAATTACCTCCAAACCACATTGTCTGGGACAGCATATATATGCTGTAGTCTGTCTCTGAATATTTGTTTTTATAGAACTATGGTTAGAAGTAAATAATTTTCTCTGATCATCAAAATTGATGATATCTGGTTCTGAATAAGTATCACACTTGTAAAATCACCACTTAAAATCCTTGAGTTTTTAAAGTGTAATAGCAGCAGATTTTATTGTTGTTTACTTTTGCTGTGAGTGCTCCAAATTCCCTCAGTTGCTTTTGAGAGAGTAAAATGATGTCATAGGCAATATTTTTTGAAGGTACTATGCGGAAAACTAAGAGTACACAGCACACAATAGGTCATATATACAAAAGCAGGTATTTTCCAAATATAACAATTTAGAAAAAAGCTTCATATGAGCTGATAACATAACTGTATGAAAACCTTCTACTTTTGATTTAAGAAAAGTGCCACTTGTTCTTACAAATTGGAGAATGTATTCCTTAAGATCAACAAAAGTGTTTAGAATATTTTCTTATTGTCCTGAACTTCTACATAGACAATTTACCTGGGAAAGATGCTTTTTTAGAGACTTTTGTACATCCCTTGGGATCATGTTTATGTGAAGTAGAACTAAGGGGAAAACACACAACCATCCACAAACCAGTAGAGCCTTCAAATTGTCTATTGCCAATAATATTTCCATGGCAATGGGTATATAGAAAGTAAACTGCAAGTGGCATGGCTACCCTGGATCACCTCTTTTAGAACCAAGTTCCATTCTCTTCAGTCCATTTTATCCTTGCTACAGTTTTTAGATCTCTTAAGCCTGGCATAGAATGTATTTCTTTTCACTGTTTAATACCCCATTGGACCAGTGGTTCTGTGGCTGAAGTGAAAATTGATTGTTGAGGGACATTTCAGAGTTTTAACAGTCAGCAATTTAAAAAAAATGTAAGCACCAATCCTGAAGAAATCACCTGCAAAAAACTTGGACTGGAACTTGGAACTAAAAAGAAAATCTGGATCTTGACCAAGACAAAAGTTCACCAGCCTGGGCCTGCACAGTGTGGTGTATCATGCTGACCACAATGAAACTGGAAGAGACTAAGGACTCTCACCAGGGTGGAAAATGAGGCATAGAAGCTTTGATTAGTGAGCTGTTAGGTGCAGAGACATTAATTTCGAAGCATTCCCATCTCTAGGATGAGTAATAATGCTTGTAATAGTATGGGATTGTTTGGCTACTACAAGAAATTCAGAAGACCAAATAGGGAGACTTTGTTGGCCTCTGAGTGGCTATAAGGAGACTGTTAAATTTCACCTCCCTTCTCTCCCCCCATATCCTTTCCTCTCAACCACAACCACCACTTAATTCTTGCCCAAGAGGCACATACAAACACATATATGTCCTTTAGTATGTTGATCAATAAAGCAGAAAAGAAAGAGAAAGAGGAAAAGCCCCCAAAACTCCAAATAAAGAATTTTCCATTTCCCAGTCTCACTTCTGTCTTACAGGTAGGAAATGAGAAGAAATCTCTAGTCCAAAATGGCAGGCACTCCTTCTCCCCAACTTTGCATTGCTGCCTCCTACATCAGAGATCTGACTCAAGTATCTGATTATGGAGCCAGCTAACATGCTAACACATCTTCAGATTGCTATGTTCACCATATTAGAAAAATTCCAGGTTAGATATTGCAAACATCTCATAATGACCAGACACTGAAGAAAGGCTGACCTGATTTGCCTTATTCAAAATGAGGGTTCCAGAGGCTTTTATTGGGTATCCTGGAAACATCTGGAATGAGAGACTTGGGGACTTAAGCCCCTGCTCCTCAACAGAAACTCTGATGTTGGGGCTGGGGACTACTCTCTTAGTTGATTACTTCTCCCAGTGAGGCTGATGGTATTTCCCTACCTCATAGCTATGTGAGGACTAAGTAGTAGAGTTACCAATTCATGTAGCCATGACTATCATGATTATTGTTTTCTATAATATGACGGTATTAGCAGAAGGCCCTTTGATTGTTTTTGATCATATATGGTGGCATCAGGCACTGACTCAAGTGGATGCAGTGAAGCTCTGGTGCAGTTGCTTGCTTTCCAGTGTGCTACTGCTGCAAAGAAGCTTAGCTAACGGGACTCAAAGTGCTGCTTTGAACAAGGAGCCACTGTCCCTATCTGAGGCTCCTGTGGTCATTTTCACTTGGTTCTTTTACAATTCACAAGTTTCCTCTTACCTCTATTTTGCTGGACCTCTGCCATGGAGTTTGATCATAACCTTAGGCTCCATCATTGAGCTGAAGGTAGTAGCTGATCCATACAAGTTCAGTAAATACAGACCAGATTTCTGATTCCCCTGGAGGAACACCTCCAAGAAGCTAGCCAGCCATCTCTTCAAACAGACCAGGAGAGTACAGTAAGACATTCTTTTTCTCCCTCTTCTCAAAGTTAATGTGACTTCCCTTTTAGCAGTACACACACACTTGAACTTTTCATAAACTGAAAGAAGGCAAAATCTAAGAACCAGTGCCTACTTTCTTGTTTTCTATTGAAGTTAAGATGACGGAAGAACGTTGATAAGATTTTACGTCTTCTAGCTTTAGTGCCCCACACTATTCACTTACATCATACACTTGCTTCTCCATCAAGTGTGATGTTTTGTTCTTCTCCCAGGCCAGCCTCAAACTTTGCATTGATGTAAGAGGAGAGAGCCTTAGAATTTACAATATTTTGCTATGCTCTGTCTCTGCCTCAGAGACTTCATATTGAAGCTAGCTTCCTTTTGGTGGATGTGGAATCTTTGAGGCCAGGGGCTGACAAATGTGAGGGTCAGAAGCACTCTTCCAGCCTTACCTGGAGCCTGCATTTTCCACCCTCTTCCTTCTCCACTCTCCACCTACACACACACACACACACACACACACACACACACACACACACACACACATCTCTCTCCTTCCCTGACAAATGTGAGGGTCAGAAGCACTCTTCCAGCCTTACCTGGAGCCTGCATTTTCCACCCTCTTCCTTCTCCACTCTCCACCTACACACACACACACACACACACACACACACACACACACACACACACATCTCTCTCCTTCCCTGACTAAACAACATTCTGGAGAAAAACCAAGGAAAGACTTCAAGGAGGGAAGAGAATTAATTTCCCCCTCTTTGGGGCAGAATTTTAATCTCCAGGCCAACAAGAGTTCCCCTAATGTGAATCGAAAGGCTAATGTGGTTTATTTTTTAACTGCTTTCTATTTGTTTGAATGTTGCATATTTCTGCTAGTGAATTTTCCTTTAATAAAGCCATTAATACACCAGTGGTATTTTCTTATTTACAACAGACTGACAGAATTAATGCTGTTAACATTGGGCCTTTTTTCTTTTTCTTTTTTCTTTCTTTCTTTCTTTTTTTTTTCTCTCGTTTGCTTTCCAGGTCATGCTGACCTGTTCGGCTTGGACTGTTTCACATTTGTTTTTAATGTCAGTTTAAATGTAATTGTAAAAGCATGTATTCTCTAAATTCATGTAGTTACTTTTTCCAGTGGAAAAGCCTGATATGTGAAACCATTTCCAGGCTCTGCAATTTCACATTAGCAGGTTTTGGGTAATGACCTTGTGCCCCTCACCCAGAATGGTATCTGGACAGTGAACCTCTTTCTTCTGGCTCAGTAGTCAGAGAGAGGAGACTTGGAAATATTTTCTGCCAGATCCTGTGCTTTGGCAAGCATGTGCAGCATTGCATATCATTCTATTATTAATTACGTTTACTCCTTCATGAACTAAAAAACATTAGACTAAATAGTCCAACATAAACCTTGAAAGATAAAATTTGATATTCTTTTCCCTGGCTATCCCTCTGACTCAGAATTGGAACTGGGAGAATGGGGGCATGAGCGGAAAGACCAAGAAGCCTTCTTGCCTGGGAGAATTTGGCCTATACTTGTTTGTGTACACTTACACTTGGATGCACCCCCTACTAATCTCTCATTCCATGCCTGCCAAGAACTGGCTCTGTTCCCTGTCTCTTATCCCTGTTCTAGTTATTCCTCACTCATCTCCAGCTGACCCTGCTCCCCACTAACATGCTACCCTACCTGATAAAATTGAAAGAGTACTACCCAAGAAGTCAGGATACCTGATTCTAGTTCCTGCTCTGCTACTATATAGCTGTGTGACCTTGGGCAAGACTTGGCTTTGGCCTTCAGTCTGCTCATCTTTAAAATGGGGGTTAGTTTCAATAGGAAAAGAAGAAATAGACAAGACTTGGGGCCTTCAAGCATCTTGTTGGCAATGGAATCTTTTCTTCAAACAATATCTGATGTAGAGCCCCAAATGAAGATACAAAATAAAGCACTGCTTTGAAAGAAGGCAGGGTTATTGGGGTCACATGCTCACCCCACTTTGCTTCCTCTCAGGGCCCTTTAAAAATCTTTGGGGCTCCATTACTGCAGTAGATGTATGTCTGGGGGACCTTCCAATTTGTTTCTCTCTCCTAATTGGTTTAAATCCCTGTCAAAACTCTGTATGTTTCATAAGTTAGCTTTTTCAGAAAGAAATTCATCTACTTGAGATAAAGGAAATGACATGTAGTGATGTGGGGTTTAGCAACTAGCAAGAGAATAAGAGGCATCATGTATTGTCTTATGGAATATATTCTGTGCTCAGCACCTTACATATATTCTCTTAGGTAAAGTTATAACAACTCTGTGAGGTAGATCTTATAATTATCTTAGGATTCTTAAACCTGTCACTATGGTCCTCAATCTTTGGCTTGAAACCAGTTGCCCAAGATGGAAGACAATATTTTATAGGTTGCTACCCTAAACAGCTTTTCAGAATGTTGTCTAGCTAGAGATTCCTTCTTGGAAAATGTCATAGCCTGCCCATTGGGATATACTTTTATAAAATTCAGAGCACTTTCATTTGAGATCATCTCACTTTCTCCTAATAATAGTCTTATGCGGTAGTCTGATCCAATGAGAAAAGTGAGGTGTAGAAGGAATCAAGGTATATGTTCAAGTTCAGATACCTCATAAGACTGTGACTACCACTACCAATAATAAAAATCCCTTTATTGTGAGTACCATTTTAGAATTCTGATGTCATCATTGCATTCTGCCTCCTTAAGTTCAGTGAAATTTTTCACCGTCCTGTGGTCTTGGAGGGTTCTTCTGGTGGTGCTGAATCTTCCCTTTACTATCAGACACCACCACAGTGTCTATATTCCTCATTAGCAGCCTTATTAATTAGGTGCTAATAGTTTTGCCAATTTATAGATGTGGAAATTAACGTACAGAGAGGTTAAGTCTTGCCCAAAGTCACATAGCTAGTGAACAATTGAGCCTGGCTTAACCCTGAGGCAGTCTGACTCCAGGTTATTTGCTGTTAACTACTACACTTTATACATATATCAAGAAACTAAAAGCAAAAGAAGGAAAAGGATATTCTGGAGATCATACAGCAGGCTCCCCTGGATCTTAATCCAGTGTTCCTCTGAATATCTAAGCCTAAAGTTGTACAGTGAAATCCCCTGACTCTAATCCTAGTGGATGGAAAGATGGTTGGCATGATATAAGCCAGAGGCCACAAATTGGTTTTCCACAGGCCAAAATTGACTTGCAGAATTTTGTTTGTCTAGCATAAACAGACTTAGACTGCCCCTAGGCAGGGCATCAATCACTTTCACTGTCCCCAACCCACCCTATTTATGTTTACTAGGCTGTTTTAACTCATTTATGTATCTGTCTGACTAGTGAAGATATTGAAGCTCATGACCCATAGATTTAAGTATTATAATATATAAGCACCTGCGTGCGCACGCGCACACACACACACACACGTAATTGCAAACATTCACATAAGTACAGCCTAGTCTGGTTTCACAAAGAATTTGAAGCTCTGCACCAAATGTACCTTTGTGTTTAGTCAGCATTTAGAATTACACTTAAGACCTGAATTCAGTTTTATAGGCAATTATGTGCTGAATAAACTCAGCTACTTTTTTTTTTTTTTTTTTTTCATTTCATAATGTGTCACTCTTCCCTTCTCTGCCATTTCTGGTTCTCTGTTAATCCTGCTGTCCCTCCTTCCCCATATCCAGGTTTCATTGCCTGTAGTCCAGTCATTCTCTACTCTTCAGGAATGGGTGGAGAATTAAGGAAATCATTTTGGAGGGATCACTAGAATGTGCCAGGCATTATCTCTCATTTAGTTCTCATACGTGTCCTAAGAAGTAGGTGGTGGTACCCCCATTTTACAAATGAGGAAACAGAATCTCAGAGAAACTAAGCAATGGGCTCAAAGTTATTAAGCTAGTAATTGATGGAGCTGTGGTTTGAATCTAAGATTGTCTGATTCCAAAGCCTATTACCTTGCCAATACCACACTTTTTGTAAAGAAAGTGTATTAGTTTTCCACTTCTGCATAACAAGTTACCTCAAATTTAATACCCATTTATCAGCTCACGGTTTTGTAAGTCAGAAGTCTGACACAGCATGACTGGATTCTCACCTCATTGTCTCACAAGGATGAAATAAAACTATTAGCCAGGCTTCATTCCAATCTGGAGTTCACAGTCCTCTTTGAAGCTCATGTGATTATGTCAGGATTCAGTTCCTTGCGGTTGTATGATTAAGGTTTCTGTTTGCTTTCTGGCTGTCCATCAGAGGCTGTTCTTATCTTCCAGAGGCTGCCCTCATTTCTTTCCTTGTGAATCCCTCCAGTTTCAAAGCCTGCAGTCTTCCATATGTTGAGTCACCTGAGTCCATGAATATCTCTCCAAAAAGAGGCCAGTACCTTTTAAGGCTTATATGATGAGGTCAAGCCCATGAAGCATAATCACCTTCAAAATTACCTGACTTGTGACCCTAACTAAATCTCTTTCTTTCACAACAGCACCTATATTAGTGTTTGACTAAATAACTGGAAGAAGGCATGTGTACACCAGGCATGGGGAATCTTGGTGGCTATTGTAAAAGTCTACCTATCATAGGAAGTCATTATTTTATGCTTCAGATTCCATGGTGAGATCCTAAGAAGAGAAACATCCTTGACATTAGGGAGAGGAACTTGGACTTTCTAAGACTTTGGAAACTTCACCTCACCTTGCCTGTTCTCTGTCCATAGATGAGAAAACCTCTATCTTGAGGTACCAAGGAATGAGGCTATAATAGTGCCTAATGGTCACAGTGGCTGTAGAAGCTACAGATTAATCACATCTACTTCTCCTGAGGAATGTACCTGGTTGGAAAAATCATTCTCTGTTGTTGTAGAGACAGCCCTCATAGGGGTCTAATGCCACTAGGCTGAAAAGTGAATTCCCAATAGGTTCAAGGCAGCAGGATCCAGGCATCATTTAAAGGACTCCAGTCCCCTAAATATCAGGTACAGACAAGGACATGCCTTGCCAATGTCCCTTTCTTGTCACTGTTTTGATCTATGATTGAAAGACAGGGAAGAGATGAAAAGCAGCTCACACGCTGTTAGAACTATCCACCTTTACTGTCCCTTTTAACCAGGCTTCACTACTCAATCTGAGCAAACCAATGGGTCTCTGCCATAACACAGGGGCCTGTCGAGCCTGTACCTGGCATGCAAGAGTTAGATCTGGCTCTGGGGCTCAGGTGCAGGAGACACAAGGGGTGTGGGGGCAGCCTTCATGGATGAAAACAAGGCCTTGGGCATTGAGTAACAGCTGAGACTAGCAATCCTCATTGTCCAGCATTCCAAGTCGTCTAGCAACATGCTGGCCTCTGCTGCAGACAGAGAACAGAGGATCCCCAGGCAGAATGAATGGAATCTGATTTCAATTATGTTCAGTACAGTCACTCTCTTTAGGCAGAGAGGCCAGAACACCTGGTGCAGCTTGGGCCACTGTGGCCGCAGGGACAGCATATTATACAGGTCCTGGAGGCAAGTGGGAATGCAGCTTCTCTTCCTCAAGCAGATGCCCTATAGGTCTAAAGGAGGAAGATATGAGAATACCAGCCAAGTTTTCATTAGCACTATGCAGAGAAGGGGAATTATTTTATATTGATGCATTCCCCCCCCCCCCCCCGCCCCGAGTCTCTACACATATTGAACTTGCTTGTAATGAGTTTGCTTAAGTCCACGAGTCATCATCCCACTGAGATCTGAATCACTGGTGGGAGAGTCAAGGTGACAGAGTGTATACCTTGCTAATTGCATCAGCATCAACTGTCCTATGTGTCCCTCCACCTTTTAGAAAAACCATGGATTCATCTATACACTGTTCATGTGATTTTTTTTATCAATAACATGAGTAGGGCATGACAAATGAGACGGCTGCCCCAGAGTACAGTCTAGATTCACAGCACTATTCCATAGAACTTTGTAAGATGAAAGCTATGTTCTGTATCTGTGCTGTCCAGTATAGCAGGCCACAAGCAACATGTGACTTTTGAGCACTTACACTGTGGCTAGTCTCCCATCAGGAAGCTTCCATAAGCCTCTGATCCTTTTCCATCAGAGGGCAGACATAATGAAAACCACAATCACAGAAAACTAACCAATCTGATCACATGAACCACAGCTTTGTCTAACTCAATGAAACTATGAGCCATGGCGTGTAGGGCCACCCAAGAAGACGGGTCATGGTGGAGAGTTCTGACAAAACATGGTCCACTGGAGAAGGGAATGGCAAACTACTTCAGTATTCCTACCTTGAGAACTCCATGAACAGTATGAAAAGGTAAAAAGATAGGACACTGAAAGAGGAACTCTCCAGGTTGATAGGTGCCCAATATGCTACTGGAGATCAGTGGAGAAATAACTCCAGAAAGAATGAGGAGATGAGACAAAGCAAAAACAATGTCCAGTTGTGGATATGACTGGTGATAGAAGTAAAATCTGATGCAGTAAAGAGCAATATTGCATAGTAACCTGGAATGTTAGGTCCATGAATCAAGGCAAATTGGAAGTGGTCAAACAGGAGATGGCAAGAGTGAACATCAACATTTTAGGAATCAGCGAACTAAAATGGACTGGAATGGGTGAATTTAACTCAGATGGCCATTATATCTACTTCTGTGGGCAGGAATCCCTTAGAAGAAATGGAGTAGCCATCATAGTCAACAAAAGAGTCTGAAATACAGTACTTGAATGCAATCTCAAAAATGACAGAATGATCTCTGTTCTTTTCTGAGACAAACCATTCAATATCACAGTAATATAAGTCTATTCCCTGACCAGTAATGCTGAAGTTGAACAGTTCTATGAAGACCTACAAGACCTTCTAGAACTAATATCCAAAAAATATGTGTTTTTCATCATAGGGGACTGGAATGCAAAAGTAGGAAGTCATGAAATACCTGGAGTAACAGGAAAATTTGGCCTTGGAGTACAGAATGAAGCAGGGCAAAAGGTAGTAGAGTTTTGCCAAGAGAACACACTGGTCATAGCAAACATCTTCTTTCAACAACACAAGAGAAGACTCTACACATGAACATCACTAGATGGTCAATACCAAAATCAGATTGATTATCTTCTTTTCAGCCAAAGATGGAGAAGCTCTATATAGTTAGCAAAAACAAGACCAGGAGCTGAATGTGGCTCAGATCATGAACTGCTTATTGCCAAATTCAGACTTAAACTGAAGAAAGTAGGGAAAACCACTAGACCATTCAGGTATAACCTTAATAAAATTGCTTACACTTATACAGTGGAAGTGACAAATAAATTTAAGGGACTAAATCTGATAGAGTGCCTGCAGATTGATGGATGGAGGTTCGTGACATTGTATGGGAGGCAGGGATCAAGACCATCTCCAAGAAAAAGAAATGCAAAAAGGCAAAATGGTTGTCTGAGAAGACCTTACAAATAGCTGTGAAAAGAAGAGAAGCAAAAGACAAAGGAGAAAAAGAAAGATATACCCATTTGAACACAGAGTTCCAAAGAATAGCAAGGAGAGATAAGAAAGCCTTCCTCAGTGATCAACCCAAAGAAATAGAGGAAAGCAATAGAATGGAAAAGACTAGTGATCTCTTCAAGAAAATTAGAGATACCAAGGGAAAATTTCATGCAAAAATGGGCTCAGTAAAGGACAGAAATCGTATGGACCTAACAGAAACAGAAGATATTAAGAAGAGGTAGCAAGAATACACAGAAGAACTCTACAAAAAAGTTCTTCAAGACCCAGATAATCACGATGGTGTGATCACTCACCTAGAGCCAGACATCCTGGAATGCTAAGTCAAGTGAGCCTTAGGAAGCATCACTATGAACAAAGCTACTGGAGATGGTGGAATTCCAGTTGAGCTATTTCAAATCCTAAAAAATAATGCTGTGAAAGTGCTGCACTCAATATGCCAACAAATTTGGAAAACTCAGCAGTGGCCACAGGACTGGGAAAAATCAGTTTTCATTCCAATCCCCAAAAAGCAATGCCAAAGAATGCTCAAACTACCACACAATTGCACTCATCTCAAACACTAATAAAGTAGTGCTCAAAATTCTCCAAGCCAGGCTTCAACAGCATGTGAACCATGAACTTCCAGATGTTCAAGCTGGATTTAGAAAAGGCGGAGGAACCAGAGATCAAATTGCCAACATCTGTTGCATCATCAAAAGAGCAAGAAAGTTCCAGAAAAATATCTGCTTCTGCTTTATTGACTATGCCAAAGCCTTTGACTGTGTGGATAACAAAAAACTGTGGAAAATTCTTCAAGAGATGGGAATACTAGACCACCTGACCTACCTCTTGAGAAATCTGTATGAAGATCAGGAAGCAACAGTTAGAGCTGGACATGGAACAACAGACTTGTTCCAAATAGGGAAAGGAGTATGTCAAGGCTGTATATTGTCACCCTGCTTATTTAACTTATATGCAGAGTACATCATGAGAAACACTGGGCTGGATGAAGCACAAGCTGGAATCAAGATTGCTAGGAGAAATATCAATAATTTTAGATATGCAGATGACACCACCCTTATGACAGAAAGTGAAGAAGAACTAAAGAGCCTTTTGATGAAAGTGAAGGAAGAGAATGAAAAAGTTGGTTTAAAACTCAACGTTCAGAAAACAAAGATCATGGCATCTGGTCCCATCACTTCATGGCAAATAGATGGGGAAACAGTGGAAACAGTGACAGACTTTATTTTTTGGGAGGCAGGGGCTCCAAAATCACTGCAGATGGTGATTGCAGCCATGAAATTAAAAGACGCTTGCTCCTTGGAAGAAAAGTTATGACCAACCTAGACAGCATATTAAAAAGCAGAGACATTACTTTGCCAAGAAAGGTCCATCTAGTCAAACGTATGGTTTTTCCAGTGGTCATGTATAGATGTGAGAGTTGGATCTTAAAGAAAGCTGAGTGCCAAATAATTGATACTTTTGGATTGTGGTGTTTGAGAAGACTCTTGAGAGTCCCTTGCACTGCAAGGAGATCCAAACAGTCCCTTCTAAAGGAAATCAGTCCTAAATATTCATTGGAAGGACTGATGCTGAAGCTGAAACTCCAATACTTTGGCCACCTGGTGGGAAGAAGTGTCTCATTTGAAAAGACCCTGATACTGGGAAAGATTGAACGGTGGAGGAGAAGGGGACCACAGAGGAAGAGATGGTTGGATGGCATCACCTACTCAATGGACATGAGTTTGGGCAAACTCCGGAAGTTGGTGATGGACAGGGAAGCCTGGTGTGCTGCAGTTCATGGGGTTGCAAAGAGTTAGACCAGACTGAGTGACTGAACTGACTGAATGACTGAACTTACTACGTGAGACTAAGGAATTATTTTTTTAATTTAATTTTATTTTAATTCATTTAAGTAGCCACATGTGTCTAGTGGCTGCTGTGTTGGACAGTGCAAATCTAAAAGGAGCTCAGAGAGGCAGGTACTGAGATATAGTAGAAATGACTTAGTCAAAAAGAGAGCTAATATGGCACAGGGAACTCTGGATTAGGAATAAGAGCCTCTGCTCTGCCACTTGGTGACCTCACTCACTCTGGCCTCAGCCTCCCCATCCTTGACGTGAACTGTTGGATTAGCAACAGAAGTCCCATAATAAAGGCTATGGCTTGAATTTAACTTTGGGATACAGAAGAGTTTTAGGAAAATTTGTAAATATTATATGAATGCCTTCTAACAGTATGTGTATATGTATGTATATGTGTACATGTATTGTAGGGGCCGGAAGGTGGTCAAGCATTCACTTTAGTTCACCAGAGTTCCCACCATTCTCCTATAAACACATACCCAGAGAGAGAAACACACATACAAACTGTATTATATGTGTAGACACTGAAGGTTCACATTCTGTGAACCCCCTGGATGTGATGAGTTCTAAGGACCTTTCCTATTTTGTTATTTTACGAATCACTAAGCCACTATAGTTCCAGTCACTACAGTTCCCCAGACGTATTTCTGCTTTAGGCACCCGGCCAGAGGAATCTCATAGCTTTCTACCTTTTCCTTTCTGGATTTGATGCTATTATAGTTACTGAAGTTTAGGGTCAAGGGTGAGGGAGGAAGGCAGGGAGGATATAACCCTAGTCCCATGCCTCAACTCTATTAGGCCAGAAGTAGAGTTTAAGGCTCCTTGGGGTAGGCAGTATTATATAGTAGAAAGAACATTGGCTTTACAGTCAGACTACATTAAGATTTTTAGATTCTGTTTCTTGACAGTTGTGTTGCTTCAGTTTACTCACTTGCAAAACAGAGATAAGAAATATTCCTCACCTCCTAAGGTCATTGTGGAGTTTAATGGTATAATACAATCATGAAGTAAGGTAAATAGAAGGCTGAGAAAAAGTACTTATCCTTATATCTCTTAGTTCACTCAGGCATAGGCCTAATTATATTTCTGTCCTCTCCCAGGCTGAAAGGGGAACTACATGGCTTGGCAACTTCTAAGCCCACAGTCAGAAAATGCCAGTGATGGGGAAGAGATTGTCTACCTCTAGAAACTGTACTAGAGGAGCAGATCCAGTAAGCACTACCAGTCTGTAGAGCTGCCTACATGAACCTGTGTCAACAATGGTTTCACCAAATGACAAGATATTGTGGGGGCCAGGCCTCTAGCTCTGGGGCAAGATGAGCTTAGTCTGCCCATACCTTCCAGCTTGTGCCCTTGATGGGAGGTGGGAGTTGACAGTGGGTGTGCATATCTCCTTATTACTGACTGTGCCCAAGCCTTGCAGAAATGATTGTTGGACAAGGTCATCTTGAACTCTGTGTTAATTTTCCAGGCTCCCTTGTTATTTTACCCTGAATTCTTCACTGTGCTCCTCTTGTAGCACCAACCCCTCTATTTTCTCCTCCTCTATCCTGGTTGTTAATCCAAACATGTGATTCATTCTTTCATTGATTTACTGAGTTGCACTATGATTGAAGTTTTCATTGCAAGACTTATTTTTTTAATTAAAGCTGAAAGCCAGTTCCAGCTAAGTATCTTTTTTTTTTTTTTGCATGAGCCAGAAACAGATCAGCAACAGGTTTTGTTGTATTCATCCATTAAAATTGAGCAATCAGCTTCTCTCTTTGTTATATACCTTTTAAAATTTATTATTATTATTTAAAGGGATTAGAGATAAAGTGGTTTATGGTCTGCCCCAGTGCAACTGTCTATGCTAGACATCAGAGTTATGACCTTTTCAATTATTTATATTTCTGCCAATATAAATGCTAAGGAAAATAGCACAAAGTAAACATCAGGATGCTCAAGGACCTCTAAATTATGTGTATGAGAGCATGGAGGGGGAAGGTTCTTAAGATTTGAATTTTAGATTATTGTTGCTTTTTAAAATAACATTATTTCTATTGATATCATCCTTTTTAATGGATGCTTCCTAGCACGGTTCCCATTTTACAGGCAGATTATAAAGGCAGGGACATTCTGTTATTTCTTTAATATAGCTGGGGATTTCAGACTTCAGCTTCCCCCTCTCTCCTTTACTAAAGAAGAAAATCAATATATGTGTTGCAATGTATGTTCGACTATGAGTGTAAATATCTAACAATAACTTGGGCTGTTACAGTTGAAATGAGAAATGCTGCAACACCAGAAAATTCCCATTTATTTACCCCCAAAGTGGGATGATAGAACAAGTCTAGTCCTTCTTCAATAGATCTGCCTTTCTGGTCTCCTTTCCTAGCAATCTGCTAGACATGCTGGACATAGACACAAGTACATCATTCTCTTGATTTAAAACGTTCCATATTTGCCTATCAGGTGTGTGATAAAGCCCAAATTTCTTAATATGTTATACATGTTCCTTCAAAGTCAGATGCCATCATTATTTTCAACCTCATAAATAGCCATTCTCCCCACACATAAAATATACACTCCAGCCACGCTGGTCTCTTTTTCCCTTAAACCCTCAGTGCTTTTGTTTATGCCCTTTCCATCCCTCTCTGCCTGGTGAAGTCCTTGCTATTCTTCAAGGTCCAGGTCAAATGTCACCATAATCACTTCCTGACCCCACCTATGCAGAAAGATTGTTACCTTCCTCTTTTGTTAATACCCCTGTTATAACATTCACCAGTTTGACATTTTTTAACTGCTAGATTTTTTAGTGGGCATTTATTTTTCCTCTCCCAAACTGGTTATGGCCTGTGTTCTTTTTGTCACTCAGAAGTAAGCCTTAACAATGGATATCTGTTGAATGAATGAGTGAACCATGAATATATTAGTAATGATTTAATTAAAGATTCAAAGTATGAATATTGGAGACCGTATTTAGGCAGAGCCCAATCCAAAGATATACTAGGTATGTCTGACAAGAGGATAAAGGAGAAAGCAAGAAATGAAGGTTTGAGTTTAATAGGAATTTAGAATGATGAACCATTCATTCAACCAGTGGTTAAAATGTACACTTGTCCTTAAGGTGTTTAGAGTCTGTGAGCAGGAAAAATGATCATACTTGTTTTCTTAGCTCAAGCAGCTTTTCTAACAGGGTAGCTGTGCTGTGTGTTTTTTGCCACTGATAATAAATCCAACTTTCCCTTCTTTCCCAATAGCCCGGAAACTGAAGAAACTTGGGAATCTGAAGCTACAAGAGGAAGGGGAGGCTTCCAGTGCCACCAGCCCCACTGAGGAGCCAGCCCAGAAGCTGACAGTGTCACATATTGAAGGCTATGAGTGTCAGCCCATCTTTCTGAATGTCCTGGAAGCTATTGAGCCAGGGGTGGTGTGTGCTGGACATGACAACAACCAGCCTGACTCCTTCGCAGCTTTACTCTCTAGCCTCAATGAACTGGGTGAAAGACAGCTTGTACACGTGGTCAAGTGGGCCAAGGCCTTGCCTGGTAAGTGGGGGCATGGGATATGGGATATCATATTTACTGAATGTTCTTTTGGGCCATGCACCACATCTGTTCCTTTCCCATCTGTTAACTCATGCAATCCTCACCATAACCTTGTGAGGGGAGAGAATGGTAAAAATCCCCATGTTAAAAATAAGGAAACTCAAAAATCAAGAAGAACAGCATTACTGAGTATCCCATATGCCTCACATCAGCACACAACAATCATGTTCAACCCACAGATTTAATCAGCAAATTTCCTCATAATCATGGATCACACAGACATATCCTTATGTGCCTTAAGATGCTTTTCTACATGTGCGTACACAAGTTCACGCCAAAGATAATCTTGAACCTAACTGATAATCTGTTTTAACTATTAGTTAGGACCCATACCATGGGAACTCTTATAATATGGTATGGTAGAAGGAACATGGGGTTGGAAGTCAGAATACTTGGGTTCTAGCCTTAGCTCTGCTGGTAATTCATTATGTGACCCCTTCCCTTTCCTGGTCTGTTTTTCCATATGTATAATGTGTGAAAAGTGGTTTGGACTGCATTAGTAGTTTTCCAGTTTTACTTCAAGGGAATTCTCTGATAAGTGCTCTTAAAACTATCCTAAGGAATTCCCTGAAAGTCCAGTGGTTAAGACTCTGTGCTTTCACTGAGGGCATGGGTTCAATCCCTGGTTGAGGAACTAAGATCCCACAGTCTGCAGGGTGTGACCAAAAAAGAAAAAAATAATAAAATAAGGATTTTATTAATCCTTAATAAAATAGGATCATCATAGTGGAAGGGTATATTAAGTGATAGTGAAAGAAATATGAAGTGTTTGTCTAACTTCTGCAAGTTTACCTCCAGTGATGAGGAACTCACTTCCTCCCTTGGCCATCTGTTGTTTGAAAAGAAATAATTATTCAAATATTAGAGTTTAAAGAAGCCTCAGAGATCCTCTATCCCATATGCCTCACATCACATCCAATGATTCACAAATGTTCCTTTAGCAGCCAAACTCTTTATTTCTCAAAAACATGGTACACATCCAAGTGGAGCTGGTTGATTTAGAGCCAGTGCCTCTCCCTCACTACGCCTAGAGAAGCCTCAGATCACTCTTGCAGAATCTTAGGGCCCTAGGGAACACAATGTGGAAACAAGTGAAGCATAAACTCTTTAAGGATTCTCTTAATCATAAATTTCCATGATTGAAAGATTCTTCTGAATCATGAACAACCAAACCTCTTCTTGTAGAATCAAAGATTAACCCGCCATTTAATAATAACTGCCAAATTCAGGATCTTAGTTTCCCGACCAGGTGTATAGCAAAACCAATACAATATTGTAAAGTAATTAGCCTCTAATTAAAATAAATAAAAATTTAATTAAAAAATAATAATAACTGCCAAACAGTTGGGAATTTATATTGAACAGAGCAGTTTCATCTATATTACCTGATTTGATCCTCATAAGAATTCTTTAAAGTAGGGGTTCTTTTCCCTATTTTATAGATAAAGAATGAAGCTCTGAGAGTTGATGTTTGCCCTGCAGTTGAACATTCAGAAGATAGCAGGGCCAGAACTTGAGCCCAGGTCTCCTCCTAACTCCAAATTCCCTCTTCATCAAATTCTACCCCATAGTCTGTGTAGCACCCTTGTAGATCTCTAGCCTTGGGTTTTACAATGAGGGACAAAGTTATCCAAAGCCAGTTGAGTCATAACGTGGAAGACATTGCATGTTGACTGTCAAGCTCCTTTTTTGTCTTTCCAATTCACAAGGCCCAGATACAACCACCAGATTTATGGGGTCGCTAAGAGTTGGGCACGACTAAGTGACTTCACTTTCACTTTTCACTTTCATGCATTGGAGAAGGAAATGGCAACCCACTCCAGCATTCTTGCCTGGAGAATCCCAGGGACAGAGGAGCCTAGTGGTCTGCCATCTCTGGGGTTGCATAGTCGGACACGACTGAAGTGACTTAGCACCAGCAGCAGCAACACCTTCTTAGCTTGCAAATCTGAGGTTGACTAGCCAATAAAATTCCTGGGAAGAAGGCCCAAGGATACTGTCTGTGCCAAAAACAGAGTTCACACAGGGAAGAAAAATACAAAAATAATAATAATAGTAACAAAATTAAAAGTTGCTTTAATTCTTATCAGTTATTCAGCTGAGTGTCTTGATGTTATATGTCTAACAGAAGTTCTGTTAGACAATACTTTGGCCACCTGTTGCGAAGAACTGACTTATTTGAAAAGACGCTGATGCTGGGAAAGATTGAAGGTGGGAAGAGAAGGGGACGACAGAGGATGAGATGGTTGGATGGTATCACCGACTCAATGCACATGAGTTTGAGTAAACTCTGAGAGTTGGTGATGGACACAGAGGCCTGGCGCGCTGCAGTCCATGGGGTTGCAAAGAGTCAGACATGACTGAGCAACTGAACTGTGCTGAACTGAACAGAGATTCAGTTTAATCTTTCCAAGTAGTTGCCAGACACCTAACCCTACCATGTTATAGGCTACAGACTTTTTCTTGCATATGATTCCACTTAATCCTTATAGCAGTTCTATGAACCATAGGGGCTTTTACTCCCATTTCATATGACAAGATTCAGAGTAGTAAATTAACTGGTTCAATTTGGTGACTTAACAAATACAACCATAGCTTGAGCTCACATCCTTGGATTTCCAGTCTTAGCAATAACCTAGTGCAAATCATTATGATAGAATTTGTGCAACTTGGAGTCACTGGATTTCCTCAGCCCAACCTCCAGGATGAGAAACTGTTTCCTTACATTAATAAGTCTGCAAGTTAATATCTGTTTACCATCCAGCTTGTCCAAGGAAATAATCTCTCATCCTGAGTCATTTAAAAGAATAGCCTCAAAAGAAAGCCAAGTACCATATTCATTAGAACTGTTATTTGTGTTATCAATAATCACCTACTAATTCAAGTTATTTGCTCATTGAACAGATTGAGCTCTTGTCCTTTGAGAGGCACTGTGCTGGTACCTTGGAGAAGGCAATGGCACCCCACTCCAGTACTCTTGCCTGGGAAATCCCATGGACGGAGGAGCCTAGTAGGCTACAGTCCATGGGGTTGCTAAGACTCAGACATGACTGGGCGACTTCACTTTCATTTTTCACTTTCATGCATTGGAGAAGGAAATGGCAACCCGCTCCAGTGTTCTTGCCTGGAGAATCCCAGGGACAGAGGAGCCTGGTGGGCTTCCGTCTATAGGGTCGCACAGAGTCAAACACGACTGATGCAACTTAGCAGCAGCAGCAACAGTGCTGGTACCTACTCACATAAATGTTGTTGTGAAGTATTCATTGATAGTGATAGTACATGTAAATTGCCTTGTTTTGCACCAGCACATTAATAAATGATAACTATTGAGAGAGTGTGAGTAGATTGTATGTACACAGTATATTTATAATCAGATGTATCTGGCTTGGCATCTTAGCTATACACTAGCGTGACTTTGAGCAAATCCCGTGTCTGCACATGCTTCTGTTTCCTTGTTTGAAGAGATGGTAGAGCAGTTGCTACCTTGCAGATTGTTATCAACATAGAAATTATGTATAAAGAGTACAATAGCTGGAACATAGAATAGTCTCTGTAAATAGTGGGTCATTATTACAAAGCTTGGGAACTAAACCACTAAAATCATTTTAAACTGCTGCTAACTTTGCCTAGAAGTTCATTCATAGGTCCCAAAGATGAATTGTCTTCTTTGAAAACCTTGGCTGTCAGGTGCACTAAAGCAGCAAAGGTTTCCTAATTGACCTTTCTTTAGACATGTTCTTCCAGAGGTTTCTGCTCAAGATTGCTAAGAAGTGATGTTGATTGGATTCTGCTGAGAAAACAGAGTCTCAAAGAAACTGTCTCTGCTCCCTAACCTGTTTGGTGTGTTTCAAAACTTGAAAATGACTTCTCTCTGTTTTCCCAAAACAGCCTGATGCACTGCCAAATAGGAGTTGAGTGAATGTATGTTGAAGGAAACCTGTAGGCTGAAGTTAGTGTTTCCTCAAATCATGCCTTGACAGCCATACTATCTGAGCAGGCCTTTTCAAAGGCTGGATATTGGAGAACAGAGTTAGGTATTATAATGAGATTAGCCCTATAGGAAACTTAGCCCGGTATGTTGCTGATGTGTACATAGTAATTAGGTTTGAGTTCTAAGCAGCTCTCACTAAGGATCATTAACTAGTATTAAGCCAAACTAAGCTATCCCCTTTTTCTCCTATGTTAGTTCTCTGACATCTCAGTAAGGGAAAAAATCATTAGTATTGATGACTTCCTTACTAGTACAGTTTAATCCTCATACCTCCATGAACCCTCATATTCACACCATCACCATCCAAGGGTTTCATTGATTCCCACTGTCACCCACCCCAGAGGTTCAAGGTTCAAACTCCTGGACCCCTCCCAAAGAGATTCTTGGATGTTATGTGCTTGACCCTTGCTTTTTGTCTCCTACTGGAAAGAGTCCATCAAAGACATTCTGTTCTACAGAAGAGCTTCAGGCAGGAAATACTCTGGTGTCTGAAGCTGCAACTAGTCTGTTAGCATATCATTACCAGTGAAGGTGGGAGGCACATGCCTGGGAGGTAAGATTGCAGTCAAGGGTGGTGATGTGAGGAACTCTGGCATCCCTGATGTCTGGTAGACTTGGGACCTAAAGCAAACAAAAAAGGGAAATAGAGTGTGTGTGTGGCAAGGACCAACCAAACAGAACAATGTATCTAAATAGCTTAGATTTCAGACCTGACCCTATGGCTAATAAAACCTAGTGACCTTGGTAGTTTTCAGCTGTGACTTCTCTGGCCCTCAGTTTCCTCATTGGCAAAATAAGTGTCATATTGCCTATACTCCAGGGTAATTGTGAGAGCTAAATGAGGTCATCATCAGGAAAGTTAGAAGCATTATCTAAATTCATATAACCATTCCTAATGAGGTACAGCAAAACAAAATTTTAGATAATTCTGGATCTGTTAGGGAGAAGATAAATGGGGCACTGTTAAGGGATAAGCTCTGAGGTGATACTCTAAGTATCCAACTATTTGGAAACCTCTGGGGGAGCAGAGCCATATCTGTTCTACCTATGTACTATTTGTGGATGCAGAATTTGGGAACCTCTGTTCTCTGAGTTTAAGGGAGGCAGTTTGAAGATCATCTAATTCTCATTTTATAAAATGAAAAAAATGAGAATCCTTAATCCATTTAATTAATATTTCTCAAACTCCTACTCAAATACCTGAGCTATATTATATACTAGGGAGGAAAAAATGAAAAAAGGGGATGGTCCCTGTCTTCGAGAAGCTCTAAGTCTTGTGGAGTAGACGGATACGTGCATAAATAAATTCCAGTCCAGTGTAATGAGTGCTATAATTAGATGGAACTACTTAAGATTCATTAAGATGGTAAAAAAAGAATCAATAGGTCTTCTGCTTGGATGTGTTGGAAGAGGCTTCACAGAGAAGGTAGCTTTCCAGTGAATACTTGAAAGATGAGCAGGCATTTATCAGATGGAAAGTCTGGGAAGGGAAGAATACATTCTAGGGAAAGACAACTGCCTGTGCAGAGATAGCAGAGATTTAGAGGCATGAAATATGTTATATGTGTTCAGCAAATTGTGGGTTTTTCAGAATAGCTAGCGGAGAAGGCAATGGCACCCCACTCCAGTACTCTTGCCTGGAAAATCCCATGGACGGAGGAGCCTGGTAGGCTGCAGTCCATGGGGTCACTAAGAGTCGGACACGACTGAGTGACTTCACTTTCACTCTTCACTTTCATGCATTGGAGAAGGAAATGGCAACCCACTCCAGTGTTCTTGCCTTGAGAATCCCAGGGATGGGGGAGCCTGATGGGCTGCCACCTATGGGGTCGCACAGAGTCAGACACGACTGAAGCGACTTAGCAGCAGCAGCAGCAGCAGAATAGCTAGAACCTAAATTATGAGAAGATAAATGATAAGAAGTTAGTCTAAGAAGGTAGGTCATAAAGAGCCTGTTTGTGTGTACATAATGGCAGTTGGCAGGAATGGCAGTAGCGTAGGAAACTAGAAGTGCCAGGTACTTGTTGAATAGAAAATAATGGAGAGGAAGTGGGAGGCAGGAAAGGATTGGAGAAAAGAGATGTAGCCTGAAGGTGAAGAAGACATGGATGTCAAAGGCATTTCACCATATGCTGATATGTAATAGTATCCCTTTTCCAGGGTTGTTAGAGGGTACAAACAAGATTATAGCTAGAAAAGAGCTTTGTAAAATGAAAAATGCTGTTCATGTGAGAAAAATGATTATTACACTCCATCTTCAGAAAGGCAGTGAGCCTTTCTGAAGATCAGGAGCATGGGCTTTGGAATAAGACCGGCTTTGGAACTTGATCTGCCAGGTAGTAGCCTTACGATCTTGGAAAAATTCTTAACTTTTCTGCGACTCACTTCTACTGATTCATAGACTGGGCACGATATTATACACTTTATTGGATTGTTGTTGAGTATTAAATGAATTAATATAAGTAATATACTTATAAAAAAGTTAATTCATTGTAAACAGTCAGTGTTAGATTATTATTCTCTTTCAATGGGCAGTGCACTTTTTGCCTCCGTTACCATCTCTTTTGAGCAGCTTGATGAATTAGGGAGCACAAATAATTATCTCCACCATATACTTTGTTCTCCTCTTACTCCCCATCATTGATGGTCCCTGAGTCTTCTCAGGGGCAGCCTGAGTACCAGAAATTCTCAGTCCAGCAGAGTCCCAGATTTCACTTAGACCATCAGTGCTCAGTCTGACCATTGCCTGTGTCCTATCTCCAGGCTTTCGCAACTTGCACGTGGACGACCAGATGGCAGTCATTCAGTACTCCTGGATGGGGCTTATGGTGTTTGCCATGGGCTGGCGGTCCTTCACCAATGTCAACTCCAGGATGCTCTACTTTGCCCCTGACCTGGTTTTCAATGAGTAAGTGCTTATGGGCCCAGAACTCACATAGACACCAACCTGGTTCATGGCGATAACGGTAATGGAAGTAATGGTGAGAGTTATTTCATTTGACCTTTACATGAGGCAGTAGAGGCCTAGCCAACCTATTAAGTCTAAAGTGGCTTTGCCTGGCTGAAAGGCCAATTGCTAGGAGGGAAGGGGGGAAGGCCATCACTTTTCCTGATCAAGACACAATCCTGGTAATTTGGCAGTGCTTCTGACCTGCTTTTAGCTTATCTCAGACCCTCATGTCAGGGTCCTTCTTCACTCTGGGCAACATAAGGAGTGAACAGAAACACTCTAGATCTGAAGGCTGAAGCTCCCTTGGTCCCTTTGCCACCACCAAAAGCTACTGCCAGTCACCTTTTGTTGAGAAACTCCTATGTGCCAGGACTATACTAGATATTTCCCTAATTCTTTCTCATTGAGCCCACATTTTAATGGTTAAATCAAGTTATGATAACTTGATTTCACCTTTAAAATATTTTTTAATGGATGGGGGAAATTAGGCTCAACAAAATAGTGATTCATCCAACAATATTAAATAGTGCATGTTGGCAACAGAATTCAAAGTATGACTGTGTAACTCCCAGCTTTTATACTGCCTCCTGGTGGTAAGTGATGAAGAAGAGCAACTCCACCATTTTCTGGCATGTGACCTTGGCCCAGTCAGTTCCTTCTTCTTTTTTTTTTTTAAATTTTATTTTCTTTCTAAACTTTACATAATTGTATTAGTTTTGCCAAATATCAAAATGAATCCACCACAGGTATACATGTGTTCCCCATCCTGAAGTTTAATTAATACTTGCCTTGCCCACCAGCTCTATTTACCCTTCATAAATTTAGCCAAGAGCTCAAATTTTAGAAGTATACTTTTCTTAACTGAAACCTCTGTTGTATTATTTCCTACATCATTGTCTGATTAACAGTTTCCTCAGCTGTTAATAAAATAAAACTTCCTTCAATGGTTTGTTATGACAACTAAAATAAGAACTAATGGATGTGAAATGTCTGGCTCACAATGGGCAAGAAATAAAAAGAAGTACCTTTCCAATATTCTCTTTTCCTAGTACTGATAATCTTTTCTGTGTCTCTATTTGAGGTCCCTCATGGCATTGTGAATGTTGTTGTTCAGTTGCAGGAGCCGTGTATGACTCCTTGTGACACCATGGACTGAAGCACGTCAGACTCTCTTGCCTTTCATTTTCTCCTGGAGTTTGTGCAAATTCATGCCCATTGAATGCTATCTAACCATCTCATCTTCTGCTGCCCCCTTCTTCTTTGCCTTCAGTCTTTACCAGCATCCAGATCTTTTCCAATGAGTCAGGTCTTCACATCAGGTGGCCAAAGTATTAGAGTTTCAGCTTCAGCCCTTCCAATGAATATTCAGGGTTGATTTCCTTTAAGATTGATTGGTGTTATCTCCTTTCAACCCAAGGGACTCTCAAGAGTCTTCTCCCGCACCACAATTCAAAAGCAGCAATTCTTTGGCGCTCAGCCTTCTTTATGGTCCAACTCTCACATCTGTACGTGACTACTGGAAAAATCATAGCTTTGACTAAACAGACCTTTGTTGGCAAAGTGATATCTCTGCTTTTAATACACTGTCTGGGTTTGTCATAGCTTTCCTTCCAAGGAACATCATCTTTTAATTTCATGGCTGCAGTCACCATCTGCAGTGATTTTGGGGCCCAAGAAAATAGTCTGTCACACTGCTTCTACCTTTTCCCCTTCTACTTG